>NC_092343.1:312458403-313113125 GCF_046630445.1 Rutidosis leptorrhynchoides
GAGGTTGTGATATAGAAAAAGAAACAGAAAAAGGGGTTAAAAAGAATTAGTGTAGGAACTAAAACAGATATGAAGTAACAGATGGATGTTTGGGTGAATGGTCACTGAACGAGAGGTCGTAGGTTCGAGCCTGAGTTGTGACATTTTTTATTTATTTATGGAAGCTTATAATATCTCTTAATGTAGTAACATTATTATTATTATTATTATTATTATTATTATTATTATTATTATTATTATTATTATTATTATTATTATTATTATTATTATTATTATTATTATTATTATTAAAATTTTGTATTATTAATAGTATTATCATTAGAAAAATTATCATTTTAATTAAAAGTAACATTATTATTAAAAGTATCATTTTTTTATTAGGATTATCATAATTTTAGTATTATTACAAACAAATGATATTTTTATAAAAATATCTTTATTATATATATATATATATATATATATATATATATATATATATATATATATATATATATATATATATATATATATATATATATATATATATCATATTACATACTATTATTTTTAAAAACTAAAATGTTATTATTATTTAAGTTACATATAATATATAAACATATTTTAATATAATTATATATATATATATTAATAGATATAATTAAATTATTTATTAATAAATATTAATATATAAACTTGTTTAAATGTTATTATATGTGTTAATATACATAAATGATATAGGTTCGTGAATCCTAGGCCAACCCTATACTTGTTCAATGTCGTCCTATGTATTTTTACTACAAAATACATTATGGTGAGTTTCATTTGCTCCCTTTTTAATTGCTTTTGCAATATATATTTTTGGGCTGAGAATACATGCGCTGCTTTTATAAATGTTTACGAAATAGACACAAGTACTTAAAATACATTCTACATTGAGTTGTACCACTGGCATACTTCTCTGTAGCTTGGTAACTACTATTTACATAGGTATTGTAAACGAGAATCCTGTTGATAGATCTATCGGGCCTGACAACCCCAACCGGACTAGACGACCAGTATTCAATGGTTGCATAGTACTTCGTTTTGGGGACTACACTTGGTACGGTGTAGTGAGATTTCATAATAAAGGGAATATGGGACGTTGATTAAATGTTAAGTATGGTTACCAAGTGCTCAACCACTTAGAATGCTTTACATACACTTGCAAGTGTATTATGCTTATGATTATGAAATCTTGTGGTCTATTAACATATTGAAATGATTGTTACGATAAACCTATGAACTCACCAACCTTTTGGTTAACACTTTAAAGCATGTTTATTCTCAGGTACGAATTAAGTCTTCCGCTGTGCATTTGCTCATTTTAAAGACATTACTTGGAGTCGATCATCGCAATGGGACCAAATGTTGATGACTTCATCCAGGTGGATAAGGACGGGGTTTGACACATTTCATCATACTAATGAGATCACAACAAATCAAACATTATACAGCATCACAGTTAATATACTGATAGTAAAGCAGATAGGAACCTAATGAATACCTAAACAATTGATATGACTAAGACCTAGGGCAACAATCAGACAAGAACATTGAAACAACCCAACCCGTATTCCATACGATAATTTTTTTTTATATATAATACACATTTACGCGCCAATTAAATATGTAAGCCATTCCACAAGTTCCATTTAAACGTACAACCATTTAAATGTTTACAAAAGGCTCGAAGGCCATGAATTAAGTTTAATATAAGTTTGACCTACTACAATGATAGTTTATAATCCAAACGACACTCGCACATGGTTTGGGGCTAAACTACCCAAAAAGTTAGGCCACTTCAAAAGCTATCCCAAAAGCACCCCTTGTCAACACAAACGGGAGACAACTAATCCAACCGTATGCCCTTACCCTTGTCCAAGCCGGAACCTATAAAATGGTAAACAACGAGAGGGTAAGCAAGGCTTAGTGAATGCAATAATTATACATACATATATATAACCCATCTATTTGCAATCATAATTACCAAATACTTCGTACGAACATGTAACTCACATAGCAAGTCAATCATACCCGAAATACCAACAAGTCGTACGTTGACACAAAATCTCATTAGCATATACTCAACACCATATATATATAATGCTAAACGATCACAACACAATATGGTTAACCATAACGCTATGGTGCTACCGGCACGTGGTTCACACCATACGCATTTGAGTCTCACTCTTTTATAGTGCTACCGGCACATGGTTCACACTTTGACGCTACCGGCACGTGGTTCACGCCTCATTTTATAGTGCTACCAGCACATGGTTCACACTCGATGCTACCGGCACGTGGTTCACATCCTATATCCGTCACATACATGTTATGGCACTACCGGCACATGGTTCACACCATAACATTCACAAATAAACACGCCATATACATGAACGTATAATTATTCCACTCACCTTGTCACAAGGATGATGATTTAGCACTTTCGAGCTTCAATGCAATGTACCTAAATCATTAAGTGCACGTTCAATTTCACAACTAGTGGGATTAACCACAATACTCCCACTTGAACATTTAATGACCCAATTTGCATTAAATGACTCAACTACTCACAACCGCCCATAAATGGCCAAGACTCGACTTTAATCACTAAGACTAGTGAATTAAAGTCTATTAACTTCAATTAACACAAAACTTAGGGTAATCCATACCCATTTCATCTAATTAGGTCAACTAGTACATTTTGACCCATTTTATATCACTTAAACTCACAATCATGTCAAACTTACCCATTAACACTTCTTTCATAAATCTTAAAGTGCATTAGTGACTAACAACACCAATTGACACTTACAACCTCAAATCACAAGGCCAAAACCCTAGATTGTGGCTATTAGGGTTTCATTACAACAACATAACCCAAACTCACCCATTTTACCACCAAATGGGTCTTACAAATCTCTAGTACCCAAAACCCTAGTCATTAACCAATTAAAACTCAAAACTTAGAGTTAGTACTTACCGAGACTATCAACGCGTAGCTAGAGATACAAGGAACAACTTTAATTCTTGCTCCAAAGATCAACCCTCAATCCTTCACTCTCAAAACTCACTTTCAATTCAAATGGGTTTTAAGTTTTGGGAGAGAAAATGGAGAGAAAAGAGAAAAGAAATGAATTAAATGAATATGTGGTGGAGAGTTAATGCTCCCATCAGATCCACATGTCAATTTACCATTTTGCCCCTTAAAACCCATTAAAATGAGCTAAGTCCGACACCAGTCCAGCAGAACTGTCGCGGCGCGGACTTAATCGACACGGCGCGACACATAAAGGGAAAATAGACCCTTCTTAATCCATTCTCTGATCTAGGTTTGCTTTATTTATCGCGGCACGGTCCCGCCCGTCGCGGGGCGGCGTTTGCCTAGGCCTGGTCACTTCGACAACCTTAAACAAATTTTGATTTTATTTAACTCGTACACATAAATCCCGCTTCCTATATTCGCCTAACCTACAACAATGGTCTCACAAGACTTAACGCTATCAAAACCCATGTATAACTTGTATATGCACCCATTATCAAGTATATATATATATATATATATATATATATATATATATATATATATATATATATATATATATATATACAATTACGCATAATCTAGCGAGTTACAAACGTACAATGATTAAGTATTTACCTTTCAATATGTACGGGAAAAACGGGATGTTACAACTCTCCCCCACTTGAATCGGAGCGCGTCCTCGCGATCCAAGCTGCATGACAAGAAGGAAGATAAACCAACACAAACTCTTCGGGCTCCCAAGTAAACTCGGAACCCTTACTATGACGCCATTGAACTTCAAAAGTCCTAACCTCTTTATGTCTCAACCTTTTGACCTTCTCATCAAGTATGGCAATCGGTTCCTCGATATACTCTAACTTATTATTTAGCTCAATCTCGTCTAATGGCACCCAAGATGAATCATCCGCAAGACACTTACGGAGATGGAAAACATGAAATGTATTATGGATCCCCGCAAGCTCTTCGGGTAACTCCAAACGATACGCGACTTCACCAACACGAGCTAAAACCTTAAATGGTCCAATAAACCGAGGAGCTAACTTTCCTCATTTTCGAAATCGAATAATACCTTTCCATGGCGAAACCTTAAGCATCACCATGTCCCCTTCTTGAAATTCGATCGTTCGTCTATCCTTGTCGGCATACGACTTTTGCCTATCTTGAGCCTTTTTCAAATGCTCTCGAATCACATCAATCTTGCTATTCGTCTCTAACACCAAATCGGTACTCCCGATTTCCTTTTGTCCCACTTCACCCCAACAAATCGGGGTTCAACATCTACGCCTATAAAGCATCTCATAAGGTGGCATCCCAATACTAGTATGATAACTATTATTGTACGAGAATTCCACCAAAGGTAAGTGCTCGTCCCAACTACCACCAAAATTGATAATACATGCCCGTAACATATCCTCCGAAGTTTAATTCGTACGTTCAGTTTGATCGTTCGTTTGAGGATGAAACGCCGTGCTCAACTTCAATTGTGTACCCATATCTTCATGAAACTTTTCCCAAAACTTTGATGTAAAACGAGTATCTCGATCCGAAATAATAGATATAGGGACTCCATGTCGAGAGATTAACTCCTTGATAAAAAACTTAGCCAAGGTCTCCGACGATATCGCTTCCTTAATGGGAAGAAACAAGGCACTCTTTGTCAGTCGATTAACTATAACCCAAATCGAATCAAACTGGGTTCTCGCTGTTTTAGATAACTTTGTGATGAAATCCATGGTAATGTGCTCCCATTTCCATTTCGGGATTTCTAACGGTTGTAACTTACCATACGGCTTTTGGTGCTCAGCTTTAACTTGCAAACACGTGACGCATTGCTCAACATACTTCACAACATCACGTTTCATGGCCGGCCACCAATAATCTTTCCTTAAATCAAGATACATTTTCGTTGCGCCCAGATGAATGGAATACTTTGACTCATGTGCTTCATCAAGTAGCACTTGTCGATAAACACCCATCTTAGGCACCCACACTCTTCCTTGAAAAGACAACAAACCCCGCGAGCCCATAGTAATGAACTCCGATTGTCCCACAATTCGCTCCGCATGCTTGTTGTGAACGTAAGCCTCTATTTGAATTACGCCGAGTTTTTCAAGAAAATCGTTAGTAATAATCAGACGTAACAATCCCAATCGTAATGTCGGGTGATGACTCTTTCGACTTAACGCATCCGCGACCACATTTGCCTTGCCCGGATGATAAAGTATTTCACAATCATAATCTTTCACCACATCCATCCACCTACGTTGACGATAATTCAAATCTCGTTGATTAAAGAGACGTTTCAAACTCTTATGATCCGAATAAATCGTACACTTAACACCATACAAGTAATGGCGCCAAATTTTCAACGCATGCACAACCACCGCCAACTCAAGATCATGAGTCGGATATCTTGTTTCGTGTTCCTTTAATTGTCGAGAGGCATAAGCGATGTCTTTACCCCTTTGCATTAGAACACACCTGAGCCCATTTAACGAGGCATCGCAATAAAGCGTCATGTCTTCCACCCCTTCCTGCAAAACTAACACCGGAGCTTGACATAACTTCTCCTTTAACAATTGAAAAGAAATTTCTTGCTCGTTCTCTCAAACAAACCTCGCGTTCTTCCTCGTCAATTTTGTCAATGAAGAAGCGATCTTAGAAAAGTCTTGGATAAACCGACGATAATAACCGGCCAATTCGAGGAAACTTTGGACCTCTGTAGGCGTAGTCGGTTGTCTCCAACTCTTCACCGTCTCTATCTTTTCCGGATCTACTTGAATACCGTCTTTGTTCACAATGTGGCCAAGGAATTGAACTTCCCTTAGCCAAAATTCACATTTGGAGAACTTAGCATACAACTTCTCCCTTCGTAACGTCTTCAAAACTTCACGCAAATGACGTTCATGTTTGTTCATACTCTTCGAGTAGACCAGTATGTCGTCAATGAACACAATCACCGACTTGTCCAACATAGGTTGGCACACTCGGTTCATAAGATCCATGAATGCCGCCGGTGCATTCGTAAGACCAAAAGGCATAACTACAAACTCAAAATGTCCGTAACGCGTTCGAAAAGCCGTTTTCTCTATGTCTTCCTCACGGACCCGCATTTGATGATAGCCGGACCGTAGGTCGATCTTAGAGAAATACATCGCACCTTGAAGTTGGTCAAACAAATCGTCAATCCGAGGCAATGGATAACGATTCTTGATCGTCACTTTATTCAACTCCCGGTAATCGATGCACGTCCGCATACTACCATCCTTCTTTATCACGAATAAAATCGGAGCACCCCATGGTGAAGCACTCGGTCGAATAAAACCCTTCTCAAGCAACTCTTGGGTTTGATTTAACAACTCTTGCATTTTCATCGGTGCTAAACGATAAGGAGTTTTAGCAACGGGAGTAGCTCCCGGAACCAACTCAATGATAAATTCTACTTGTCTTTCTGCCGGAACACCCGGTAACTCATCCGGAAAAACGTCTTCGAATTCACTAACCACCGGAATTTCACGAATAGGTGGTGGCTCGTCACGAGTATCAACAACATGGGCAAGAAAATCCATGCCACCACTAACAAGAAAATGACGTGCCCGTGCAAAAGAACATATCGGCACAAGTCTTCTTCGTTTATCGTCGTGAATAATTAACTCTCCCCCACTTGGGGTCTTCACGTGGATAAATTTCTCATGGCATGCAATATCGGCTCTATTTCGATCGAGCCAATCCATACCAACAACGATATCAAAATCGCCCAAAGTCATAGGGATGAGATCAATTTTAAAGTTTTCGGCACCAAAAACAATGTCACAATTCTTACACACATCAACCACTAGCACCGTCTTGCCGTCCGCTATTTTGACTTCTACCGGACGACTTAACTTAGCTAACGGTCTATCAAGTTTAGGCACAAATTTTGGAGACACAAACGACAAATTTGCACTGTTATCAAATAAAATCCTTGCCGGATTAGAGTTAACCATAAAAGTACCTGAGACAACTTCGTTGGATTGATTAGCTTCATCATTCGTCATCAAGTAGTTGCGACCCCTAGCCGTGCCCGCCGCTCTCTCCAATTTCTTAACATGATCATTATTCAACTCGGGACATTCCGGCTTCTTGTGCCCTTCCTTACCACAATTATAGCAAGTAAATTTGTTTGGGCCATTGGTACAATCACGGGCCATGTGTCCCCTTTGTTTACAATTAAAAAATGTGGGCCTGAAACCCCCGGAAGCACCCTTCTTCACACTATTTAAGCTTTCAGAGCCTTTCTTGTTCTTTTTATTTGAAAAGTTCGAATGGCTCGAACCTTTAAACTTTCTCTTTGAAAAAGTGAAATCACTCTTCCTCGGAACCTCCGGTTCAAAACCCCGAGCCAACTCGAATAGCTCTTCAAAAGTCTTAGCCATTCCCCGACTAATCTTACCCTTTAACTCATCGTTCAAGGTACGGTAGTAATCTTTCATTAGCTTGTGATCGTCACCAACATATTCCGGGCAAAAACGAGTCTTTGCCAAAAAGGTAGACTTGAGAGTAACCAAGTCCATTGAACCTTGTTGCAAATGATGCAACTCGTCCCGGATTCTATCAAGGTTGGAAGAAGTTCAGTATTCTTGGAAAAATTCCTTCTTAAACTCCTCCCATGTCAAGCTCATACATTGCTCTTCACCATATAAATTGATTTTATCGTCCCACCACAACTTGCCTTCTTCACGTAACATGCTAGACCCATACCTCGTCTTCTTCTCGGGAGGACATTCCGCGGTACGGAAAGCTCCCTTGATATCGGAAATCCAACAAGTGCTTTTCAATGGATCCCTCACCCCATTAAACATCGGAGGTTGAGTATCCTTGAAATTTTTGTAGTGGAAGTCCCGCCTTCCACCCCCACCATTACCTTCACCCCCTTCGCCTCGAGGGTAAATGTTTCTAGCCTCTAAAGCCTCCTCTATTGCGGTTTTCATTCGATCGTTGATCAATTCGGTCACTTGTCCATCGACCGACTCTTGGAAGACCTTTCGGACATCGTCAAGAAAATCCTTCTTTAGCCTTTTAAATATGGCCTCAACCTTGGCCGTGAGTTCAACATCCTCACTCGTACTTCCGTCATTGGTGTCGTGTCCATTTCTCATCTTCATTCTATAAAACGAAGTACCTTAAGCAACAAAACGAAAGGACTTAACACATATGTATATACATATACACCACACTACCCCATCTTGCTCAACAATCATCGTACATCGTTTGTTTGACACGATTTGAACCCGTAACAATGGTAGCTAATCATTGTTACGCGAGCACATTGCATTAACTCACTAGTACCACGTCTATCTCGCTTGATGATTTCAAATACCACACAAAACAATTAGCACAAGGTTAGTTCACTTAAACCAAAGCACTAACAATTCCCGATTAGACCCAAAGTCCTACAAGTCCCGCATAAAGTTCTCACACAATAAAGCCCAAGTCTAGGCACCTATCTCAAGTCGCCTAAATCCCTTAGACCATGCTCTGATACCACTTGAAACAACCCAACCCGTATTCCATACGATAATTTTTTTTTATATAATACACATTTACGCGCCAATTAAATATGTAAGCCATTCCACAAGTTCCATTTAAACGTACAACCATTTAAATGTTTACAAAAGGCTCGAAGGCCATGAATTAAGTTTAATTTAAGTTTGACTTACTACAATGATAGTTTATAATCCAAACGACACTCGCACATGGTTTGGGGCTAAACTACCCAAAACGTTACGCCACTTCAAAAGCTATCCCAAAAGCACCCCCTGTCAACACAAACGGGAGACAACTAATCCAACCGTATGCCCTTACCCTTGTCCAAGCCGGAACCTATAAAATGGTAAACAATGAGAGGGTAAGCAAGGCTTAGTGAATGCAATAATTATACATACATATATATAACCCATCTATTTGCAATCACAATTACCAAATACTTCGTACGAACATGTAACTCACATAGCAAGTCAATCATACCCGAAATACCAACAAGTCGTACGTTGACACAAAATCTCATTAGCATATACTCAACACCATATATATATAATGCTAAACGATCACAACACAATATGGTTAACCATAACGCTATGGTGCTACCGGCACGTGGTTCACACCATACGCATTTGAGTCTCACTCTTTTATAGTGCTACCGGCACATGGTTCACACTTTGACACTACCGGCACGTGGTTTATGCCTCATTTTATAGTGCTACCGGCACATGGTTTACACTCGATGCTACCGGCACGTGGTTCACATCCTATATCCGTCACATACATGTTATGGCACTACCGGCACATGGTTCACACCATAACATTCACAAATAAACATGCCATATACATGAACGTATAATTATTCCACTCACCTTGTCACAAGGATGATGATTTAGCACTTCCGAGCTTCAATGCAATGTACCTAAATCATTAAGTGCACGTTCAATTTCACAACTAGTGGGATTAACCACAATACTTCCACTTGAGCATTTAATGACCCAATTTGCATTAAATGACTCAACTACTCACAACCGCCCATAAATGGCCAAGACTCGACTTTAATCACTAAGACTAGTGAATTAAAGTCTATTAACTTCAATTAACACAAAACTTAGGGTAATCCATACCCATTTCATCTAATTAGGTCAACTAGTACATTTTGACCCATTTTATATCACTTAAACTCACAATCATGTCAAACTTACCCATTAACATTTCTTTCATAAATCTTAAAGTGCATTAGTGACTAACAAAACCAATTGACACTTACAACCTCAAATCACAAGGCCAAAACCCTAGATTGTGGCTATTAGGGTTTCATTACAACAACATAACCCAAACTCACCCATTTTACCACCAAATGGGTCTTACAAATCTCTAGTACCCAAAACCCTAGTCATTAACCAATTAAAACTCAAAACTTAGAGTTAGTACTTATCGAGACTATCAACGCGTTGCTAGAGACACAAAGAACAACTTTAATTCTTGCTCCAAAGATCAACCCTCAATCCTTCACTCTCAAAACTCACTTTCAATTCAAATGGGTTTTAAGTTTTGGGAGAGAAAATGGAGAGAAAAGAGAAAAGAAATGAATTAAATGAATATGTGGTGGAGAGCTAATGCTTACATCGGATCCACATGTCAATTTACCATTTTACCCCTTAAAACCCATTAAAATGAGCTAAGTCCGACACCAGTCCAGAAGAACAGTCGCGACGCGGACTTAATCGTCGCGGCGCAACACATAAAGGGAAAATAGACCCTTCTTAATCCATTCTCTGATCCAGGTTTGCTTTATTTGTCGCGGCGAGGTCCCGCCCATCGCGGCGCGGCGTTTGCCTAGGCCTGGTCACTTCGACAACCTTAAACAAATTTTGATTTTATTTAACTCGTACACATAAATCCCGCTTCCTATATTCGCCTAACCTACAACAATGGTCTCACAAGACTTAACGCTATCAAAACCCATGTATAACTTGTATATGCACCCATTATCATGTATATATATATATATATATATATATATATATATATATATATATATATACAATTACGCATAATCTAGCGAGTTACAAACGTACAATGATTAAGTATGTACCTTTCAATATGTATGGGAAAAACGGGATGTTACAAACATGCAATAGGCTTGGGTCATACAGTAAAGGCACTAACTAGATCTTAACAGCTCCTAAGATGTCTTTTCGGAATAGTCAATAGGCATACTTGGTCATTCAGGTCTCAATTCCTAGGTTCTGTGTCCTAAAAGCGCATTAGATGCCTCTCGGGAACTCCGGCCATACCGAGTTCATAGAATCTTCAGATACAGTATAACCAGGGGTCTTAATCCTATGAAGTAGCTAATTTCATATAGGTGGACAAGTCCTGATCACAACCTAGGTTGGTCAATCCTTAAGATGCTAGCATACAAATCTATCAGACTTCCTAGTTCTGTATTATAACAGTAATCGTACTAAATTAACATAATTACGCTAACCCAAACTTCTATCATGGCAACATACAGATAAATTAAGCTATCATGGCAATATCGGAACGCATTATTAAACATAAAAGGTAAGAATACATGTTTAATACAAAAGACAAGCGTTTCGGATAAAAACCTGAAATGGCCGAATAAATCTGCCCGAGATCGCAGGGACTCGCCGGGATATCCTCCGGAAAATAAAAGCTAAGCTAACTACTACTAAAAACTAACTAAAAGATTGAAAATATAAAATGAATTGCAAGTTGAGTGTGTTTTTGAATGGATGGAGAAAGCCCTTTAAATAGACCAGGGTTTTGCCAAAATACGGCTGGCAGGCCGTATGGTGGCCCGTATTTGGCAGGCCGTATGGCTGGCTGGCCGTTTCTTGGGGGCGTATGCTGTATCTGGTGCTGGTCAGTCTTGATTCACTGGATCGTAACTTGATTTCTTGTCTTTCACCGTTTTCACTCTAGAATCTTCGTTTTAGCTCCGTTTTACTTGATTCTTTTTGCATCGCCTTTGTAATCACTTAATCTACAAAATCAACCGAAAAAGCGATAATTTTTCTAACAAAGTTTTAATCTTTATTTTTTTTAGGGCTCAATTTAGGGGGTAAAAACGTGACTTTTTGCCCGATATCAGTATTTTGAGAAGATTTCATCAAATTGAGTTGGATGTATCAATTATACATTAGTAAATATATATCAACTCCTATGTATGTGTATGTGTGTGTGTGTGTATATATATATATATATACATATATATATATATACATATATATATATATATATACATATATATATATATATATATATATATTGAAAGGATCCGTTCATATACATTATAAACGATTCATAATAGTTGATTACATCGCGAGGTATTTGACCTCTATATGATACGTTTTACAAATATTGCATTCGTTTTTAAAAGACAAACTTTCTTTACATCAAAAATTGACGGCATGCATACCATTTCATATTACATCCAACTATAATTGACTTAATATTAATCTTGATGAACTCAACGACTCGAATGCAACGTCTTTCAAAGTATGTCATGAATGACTCCAAGTAATATCCTTAAAATGAGCTAATGCACAGCGAAAGATTTCTTTAATACCTGAGAATAAACATGCTTTAAAGTGTCAACCAAAAGGTTGGTGAGTTCATTAGTTTATCATAATCAATCATTTCCGTAATAGTAATAGACCACAAGATTTCAGTTTCTATAAATATTCGTACACTCGCGAGTGTATAAAAGTATTCTATAAGTTGTAGGCACCCGGTAACAAGCCTTAACGTTCATGTTTTACCCTCTGAAGTACACCAGATCAGGTGTGTTTAAAATAACCTCGAAGTACTAAAGCATCCCATAGTCAGGATGGGGTTTGTCAGGCACAATAGATCTATCTTTAGGATTCGCGCCTACCGTACATAGACAAGTAGTTTAATGTTACCAAGCTAAGGGTATATTTCTGGTTTAAACCCACATAGAATTAGTTTTAGTACTTGTGCCTATTTCGTAAAACATTTATAAAACAGCGCATGTATTCTCAGCCCAAAAATATATATAAAAAGGGAGTAATGAAACTCACCATACTGTATTTCGTAGTAAAAATACATATAATGTCATTTAACAAGTGCAAGGTTGGCCTCGGATTCACGAACCTATATTAATTATATAAATTTATATGTTGGTCAATATTTGTCTAACAATTTTTGGTCAAGTCATAGTGTACCACAATCCTAATGCTCGAGACTAATATGCAAAAGTCAACAAAAGTCAACTTAACCCAAAATGACTTCTAAAATTTATACGTGTTTATTATATAACTTAACTATAGTCATTTTATATATTTAAATATATTTATTAGATTTTATAATAATAAAATTCATTTATTAATAAAAATTTATATTAACGTTTATATATGATAAAATATACTTTTATATATCTTAAGTAGTAAAATTTATAAAGTTCACTTAATATCGTAAAACTATAGTGGTAAGTATTATTAATGTAATTATATTACGGGGGGTGAAAAATATCTTTGTATCCCCTATTTATTTGATAAAATAATATTGATCATAATAATAATAAGTAAAAGTTATATTATTTTGTAATAATAATTATTATTATTCTATAAAAAAATAACAATTTTTATATTTACTAAAAATGTTATTATGATAAAATGATAATACTAACATAATAGTAATAATGATATTTTATAATAACAATGATATTTCTATTAAAATAATAACGACGATAGTAATAATAATCATTTTAACAATAATACTAAAATTCAGTTGACTATAACTTCTAATCCGTTCATCGAAACCATTCGATATCTAAATGAAAAGTTCTTAATTTTTTGCTAGCTTTCCAATGACATGCATATCATATACCCTATCTCAGTAGCATATGTATCTAATTCAGGATTCAACAAACCTATCTAAGGACAATATCGAATGTACAAGCATGCATAATCCTATATACTCGAGCACTAGTCAGGGATACACTATTGAAATATAAAAGTTAAGTTATGAGTGCTCACGTATCAATATTGAGATTCAATATTGCAGGAAAGTATGTAGACGAAACGAAAATGATAAACGTTAGGTTGACCTCACGAGCAATACCCTCGATCAATACCCATAACCTCCATAGCTATAACCCATAATTTCCTTAGCTCTATCCCATTTGAAAACTTATTTTAAAATCGTCTGAATATAACTCCGTCGTAGTATTTTATGTATACTAATAATATCTTGAAATAATACAAAGAAAATATATATATGTGTAATTCGATTGAGAGAGTTTAGAGAAATATATTTTCAAGTTTCTATGAAATAATAAAACCTATTGAATTCTATTTATAATAGATTTTTGAATTATTAAAGTGAATTATTAAAGTATGAATTATTAAAGTGAATTATTAAAGTATGAATTATTAAAGTGAATTATTAAAGTATGAATTATTAAAGTGAATTATTAAAGTATGAATTATTAAAGTGAATTATTAAAGTGAATTATTAAAGTATGAATTATTAAAGTATGAATTATTAAAGTGAATTATTAAAGTTAAAGTAAAGTAAAAGTAAAGTAAAGGTAAAGTTAAAGTATAGTAAAAGTATAAAACTATGTACGTATAATACGCGTATAAATATATATAATATTAATTTAAATCGTTATATATATTTGATAAAATAAAATATAAATATCGTTATTTTATCATACTAGTTAAGTAATGAGTGGTCAAAAAGAATAGATTTCTTAAATCACAGTGGACCTCATAACATAGGCTCGTAATCATATCATAATGTATCTGATAATTCAATCATTTGATATTATCTCTTAATTCTGTCAATAAATATATCGAAACAAATACGTTCATGTAAAGTATCATATATCTAATACTTTGTTAATGTTTTCAGTTAATATTATATATTATATATACATATCTATATACACATAATTGTTTGTGAATCGTCGAACATGGTCAAAGGATAATTGATTACATGAATGTAGTTCCAAACTTTTTGAGATTCAACATTACAAATTCTGCTTATCGTATCGGAAACATATAAAGGTTAAGTTTAAATTTGGTCGGAAATTTTCGGGTCGTCACAGTACCTACCCGTTAAAGAAATTTCGTCCTGAAATTTGATCGAGGTCGTCATGGCTAACTATAAAAATGTTTTCATGATGAATATGAGTTGATAAATAGAGTTTTATCATCATTGAGTAATATAGATAAAACAATTTGATTACGCGAAGAGTATAAGTGAAGCTATCGCAAGAGAGTGAAATGAGTAAACGTGTATTTATTTTAACCGATGACGTAGTTATGATTGATTTCCAGAATTCATTGGATTTAAAGAAAATCTTTGCAATAAGATTTGGTTCTTCGGCGATTAAGAAAATCATGACCTTCTTTGATTAAATGCGATAATCTGTCTCGATTTCTCTGTCTGATATTTTACTATAAATCCACCCCCTTCGTTTCTTTATTTCCACAGCTCACACCTTCTAGTCTTTCTCCCCAATTCATACTTTAAAGCATTCGTTAATATGCTTCATCCAGTATTGATTCTTGATATACTCTTAACTTTCATATCTGTCATTCTTCTTTTTCATCTACCACCGGAGGAAGTTATTTTCTTCTACCATTACCTTGGGGTTATTGTGTTTTTCATTCTCCCGTGTCTTTATATTGCTATACGCATTGATATACACAGTTTGTAATTTCGAGGTAGTTATCGGGCTTTATATTCTCCATTATATTTCGGAGCTTCATGCTTTCATTTTCTCTTCCCAGCCTTAAGTCAAGCGGATAATGGTCCAGAATTCGTAGATATGAATTTTTGGATGAACATAGTTAATGTTCCAAGAAGAAAATCGTAATGGCACGATCTTAATTTGGCAACTTACCAGAATATCTGAAAATATAGAGCTATCAAGATGATATGTTCTTAATATGTTTGGAAATTGGGTAGAATGTAAGAGTCGTGTAAATAGTACATGATGACGGTATGTTCTATGAATCATCACGTTCCATTAGAAACTCAGCATGACTTACTGTAATATAATCACGTTGATCAAGTGTCATTATATTATACTAACTCATGTTTCAGTTCCCAACACTGCTTTAAAAACATTCCTATTTTAAATTCGAATTTTTTTTTTCCAGAATTTAGAAACTAACACAGTTTCTTTTTATGTTGTAACGCAGATATTGCGAAGAGATAAAAGATTTCGGATAAGAATAGTTGTGAAAATATCTTCAGGAATATCGAAGATATTTATAATAAAAGATACGATAATATCTTAGAATTCTTAACATAGATGGATGATGAAGAAGATTTGTTTGTGAAGGTTTAGAATAAGAAGTAAGGTGTTTGCTAACGATTTCAGTAGACACTGAAATATTTGGATTCTTTGAAGGCAGGTTTAGTCTTTGTGATTTGTCCACAGCCTCCTTCATGGTCTGCTCAATCCATTTTCCAGTTTCAAACCTTCTCTTTTTTTCAGCTTTACCACCATACTATTCTTTATCATCAAACTTTTGACTGTTAAAGTCGTTTACAGTTTTTGCTGCTTCATCAGCATTTTTTCAATTTCGGAGAACTAGTTCATAGTTTGGGATGTTTTTCAGAAAATTCACATTCGAAGTATGTAAGTCTAGGAGATAGACGTTATATGTATACATATAACTTTTAACGTAAAATTGTCGCGAAATTCAAAATACTGATTGCTAATTCCCAGTAGTTGGTGTGACAATTATTGTTACAGGATGTAGATGAGTACATGATGGGGTTTTAATGAATAAGTATAGTGGATTTTTGGAGAGGCTTAAGTCGAAGGTTAATGAAGTTGTTGATAAGTTTACTGCTAATGTGACGAGATATGAAAGGTTCCCCGGTAACCATGATGAAGGGTTTATTCGTATAAACAAATGAAGGTGATTTGCTGGAGCTGTGACAAAACTGTCTATTTTGGAAAGAGATTGAAAAATTATATTTGGTAATAAATATCAAAGGATCTGACATGGATACATGTTAAACTACAACTTTGGTTTCGAGAGCTTTTCAGGTGCATGACAGTGGGTAATGTGTGGTTGGATAATCATCTCGCATGTCTTTAGGAATTTCGAAGTGTTTGAACACATATTGTAATTGTTAATATACATATGATGTTCTAAGATTTTGAATGATACAAATATTTTTGTGAGTTCCATGAATAGAAATGAGGTTCTAGGACAGTTTTGAAGTCAAAGTATAGTTTTGAAAGATGTAGGAATCTAAGAGTGATGATTTCGGTTATATCTTGAATCGAATTCTGAGATTTTAAAATCAGAATATGTAATTAGATTTTGAATGAGTATGGTTGTTTTGATTTCTATAAAAGAATGTATATTGTTGTGAAAGTAGGGAGTATAATGGATGACTTGCTGAATCAGATTCGAAGAATGTAACATATTAATTGTGAATTTATATATCTCTCGGGTATTACCTACCCGTTAAAAAAAATTCACAATTAATATTTTGTACAAAAGAATTTTATTACAGTCTTTATGGAAATATATATGTGTATATTTCTTCAGATGTAATATAGATTTAATGAGTTAATATTAAATTAAACTCATTTGATTTATGGTTAAGGCTAGGATAGATAATTTCTAAACTTTAGAAATTACATAATCGCCGTAGAATGTTTCCCCAATGAAGTTATGAATCAATACTTAATCGTTGTGGTATTCCTTTGTATCTACATGGCGTATGACGTCGATGCTCGTGGGACAGATTGTGAAGTTGAGGTTTGCGATGCGGTTGTTGTTGGTGGTGGTAATGGTACTGTTGATGTTGTTGATGGTGGTACTGGTTATGCTGCTGGTGCTGCTGCTGGTGTTTGTAACCTTTGCACCATATTCTCCAAAGCCACTACCCGAGCGCGAAGCTCGTTGACTTCTTCTATTACACCGGGGTGATTGTCGGTTCAGACGAGCGGATAAATAAGATCTAGAATTTGGTGTAGTATATAATCATGACGAGATACTTTGGAAATGAGAGAGAAAATGGTGTTTCGGACAGGTTCGCCAGTAAGTGCTTCAGGTTCATTGCCAAGAGGGCAATGTGGTGGATGAAAGGGATCACCTTCTTCTTGTCTCCAATGGTTAAGTAGATTATGAACCCATCCCCAATTCATCCAGAATAGATGATGGCTAATTGGTTGATCCATTCCGGTCAAGCTGCTTTCGGAGCTCATGTGGAAATCCATATCGGCATAGCTGTCGGAATCCGAGGAACTCAAACTGGTTGAGGGATCCATCTTGTATGATCAGGGAAAGAATTTTTTTGTATGAAATAGATTGTAGAATTTAGATTTGGTATTCTTCAATACATAATTTACATATGTATATATAATACCAAAATCCCATAAATTACGGAGGAATCTTTGAAAGATGTCAGTCAAAGTTCACAGTAACAGATATGCTAAGATAAGAATTCGTCTATACACTATTAAGCAATAAATGTAGGAAAACGCGTCTAGACTTAAGAATGATAAGCAGGTAATTTCCTAAGGGTGGTAAGTAGATGATTTCAGACTAAAAATGATAAGCAAAACTTTTGACATGCAGACACGGTCGAAGTCCAGACTCACTGATGCATCTTAACAACTATCAGTTAGACACACTAATGCAAGACCTGGTTCGCTAAGACCACCGCTCTGATACCAACTGAAAGGATCCGTTCATATACATTATAAACGATTCATAATAGTTGATTACATCGCGAGGTATTTGACCTCTATATGATACGTTTTACAAATATTGCATTCGTTTTTAAAAGACAAACTTTCTTTACATCAAAAATTGACGGCATGCATTCCATTTCATATTACATCCAACTATAATTGACTTAATATTAATCTTGATGAACTCAACGACTCGAATGCAACGTCTTTCAAAGTATGTCATGAATGACTCCAAGTAATATCCTTAAAATGAGCTAATGCACAGCGAAATATTTCTTTAATACCTGAGAATAAACATGCTTTAAAGTGTCAACCAAAAGGTTGGTGAGTTCATTAGTTGATCATAATCAATCATTTCCGTAATAGTAATAGACCACAAGATTTCAGTTTCTATAAATATCCGTACACTCGCGAGTGTATAAAAGTATTCTATAAGTTGTAGGCACCCGGTAACAAGCCTTAACGTTCATGTATTACCCTCTGAAGTACACCAGATCAGGTGTGTTTAAAATAACCTCGAAGTACTAAAGCATCCCATAGTCAGGATGGGGTTTGTCAGGCCCAATAGATATATCTTTAGGATTCGCGCCTACCGTACATAGACAAGTAGTTTAATGTTACCAAGCTAAGGGTATATTTCTGGTTTAAACCCACATAGAATTAGTTTTAGTACTTGTGCCTATTTCGTAAAACATTTATAAAACAGCGCATGTATTCTCAGCCCAAAAATATATATAAAAAGGGAGTAATGAAACTCACCATACTGTATTTCGTAGTAAAAATACATATAATGTCATTTAACAAGTGCAAGGTTGGCCTCGGATTCACGAACCTATATTAATTATATAAATTTATATGTTGGTCAATATTTGTCTAACAATTTTTGGTCAAGTCATAGTGTACCACAATCCTAATGCTCGAGACTAATATGCAAAAGTCAACAAAAGTCAACTTAACCCAAAATGACTTCTAAAATTTATACGTGTTTATTATATAACTTAACTATAGTCATTTTATATATTTAAATATATTTATTAGATTTTATAATAATAAAATTCATTTATTAATAAAAATTTATATTAACGTTTATATATGATAAAATATACTTTTATATATCTTAAGTAGTAAAATTTATAAAGTTTACTTAATATCGTAAAACTATAGTGGTAAGTATTATTAATGTAATTATATTACGCGTGGTGAAAAATATCTTTGTATCCCCTATTTATTTGATAAAATAATATTGATCATAATAATAATAAGTAAAAGTTGTATTATTTTGTAATAATAATTATTATTATTCTATAAAAAAATAACAATATTTATATTTACTAAAAATGTTATTATGATAAAATGATAATACTAACATAATAGTAATAATGATATTTTATAATAACAATGATATTTCTATTAAAATAATAACGACGATAGTAATAATAATCATTTTAACAATAATACTAAAATTCAGTTGACTATAACTTCTAATCCGTTCATCGAAACCATTCGATATCTAAATGAAAAGTTCTTAATTTTTCGCTAGCTTTCCAATGACATGCATATCATATACCCTATCTGTAGTGACCCGAACTTTTCCATGTTTATATATATTAATTGAGATTGATATTTACATGATTAAATGTTTCCAACATGTTAAGCAATCAAACTTGTTAAGACTTGATTAATTGAAATATGTTTCATATAGACAATTGACCACCCAAGTTGACCGGTGATTCACGAACGTTAAAACTTGTAAAAACTATACGATGACATATATATGGTTATATATATAGTTAACATGTTTTTATTATAAGTATGTATCTCATTAGGTATTTTAACAATGAGTTATATACATAAAAATGAGACTATTAATTTAAGAAACTCGAAAACGATATATATAACGATTATCGTTATAACAACGTCTTACTAGGTACATATGAATCATATTAAGATATTGATACACTTGGTTAATTATTTTAAATGATAAGTAAATATATTATTAAGTGTATTAACAATGAAATACATATGTAAAAATAAGACTACTAACTTAATGATTTCGAAACGAGACATATATGTAACGATTATCGTTGTAACGACATTTAACTGTATATACATCATACTAAGATATATTATATATCATAATATCATGATAATATAATAATTTAACATCTCATTTGTTATAATAAACAATGGGTTAACAACATTCAACAAGATCGTTAACCTAAAGGTTTCAAAACAACATTTACATGTAATGACTAACGATGACTTAACGACTCAGTTAAAATGTATATACATGTAGTGTTTTAATATGTATTCATACACTTTTGAAAGACTTCAAAACACTTATCAAAATACTTCTACTTAACAAAAATACTTACAATTACATCCTCGTTCAGTTTCATCAACAATTCTACTCGTATGCACCCGTATTCGTACTCGTACAATACACAGCTTTTAGATGTATGTACTATTGGTATATATACTCCAATGATCAGCTCTTAGCAGCCCATGTGAGTCACCTAACACATGTGGGAACCATCATTTGGCAACTAGCATGAAATATCTCATAAAATTACAAAAATATGAGTAATCATTCATGACTTATTTACATGAAAACAAAATTACATATCCTTTATATCTAATCCATACACCAACGACCAAAAACACCTACAAACACTTTCATTCTTCAATTTTCTTCATCTAATTGATCTCTCTCAAGTTCTATCTTCAAGTTCTAAGTGTTCTTCATATATTTTGCAAGTTCTAGTTACATAAAATCAAGAATACTTTCAAGTTTGCTAGCTCACTTCCAATCTTGTAAGGTGATCATCCAACCTCAAGAAATCTTTGTTTCTTACAGTAGGTTATCATTCTAATACAAGGTAATAATCATATTCAAACTTTGGTTCAATTTCTATAACTATAACAATCTTATTTCAAGTGATGATCTTACTTGAACTTGTTTTCGTGTCATGATTCCGCTTCAAGAACTTCGAGCCATCCAAGGATCCGTTGAAGCTAGATCCATTTTTCTCTTTTCCTGTAGGTTTATCCAAGGAACTTAAGGTAGTAATGATGTTCATAACATCATTCGATTCATACATATAAAGCTATCTTATTCGAAGGTTTAAACTTGTAATCACTAGAACATAGTTTAGTTAATTCTAAACTTGTTCGCAAACAAAAGTTAATCCTTCTAACTTGACTTTTAAAATCAACTAAACACATGTTCTATATCTATATGATATGCTAACTTAATGATTTAAAACCTGGAAACACGAAAAACACCGTAAAACCGGATTTACGCATCGTAGTAACACCGCGGGCTGTTTTGGGTTAGTTAATTAAAAACTATGATAAACTTTGATTTAAAAGTTGTTATTCTGAGAAAATGATTTTTATTATGAACATGAAACTATATCCAAAAATTATGGTTAAACTCAAAGTGGAAGTATGTTTTCTAAAATGGTCATCTAGACGTCGTTCTTTCGACTGAAATGACTACCTTTACAAAAACGACTTGTAACTTATTTTTACGACTATAAACCTATACTTTTTCTGTTTAGATTCATAAAATAGAGTTCAATATGAAACCATAGCAATTTGATTCACTCAAAACGGATTTAAAATGAAGAAGTTATGGGTAAAACAAGATTGGATAATTTTTCTCATTTTAGCTACGTGAAAATTGGTAACAAATCTATTCCAACCATAACTTAATCAACTTGTATTGTATATTATGTAATCTTGAGATACCATAGACACGTATACAATGTTTCGACCTATCATGTCGACACATCTATATATATTTCGGAACAACCATAGACACTCTATATGTGAATGTTGGAGTTAGCTATACAGGGTTGAGGTTGATTCCAAAATATATATAGTTTGAGTTGTGATCAATACTAAGATACATATACACTGGGTCGTGGATTGATTCAAGATAATATTTATCGATTTATTTCTGTACATCTAACTGTGGACAACTAGTTGTAGGTTACTAACGAGGACAGCTGACTTAATAAACTTAAAACATCAAAATATATTAAAAGTGTTGTAAATATATTTGAACATACTTTGATATATATGTATATATTGTTATAGGTTCGTGAATCAACCAGTGGCCAAGTCTTACTTCCCGACGAAGTAAAAATCTGTGAAAGTGAGTTATAGTCCCACTTTTAAAATCTAATATTTTTGGGATGAGAATACATGCAGGTTTTATAAATGATTTACAAAATAGACACAAGTACGTGAAACTACATTCTATGGTTGAATTATCGAAATCGAATATGCCCTTTTTATTAAGTCTGGTAATCTAAGAATTAGGGAACAGACACCCTAATTGACGCGAATCCTAAAGATAGATCTATTGGGCCTAACAAACCCCATCCAAAGTACCGGATGCTTTAGTACTTCGAAATTTATATCATATCCGAAGGGTGTCCCGGAATGATGGGGATATTCTTATATATGCATCTTGTTAATGTCGGTTACCAGGTGTTCACCATATGAATGATTTTTATCTCTATGTATGGGATGTGTATTGAAATATGAAATCTTGTGGTCTATTATTATGATTTGATATATATAGGTTAAACCTATAACTCACCAACATTTTTGTTGACGTTTTAAGCATGTTTATTCTCAGGTGATTATTAAGAGCTTCCGCTGTCGCATACTTAAATAAGGACGAGATTTGGAGTCCATGCTTGTATGATATTGTGTAAAAACTGCATTCAAGAAACCTATTTTGTTGTAACATATTTGTATTGTAAACCATTATGTAATGGTCGTGTGTAAACAGGATATTTTAGATTATCAGTATTTGATAATCTACGTAAAGTATTTTTAAAACCTTTATCTATGAAATAAAGGTTATGGTTTGTTTTAAAAATGAATGCAGTCTTTGAAAAACGTCTCATATAGAGGTCAAAACCTCGCAACGAAATCAATTAATATGGAACGTTTTTAATCAATAAGAACGGGACATTTCAGTTGGTATCCGAGCGTTGGTCTTAGAGAACCAGAAAATTTGCATTAGTGTGTCTTATCGAGTTTGTTAGGATGCATTAGTGAGTCTGGACTTCGACCGTGTTTTCTTTAAAAATGATTGCTTAACATTTTTGTTGGAAACTATATATTTTTAACATATGAATATTATGTGATATATTAATCTCTTAACGTGTTTGATATTATGTGATAGATGTCTACCTCTAGAACAAGTCCCATTGACTCACCTAATAATAATGAAGAGTCAAATGTAAATTGGAATGATTCGTGGACTGATTCACAAGTTCCCGAAAAGGAACCGGAAGAGGAGTCGGAACCGGAAGAAGAATCGGAACCGGAAGAAGAATCGGAACCGGAAGAAGAAATAGAACCGGTGGGGGAAATAATAAAACGGTTAAGTAAAAGAGAATCCTCAACCAACCGACCAAGGTTAATTATGGTCAATGGTGTTTCCGCCAAGGAAGCAAAATATTGGGAGGATTACCAATTCTCCGATGAATCGGATTCCGACGAGAATTCCGATGATGATATAGAAATTACCCCAACTGAATTTAAAAAGGAAAAAGAAAATAATAAGGGAAAGGGCATAAAAATAGAGAAATCTAATTCCAACCCCGATGAACTTTATATGTATCGTCAACCCCCGAAGTCCTTAAGCTGTAACAATGACCCGGGAACCTCTAAACCACCAGGTTTTTCTAAACCAATGTGGACAACGACGGCTTGTATTAGGGGAACATCATATATCCCTAGAAACTTGGCAAAACGAACCAAAACCGAACAAGAAGAAACGAGCGAGTCGGAATAAGATAGTTGTATTCGTGTGGTGTAATATATGTAATATAGTGTGCTTATGCTTTATGATATATGTAAAAATTGCTTGTATTAATAAGTATTTTTTTTATGAATCTAACTCTTGTCTATTTTACAGTATAAAAACACAAAATGGATAGACAACCCAATATTTTAAGAGACCTACCCAGAGACATGATTGATGAAATCTTGTCTAGAGTCGGTCAGAATTCCTCGGCACAACTATTTAAGGCTAGATCAGTTTGTAAGACATTCGAAGAACGTTCCAAGAATGTCTTGGTTTATAAGAGACTTTCGTTTGAAAGATGGGGGATATCACATTGGGAAACCCATAAGTTACGATGTGTTTACTTTGACGCATATATTGCGGGGAACCCAAATGCTATTTTACGCAACGGGTTAAGAAATTATTTTGACTCAATATATCCGAATATTGGACTTCGTGATTTAGAAAAAGCGGCTAATATGCAACATAAAGAAGCATGTTATGCTTACGGATTAGTAATGTTCGCTTCTCACCAAAGTGAGAACAAGAACATCGGGCTACTACTATTAAACAAAACGTTTCCACAAGTGACGGAGTCGGTAATTGGGGTAAGAAATGAGGTTTTTAGATTGTTACGGGACTGTTGGACATTACGTAACCCTCGTCCCTTTGACGACGTTACAACACGCTGTCTTATCAACGGCCATAATGGTTATGTTCCACAAGACCAAGGATGGGAAGTAGTCCTAGTAAAACCAGAATGCATGACTTGTTTCTGGACGTATGAATTACGTGTCTTTATTGCCTTTGCTGAACGACTTGTGTACTAGCTAGAATTATCTTCACAACTATCTTGTATCAAAGTTATTGTGTGCTATATTTCATGCTTTATGTAAAATAAGCGGTATTGTAAGTTTGTAAAATATTGTATAAAAGTTTGAACGCGAAATATTATTATAATCATTTTTTCATATAGAATTGTAGTAGTTGAATTGTATATTAGCTACTAAGTATGAACTTAACGGGTAGGTACTACCCGAATTTAAACTTATAAAACGCTAATATGAAGAAAAAGCTTTTATAAATGAGTTCATACTATGCTACGAAATACTATTAACTACTCTTAATATTCTGTATGATTAACTTGTTCCATTTGACTATTTTGAAGGAAATGGCGCCGACTACTCGACACACCGTGAATATGAATGAAGAGGAATTCCGTACTTTTCTAGCTTCAAACATAGCCGCAGTACAGGCTGCGCTACATACCAACAATAACCTTGGATCTAGCAGTAAACGAAATCGTGTAGGATGCACCTACAAAGAATTCACTGCCTGCAAACCTTTGGAATTTGATGGAACCGAAGGACCGATCGAATTGAAACGGTGGACCGAGAAGGTCGAATCGGTGTTTGCCATAAGTAAGTGTACTGAAGAGGACAAAGTGAAGTACGCTACGCATACCTTCACAGGTTCTGCGTTAACATGGTGGAATACCTATCTAGAGCAAGTGGGACAAGACGATGCGTACGCACTACCGTGGTCAGCATTCAAGCACTTGATGAACGAGAAGTACCGTCCCAGAACCGAGGTCAATAAGCTCAAGACAGAACTTAGAGGGTTACGAACCCAAGGATTTGATATTACCACGTACGAAAGACGATTCACAGAATTGTGCCTATTGTGTCCGGGAGCATTCGAAGATGAGGAAGAGAAGATCGACGCGTTTGTGAAAGGATTACCGGAAAGAATCCAAGAAGATATAAGTTCACACGAGCCCGCCTTTATACAGCAGGCATGTAGAATGGCTCACAAACTAGTGAACCAGATTGAAGAAAGAATTAAAGAACAGGCTGCTGAAGAGGCCAATGTGAAGCAAGTCAAAAGAAAGTGGGAGGAAAACGGTGATAAGAATCACCAATACAACAACAACAGCAATTACAACAATAATCGCAACAATTATCCCAACAATCGCAACATCAATCGCAACTACAATAAACGGCCCAACAACAACAACAACAACAACAACAACAACAACTACAACAATCATCCCAACAACAATAATAACCGCAACAACAACAACAACAATCAGAAGCAGCTATGCCAAAGGTGTGAAAAGTATCACTCGGGGTTCTGCACCAAATTTTGCAACAAGTGTAAAAGAAATAGTCATAGCGCGGTGAAGTGTGAGGTCTACGGACCAGGGGTTAATAGAACGAAAGGAACAAATGGTGTCGGAACGAGTAATGGCGGAGCAAGTAGTGTCGGAGCAAGTTATGCCAATGTAGTTTGTTATAAATGAGGAAAACCGGGCCACATTATTAGAAATTTCCCGAACCAGGAGAACACGAATGGAAAAGGCCGCGGAAGAGTTTTCAATATTAATGCGGTAGAGGCACAGGAAGACCCGGAGCTTGTTACGAGTACGTTTCTTATTGACAATAAATCTGCTTACGTTTTATTTGATTCGGGTGCGGATAGAAGCTATATGAGTAGAGATTTTTGTGCTAAATTAAGTTGTCCATTGACGCCTTTGGATAGTAAATTTTTACTCGAATTAGCAAATGGTAAATTAATTTCAGCAGATAATATATGTCGGAATCGAGAAATTAAACTGGTTAGCGAAACATTTAAGATTAATTTGATACCAGTAGAGTTAGGGAGTTTTGATGTGATAATCGGTATGGACTGGTTGAAAGAAGTGAAAGCAGAGATCGTCTGTTACAAAAATGCAATTCGCATTATACGAGAAAAAGGAAAACCCTTAATGGTGTACGGAGAAAAGGGCAACACGAAGCTACATCTTATTAGTAATTTGAAGGCACAAAAACTAATAAGAAAAGGTTGCTATGCTGTTCTAGCACACGTCGAGAAAGTACAAACTGAAGAAAAGAGCATCAATGATGTTCCCATTGCAAAAGAATTTCCCGATGTATTTCCGAAAGAATTACCGGGATTACCCCCACATCGATCCGTTGAATTTCAAATAGATCTTGTACCAGGAGCTGCACCAATAGCTCGTGCTCCTTACAGACTCGAACCCAGCGAGATGAAAGAACTGCAAAGCTAATTACAAGAACTTTTAGAGCGTGGTTTCATTCGACCAAGCACATCACCGTGGGGAGCTCCTGTTTTGTTTGTCAAGAAGAAAGATGGTACATTCAGGTTGTGTATCGACTACCGAGAGTTGAACAAACTTACCATCAAGAACCGCTACCCACTACCGAGAATCGACGACTTATTTGATCAACTACAAGGCTCGTCTGTTTATTCAAAGATTGACTTACGTTTCGGGTATCATCAAATGCGGGTGAAAGAAGATGATATTCCAAAAACTGCATTCAGAACACGTTACGGTCATTACGAGTTTATGGTCATGCCGTTTGGTTTAACTAATGCACCAGCTGTGTTCATGAACCTTATGAACCGAGTGTGTGGACCATACCTTGACAAGTTTATCATTGTTTTCATTGATGACATACTTATTTACTCAAAGAATGACCAAGAACACGGTGAACATTTGAGAAAGGTGTTAGAAGTATTGAGGAAGGAAGAATTGTACGCTAAGTTTTCAAAGTGTGCATTTTGGTTGGAAGAAGTTCAATTCCTCGGTCACATAGTGAACAAAGAAGGTATTAAGGTGGATCCGGCAAAGATAGAAACTGTTGAAAAGTGGGAAACCCCGAAAACTCCGAAACACATACGCCAGTTTTTAGGACTAGCTGGTTACTACAGAAGGTTCATCCAAGACTTTTCCAGAATAGCAAAACCCTTGACTGCATTAACGCATAAAGGGAAGAAATTTGAATGGAATGATGAACCAGAGAAAACGTTTCAGTTATTGAAGAAAAAGCTAACTACGGCACCTATATTGTCATTGCCTGAAGGGAATGATGATTTTGTGATTTATTGTGACGCATCAAAGCAAGGTCTCGGTTGTGTATTAATGCAACGAACGAAGGTGATTGCTTATGCGTCTAGACAATTGAAGATTCACGAACAAAATTATACGACGCATGATTTGGAATTAGGCGCGGTTGTTTTTGCATTAAAGACTTGGAGACACTACTTATATGGGGTCAAAAGTATTATATATACCGACCACAAAAGTCTTCAACACATATTTAATCAGAAACAACTGAATATGAGGCAGCGTAGGTGGATTGAATTATCGAATGATTACGACTTTGAGATTCGTTACCACCCGGGGAAGGCAAATGTTGTAGCCGATGCCTTGAGCAGGAAGGACAGAGAGCCCATTCGAGTAAAATCTATGAATATAATGATTCATAATAACCTTACTACTCAAATAAAGGAGGCGCAACAAGAGGTTTTAAAACAGGGAAATTTAAAGGATGAAATACCCAAAGGATCGGAGAAACATCTTAATATTCGGGAAGACGGAACCCGGTATAGGGCTGAAAGGATTTGGGTACCAAAATTTGGAGATATGAGAGAAATGGTACTTAGAGAAGCTCATAAAACCAGATACTCAATACATCCTGGAACGGGGAAGATGTACAAGGATCTCAAGAAACATTTTTGGTGGCCGGGTACGAAAGCCGATGTTGCTAAATACGTAGGAGAATATTTGACGTGTTCTAAGGTCAAAGCTGAGCATCAGAAACCATCAGGTCTACTTCAACAACCCGAAATCCCGGAATGGAAATGGGAAAACATTACCATGGATTTTATCACTAAATTGCCAAGGACTGCAAGTGGTTTTGATACTATTTGGGTAATAGTTGATCGTCTCACCAAATCAGCACACTTCCTGCCAATAAGAGAAGATGACAAGATGGAGAAGTTAGCACGACTGTATTTGAAGGAAGTCATCTCCAGACATGGAATACCAATCTCTATTATCTCTGATAGGGATGGCAGATTTATTTCAAGATTCTGGCAGACATTACAGCAAGCATTAGGAACTCGTCTAGACATGAGTACTGCCTATCATCCACAAACTGATGGGCAGAGCGAAAGGACGATACAAACGCTTGAAGACATGCTACGAGCATGTGTTATTGATTTCGGAAACAGTTGGGATCGACATCTACCGTTAGCAGAATTTTCCTACAACAAAAGCTACCATTCAAGCATTGAGATGGCGCCGTTTGAAGCACTTTATGGTAGAAAGTGCAGGTCTCCAATTTGTTGGAGTGAAGTGGGGGATAGACAGATTACGGGTCCGGAGATTATACAAGAAACTACCGAGAAGATCATCCAAATTCAACAACGGTTGAAAACCGCCCAAAGTCGACAAAAGAGCTACGCTGACATTAAAAGAAAAGATATAAAATTTGAAATTGGAGAGATGGTCATGCTTAAAGTTTCACCTTGGAAAGGCGTTGTTCGATTTGGTAAACGAGGGAAATTAAATCCAAGGTATATTGGACCATTCAAGATTATTGATCGTGTCGGACCAGTAGCTTACCGACTTGAATTACCTCAACAACTCGCGGCTGTACATAACACTTTCCACGTCTCAAATTTGAAGAAATGTTTTTCTAAAGAAGATCTCACTATTCCGTTAGATGAAATCCAAATCAACGAAAAACTTCAATTCATCGAAGAACCCGTCGAAATAATGGATCGTGAGGTTAAAAGACTTAAGCAAAACAAGATACCAATTGTTAAGGTTCGATGGAATGCTCTTAGAGGACCCGAGTTCACCTGGGAGCGTGAAGATCAGATGAAGAAGAAATACCCGCATCTATTTCCAGAAGATTCGTCAACACCTTCAACAGCTTAAAATTTCGGGACGAAATTTATTTAACGGGTAGGTACTGTAGTGACCCGAAATTTTCCATGTTTATATATATTAATTGAGATTGATATTTACATGATTAAATGTTTCCAACATGTTAAGCAATCAAACTTGTTAAGACTTGATTAATTGAAATATGTTTCATATAGACAATTGACCACCCAAGTTGACCGGTGATTCACGAACGTTAAAACTTGTAAAAACTATACGATGACATATATATGGTTATATATATAGTTAACATGTTTTTATTATAAGTATGTATCTCATTAGGTATTTTAACAATGAGTTATATACATAAAAATGAGACTATTAATTTAAGAAACTCGAAAACGATATATATAACGATTATCGTTATAACAACGTCTTACTAGGTACATATGAATCATATTAAGATATTGATACACTTGGTTAATTATATTAAATGATAAGTAAATATATTATTAAGTGTATTAACAATGAAATACATATGTAAAAATAAGACTACTAACTTAATGATTTCGAAACGAGACATATATGTAACGATTATCGTTGTAACGACATTTAACTGTATATACATCATACTAAGATATATTATATATCATAATATCATGATAATATAATAATTTAACATCTCATTTGTTATAATAAACAATGGGTTAACAACATTCAACAAGATCGTTAACCTAAAGGTTTCAAAACAACATTTACATGTAATGACTAACGATGACTTAACGACTCAGTTAAAATGTATATACATGTAGTGTTTTAATATGTATTCATACACTTTTGAAAGAATTCAAGACACTTATCAAAATACTTCTACTTAACAAAAATACTTACAATTACATCCTCGTTCAGTTTCATCAACAATTCTACTCGTATGCACCCGTATTCGTACTCGTACAATACACAGCTTTTAGATGTATGTACTATTGGTATATACACTCCAATGATCAGCTCTTAGCAGCCCATGTGAGTCACCTAACACATGTGGGAACCATCATTTGGCAACTAGCATGAAATATCTCATAAAATTACAAAAATATGAGTAATCATTCATGACTTATTTACATGAAAACAAAATTACATATCCTTTATATCTAATCCATACACCAACGACCAAAAACACCTACAAACACTTTCATTCTTCAATTTTCTTCATCTAATTGATCTCTCTCAAGTTCTATCTTCAAGTTCTAAGTGTTCTTCATATATTTTGCAAGTTCTAGTTACATAAAATCAAGAATACTTTCAAGTTTGCTAGCTCACTTCCAATCTTGTAAGGTGATCATCCAACCTCAAGAAATATTTGTTTCTTACAGTAGGTTATCATTCTAATACAAGGTAATAATCATATTCAAACTTTGGTTCAATTTCTATAACTATAACAATCTTATTTCAAGTGATGATCTTACTTGAACTTGTTTTCGTGTCATGATTCTGCTTCAAGAACTTCGAGCCATCCAAGGATCCATTGAAGCTAGATCCATTTTTCTCTTTTCCTGTAGGTTTATCCAAGGAACTTAAGGTAGTAATGATGTTCATAACATCATTCGATTCATACATATAAAGCTATCTTATTCGAAGGTTTAAACTTGTAATCACTAGAACATAGTTTAGTTAATTCTAAACTTGTTCGCAAACAAAAGTTAATTCTTCTAACTTGACTTTTAAAGTCAACTAAACACATGTTCTATATCTATATGATATGCTAACTTAATGATTTAAAACCCGGAAACACGAAAAACACCGTAAAACCGGATTTACGCCGTCGTAGTAACACCGCGGGCTGTTTTGGGTTAGTTAATTAAAAACTATGATAAACTTTGATTTAAAAGTTTTTATTCTGAGAAAATGATTTTTATTATGAACATGAAACTATATCCAAAAATTATGGTTAAACTCAAAGTGGAAGTATGTTTTCTAAAATGGTCATCTAGACGTCGTTCTTTCGACTGAAATGACTACCTTTACAAAAATGACTTGTAACTTATTTTTCCAACTATAAACCTATACTTTTTCTGTTTAGATTCATAAAATAGAGTTCAATATGAAACCATAGCAATTTGATTCACTTAAAACGGATTTAAAATGAAGAAGTTATGGGTAAAACAAGATTGGATAATTTTTTTCATTTTAGCTACGTGAAAATTGGTAACAAATCTATTCCAACCATAACTTAATCAACTTGTATTGTATATTATGTAATCTTGAGATACCATAGACACGTATACAATGTTTCGACCTATCATGTCGACACATCTATATATATTTTGGAACAACCATAGACACTCTATATGTGAATGTTGGAGTTAGCTATACAGGGTTGAGGTTGATTCCAAAATATATATAGTTTGAGTTGTGATCAATACTGAGATACGTATACACTGGGTCGTGGATTGATTCAAGATAATATTTATAGATTTATTTTTGTACATCTAACTGTGGACAACTAGTTGTAGGTTACTAACGAGGACAGCTGACTTAATAAACTTAAAACATCAAAATATATTAAAAGTGTTGTAAATATATTTTGAACATACTTTGATATATATGTATATATTGTTATAGGTTCGTGAATCAACCAGTGGCCAAGTCTTACTTCCCGACGAAGTAAAAATCTGTGAAAGTGAGTTATAGTCCCACTTTTAAAATCTAATATTTTTGGGATGAGAATACATGCAGGTTTTATAAATGATTTACAAAATAGACACAAGTACGTGAAACTACATTCTATGGTTGAATTATCGAAATCGAATATGCCCCTTTTTATTAAGTCTGGTAATCTAAGAATTAGGGAACAGACACCCTAATTGACGCGAATCCTAAAGATAGATCTATTGGGCCTAACAAACCCCATCCAAAGTACCGGATGCTTTAGTACTTCGAAATTTATATCATATCCGAAGGGTGTCTCGGAATGATGGGGATATTCTTATATATGCATCTTGTTAATGTCGGTTACCAGGTGTTCACCATATGAATGATTTTTATCTCTATGTATGGGATGTGTATTGAAATATGAAATCTTGTGGTCTATTATTATGATTTGATATATATAGGTTAAACCTATAATTCACCAACATTTTTGTTGACGTTTTAAGCATGTTTATTCTCAGGTGATTATTAAGAGCTTCCGCTGTCGCATACTTAAATAAGAACGAGATTTGGAGTCCATGCTTGTATGATATTGTGTAAAAACTGCATTCAAGAAACTTATTTTATTGTAACATATTTGTATTGTAAACCATTATGTAATGGTCGTGTGTAAACAGGATATTTTAGATTATCAGTATTTGATAATCTACGTAAAGTTTTTTTAAAACCTTTATCTATGAAATAAAGGTTATGGTTTGTTTTAAAAATGAATGCAGTCTTTGAAAAACGTCTCATATAGAGGTCAAAATCTCGCAACGAAATCAATTAATATGGAACGTTTTTAATCAATAAGAACGGGACATTTCACTATCTCAGTAGCATATGTATCTAATTCAGGATTCAACAAACCTATCTAAGGACAATATCGAATGTACAAGCATGCATAATCCTATATACTCGAGCACTAGTCAGGGATACACTATTGAAATATAAAAGTTAAGTTATGAGTGCTCACGTATCAATATTGAGATTCAATATTGCAGGAAAGTACGTAGACGAAACGAAAATGATAAACGTTAGGTTGACCTCACGAGCAATACCCTCGATCAATACCCATAACCTCCATAGCTATAACCCATAATTTCCTTAGCTCTATCCCGTTTGAAAACTTATTTTAAAATCGTCTGAATATAACTCCGTCGTAGTATTTTATGTATACTAATAATATCTTGAAATAATACAAAGAAAATATATATATGTGTAATTCGATTGAGAGAGTTTAGAGAAATATATTTTCAAGTTTCTATGAAATAATAAAACCTATTGAATTCTATTTATAATAGATTTTTGAATTATTAAAGTGAATTATTAAGTATGAATTATTAAAGTGAATTATTAAAGTATGAATTATTAAAGTGAATTATTAAAGTATGAATTATTAAAGTGAATTATTAAAGTATGAATTATTAAAGTGAATTATTAAAGTTAAAATAAAGTAAAAGTAAAGTAAAGGTAAAGTTAAAGTATAGTAAAAGTATAAAACTATGTACGTATAATACGCGTATAAATATATATAATATTAATTTAAATCGTTATATATATTTGATAAAATAAAATATAAATATCGTTATTTTATCATACTAGTTAAGTAATGAGTGGTCAAAAAGAATAGATTTCTTAAATCACAGTGGACCTCATAACATAGGCCCGTAATCATATCATAATGTATCTGATAATTCAATCATTTGATATTATCTCTTAATTCTGTCAATAAATATATCGAAACAAATACGTTCATGTAAAGTATCATATATCTAATATTTTGTTAATGTTTTCAGTTAATATTATATATTATATATACATATCTATATACACATAATTGTTTGTGAATCGTCGAACACGGTCAAAGGATAATTGATTACATGAATGTAGTTCCAAACTTTTGAGATTCAACATTACAAATTCTGCTTATCGTGTCGGAAACATATAAAGGTTAAGTTTAAATTTGGTCGGAAATTTTCGGGTCGTCACATATATATATATATATATATATATATATATATATATATATATATATATATATATATATATATATATATATATATATATATATATATATATATATATATATATATATATATATATATATATATATATATATATATATATGTATATATATATAATCAAGAGGGAATCATTTTTTTACGGGGAAGTAGGGGAAGTAAATTTTTTTCTTTTTTCAAATTTTTTTTTTAAAAAAAAAAATCTAGATCACATGAAAATATGAATATTTAAAAAAGACACTTTGTGATGAATTTTATTATTTTGGCCGAAAAAAGCTTAAAGAAATAAATGAAAACATTCAATGCAATGAATGTTTTGCTTCTGAGTTTTTTTTAAGGGGTTAGAAATTAGGGTTTCGAAATTAGGGGTTTAAAAATTAGGGTTTAGCTATTATGGGTTAGAAATTAGGGTTTTGGGTTTAGAAATTAGGGTTTAAGGTTTGGAAATTAGGGTTTAGATTGGTTTTTTAACACGAACGGTTTAGAGTTTAGGGTTTTGGGTTTTGGGTTTAGGGACTAAACCTAAAACACTAAACCGTAAACCCTAAACTCTAAATCAGGCTAATTTTTGAAAAAAAAAAAACACTTCACACAAAATGAAGCAAACGATACAAATAAACTCAGAAGCAAAACATTCATTGCAGTGAATGTTTTCATTTATTTTTTGGAGCTTTTTATCGCCAAAATAATATATATATATATATATATATATATATATATATATATATATATATATATATATAATAACATTCATCACAAAATATCTATTTTAAATTTTCATATTTTCACCTAAACTTGATGTCTAAAAAAAATTTCGAAAAAAATGAAAAAAATTTACTTCCCCCCACTTCTTCCAAAAAGTGCTTCCTTCTTGATAATGGCCATATATAGAGATTTATATATATAGGGGCGCGACCCATGGCTAAACTTAAAATGAGTACAAACTGGATAAGCAAATGTGGACCACAAACTACCATAGATTATCAATTTAGCTTAAAATACAAAGAAGGGTAAAATAGTAATTTTAATAATTATAATTATAATTAATAAAAGTAAAACACAAAAGCTAACATATTATGGACCACCACCCACCACCAACAACCACCACCTCCACTCACCCCACCAACCACCACCACCCACCACCACCACGTGCCACCACCACACCATCACCCGTCGTCATCACCACCACCAACCACCCACCGCCACCACCACACCACCACCAACAGCCACCAACAGCCCCCACCACCACCCACCACCACCACCCGCCACCACTGTCACAACCCATAAATTTTGATCAAATTTAAATTCTTACATTTTCGACTACATAAGCAAATTGACGTGTTGCATCTAAAGTGTTTTGATACATTTAATTATCCGTTGGACATTCCCACTACTTCACGAACATTTTATATAAAATCAAAACCCGATAATAAAATATTACGCGATTTACTTTCTTAAAATGGAAACGTTGTTACCATATAATAATTTTTATTATTAAAACGATTTTAGATATACATAAAGTAATTTGAATATAATTAGCTTTTAAAAACTAAATTTTATAATATTAATTGATTTAGTTTCAAACGTACCAGAACGTTTTTTTGATATAATAGAACATAGTTATTAAAACGCTTTTAATTATATATAATGTAATTTGAATATAAAAAGTTAGAAAAACTTATTAAAAATTTATATTATAAATGTTAAGTTTACAAGTATATATATATATATATATATATATATATATATATATATATATATATATATATATATATATATATTGTGTTTTAAAATATAAAACGTACAAACTTAAACGTACAAACTTATATTTCAAAGTTAATATATTTTACGTACAAACTTTAAAATTTTAAGATTACTTTCTAATCTTCGTTATTTATATAAAATATATAATAAGATTACTTATTTAAATCTTTATATGTTTATATATATATATATATATATATATAGTACTTAAATATAAAATGTTTTAAAAATATAAAAGAAAACAATCTTTATATGTCTATATATATATATATATATATATATATATATATATATATATATATATATATATATATATATATATATAAACATATAAAGATTTAAATAAGTAATCTTATTATATATTTTATATAAATAACGAAGATTAGAAAGTAATCTTAAAATTTTAAAGTTATTAAAGATATTATTACCTTTTATTTTCATAAGTAAACTTTATATATAACATTTAGAGTGTTACGTCTTCTTAAAAATGTATATAATTTTTATAAATATTTAGAACCACTTTTAACAACTCGTTTCTTAGATGTCATGTTAAAGATAAAGATATAAGACTTTTTGACATTTATTATTGTAAACGAGACATCAAATAACGGCCCATGTTTTAAGGGTATAACAAAAACTGTCGGCAGGTAAAAGTTAAACTATGTGAGATTGAAATGCACCCTATGTGATTGCATGGGAATTGTGCATGAAAACCATGCGATCGCATGGCAACCTGACGCAAATGGTAATATATTTATAGGTTTTACAGAAATAGTTTTTTAAAAAATATATATATATATAAACATGGGTAAACCAGTTATTCATCTGCTGGTTTGATGGTTTGATGGTTTGAAAGCCAAACCGATTATCATTCACCGGTTTGAAGTTTTCTGACGTCACCGTTATAAGTAATTAGGGTTTCGGCCGTGGACCCGTATTTTTAACCAAACCGGCATTTGAAATGCCGATTTGTAATTTTATATTTTTTTCTTATTTATGTTATGTTTGTGTTATTTTATTATGATTTTTATATAATTTTTTTCATCAATTAATTATTTATTAGTTTATAAGTAATTAGATTATTTTTTGTTTTTCATATTATATTATGTTTTTATTATTTAATTATAATAATTTGTAGTTTGTAAAACGACTTTTCAATTAATAATTTATTCATTATAACAAAATATAATAAAAGTACATTCATTAAAATAAAAGAGTTTTTATTAAAACAACCATTAAAACACCCATACTATTACAATCATTCATAATACGCTCATTCAATGTCCACGTCTATGCCCATGTTTGTGTCCACCAGTACCACATCGTGGCGGATTTGAAACCCGGGCACTCCTCCGAAGTTGCTGTGGTTGTGGGTCGGGCTCATCATCTCCTAGATCCATCGCATCATGAACATTATGATCAACTTGTGATCTACCTCCAAAATCCGGGAATGCCAAGGGAGAGTTTCGTCAAACATATGTTTGAGTTCGTTGAGATCCTAAATCAAACGCAGAGTTTCCTGGGGTTGATGGACTTCCTATATCAAATGATGAGTTCCTTGGTGTTTGATGAGGGGTAGTACCATAACCATAATCCCCTATAGACACATTCTGGTGCGGGGTGGCACTGGATGATTGACCCTGATTTGTATATTGAAGGAAACCATAATCCAGTCATTGGTAGTTTTGTGTACCATAGAACTGGAACCCCGGATCATGCTGAGTTTGATGCGTTATGCCCATCAAATGACACGGAAAGTCAACAAAAGCCTGCAGGTTTGGTTGACTGTTTGGTTGCATTTGAGATGTAGCCATCGCGCTTATCCTTGCTAAACCCTCTTCCTGCACAATAGGTAAATGTAAATAAATATTAAAACTAATTCATTTCACACAAATATTAACACTAATTCAAGAGCAAAACTAATAATTTTTACGTACATAAAGATTCTCTTCGATTGCCCAATCACGATATTGGTTGGCGGGTTGTGGTCTCCTAATATCACGTATAGTAACAATTGTACATGTGTAGTACCACGGAAAGTAACGAGCAGTCGTGCCCGTGCCCACCCCCGTCGTAGGCATATAGCCCCAAGTTGCTCGTTCATACCACTGCCCAATGTACTTAACTTGCGGTTTCGTTAGCCTTATTTCCGCGTTTGCTCTTGACCGTAGGGTTGTGCGGTGTATGGCATGATGCCTTTATGGTGTTCACAAAAAGTCCGACGGCGGAATATCCTGAATCCATCCGAACTTTCTGCATACCCTATCTGGGAGATACATCTCAATCGTAGCCCAAAATAGAATAGTGCCACGGTATGTCCACAAGTTAACATCAGCTCTACACTCATCGGGTAGACGGTTGATAATTGTTCGATACGGAAGCCAAAGAAACTTCAACAACATAATAAGATATTAGTTTATTTTAATATCTACAGGTAATTTATAAACTTAAAATGTAGATTTATATATCCTCGTTAAATACCTCATTAGGGCGTAACGCCGACAACCCTGAGCGACACGTACTCAATACATGTGTGGGTGTAAGTTCGAAGCTCTGGCGTCCATACCACCTACATTAATGAAATAATCAAAAGAACTAGAATAACTATTAACTAGAAGTATATAAATTAAAAATAATATACCTCACACCGTACGATCCCTTCAAAGTAACATTGGATGTCAAGACTATATCCTTCAAAAGACGTGGCGCAAGACTAGGAATTCTTGTGTACACCTAATGTTGCAATAAAAGCATCGCACCATTTATGCCTGATTGGTCTTTTCAGCTGTACAACACAAATTTCTATATACATGTGCTAGCACCGCACTACCCCAACTCAAACGTTCAAAGTTGATGAGGTTTTGCACATAGTTTAATGGAGCACTGGTCGAATTACCGTCGGGGAATAGAAAGGAAGACAATGTAGCTAACAAATAAACTCTAGCACGTTGTTGGTGAGATCTCTCAGTCTCACCAACGGCCTCATTCAACTCCGCACATAAAGCAGATATTAAGATGTGTCCTGATTTTATGTTATTAGGATGAACATCAATCCCTAAATATTGGCTAGCAAAATCAGACCATTGATCCGGCGTCATGCTGTTCCATACACCCGAAACAACATCTCCATTTATGGGTAAACCCCATAAAATTTGAACATCTTGCAACGTTATCGTTGCTTCTCCTACGCAAAACATATATACGAATATAAATTATAGAAATACAAATATATACGCATATATATATATATATATATATATATATATATATATATATATATATATATATATATATATATATAGCAAAACATATATGCGAATATAAATAATAGAAATACAAATTATATATATTGAACACAAATTATACATTTATATATTAATTATATATATATAAATTAATTTAAATACAAATTAGCTATATTTTCACATTTAATCAATTAAAATACTAATTATACTAAATACAGATTATTTGGTTAAAAACATTTTACCAATAGGGAAGTGGAAGGTATGTGTCTCCGGCTGCCACCGTTCAACCAACGCTGAAATAAGAGCGTGATCTAATAGTTGGTATCATATTCTGAAAACCTGCCCTAACCCATTTGTTCAATATAACGGTATACACGTGGGTCTATAAACTCATCTGCAGCTGCCAGACCTTCCATATGATGCCATAAACCCTGATCTGATCATCTTGGTTTAACTTTTTTCGATCTATCAGGAACATCAGGATCTTGAACAACACCCATAAATACCTTGTACGCTCGGTGAGTTCTTTGAGATTGCAAAAAAATAGTGATTCGTCTAGCGGAGTTGCTCGAGGTTGGGCAGGATCCATTGAAAATTCGTGTGTGTGTGTGTATGTTAAAAAAATTCGTGTGTGTGTTGAAAGGTTGAAAGAGAATGGTGGAGTGATACAAACCGATGTACCAGAGGTAGGATTATATAAAGCTTCAAACCGGCCTTTCAATTGCCGGTTTGGACACGTGGCCAACATTGATTCGCAGCAATTATGTCACGGGTTAGGGAATAATCGAAAAGGCGGTTGGTGCGAAAACTGTTAGGGTCAAACGGTCAAACCGACATTTCATTTGCCGGTTTGAGTGTGAATTAAACACGTGTCCAAACCGATGTTTTAAAGGCCGGTTTGGCTCCAAAATATACAAACCGACATTTTATTGATCGGTTTTGCTATTTTTATAATTATCCCATTTAAAAAACTATTTTTATAATTACTATAAAAAAAACCATTTTAAAAAAAATTCGCAAACTTCTTTAAATTCCATCAATTTCTAGTTCTAGTTTCATTCATATAATACTCCGTAAAAACTAGTTTTATTATTATTAATTATTTTTATTAATCTTAATATAATTATTTCTCTTAATATTTGTCTTAGTATTGTTATTAAGTAGAATTAATATTGTTAGTATTAGTATTATACCTAAAATACTATGACGGGGTTATGCTCGGGTAATTTCGAAACGAGTTTTCAAATGGTTTAAAGCTAAGGAATTTATGGGTTTTAGCTAAGGATATTATGGGTATTGTTCGGGGGTATTGTTCATGAATCAAAGGCCAACCTTGCACTTGTCACTTACGTTGAGTCTGCATACTTTTTCTGCAATATTGAACCACAATATTGATACATGAGTTTTCATAATCCCCTTTTTAAAAGTTTTTGCTATGTATATATATATATATATATATATATATATATATATATATATATATATATATATATATATATATATATATATATATATATATATATATATATATATATATATATATATTGAATGAGAATACATGCTATATTTTTAAATGTTTTAACAAAATAGACACAAGTACTTGAAAATAAATTCAACGATTGAGATTGTTATACCGGATATCCTTATTTTTGCTTAGTAACTTAGTTATTAGTGGCCACTAATAAGGGCGAATCCTAGAGATAGATATATTGGGTTTAACAGCCCATCCAGGGTATGGATACTTTAGTACTTCGATTTTGTATACAAATTGCAGGTTGTATGCTAAGGGATATTACTTGACGTCATGTTAAAGTTGGTTACCAGGCACTCAATGTTAGAATGATTTTATACACGGGATACGTGTATGGTTTTTGTACACGGGATATGTGTACGGTTAAATATTTAAAATCTTGTGGTCTATTAAAATTACTGAAAATTATTGTTTATGATAAACCTATGAACTCACCAACCTTTTGGTTGACACTTTTTAGCATGTTTATTCTCAGGTATTTAAGAAGCTTCCTCTTATTAATTGCTATGTGCATGGAGTCTTGCATGGTTTATTGAAGAAAAATTGCATTCAAAAGACACTTATATTTAATTATATCATCATGGATGATAGTTTACGAAAACATTAAATTATGGGGACTGTGTTATTGTATATTTTGTCATATGTCGAAAACGTTTAATTATATACTTTTGAAATGTATAAAAGATTTGAAAACTTTCTTTGTTTAGAAAGTGCGTCTTTTGAAATGAATGCAATGTTTATAAGACGTATCATATAGAGGTTAAATACCTCGCAATGAAATCGGTGAATGATGTATTACGTCTAAAGGGATTTGGATGGGTCGTCACAATTGGTATCAAAGCGGAGGTCTTAGTGAACCAGATTATGCATTAGTGTGTCTAATGGGTCTTGGTTAGGATGCATTAGTTGAGCAAAAAAGACTTTAAAAGTCAAACGTGGACTATTAAGATGAGACAGAGGGAGTATCATTCATCAAGTTATCATTCCCCAGACAATTATCATTCATCAAATATTTATCATTCATCGAAAAATATTTATCATTCATCAAACATTTATCATTCATCGAAAAACGTTTATCATTCATCGAAAACATTTATCATTCATTTAAAAAGAATTATCATTCATCAAAAATATTTATCATTTATCGAAAAACAATTATCATTCATCGAAAATATTTATCATTCATCGAAAAATATTTATCATTCATCGACAAACATTTATCATTCATCGAAAATTATCATTCAGACAATTATCATTCATCAAATAGTTATCATTCATAAAAGCAACAATTATCATTCATTAGAAAAAATTATCATTCATCAGAAAAACAATTATCATTCATCAGAAAACAGTTATCATTCATCAAACAGTTATCATTCATCAAAAAGTTATCATTCATTAGAAAATAGTTATCATTCATCAGAAAAGAATTATCATTCATAATAAAACAATTATCATTCATCAGAAAAAAATTACCATTTATCAAAATGTTATCATTAACTAAACAGTTATCATTCTTCATAAAAGGATTATCATTCATCAAAATGTTATCATTCATCAAACAATTATCATTTAAAAAATTTTATCATTCATAACAGTTACATTCATAACAGTTATAACTCAAAAGGAAATTGTTATCATTCATCACTAAACAATTATCATGCATCAAAATATTATCATTCATCAAACCATTATCATTCATCAAAGAGTTATCATTCATCATACCATTATCATGATTAGTTTTATAAAAAGAATGGAGCATTCCGAGAATCAAACTCGGGACCTCTCGCAAATGCCAGTTATCAAACAAACAATTATCATTCATCAAACAAACATTTATCATTCATCAAAAAAGAAAGGCGAAAGGTTACTTGCTTTACTTTGCAATATCACTTAAAATATGAACTAGAACAATAATTTACACAAAGAAAGAGAAACATACTTGACACCGATTCCTTTCTGCATCACATTAAAGGATCTGATGTAAGCCTTCTTAGACAGTTATAATTCATCAGTAAAGACCTATATAGACATGTATTTAACTAACATGTATGTATACACATGATCTATAAATAATGAATTTTAAAGAAATGGCATATACAAGTAGAAATTTCATAAAGAAGAACATGATAGATGACATTAGTACAACATAACCTTAACAAATATCTCAAAAATAAGTTCCTCTAAGTTTACTAATCTCATACTTCATATAACATATGCAATTAAAATTGGCACATTAAGTATCTTAAAAGGATAGGATAAAAGAGGGGTTATAGTTTGAAGTTTTGCTTTACAAATCATCGTTAACATAATTGACCCACTCAAAAGTAAATGGGTCAAAATTGCCACCTTTAGTTAACACAACAAATAGATTAAAATAATAATTATTTATCAAACGTGTAGAAGCAAATATTATTATATACTCAACCACATGTTTAATAAATTGGATGCAAATTTTCATTTAAGTGTCACTGTTAAGCATCTCAACACATGTTTACCTAAAATGTGAGTGGTCAACATGGCAAAAAGCTAAGTTTAACATGAATTCTATGACATAACTAAATACTGACATTGCATGTGGTGAATTAATCCTTCAAAGATGTCTTCCATTTCAACCTCCTATGCAAAAGTAGGCATTGTATGCATGTTCTTAGTATAACAATTTGCAAGTATATTGTATACAACATGAAAACACACTTCACTTTGACTTTTGCAAATTAGACACACAAGTTGAGGCTGCAAAAACCGCAATACCATAAGAGCAAACACCACTTTCTATTAAACTTCAAAGCCATCAACAACACCAACAAATACATGAAAAATTAAATAGCGAATCAATTAAGTTATGATATCCATGTTAGTATATAAGTTCTATTTTGAATATAATGTCACCATATGGTATGACAAAAAGTAAATAGGTTTAAAAGTATTCTTGTAATAAAGATATAAATATAAATACGACAACAACATTTGTTAATGAAAAAGAGGTCTAGATAAAACAATAAATATGGACTAAGAAATGACTCAAAATAGAAACATTTTAACCAAATATTACTAAAAATGATAAGTAGTGACAAATTCAAAGATGTAAATCATGTACTGAATGTAAGAGATAATAATTCCATTTACAATGCAACAATGAAATTAAAGGTTTGTGTTGGATCATAGATCCACATGAACATGATGAATGGAACGATTAGCCATGAAAACATAAGGAAGCTTGAGAGAAAACACACACTCTATTCCACGGCTTCCTTGAATACCTTACAAAACAGTGGCAAATGCTCAACTAACTATGGAGCTCCTAGGTCCTATATATAGCCCTCATCTATAGGACCTCTTGGGGTATGATTGACTCATAAAAGTGGACCTAACAATCTCCCCTCATGAGGTAATCATACATCTAAACATAGACTCCATAGTCTTTACATACCAAAATTACAATGAAAGAGACATGTTATTGCTAACTAGCTCCCCTCACGAATCTTACATGGCCGTTAAAGTAGATCTTGAATGTTGGAATTCTTCTACCTTCAATGGTCTTTGACTTTAAACAGCGAAATGCGTAACCATGTGACATTCATCGCAGCATCACTTCATGTCGTTGAAGAAGACTTTGAAATCTTGGAATCACTCCCCTCAAAGATCTTGGGATTTCCTACGTCAACTAAGAACGATCTTGAAACAAGCATATTCTAACTTAGCATGATTCTTGGAAAATTGCTAAAGTCTCGACTTTTGACTAAACCCCAATGGACAAGATCATCTTTGAATTCACCTAGCTCCCCTCCAACACTTGCATTGATTATTAAGTTTGAAAAACTCGAGAAACTCCCCCCTCAAAGTATATGAGGTACACATTCATTCATATATTGCCAATATCAATATAGTTGGGTTTTTGATCATTGGCTCCTTCGAAGTTCCTAACGTCTCCAATACTCCACCAAGGATGTGGAAGTCTCTTTCATTTTCCTTTGCTCACTCGTCAAATAAGTAAAGCTTCAATTTTTTCTCTTTAAAGTACGAGTCCAATACCGTACGCGTATTAAAGTCATAATGTTAAGTACGAGTCCCATACTGAGTGTATGGAAGTCATATGCACATCAACCATATATCTTTCTCCCCCACAATGATGTTTGCATGAAATAAAAGCTTCATTGTTTAAAATGGTTGATGTAATCGACAATCCTCTAAATGTGTATCAAATAACGTGTATGAGGAAATCCGTGTGAATCAGAACCTCAAAAGTAGTGAGAAATAAGCTTTTTAGGTCCAGATTCGGATGTGGACCATCCCTAAAAATTCTGTTAAAACTCAGGGACCAAAACTGACAAAATTTGAGTCAGATTCGATCAGGGACTGCCCTCGTAAAAATCTGAAACTTGTCAGGGACTAAAAGTGTCAATTATCCATCTGAATTTAATAAGTGGACTGAAATAATGCAATTGGGCTTATCAGATTCGGATGGGTCCAATAAGCATAGTAACAGGCCATATTCAGTTAATTGTTGGGTTAGATTCGGTTAGCCCAATCAGATTCATATAGGATCCCTTGTTGAGCTTATAGATTATAAGTCCATGAAGCAATAAATTCATATGGCTTTTGTGTGATTTTAGGCATGACCATATTTGGATAGCCCAAGTAGTAAAGGCCAAACAAATAATAAAGCCCAATAGAATAATTGATCAAGCATCCGAATGTGAATTGTTGTTATATCATGTGAATCTGTATGTGAATAATTGACTTTCCTCTTTTCCATACGAACCTGAAAACTCAACTTCTAGGGTGCAATCTGATTTTGAGTAACAATCAAAGAAGACTAATCTTCAAACATCTGAATTTGTTTATCAATTCAAGGTCCGAATCTGGATTGAAAAACATAACCTAATCTATTCATCATCTAAATGAATATCGTTCAAACTTGTTCTTCCTCAGATTTTTCAAAGGTATCATAACATAAAATTGACACCTAAAATCTATTGCATATGCAGTGATTAACATGTTTGTACAGTATTCAAGTCCAATACATCCTCGATTTGAAATATTAACCACGAACAGAGCCAACAATAGTGACGGTTATCTTTAAAAATTCCAAAATTGATTTTTCGATTCAGAGCTTGTGTGTCACACCCCCAAATAGGGCCTGGGGTATTTGTGACTAATTATATCAAATCACAGTTGTATAAACGAGAATGACTCTACATGAGATGTTTTGTTGAGTTTTGCAGCGGAAGATAAATATGTCTTTAATTGATATGATATGTAATGAAGACTCCAAACATAGCAAGCAATCATCATCAAAGCAGTAGATATACAGCGGAAGCAATATTTAAGTACCTGAGAATAAACATGCTTAAAAAGTCAACACTAGGTTGAGTGAGTTCATAGGTTTGACATAAATAATGATTTCAGTAATAGTTGTAGACCACAAGATTTAGTTTGTAAAGTTGATCTCGCAAGATCTAAAGTTATGCCAGTGCGTGATATTTAGACTAAACGTTCAAGTTTGCCCCATGACAAGTTGTGTCTGTCCTTGTCGGTTTAAATTTCATTATCAAGTAATACAAAGACTGAGTCAAATGTATCTGGGACGTTACTCCCGATAGGCCTACCCACAATAATTAAGCATGCCGCAGCAATTAAAAATATCACTGTAGGGACTTAGTCGGACATAGCCGGGTATAGCATAGTTTAACAGTTGGTACTTGTGTCTAGCGTGTAAAACAATTATAAAAGTTGCGCATGTATTCTCAGCCCAAAAATATAAAGAGTAAAAGAGAATCAAATAAACTCACGATGCGATACGATAGTTTGTAGTAATTATGCGTATGATGGAACTGAACAAGTACAGAGTTGTGTTGACCTCAGATTCACGAACCTATATCAAGTATACATATTAACACATATACTTATAATCGAATAAGTTTATATATATATTTTAGTTGTTACAATTTCTATATGTATATATATATATATATATATATATATATATATATATATATATATATATATATATATATATATATATATATTCTATATATAAGTATTTATTTAATAAAATGATTTTAATACTGATAATGAATAAAGTGTTGAAATGTTTTGTATTAACAATAATAATACTAGTAGTAAGAAATGATAATAATAAAGTTTTAAAAATAATAATAATAATAATAATATAGTTTTGATGATAGCAAAAATGTTAATTTTTGTAAAAATGATAATAACAATAATAATTTTAATAATAACAATACTAATAATGATAATTACACTTATGTTAAAAATGATAATAATAGTACTAATAATATTTAATGATAATACTAGTTATAATAATAATAATATAAATTATATTAAAGATAATAATAATAATCATGGTATTAGTATTAGTAATAATAATAAGTAATTTAACAATAATAATGATAATCTTACTTGTAATTAAAATCATGATAATAATAATAATAATAATAATAATAATAATAATAATAATAATAATAATAATAATAATAAAAATAAAAATAATATTAAATGATAATAATTACTATAATCATAATAATTATAATATGTGTTAAATAATAATAATAATTATTATAATCCTAGTAATATTAACAATAACTAATAATAACAATAATAATAATAATAATAATAATAATAATAATAATAATAATAATAATAATAATAATAATAATAATAATAATAATAATAATAATAATAAAAATAAAGGCTACCTTCCAAGCTTTTTCTAAAAAAAATTGCCCAAGATGGGACTCGAACCCGCGACCTCTCGAAACTCGAAAACACTCTCAAACCACTCCTCTGCCTCGTTCACATATGTTTTTCTTAACCATGATTTAAATATATCCTATATCTATCTGTCTCTCTATTTCTTCTTCTTCCTCACCCATTAATCGATCAAGGATCTAATCCGACTAATAATAAGTTTTTATTAAATTTTTGGATTTATAAACGATGCAGAAACAATATTGGATTGATCAAATTATTTAAAATATATATATATATATAGTATAGCAGCAGCTGCGACGCTGTTTAAAAAAAATGAAGAACAATGAATTTGTTTTCGACATTGAGACTGTTTTAAGTAAAAATTTCTACACGAATTTGTTTGAAAATCGTGTATACAAACTTTAGGAATCATTAACTACAACAGAAACATTAAAACTGATTCAAATTTCTTGATGAACAAATCTGTTGACTTTTTGAAACTAAACTTTGACTAAAAAATTCATACTTGATAAAAGGAATTGGAAGTTGGGGTTTTGCAGGTAGTTTGAGTGAATCATTCCTAACAAGACTGTATTTATAGATTTTAAAAATTGATTCGGATTCGAGGTTTTGGTAAAATGGGTCAAGAACAGGGTGCGAAAAAAATAAAAAATTCTGTTTTAATTTCCAAAACATAGTAGCTAAGATTATATGTTAGTTGAATGATTAACTGATTGTTTATAGCCAGCAAACAAATTAAAAACCAGTAGAGAAGATAAAAAATAATCACGATGCAATAAAAATTAAAAAAACAGATTTATGATAAATTTTAAAAATAAAAAGCAGAATAATCAGGAGTTTATAAATTTATAAAGCTGGATCACGTTTTCAAAAGTAGATATATATATATATATATTTGGTGTACTTGTTTTGACTTCTCTCTCTCTCTCTCTATATATATATATATATATATATATATATATATATATATATATATATATATATATATATATATATATATATATATTTATATTTATATTACTATTAAATATATTAATAAATATATAGTAATAATAATAATAATTATATTAATAATAATAATACTTCTAATATTATTAATAAAAATAATAATAATGTAAATAGCAAGAATAATGATATTTCATAATAATATTACTAATAATATCATTAACAATAATAATAACAAATGATAATGATAATGATAATAATCATGTTAATAATACTATTAATAATAATAATAATATAAATAATATGTTGTATGATATTTATAATAATCTTAATAATTTTAGTAAAAGTGTTCATACTAATAATATTAATAATGATATATTAGTATTATATTAATGATATTAATAATTATTAATAATAATAATATTAATAATACTGATAATAATAATGATTGTAAGTTATGTATATACACACACACATATATTTACATATCTTTTTTATAACCGGTTGTTCGTGAATCGTCGGAAATTAGTCGAGGTTAAGTGAAATCATATATAGATTTTGTTTAAATTTTGTCGAAAATTTTCGGGTTGTCATAGTACCTACCCGTTAAAAGAAATTTCATTCCAAAATTTTAGTTGTTGCCGTCTGTCGGCGTTGTTCGTACATAGACGAGGATATTTACATTTTATTTGGTTTTTACGTTCCCAGGTATACTCGGGGCCTTGCATGAATTTCAACGGATAGAATATTGTTTTGTTTCGAGCATTTAAATCTTACGATCCATAAATTCTACGAAGTGCATTAATACGGAGGTTATCTAAAGGATTTAACAGGAGTGTCATTGATTAGGTTTTCTCAGAAAGAGATGATGTCGCTATACAAGCATTTCAGTACATATGAAATGTGTTATGAATAATATTGAGCTTCTTTAAACCTTGAGCGTTTATGCCACAATATTAGGGTAGACAAAATAGAGAGGAGTTCATGAAAATCATAGTCATGAAATTTGATAGAGATCGTCATTCTTTACAACAAGAATATCTTAATGATGAATATGAGTTGAAAAATAGAGTTTTATCAATGGATAAAACGATCTGATTTGGTAAATTACCAGAATCTTGAAAGGATAGAAATATCAAGTAAATACTTTCTTGATATGTTTAACGGTTAAGTAGAATGTAAGAGTCATGTAACATGGCAAATGATGACTATAAAGTCTATGAATCATCATCTTCCATTAAAAATTTAGCATGACCTACTGTAATATAATCACGTTGGCCTGACGTCATTATATTATACTAACTCATGGTTCAATTTCCAACACTACTTCAAATCATTCATAATTTATACTTGAATGTTATAGAAATATAGAAACTAAAACAGTTTCCTTTATGATATTGCAAATAGAAAAAAAATTGCGGACACGAATAGTTATGAAGATATCTTCAGAAATATCGAGGATATTTATGATGATATTTTGGAATTTCTAAGTTCGAAAGTTGATGAAGAAAAATTTTCCGCAAGCTTTTAACATGACTTCAGAGCAGGATATTCTCTAAAGATTTCATTAGATTCAGAATTATCTGGATTCTTTGAATATAGAGTTTGGTCCTTGTATTTGTCCTTGGTCTCCTTCATGGTTAGCTCAATCCATTTTTCAGTTCCAAATCTGAGCTTTTTCAATGCGTCATTCTTTATCATCAAACTTTTGGCCATTAAGACCGTCTATAGCTTTTGCTGCTTCGTCAGCATTTTCAAGGTTAATGAATCTGAATCATTGAATATCAATCCGAGATGTTTTCAAGAATTTTGAAGAATGTACAATGTAACATATTAATGTGAATGTAGGTATTTCTTGGGTATTACCTACCCGTTAAAATATTTTCACAATCAACAGTTTGTACCAAAGAATTTTTAATTACAATCTTTATGAAAATATACGTACATATATATCTTCCTTCAGATGTAATTATGGATTTAGTGAGTTAATATAATATTAAACTCATTTGATTTACGGTTGAAACGAGAATAAATAATCTCCAAAACTTTAGAGATTACATAATCGTCGGAATATTTCTTTAATGAAGTTATGAATCAATATTTCATCGTTCATTGTTATTTGATATGCCTCGGTATATGATGTTGGTGCTCGTAGAATTCTCGTGAAATTCATAAGGCACGAATGATGTTTTCTAGAAAGTTTTGAGTACATCGGAAATGAAAGTATACAATCAAACATGTGTTTGAATAATTACACTTGGTTTATTATGAAATGGAGTTTATTGTGTCGAAGCAGTGATTAACGATTGCTAAGTCATTAACGAAGGATGTTCATCATAGCATATTAGTGATATGAATTAACCAAGTAGTACATACTAGTTAAGATTCACATGTAATAGCTTAGTACGAAAAGATTTATTATTGTTCCAAACCATATATATATATAAAGTATACATATATAATTCTTCAGGAAGATATGAGTCAATACATCTTAACTCATTATTACTAATATTCCTTGGTATCTATGGGGCGTATGATGTTGATATCCGAGGTACCGAGTGTAATGTTGAGGCGTGGGATGCGGATGTTGTTGTTGGTGGTGCTGGTGCTGTTGGTGGTGATGTTGATTGTGCTTACAGTGCTTATGGTGTTAGTGATGTTGGTGGTACTGATGGTGGAGTTGGTTATGTTGTTGGTGCTGTTGATGCTCTTAGATTTTGCACCATATTCTCTAGAACCGCTACTCGGGCACGAAGCTCGTTGACTTCTTCCATTATTCCGGGATGATTGGCGGTTGGAACAAAAGGATGAATGAAGTTTAAAATTTTAGATATTATATAGTTGTTGCGAGCTATTCTGGAAATGAGGGTGAAGATGGTGTTTCGAATTGGTTTGCCGGTAAGTGCTTCAGGTTCTTCGCCAATAGGGCAATTTGGTGGGTGAAAAGGATCACCTTCTTCACTTCTCCATTGATTAAGTAGACTACGAACCCACCCCCAATTCATCCAGAAAAAGTGATGACTAATTGGTTGGTTTATTCCGGTTACGCTGCCATTGGAGCTCGAGGAATTCGAGGAATCAAGTGAGAAATCCATATTATGTGTTTGGAATAGGGTTTGATATGAAATGGGTGTTGAATATTGAATGATATATTTGTTTCCTTGAATATGTATATATAGCAAAAAGATTTCCGTAATTTACAGAGAAAACTTAGGAAAAAGTATTAGACAAGGTCTATTGGGATAGCTATGATAAGATATGATTTGTCTATACTCCAATAATGGTAGTATGACGTGTCGAGATTATAAAGCGATAAGTATGTAATCTAATAATCTTTCGATTAAAGACTTTCAATTCGTATACTGTGATAACCCAATGACATTTTCCGGTTCGCAAACCGATGCATAAAGGCATAAGGCATATAGGTACGTGATATATAGCAGGGAGTTATAAACGTTTGAGTATGAATAGTAACAGTTATAGGAGTTTCAAAAATCATGGATAATATTTCATGTAATACATATGTAATACACAAAACCAGGATAGATGACTAAGTGAGTTGTTCTTAATAAGTTCACCACTTATTAAGTGCATAAGTGACTAAGTGTTCTATGATCACTATAGTCGGGTTTGATATTGTGGATCGTACCCAAACATCTATGCCACCGCCGAGTCACCAAGATGAACTATTGATACCGGTTGGCCCAGGATTTCTTGACCAAAATCTAAGTTTAGCATTCGTAAACCACAAGCATCCCATAGTGGTACCGATGAACACCTTAGGCCTTAAGCAACATTGACGTTCGAGTAATTTCACATTATCATGTAGGTTATAATCTTATAATATAAGATTTAAGCATAGTTTCTAAGGTATAGTGTAGCATTTATCAGTTAAAGGCAACAATTAAAGGCACTATGGTCAAAAAAAGTTGTAGTCCTACATTGCTAAGGTACCTATTTGTATAAGGCACACATAAAATACAATCCTAGTTCTCTACAACAACCTGCTCTGATACCAATTAATGTCACACCCCCAAATAGGGCCTGGGGTATTTGTAACTAATTATATTAAATCACAGTTGTATAAACGAGAACGACTCTACATGAGACATTTTGTTGAGTTTTGCAGCGGAAGATAAATATGTCTTTAATTGATTTGATATGTAATGAAGACTCTATGCATAGCAAGCAATCATCATCAAAGCAGTAGATATACAGCTGAAGCAATATTTAAGTACCTGAGAATAAACATGCTTAAAAAGTCAACACTAGGTTGAGTGAGTTCATAGGTTTGACATAAATAATGATTTCAGTAATAGTTGTAGACCACAAGATTTAGTTTGTAAAGTTGATCTCGCAAGATCTAAAGTTATGCCAGTGCGTGATATTTAGACTAAACGTTCAAGTTTGCCCCATGACAAGTTATGTCTATCCTTGTCGGTTTAAATTTCATTATCAAGTAATACAAAGACTGAGTCAAATGTATCGGGGACGTTACTCCCGATAGGCCTACCCCCAATAATTAAGCATGCCGCAGCAATTAAAAATATCACTGTAGGGACTTAGTCGGACATAGCCGGGTATAGCATAGTTTAACAGTTGGTACTTGTGTCTAGCGTGTAAAACAATTATAAAAGTTGCGAATGTATTCTCAGCCCAAAAATATAAAGAGTAAAAGGGAATCAAATAAACTCACAATACGATATGATAGTTTGTAGTAATTATGCGTATGATGGAACTGAACAAGTACACAGTTGTGTTGACCTCGGATTCACGAACCTATATCAAGTATATGTATTAACACATATACTTGTAATCGAATAAGTATATATATATATATATATTTTAGTTGTTATATATTTCTATATATATTTATATATATATATTCTATATATAAGTATTTATTTGATAAAATGATTTTAATACTGATAATGAATAAAGTGTTGAAATGTTTTGTATTAACAATAATAATACTAGTAGTAAGAAATAATAATAATAAAGTTTTAAAAATAATAATAATAATAATAATATAGTTTTGATGATAGCAAAAATGTTAATTTTTGTAAAAATGATAATAACGATAATAATTTTAATAATAACAATACTAATAATGATAATTACACTTATGTTAAAAATGATAATAATAATACTAATAATATTTAATAATCATGGTATTAGTGTTAGTAATAATAATAAGTAATTTAACAATAATAATGATAATCTTACTTGTAATTATAATCATGATAATAATAATAATAATAATAATAATAATAATAATAATAATAATAATAATAATAATAATAATAATAATAATAATAATAATAATAATAATAATAATATTAAATGATAATACTTACTATAATCATAATAATTATAATATGTGTTAAATAATAATAATAATTATTATAATCCTAGTAATATTAACAATAACTAATAATAACAATAATAATGATAATGATAATAATAATAATAATACTAATAATAAAAATAAAGGGTACCTTCCAAGCTTTTTCTAAAAAAATTGCCCAAGACGGGACTCGAACCCGCGACCTCTCAAAACCCGACAACACTCTCAAACCACTCCTCTGCCTCGTTCATATCTGTTTTTCTTAACCATGATTTAAATATATCCTATATCTATCTGTTTCTCTATTTCTTCTTCTTCCTCACCCATTAATCGATCAAGGATCCAATCCGACTAATAATAAGTTTTTATTAAATTTTTAGATTTATAAACGATGCAGAAACAATATTGGATTGATCAAATTATTTAAAAAATATATATATAGTATAGCAGCAGCTGCGACGCTGTTTAAAAAAAATGAAGAACAATGAATTTGTTTTCGACATTGAGACTGTTTTAAGTAAAAATTTCTACACGAATTTGTTTGAAAATTGTGTATACAAACTTTAGGAATCATTAACTTCAACAGAAACATTAAAACTGATTCAAATTTCTTGATGAACAAATCTGTTGACTTTTTGAAACTAAACTTCGACTAAAAAATTCGTACTTGATAAAAGGAATTGGAAGTTGGGGTTTTGCAGGTAGTTTGAGTGAATCATTCCTAACAAGACTGTATTTATAGGTTTTAAAAATTAATTCGGATTCGAGGTTTTGGTAAAATGGGTCAAGAACAGGGTGCGAAAAAAATAAAAAATTCTGTTTTAATTTCCAAAACGTAGCAGCTAAGATTATATGTTAGTTGAATGATTAACTGATTGTTTATAGCCAGCAAACAAATTAAAAACCAGTAGAGAAGATAAAAAATAATCACGATGCAATTAAAATTAAAAAAACAGATTTATGATAAATTTTAAAAATAAAAAGCAGAATAATCAGGAGTTTATAAATTTATAAAACTGGATCACGTTTTCAAAAGCAGATATATATATATATATATTTGGTGTACTTGTTTTGACTTCTATATATATATATATATATATATATATATATATATATATATATATATATATATATATATATATATATATATATATATATATATATATATATATATATATATATTACTATTAAATATATTAATAAATATATAGTAATAATAATAATAATTATATTAATAATAATAATACTTCTAATATTATTAATAAAATTAATAATAATGTAAATAGCAAGAATAATGATATTTCATAATAATATTAATAATAATATCATTAACAATAATAATAACAAATGATAATGATAATGATAATAATCATGTTAATAATACTATTAATAATAATAATAATAATAATAATAATAATAATAATAATAATATAAATAATAAGTTGTATGATATTTATAATAATCTTAATAATTTTAGTAAAAGTGTTCATACTAATAATATTAATAATGATATATTAGTATTATATTAATGATATTAATAATTATTAATAATAATAATATTAATAATACTGATAATAATAATGATTGTAAGTTATGTATATACACACACATATATATTTACATATCTTTTTTATAACCGGTTGTTCGTGAATCGTCAGAAATTAGTCGAGGTTAAGTGAAATCATATATAGATTTTGTTTAAATTTTATCGAAAATTTCCGGGTTGTCATATTATGAGATATCGATTCCTTCACGAAAATGTTTAGAAGCATCCATACAACACTTGTGAATCCTCATTATAATCAAAAACATCATAGAAACTTTTAATTCGATCATATACACCTCATTTGACATTTTGAGATGAAGTTTGAGCTTACGAATTTGAGCTTGATTCTTCAAAGTAGGAGTTGTAATTTTTCAGATAGCTTCAAATGAAGATTTAGAACACCTCTACACTTTTACATTTCCTCAATTCATGCTAGAATGATCCAGAGACCAAAATAGCTCGATTTTATGACAAACTTTGAACTAGAGATTGAAGTCTTCAAATCTGTTGTTGTTAACTTAAAATATTGATGCACGAAGGCTAGGATTTGCTTATGGATCATGAATCATAGAACACTTTGCTTTAAATAATATCATTTGATGAATTTGAATTTTTGGCTCTATGAAGATGAAGAACAAAATGTTACTGTAGCAGTAGAAACTCTGAATGAATTTTGATTTTCTGTTTCTGATTTTGTAAGATGATAATGATAACCTAATTAGAACTATATTTGTGAATTGTTGTTGTAATTTGGATAAGTTTTGATAAATTTTTATCACATCCGAATGTGAGATTCTGATGGTGATTCGGATTCGGTTGTTGAATGTTCATCGATATCATGCGGATCATCTTCATATGATGAAGATCCTGTAGCTCTGATACCACGTGTTAGATCATAGATCCACATGAACATGATGAATGGAACGATTAGCCATGAAAACACAAGGAAGCTTGAGAGAAAACATACACTCTATTCCACGGCTTCCTTGAATAACTTACAAAATAGTGGCTAATGCTTAACTAACTATGGAGCTCCTAGGTCCTATATATAGCCCTCATCTATAGGACCTCTTGGGGTATGATTGACTCATAAAAGTGGACCTAACAGTTTGCTCAAGGAAACTCCAGACAAAAACAAAATAACATACAATAACAAAACTAAGATAGATTCTTACTGTCAAGATCTTAGCCATTATTCTGATTGTTTTCTTTCAAATGGTTTTGTTTCCACCTAAAACAAACATAACAGTAAAAAATAAGCAATCCATGATAGGTACAGAACGAAGTGAACTGACGAATACACATCCATATAATAAACTGATGGTATATAGCCCTAATTTCAAAAATTTCATATAGAATTGTTGCAAAATGAATTGGTGACAAAACCCTAACTTAGATTAAAAATTAAGACCTAACCTGATAAGAAAATCGAAAAAGATAAGTTGATTTTGAAGAAAATTTCTTTGTTGAACACTTTTTATGATGAATCAGAGTTTACAATATTACTTGCTGAATCGGAAAACAATCCTGCTAATAATACCACATTCTAATTGAATATGAAACAAAGTTATACCGTGAAAAATACATCAACTTACAAATGGGAGAATAATCAACCGTACAATAGTGGACCATAAATTTTGATGCTTAAACTACATATATATTTCTCAATTTCATTTTTATCACGTAAACCCTAGAAGCTAAATAACCTACATACATACAAATACACAAAATATATACAATTATTGAAGCAATTAGAAGGGGAAATAAACATATTATACAAATTCATCATGTAAGAAACAAAATTAAAAATAACCTGAGCTTTATCGGCGAGTTGAACAACTAAACGTCTAACAGAAAGCAGAAATTCATACGTATAACCATAATTAATACATTCATATCTCATATACCGCGATAAAACACGGTCATCGGTAGTGAGTCCGGCAATAACAACGCCAATATGATCATACGTATCATACGTATAAACATAATTAATTGATGTTATGCGAGGTGTATATAAAATAGTTTATATTTTACTAGGAAAAACTATTAAATACGATACAATTTTACACAAGATATTTATTTATTTATAGAATGGATATACTTAAACCTTGCTACAACACTTATAGGCAGTGTACCTAATCGTACAGTAGTGTAGTTTTTAGTAAGTCCGGTTCGTTCCACAGGGAAATCTTTAAACAAAGCTCAACGCTATATTAGTTTACTTTTATAAAAATACAAATATATATATATAAGTAATATTATTATTATAAAGGGGGGTTTTTACCGTTTAATGACCGGTTTGTCGATTTTAAGACTTTAGTCGCAGTTAAAACCTAATGTAAAATATAAAATAAATACAAGACTTAAATTAAAGCGTAAAGTAAATAACGATAATGAAATTGCGAATAATAAAAGTGCGATAAAATAAAATTGCGATAATTAAAAAGTACGATAATTAAAAGTGCGATTAAATAACAATAAATAAAAGTGCTATAATTAGAAGTGCAATTAAATATAAATTAAAGGAAATTAAATATGAAATAAAAGAATTATGCTTATTTAAACTTCCGTAATCATGATGTTTGACGTGTTGATTTTAGTTTTATGCCCATGGGTTAATTGTCCTTTGTCCTGGATTATTTAATATGTCCATCTGGTTTTTGTCCATAACAGTCCATCAGTCATAAATATAAAGTGCGAGTGTCCTCATCAAATTATTCTTATACCCGAAGTTAAATATTCCAACTAATTGGGGATTCGAATTGTAACAAGGTTTTAATACTTTGTTTAATGAATACACCAGGTTATCGACTGCGTGTAAACCAAGGTTTTACTACTTTGTTAACAATTACACCAATTACCCTTGAATGTAATTTCACCCCTGTTTTAATTATTCTAGTGGCTATTAATCCATTCCCGTGTCCGGTTAAATGAACGATTATTCGTACATATAATTACCCCGCCCATCGTGTCCGATCGAGTGTATATGGTAATTTATAGGGACGCCCAATTGTAAATCTTTATATTAACATTAACAAACTTTCATTTAGTTAAACAAATATAAAGTCCATTAATAGCCCATAGTCTAATTTCCACAAGTGTCGTTCTTTTGTCCAAACCCCAATTATGGTACAAAGCCCAATTACCCAATTTTAGTAATTAGCCCAACATCATGATTACTTCATTTTAAATAAGCATAATAATAACTTAGCTACGAGACATTAATATAAAAAAGGTTGAACATAACTTACAATGATTAAAAATAGCGTAGCGTTACACGGACAGAATTTCGACTTACACCCTTACAACATTCGCTAACATACCCTTATTATTAGAATTAAAATTAAAATTAAAATTAAAATATAAATTATATATATATATATATCGTATAGATAGAGAAGAGAGAAAATAGATTATGAAAATTGATCAGAATTCGGTTTGCTTTATAGCCAGAGTTGAAATTTGGGGCTCCGCGACTCGCGGCAAAAGCCTCTTCAAACTCCGCGAGTCGCGGAGGATGAATTTACAGCTCACACCCTTGGAGTTTCTCTGCCGACGGTTTTTTATTTATAAATATAATATATATATAATTAATATAATTAATTATATATTATATTATATTTATATACATAGTTAACTTGTAATTTTTAGTCCGTTGCGTCGAGCGTTAAGAGTTGACTCTGGTCCCGGTTCCGGATTTTCGAACGTCCTCGCGTACAATTTAATATCTTGTACTTTGTGTTTTGAATCTTGTACTTTTGTAATTTCGAGACGTTTCTTATCAATAATTGGAACCTTTTTGATTGTCTTTTGTACTTTTGAGCTTTTTAGTCGTTTGCATCTTCAATTCGTCGAATCTGTCTTTTGTCTTCACCTTTTATTATTTAAACGATTATCACTTGTAAATAGAACAATTGCAACTAAAAGCTTGTCTTTCTTGAGGAATAATGCTATGAAATATATGTTCGTTTTTAGCATTATCAAATATTCCCACACTTGAGCGTTGCTTGTCCTCAAGCAATATTGTCTTGAAATACTAGAATCACTTCTTTATTCTTCACACTTTGTACATCAGTGAATTCTATATGGCGGTATAAACAATGGTAGTAACGATATGGTTTACAGTCCCACATGACTATAAAAAATTAGATCCATTAAGGAAATTGGATCTTTATGAAAACATTTGATCTTTTGAAAATTAAATCTAGTTTTTACCCTAGATAAGTTTTCCGGGATAACCCTTTACCGGTGTTTGCAAAATATTTTTGTGGGTTTGGTGGGTTTCAGATTTGAAAATTTTAGCTCAAAACTTGCGGTTTTGTGTCACCCACTTGCTAACCTTGTATTTGGAAAGCAACACGTCCAGTTTACTTGTCCCGTATATTACCTTTCGGTAAACTACCGTCCGGTTGTAAAGGAAAGCGTTGAACAAGCAACTGTTAAGGCAATGTCCCCTGACATGCTTTTAATTATGGTCTATAACGTGTCGGACGTAATTACTATCCTTGGTAGGAGCAATAGTAAAGCTCACCCTTATAATTTTTTCGGTCTGGCACAAGGTCCTGTCTTTGACCACTATGCAACCACCGTTCTTACGGTTGACACCCGATTTAGTTCAGGTGACCTAATGAATTCCAGGTGAATTCCTATGATTTTACGTTCAATGGTAATGAACGCATTGAAAATAGGGTTTTCAGAAAACAAATCGGTTTGTAATTTTGATCAAAATATTTTCTCGTTTAAGCTCGAGTTTAGATATCATTGAATTCCATGAGTTTGTAATTCTCAATCTTTAAGGTCAATCTCTAGGATTGAGTAATATCAGTCTTAAAAGCTGATTTTTAATCTTTAAGGAGATTATCCTTTCTGGGGATCTGATTCATTAGTCTTATCAAGCTAATTTGCACGGTGCCCCCCCATTGTACGAGATAAATCCTTCTCATGGTTAGGATAAATCTGACCACTTGGCGACCCTGTTTAATGCTGAGGTCCGTGGATTTCCTGCTGATTTTAGTGATGACTTTTCTAGATTTTTCGTCAACCTACAGCTGGTCTGGACGACAACTTCATGACCTAAATCAAGAAGCGCGTGTCTTTTTCGGAAGACTTTACTTCCTTTTAATGATGGAATTGATTCATCATGTAGATCCATCTCTTCTTTTCTTTCATTGGGTAAAACAGTTTAGTTTAGTCCAAAGCAAAAGTATTTTCAGTTATTTGTTACAGATATATGTGACATATGTTTAAAATAACTTGGTAAATTTTCCCACACTTGGCTTTTATTTTCCTTTTTATCGTCCTCTATTCCATTTTAAATGAATTTTAACATTTTAGTTTGTTTCTCAATTTATGTCCTTTTCGAGGTAACAATAATTTCGGTGTTAAAACCAAGTTTTATCGTTCATAAATATGTATAAACATGATTTTAAATTCATTTAATTGAAAATTTTGAAAAATTTTACTAGAATTGGGTAGTCAGTATATAAGACCAGGGCTGTTCTTTTATTATCAGAGAGCACTAGATTCTAATACAACTACTGCTTTACTAGTATTTTTAATGGTAACCAAGTGTATAAAATAAAAATTTTAAAATCCGAAAGAATTTAACCCCTTCCCACACTTAAGATCTTGCAATGCCCTCATTTGCAAGAAATCAGTAACAATTTAAATTATTGAGGTTGATTTGTGTGAAAATGATTAAATTTTTACCAAAGTTTCCAAATATATTGGCGTTTGTTTGCTGAATGATAAATGGTGCACATCATTTGTTCATTCCGTCTTGTTGTTATTTCACATATATTTTGCATCTTGTCGTCAAAATTAGTTGCTTTTGCTGAACTTAATGCCAGTCTTTGAAAATGCGTTGTTTTACCCTGTTGTGTACATAAGATAAACTGCAAACATATATACATATTTTTGAAGTTTGGTATATTACCCCACATTCAAAAATTATTAAAATCTAAGAATAAAAGTTAGATAATTATAAAAATGATCACAATATTAACAAAAATATTAAATATATCAATAATTACAAATTACAAAATAAAAAAAAATAATAATAAGTAAACTAAGGATGATATTGGTACCAATAGGAGTTCCAAGCATAACCATAAGTGCTATAGAATGCTTCGGCAGGGTCATACGTAGGATATGGTGGCTGCATCTCTATCGACCAAGGAGGGAAGACGGGTTTCGGTGTAGGAATATAGTTTCTACCTATATGTTGGCAATGAGCTATGATCTGGTTCTGATGAACTTGCCAATCTTCAAATGCTCTCTGTCTAGCATTTTCGTATTCTTGAGAAGCTATAAACCTATGCATTTCTTGCATCTCATTCCCCCCTCCTACATTACCATGCTGCTGGTTTCTCTCCACCTGTGGATGTCTACCATGGTATCGTACTGCGGCGTTATTTCGCCTCTTCAAAACTTTCGCACCATGGTATACATTTAAACCTATAGTATCGCGGGGTTCCGGCTCTTCTAGTAATAATCCCCCCCGACTTATATCCACACCGAGATATTCACCAATCAAAGTAATAAAAAATACCACCTCCTATTATGCTATGTGGTCGCATCCCCCGAACCATAGCTGATAAATAATAACCCACACAATATGGTATACTTACAGCGCTCTGTGGGTCTCGAATACACATATGGTAAAACAAATCCTGTTCATTTACTTTTTCCTTGTTTTTACCCCTTTGTGTAATCGAATTAGCTAAAAACCTATGTATCACTCTTAATTCGGCTCTATCTATATCCAAATAAGAGTAATTTCCCCCTTTGAAACGGTGATGGCTTGTCATTTGACTCCACACACCGTGTGTATCAAAATTCTCATCTATCTTTCTACCGTTTAGTATCAATCCTCTACAATCGGCAGACGCTAACTCCTCAGGCGTATATATACGTAAAGCCTGAGCCATGTCCAGTAAAGACATGTGTCGCATCGAACCGCCTAACAAAAATCTAATAAAAGAACGATCGGTTAAACTAGCTACCCGATCATTCAACTCTATACTACATAACAACTCTTCACACCATACTTTATATACAGGTCTGCGTATGGTGAATAAACATATCCAGTCATTAAAAGAAGAATTACCATACCTCTGTACAAGTAATTACCTAATTGGCCCGGCCAATTCTACAGCTTCTAAGGGTCCCCATTCTATGACCCTCGGTACCTCAACAACCTTGGAATGAAGAGTATGCAAACCCCGTTGATATTTTGGATAATCTATCCAAAGTCTGTCAAATCTCAGGTTCGGGTGCAACTCTTCCAAATGCATATCGGAAAAAGTCATGACTGGATGAGGTACATCCTGCTTGTAGTAGTTATCCACCTCCTGTTGTTCCAAATTCTCAGCAGGAGCATTGCGGGCTTGGGATGAAGATTCACCCCTTTCATTCTGCAAAACACATCAAACACAATTTTTGTGCATCCAAATATGCATTAGTGTCAGCAAAATCATCAATCAAAATAATTACAATGACATTATCAATTTATATCAAACTTAAGCTCATTTTCACATTTTTATCAAATCTACACTTTTTCAAATAAGCATATACGAAAATGTTCGCCAAGTTCATAAGCATTCAACTCAAATAACATGTCAAAATAATCATTACTAGCAATTAAACAAGTCTTAAGTGGCATTATCTTTCAAAAATCAAGTTCATGAATTTTAGACTTGAAAAAGTCCACTTTAATTCTCAAAATCATGTTTAGGCTCAAAGTTTGGATCATTTAACTACCTAGACATGTTACACTACTCAATTTAGCAACAATTCATGACAAAAATCGGCCATAACCTGTTTATATCAAAAAGCCCCAAATTTGCTCAAGAACACAAACCCTAGATTACTCAAAATTTGAAGTTTAAGGCTTCTAATCATGTTAAACAGCATCAATCTAGGTTATACAAGCATAATACATAAATAATTTAAGCTTAATTACACTAAAAAGCATCAAAATCAAATTCAGGAAAAAATAGCTCAAGAACACTTAATTTCGGATTAAATGGTGTTTAGGTGTAGAAATTTACCGTTTTTCTTGAGTAATTCTTAGATAGCATCCTTCTCAACATGATTTTAGCAAAAAATTTGGTGATTAACGGTTAAAAATTGGTATTTTTGGGTTGTTTTTGGGTGGTTTTTCGGGGTTTTTCGCAGCAGTTTTCGGGTGTTTTTGTGTGGGGGAGTGAACTGATCGTTCAGCTCTTTATATTTTTTTTCTGATTTTCGGTCCCTCCGCGAGTCGCGGGGATTTACCCTCCAAACTCCGCGACTCGCGGAGTTTGGTATATTTTTTTTTTTTTTTTTTTTTTATAATCATTAACTTATTAAAACAATTAAGTAATTAATTTTAAAATTTTGTTTCCCTTATTATTTAGGACGAGGTCGTTTCGGATCGATGTCCTAGTCCGTCCTTCGACAAAATTTTAAAATTTGTCTTTTTGTAGCGATTGTTTTAAAAGCTAAAATTTTTGGGTTTTTTAATGTTTTTGGCATACTTTAATTCAATAAGATTAAAAATAATGATAATAAAAGTTCTCGTCCCTCCCTCGGGTAAAGCAATTTCGGTTCAAAGACCTAGTCTTCAACTTACGACGAATTTTAAAAATCATATTCTTAACTTAATGAGATAAAGTAAATTTTTGTTTTTAAATTCACACAACTTAAATATAAAATTCAAAATTAATATTAAAAATTCATACCAAACTTAAAATTTGAAATGCATAAAATTAAAAATTAATATTTTAAAAATTAAAAATTCACACCAAACTTAATTTAAAAATTTATAAATTCATATCAAACTTATATTAATTTTTCAAATATTTACAATTTTAAATATATTGTTTTTACAAAATTTACAATATTAATTTAAGATTTAAATATTAAGATTAAAAACATGGTAAAAATAAAATTAAAAATCTTTTTGTCTTTTTATCCCACTTTAATCAATCAAATATTATCAAAAATATGCGCCCCTCTTTTCGGTAAAGTAATTTCGGTTCCAAAACCTAATTTAACTCATGACGAATTTTTGAAATATTTTGGGTTGATTGATTAAAGATATTTATACCTTAAGAATAAACGTTAAATTTCGCAGTGATGTAATAAATTTTTGAATGATATCAATAATTTCGGTCGCCAAACCTAATTTTATTTAATACCAATTTAATACTTTTTAGCGAACAAATTAGCGTTTATTATCAAAAGGTTAAAAATAAAAATAAAAATAAAAACTGTACAGACATACCTGTGAAATAGATTTCTTAGTTATATGATCTATTCCATTCATAAGATAGTCGGTTTAATTGGTTTTCCATGCCTACATAGGCGTAAACTCGAGCATTCAGCGTCTTTTCTTCTAAACATATGAACGATCCGTCTCTGCATAAAGTAACAAATTCGGTATTTGAATAGGTTTGATTATTTGAACATTTACCTCCATGTGACCATTTTCCGCATTTGTGACATCTTTCTAGGTGTCGTGCTCTTCTTTTCGCTGCGGATTTTGATTTTCCTTTACCAAATTGTAACTTATTATCTTCGCATCTGGATTCTTTTCTAACTCCGTCCATTCTTTCTCTGATTACTGATACTAATTCGCTCGGTAGTATGTCATTATTACGTTTAGTGATCAAAGCGTGTAGCATTAGACCATGGTTTAGTTCACAGGCAGTCTTCATTTTGTAAAAACCTAAAAAAATAAAAATTCAGAATGGGGGGAGAAGACTAGTTCTTTAGGGTCTGCTAGGGAAAGACCATACGTGTTCCATTTTCGAGAACTACACGAAAACAGACAATCTAACTCTAACAGAAATACATATTATCCTTTAAAGACTTGATTCTCCCCACACTTAGTTAGCTGTGGTGTCGAAATTGTGATTAACTTCGTTGTCGACTTCCATCGGACCATGTATGTAATGTTTAACTCTGTGACCATTAACTTTAAATTCAATCCCATTTGAATTTATCAATTCTATCGTTCCGTATGGGAAAACTCTTTTGACTATGAATGGTCCAGACCATCTTGATTTCAATTTTCCAGAAAATAGCTTGAATCGTGAATTGAAAAGAAGAACTCTGTCTCCTTCTTTAAATTCTTTTGAACTTCTGATTCTTTTATCATGCCATTTCTTCGTTCTTTCTTTATAGATTAACGAATTTTCATATGCTTCATGTCTTAATTCTTCTAATTCATTTAGTTGACTTAATCGTAGACGTCCGGCTTCATGTAAATCAAGATTACATGTTTTCAAAGCCCAAAATGCTTTGTGTTCAATTTCTACTGGAAGATGACATGCTTTTCCATAAACAAGTCTAAAAGGTGTGGTTCCAATTGGAGTTTTGTAGGCTGTTCTAAAAGCCCAGAGTGCATCCTCCAATTTAATGGACCATTCCTTCGGATTTGATCCTACAGTTTTCTCTAGAATACGTTTTAAAGCTCGGTTGGTATTTTCAACTTGTCCACTTGTTTGTGGATGATATGCGGTGGAGATTTTATGAGTTACTCCATATCTTTTAAGAACTTTCTCAAGTTGATTATTACAGAAATGAGTACCCCGATCACTTATTAAGGCTTTTGGTGTTCCAAACCTTGCAAAAAGACGTTTTAAAAAGTTGACTACAACTCGTGCATCGTTAGTTGGGAGAGCTTGTGCTTCCGCCCATTTAGATACATAATCAATGGCTACGAGTATATATAGATTATTATGAGATTTTGGAAATGGACCCATAAAGTCAATACCCCAAATGTCAAATACTTCACATACTTGGATGACATTTTGTGGCATTTCATCACGTTGACTTATTTTTCCGGCCCTTTGACATGCATCACAGGATTTGCAAAGAAGGTGTGCATCTTTGTAAATTGTAGGCCAATAGAATCCAGCTTCATAAACTTTTCTTGCTGTTAGTTGAGGCCCATAATGCCCTCCTGTTGGTCCTGTGTGACAATGGTTTAAAATTTTACTAGCTTCATCTCCAAATACACATCGGCGTATTATTCCATCGGGACAACTTTTAAACAGATGTGGATCTTCCCAGAAATAGTGTTTTATATCACTGAAGAATTTCTTTCGTCTTTGGTACGATAATCCTTTTTCAAGGAATCCACAAACTAAGTAGTTTGCATAGTCTGCAAACCATGGGATTTCATTATAATCTATCTTCAATAGATATTCATCAGGAAAGTTGTCTTGTATGGCCGATTCATTTAGAACTTCTAACTCAGGAATTTCAAGACGAGAAAGATGATCAGCGGCGAGATTTTCTGCTCCTCTTTTATCTCGGATTTCAATATCAAACTCTTGTAAGAGTAAGATCCAACGGATTAATCTTGGTTTAGCATCTTGTTTTGAAAATAGGTATCTAAGAGCAGAATGGTCGGTATAGACCACCGTTTTTGCTAGAACGAGATATGATCGAAATTTGTCAAAAGCAAAGACAATAGCAAGGAGTTCTTTTTCAGTAGTTGTATAGTTCGTTTGTGCTCCTTGTAATGTCTTACTAGCATAATATATAGGTTGAAATCGTTTTTCAATCCTTTGTCCTAAAACGGCTCCCATTGCAAAATCACTTGCATCGCACATTAGTTCAAATGGTAGATTCCAATTTGGTGTTATCATGATCGGTGCATTAGTGAGTTTTTCTTTAAGAATATTAAAAAATTTGATACACTCATCTGAAAAGATGAATGGCGCATCCTTTTCTAGGAGTTTATTCATAGGAGTGGCAATTTTAGAAAAATCTTTTATGAAACGTCGGTAAAAACTGGCATGCCCTAGAAAACTCCTAACTCCTCTAACATTGGTGGGATGTGGAAGTTTAGCAATTACATCTACTTTAGCTCTATCCACTTCAATTCCTTCTTTTGAAATTTTATGTCCAAGAACGATGCCTTCTTTAACCATGAAATGGCATTTCTCCCAATTAAGTATTAGATTTGATTTTTCGCATCTAATTAGCATTCGTTCCAGATTAACTAGACATGATTTAAATGTATCACCGAAGACTGAAAAGTCATCCATGAATACTTCCATGCATTCTTCTATCATGTCGTGAAAAATCGCCATCATGCACCTTTGAAAGGTTGCAGGGGCGTTGCAAAGTCCAAATGGCATGCGTTTGTAAGCAAACGTACCATAAGGGCACGTGAATGTGGTTTTCTCTTGGTCCTCTGGTGCTATTGGAATTTGAAAATATCCGGAAAATCCATCTAGAAAACAATAGTAACTATTTCCGGCTAATCTTTCCAACATTTGATCTATGAAAGGTAAGGGAAAGTGATCTTTTCTGGTGGCGTCATTTAATTTTCTATAATCAATACATACACGCCATCCTGTTACAGTCCTAGTAGGAATAAGCTCATTTTTCTCATTTGTAATGACAGTCATGCCACCCTTCTTAGGCACGCATTGAACTGGGCTTACCCATGGACTATCAGAAATTGGATATATTAAACCTGCATCTAGCAGTTTAATAATCTCTTTCTTAACTACATCTTGCATATTAGGATTTAGTCTTCGTTGGCATTGCACATACGTTTTATGACCTTCTTCCATAAGGATTTTATGTGTGCAATACGAAGGACTTATTCCTTTAATATCATGAATCTTCCATGCAATGGCTGGTTTATGAGCTTTCAACACAGAAATGAGTTGTGATTTCTCATTTTCAGTAAGAGAAGACGATATTATTACAGGTAATTCAGATTCACCATGTAAATAAGCGTATTCCAAATGGTTTGGAAGTGGCTTTAACTCTAATTTCGGAGGTTCTTCTATCGATGATTTATATCGATATCTGTCTTCTTCTTTTAGCATTTGAATTTCTTCTGTTGTTGGTTCATATCCATTAGCTATAAGTGTAGCTAACATTTCAGCTTCATCAATTGGTTCATTACCTTCTCCTAAAGAACATTCTCCTGTTCCTTGTAATTCTGGAAATTCTTCTAATAATTCTGCATGTGCATCTATAGTTTGAATATAATAACATGTATCATCTGCAGATTGTGGTTGTTGCATTGCTCTATCAACTGAAAAGGTAACACTCTCATCCTCTATACTTAGGGTCAGTTTCTTACCGAACACGTCTATCATTGCTTTAGCCGTGTTTAAGAATGGTCTTCCTAATATGAGAGGAACTTGAGAATCTTCTTCCATGTCCAAAACAACAAAATCTACTGGAAATACTAAAGTACCAACTTTAACTAGCATGTTCTCCATTATCCCTCTAGGATATTTTATTGATCTATCGGCTAGTTGTATGCTTATTCTGGTTGGTTTTAATTCTCCAAGGTCTAGTTTAGCGTATAGTGAATACGGCATTAGATTTATACTAGCACCTAAGTCTGCCAATGCTTCTATTGAACTAAGACTACCCAGAAAACATGGAATTGTGAAACTTCCTGGATCAGATAATTTTTCTGGTATCTTATTCAACAGCACTGCTGAACAATTAGCATTCATAGTAACAGCCGAGAGTTCTTCCATTTTCTTTCTATTTGAGATTAGATCTTTCAAGAATTTAGCATATCTTGGCATTCCTGAAATCACATCAATGAAAGGAAGATTTACATTTATCTGTTTAAACATATCCAAGAATTTGGATTGCTCGGCTTCAAGTTTTTCTTTCTTCATTTTACTCGGGTAAGGAAGTGGTGGTTGGTATGGTTTAACATAAGGTTTATCCTTAACTGTGTTATCTTCATTAACCTTTTCAACTACCGGTTCTTTTTCCTTATCTTGATCAGGTTGTGGTTCTTGTGGAGTAGGAATAGTTTCATCAGAAGTTACAGGTATTTCAGGTGGTTTAAGTGTTGTACCACTTCTTGTGGTAATAGCTTTAGCTGTTTCATTCCGGGGGTTAGCATTTGTATCACTAGGTAGACTTCCCGGTTTTCTTTCACCTATTAACCTTGCTAGGTTACTCACTTCTTGTTCCAGATTTTGAATAGAAGCTTGTTGATTTCTAAATGCTTGAGCATTTTGTTCATTTGTTTGTTTTTGAGATGTGAAAAACTGCGTTTGAGTTTCAACTAGCTTTGTCATCATATCTTCTAAATTCGGCTTTTTATCATCGGTTTGTTGTGGTGGTTTGTTTTGAAAATTCGGTCTTTGCTGATTGTAAGTATTATTGGATACTTGTTGATTGCTAGGACCTTGTTGGTTGTTGTATGGAATATTTCGGTTATAATTCTGGTTTTGATTGTAAATTGGTCTTGGCGGTTGATAATTATTCTGATAATTATTTCCAGGCCTTTGGTTTATGTATGAAATATTCTCTCTTTGTTCCATTGTTAATTCAATACTGAGACAATCTTTTGTCAAATGTGGTCCTCCACACTGCTCACAACTAATTCGTATTGAGTGAATATCCTTAGTCATCTTTTCCATTCGTCTCTCTACAGCATCTATCTTTGCGGAAATGGAATCTAAGTCATGGCTAGAATCGGCTCTAGCTGCTTTAGATGATCTAACGATATCTTTTTCTTGGTGCCACTCATGTGAGTGGGAAGCAGTATTATCAATAATTTTGTAAGCATCAGTTTCGGTTTTCTTCATAATAGAACCACCAGCTGCTATATCTATGTCTTTTCTTGTAGTGATGTCGCATCCTTGGTAGAATATTTGTACTATTTGACAGGTGTCTAAACCATGTTGCGGACATCCTCTTAATAACTTTCCATATCTTGTCCACGCCTCATATAGAGTTTCATTTGGTTTCTGTGTGAACGTAACAATTTCTGCTTGAAGTCTTACGGCTTTAGATGCAGGAAAGAATTGTTTAAGAAATTTGTCAACTAAAACGTCCCATGTATCGATCGCCCCTTCAGGTAACGATTCCAACCAATCTTTGGCTTCTCCCTTTAAAGTCCAGGGAAATAACATGAGATATATCTGTTCATCCTCCACTTCTCGGATTTTAAATAGTGTGCAGATCCTATTAAAGGTACGTAGATGTTCATTTGGATCTTCCTTCGGCGCACCACTAAATTGGCATTGATTAGTCACCATGTGTAGAATTTGTCCTTTGATTTCATAATCTGGCGCATTAATGTCTGGATGAGTAATTGCGTGACCTTGGCCAGTGCGTTTAGCTCTCATTCGGTCTTCCATACTTAAAGGTTCCAGATTCTCCATAATTGAATTTGTTGAATCGGTATCACTAGATGATTCTGATTTAATGGTTCGTTCCTCAACAATCTCTGTTTGAATGATTGGTGGTTCCGGAGGAAAGTTTAGTGGTTCAGGATCTACGAACCGTTCCTGAATATTCTCCGGATTCTCAATTGTGAGGTTGGGTTCAAAAAATGGATTATCGGAAATTTGAACTGAAGTACTTGGTTGACTGGATGACGATTCTAAAGAAAAATCAACGGCGGTTATATTTGCTAAATGTCTTGATCTAGTTACAGGTGGTGAACGTACAAAAGGTGATGAACGTCTTGCTCGGTGCATTCACTGAATATCCTATTAGTTTTAAAAAGGAAATAAAAATTATAATAAGTTATCCAATCAATAGACTTTTCTGATTTTGCCCACGTTTCGAATAGCCAAAAGATGCAGCAGAGGGGCAGGATTCGTTTGGTCTCAATATAATTGAGGACTGTTTGGCTCCAATAACCCGGTCCACGTACAAATCCAACTATTACTACGAACCAGAAAATTTTGATGTCTATTAATTTAACCACTTAAAATAAATTTTCGTAATTTTAAGAAATTTAGATAAGAAGTAGAAAAAATTCTAAGTCCTAAAAACTAGAATAGCGAGAAATAAGAGAGAAAAAGAGTTCGTCGTAAAAGGTCGAAAAAGAAAAAAAATGGTTGAAAAATAAAAGGTGACGGAAAAATAAAAGAAACTTATAAAAACTTAAAAATACTTAACTAACCTAACCTTATTACTACAACTAACTTAAAATTATAATCGCAAATTGAAATTACTAATTGGAATGATAATTGGTACATAGTAAAAGTTGTCTAAAAATATTAAAGCTTACAAGGAAAAACTAAATCCCAAATGGAAATAACTTAAAAAGAAACTAAAACTTAAAAAGGCGTCGCAAAATTCTAAAGCACCTAAATCTTAGTCTAAAGAAAAAGCACTTAAGGAATTCTACGGCAAAGCCTAAAAATCTAGGAGTAAAAATAACTATAGCAAAAACTAAGTTTAAAATTAAATATGAGCTAAAAAATACAAATATTACGCTACAACGATTAAAAAGGGACAAAATATAAAAATATACAAAAAGTTGTAAAAAGTACAATTTTTATAAAAATATTATTTTTATATTATTTTTTTAATAAAACTACTAATTTTACAATTTAATAAAACTAATTAATACTAAATACATAAATTAAATAAAAAGTAAAAATAAAAATAAAACTAATAATAATAATAATAATAATTAGGTTTAAATAATAATTATAATTAATAATAACCCGTAATTAATGCTGAATTAGGGCTTCCTGTCGCCTGTCAGAAAGGCTCCGCGAGTCGCGGCATTTATTGCATCAAACCCCGCGAGTCGCGGGGTTCCAGAATTCAGCTGACAGGTTTGAATTTTTACGCGTTTTTCTTTATTTATTTATTTTTTTTTTCTGTTTTCTAATTTTTATATAAATAAAAGATATTAAAATTAAACTTATATTTTTATAAACTAAAATAAAAATAAAGAAACTTATAAAACTTAAATATTTAACAAAATCTTAAAAATACTTATATTTTTGTTTTTCTTTTTATATTTTTGAATAATTAAAACGTATTTTTACAAAAACGAATTTTTAATAAAAGTAAACTAAAAATCTTCTTTTTTTTTTTTTATATTAGCGTTGCGCTTCCGGCGTTTAAGAGTGTCCCCGGCAGCGGCGCCAAAAATACTTGATGTTATGCGAGGTGTATATAAAATAGTTTATATTTTACTAGGAAAAACTATTAAATACGATACAATTTTACACAAGATATTTATTTATTTATAGAATGGATATACTTAAACCTTGCTACAACACTTATAGGCAGTGTACCTAATCGTACAGTAGTGTAGTTTTTAGTAAGTCCGGTTCGTTCCACAGGGAAATCTTTAAACAAAGCTCAACGCTATATTAGTTTACTTTTATAAAAATACAAATATATATATAAGTAATATTATTATTATAAAGGGGGGTTTTTACCGTTTAATGACCGGTTTGTCGATTTTAAGACTTTAGTCGCAGTTAAAACCTAATGTAAAATATAAAATAAATACAAGACTTAAATTAAAGCGTAAAGTAAATAACGATAATGAAATTGCGAATAATAAAAGTGCGATAAAATAAAATTGCGATAATTAAAAAGTACGATAATTAAAAGTGCGATTAAATAACAATAAATAAAAGTGCTATAATTAGAAGTGCAATTAAATATAAAATAAAGGAAATTAAATATGAAATAAAAGAATTATGCTTATTTAAACTTCCGTAATCATGATGTTTGACGTGTTGATTTTAGTTTTATGCCCATGGGTTAATTGTCCTTTGTCCTGGATTATTTAATATGTCCGTATGGTTTTTGTCCATAACAGTCCATCAGTCATAAATATAAAGTGCGAGTGTCCTCATCAAATTATTCTTATACCCGAAGTTAAATATTCCAACTAATTGGGGATTCGAATTGTAACAAGGTTTTAATACTTTGTTTAATGAATACACCAGGTTATCGACTGCGTGTAAACCAAGGTTTTACTACTTTGTTAACAATTACACCAATTACCCTTGAATGTAATTTCACCCCTGTTTTAATTATTCTAGTGGCTATTAATCCATTCCCGTGTCCGGTTAAATGAACGATTATTCGTACATATAATTACCCCGCCCATCGTGTCCGATCGAGTGTATATGGTAATTTATAGGGACGCCCAATTGTAAATCTTTATATTAACATTAACAAACTTTCATTTAGTTAAACAAATATAAAGCCCATTAATAGCCCATAGTCTAATTTCCACAAGTGTCGTTCTTTTGTCCAAACCCCAATTATGGTACAAAGCCCAATTACCCAATTTTAGTAATTAGCCCAACATCATGATTACTTCATTTTAAATAAGCATAATAATAACTTAGCTACGAGACATTAATATAAAAAAGGTTGAACATAACTTACAATGATTAAAAATAGCGTAGCGTTACACGGACAGAATTTCGACTTACACCCTTACAACATTCGCTAACATACCCTTATTATTAGAATTATAATTAAAATTAAAATTAAAATATAAATTATATATATATATATATATATATATCGTATAGATAGAGAAGAGAGAAAATAGATTATGAAAATTGATCAGAATTCGGTTTGCTTTATAGCCAGAGTTGAAATTTGGGGCTCCGCGACTCGCGGCAAAAGCCTCTTCAAACTCCGCGAGTCGCGGAGGATGAATTTACAGCTCACACCCTTGGATTTTATCTGCCGACGGTTTTTTATTTATAAATATAATATATATATAATTAATATAATTAATTATATATTATATTATATTTATATACATAGTTAACTTGTAATTTTTAGTCCGTTGCGTCGAGCGTTAAGAGTTGACTCTGGTCCCGGTTCCGGATTTTCGAACGTCCTCGCGTACAATTTAATATCTTGTACTTTGTGTTTTGAATCTTGTACTTTTGTAATTTCGAGACGTTTCTTATCAATAATTGGAACCTTTTTTATTGTCTTTTGTACTTTTGAGCTTTTTGGTCGTTTGCGTCTTCAATTCGTCGAATCTGTCTTTTGTCTTCACCTTTTATTATTTAAACGATTATCACTTGTAAATAGAACAATTGCAACTAAAAGCTTGTCTTTCTTGAGGAATAATGCTATGAAATATATGTTCGTTTTTAGCATTATCATTAATACATTCAGATCTCATATACCGCGATAAAACACGGTCGTAGGCAGTGAGTCCGACAATAACAACGCCAATATGATCATTGACTTTGAAGATCTTTCTCTGATGAGAAGAAAGTTTAGAATTAGCTTTGTTAACGTACACAAGAACCACATGAGTTTTGGATTGAAGACCAATTGCTGCAGATCCTTATTTCACTGATGAGAAAAACTATTCTTAAACATTTGTTGGAGACAACGAACCGTTATTGTAGGATGATTTGCAGGTTTCAATGGAGTGCAGGTGGAATGATTTAGACGACGGAGTGCAGGTGGAGCGACGATATTATACTCCGATGTGTGTTTAGATAGTTCAAAGTCAGGTGTCTGTATAGATGTTTACCAAATTGAGAAGTTGTTTTTGGACTTTTAATAAATGACCAATATACCCTTCTGCGTTTTTTAGTACAAAATGATATGTGTGGCCCATATTCATTTATCCAGTTTGTACCGCATTTAGTGCTATATATATATATATATATATATATATATATATATATAACAAAAAGGTATTTGCTAATGTGTAATTTTCTAATTAAATTGAATTAATTATTCATTATAATTATATATATATATATATATATATATATATATATATATATATATATACATACATATATATAAAACAAAAAGGTATTTGCTTATGTGTAATTTTCTAATTAAATTGAATTAATTATTCATTATAATTAAATATATACGTATACATATAAGTTTACATATATATCCATCTATACATATGTATAAAACAAAAAGATAAATATATATAACAGATATTATCCATAAATATATATTCAATTAAATATTAACCATAAATATATATTCAATTAAATATGAAGTATTATTTAATAAATAGTCATTCATAATTAATTGAACTTATACACACTATTACGTATTATTCCTAACAAAACAGAGTTACCATCTTAACTCTTAAGAGTGATAAGATGATCTTATCACTTTCATTTTAAAAAATTGTCGATGCCATATAAATAGTGTTAAAATTATATAGTGTAACATCCCGTTTTCCCGTACACGTCTAAAGGTACACACTTAATCATTGGTACGTTTGTAACTCGTTAGCTTTGCGTAAATGTATAGATATATGTGTAGTTATATATAGATATATACTTGATAATGTGTGCTTATACAAGTTATACATGGGTTTTGTTAGCGTTAAGTCTTGTGAGACTATTGTTGAAGGCTAGGTGAATATAGAAAGCGGGTTTGGAAGGTACAAATTATATAACATCGAAAATTGTTTAAGGTGATCGAGCTGTTCAGATGCAGCCTTAAGCCGCGCCGCGACAAAGGGGTCCGCGCCGCGGCATATAAAGCAATTCCAGATCAGACAGTGGGTTAAAAGGGGTCGTTTTTCCTTCGATACGTCGCGCCGCGACAAATGGGCCGCGCCGCGGCATCTCTGCTGTTCTCACTCCGATTTCTACTCAATTTAAAAGGGTTTTAGGGGTAATTTGGTCTTTTGCGTGTAGATCAGATTGGAGCATTAAATCACAGCCACTTATCCATTTATTTCATTTCCTTTTCTCTTTTCTTTCCAATTTCTCTCCCAAAACACAAAACCCACTTAGATTAATCTTGGGATTTGAAGGTGAAGGTTTGTGAATCAAACTTAAGAGCAAGAATTAAAGTTGTTCTCCTTGTTGTTAGCTACAAGAGGATAGTCTTGGTAAGTTCTAACTTTATGTTTTAAGTTTTAATTGGGTAATGGCTAGGGTTTTGGTTACTAGGGATTTGTAAGACCCATTTGGTGGTAAAATGGGTGAATTTGGGTTATGATGTTGTAATGAAACCCTAATAGCCATAATCTAGGGTTTTGACCCTGTGATTTGAGTTTGTAAGTGTCAAATGGTGTTGTTAGTCACTAATGCACTTTTAGATTAATAAAAGAAGTGTTAATGGGTAAGTTTGACTTGATTGTGAGTCTAGGTAATATAAAATGGGTCAAAATGTACTAGTTGACCTAATTAGATGAAATGGGTATGGATTACCCTAAGTTTGTGTTAATTGAAGTTAGTAGACTTTAATTCACTAGCCTTAGTGATTAAAGTCGAGTCTCGGCCATTTAAGGGCGGTTTTGGGTGTGGTTGAGTCATTTAATGCGAATTGGGTCATTAAATGCTCAAAGTGTAAGTAATGTGGTAAATGCCATTAGTTGTGTATTGAATGTGTACCTATGTATTAGGTACTTTGCTCGAGGTATACGGGAGCATTTAAATCACCACCGAAGTGTTAAGGTGAGTGGAATAATTATATATGCATGTATATGATTTATTTGCTTGTGGGGTATGGGCTAAAGTTCGGTGTTGACGATACCATACCCTAGAGTATATTATGTTGTGGATGAGGGTTTAAATTTTGTTGTTGACGATACCTCATACGTATGGACTTAAAGTTCAATGTTGACGATGCCATACGATTATTATAGTGACGTTGATGAGGGTTTAAAGTTCGTTGTTGATGATACCTCATATGTGGGTTTAAAGTTCGGTGTTGACGATACCACATTAATGTAGGCGAATAGGATTTAAGTTCGATGTTGACGATACCATTCGTTGGGCTAGCCTTAGGATCTTGAGTACTATGGATGTTGTGAACATCATCGTTATACTTGTATTTTAGCATATTGTATTGTTGTGTTATATGCTATTGTTATACTAGCCTTGTTATCGTGGTACTTAGCGTTATACATGTGAAAGGTATGCTAATTATGTAACTAGTATGTATGCGGATTTGGTAAGTGTTTGCAAGTAAGTAGGTTATATATATATGTATGTATAATTGTTGCACTCACTAAGCCTTGCTTACCCTCTCGTTGTTTACAATTTTATAGGTTTCGGCTTGAACAAGGGTAAGGGCATACGTTTGGACTAGTGGTCTCCCGCTTATGTTGTCGGGGGGTGCTTTTGGTGTTAGCTCTTTGAAGTTGGCCTAACGTTTTGGGTAGTTTAGCCCCAAACCATGCTCGAGTGTCGTTTGGATTATAAACTATCATTGTAGTGGGTCAAACTTGTATTAAACTTAATTAATGGCCTTCGTGCCTTTTGTAAACATTTAAATTGATGTACGTTTAAATGGAACTTGTGGAATGGTTTACATATTTAATTGGCGCGTAAATGTGTATTATATAAAAAAAATATTTATCGTATGGAATACGGGTTGGGATGTTTCAAGTGGTATCAGAGCATGGTCTAAGGGATTTAGGCGACTTGAGATAGGTGCCTAGACTTGGGCTTTATTGTGTGAGCGCTTTATGCGGGACTTGTAGGACTTTGGGTCTAATCGGGAATTGTTAGTGCTTTGGTTTATGTGAACTAACCTTGTGCTAATTGTTTTGTGTTGTGTTTAGCAATCATCAAGCAAGACGGACGTTGTACTAGCGAGTTAATGCGACGTGCTCGCGTAACAACGATTAGCTACCGTTGTTACAGGTGCAAATCGTGTCAAACGAGTAATGTACGACGATTGTTGAGCAAGATGGGGTAGTGTGGTACGTATGTATATACTTACGTGTTATGCCTTTTCGTTCATGGTTTAACCTTTTCCGTTTTATAGAATGAAGACGAGAAACGGACACGATAATGATATCGGTGGTACAAGCGAGGACCCCGAATTCACGGCCAAGGTTGAGGCCATCTTGAAGAACTACAAGGAGGACTTCCTTGTTAGCGTGAGAAAGGTTTTCAAGGAATCGGTTGACGAGCAAATAACCAATTTAATTAATGAACGAATGAAGGCCACTGTCGATGAGGCTCTTGAAGCTAGAAACATGTATCCTCGTGGTGAAGGAGGTGAAGGAAGGCGAGACTTCCACTACAAAAACTTCAAGGATACTCAACCTCCGATGTTTTATGGGGTGAGGGATCCATTGAAAAGCACTTGTTGGATTTCCGATATCGAGGGGGCGTTCCGTACTGCGGAGTGTCCTCCCGAGAAGAAGACGAGATATGGGTCTAGCATGCTACGTGAAGAAGGCAAGTTATGGTGGGACGATAAAATCAATTTATATGGTGAATAGCAATGCATGAGCTTGACATGTGAGGAGTTTAAGAAGGAATTCTTCCAAGAATACCGAACTTCTTCTGACCTTGATAGAATCCGGGACGAGTTGCATCATTTGCAACAAGGTTCAATGGACTTGGTTACTCTCAAGTCTACCTTTTTGGCAAAGACTCGATTTGCCCGGAATATGTTGGTGACGATCACAAGCTAATGAAAGATTTCTACCGTACCTTGAACGACGAGTTCAAGGGTAAGATTAGTCGGGGAATGGCTAAGACTTTTGAAGAGCTATTCGAGTTGGCTCGGGATTTTGAGCCGGAGGTTCCAAGAAAAAGGGATTTCACTTTTTCAAAAAGAAAGTTTGAAGGTTCGAGTCATTCGAATTTTTCAAATAAAAAGAACAAGAACAAAAAGGGTTCCGAAAGTGTCAATAGTGTGAAGAAGGGCGCTACCGGTGGTTTTGGGAACTTTGTCCCTACTTGCTACAATTGTGGGGTACGTGGACATATGGCTCGAGATTGTCCGAAGCCAAATTCAACAAACAAGCTCACTTGTTTTAATTGCAACAAAGAAGGACACCGAAATTTAGAGTGTCCCGATTTGAACAACGATAATGTTAAAAGGCTAGAGAAAGTGGCAGGTACGGCTCGAGGGCGAAACTATTTGATGACTAACGACGAAGCCAAGCAATCCAACGAAGTTGTCTTAGGTACTTTCTTGGTTAATTCCAATCTGGCAAGGATTCTTTTTTATAGCGGTGCAAATTTGTCGTTTGTGTCTCCAAAATTTGTGCTTAAACTTGATAGACCGTTAGCTAAATTAAATCGTCCGGTAGAAGTCGAAATAGCAGACGGCAAGACGGAGCTAGTGGTTGATGTGTGTAAGAATTGTGACGTTGTTTTTGGTGCCGAAAACTTTAAAATTGATCTCATCCCTATGACTTTGGGCGATTTTGATATCGTTGTTGGTATGGATTGGCTCGATCGTAATAGAGCCGATATCGCGTGCCATGAGAAATCTATTCGTGTGAAGACCCCTAGTGGGGGAGAGATAATTATTCACGGTGATAAACGGAGGAGACTTGTGCCGAAATGATCTTTTGCACGGGCACGTCGTATTCTTGTTAGTGGTGGCATGGCTTTTCTTGCCCATGTTGTTGATACTCGCGATGAGTCACCACCCATCCGTGAAATTTCGGTGGTTAGTGAATTCGAAGACGTTTTTTCGGACGAGTTACCGGGTGTTCCGGCGGAAAGACAAGTTGAATTTCGTATTGAGTTGGTTCCGGGAGCTACTCCTATTGCTAAAACTCCTTATCGTTTAGCACCAACGAAAATGCAAGAGTTGTTAAATCAAACCCAAGAGTTTCTTGAGAAGGGTTTTATTCGGCCGAGTGCTTTGCCATGGGGCGCTCCGGTTTTATTCGTGAAAAAGAAGGATGGTAGTATGCGGATGTGCATCGATTACCGGGAGTTGAATAAAGTGACGATCAAGAATCGTTATCCATTGCCTCGGATTGACGATTTGTTTGACCAACTTCAAGGTGCGACGTATTTCTCTAAGATCGACCTACGGTCCGGCTATCACCAAATGCGGGTCCGTGAGGAAGTTATCGAGAAAACGGCTTTTCGGACGCGTTATGGGCATTTTCAGTTCGTGGTAATGCCTTTTGGTCTTACGAATGCACCGGCGGCATTCATGGATCTTATGAACTGGGTGTGGCAACCCATGTTGGACAAGTCGGTGATTGTGTTCATTGACGACATACTAGTCTACTCGAAGAGTATGAACGAACATGAACGTCATTTGCGTGAAGTATTGAAGACGTTACGAAAGGAGAAGTTGTATGCTAAGTTCTCCAAATGTGAATTTTGGCTAAGGGAGGTTCAATTCCTTGGTCACATTGTGAACAAAGACGGCATTCAAGTAGATCCGGTGAAGATAGAGACGGTGAAGAGTTGGAGACAACCGACTATGCCTACGGAAATTCGGAGTTTTCTCGGATTGGCCGGTTATTATCGTCGATTTATCCAAGACTTTTCTAAAATCGCTTCTTCATTGACAAAGTTGACAAGGAAGAACGCGAGATTTAATTGGGAGGACGAGCAAGAAATTGTTTTCAATTACTAAAAGAGAAGTTGTGTCAAGCTCCGGTGTTAGTGTTACCGGAAGGAGTGGAAGACATGACGGTTTATTGTGATGCTTCGTTAAATGGACTCGGGTGTGTTCTAATGCAAAGAGGTAAAGTCATCACTTATGCCTCTCGACAATTAAAGGAACACGAGACGAGATATCCGACTCATGATCTTGAGTTGGCGGCGGTTGTGCATGCGTTGAAAATTTGGCGCCATTACTTGTATGGTGTCAAGTGTACGATTTATTCGGATCATAAGAGTTTGAAACATCTCTTTAATCAACGAGATTTGAATTATCGTCAACGTAGGTGGATGGATGTGGTAAAAGACTATGATTGTGAGATACTTTATCATCCGGGCAAGGCGAATGTGGTCGCGGATGCATTAAGTCGAAAGAGTCATCACCCGGCGTTACGAATGGGATTGTTACGTATGATTATTACTAACGATTTTCTTGAAAAACTCGGCGTGATTCAAATAGAGGCTTACGTTCACAACAAGCATGCGGAGCGAATTGTGGGACAATCGGAGTTCATTACTATGGGCTCGCGGGGTTTGTTGTCTTTTCAAGGAAGAGTGTGGGTGCCTAAGATGGGAGATTATTGACAAGTGCTACTTGATGAAGCACATAAGTCAAAGTATTCCATCCATCCGAGCACAATGAAAATGTATCTTGATTTAAGGAAAGATTATTGGTGGTCGGGCATGAAACGTGATGTTGTGAATTATGTTGAGCAATGCGTCACGTGTTTGCAAGTTAAAGTCGAGCATCAAAATCCGTATGGTAAGTTACAACTGTTAGAAATCCCGAAATGGAAATGGGAGCACATTACCATGGATTTCATCACAACGTTACCTAAAACGGCGAGAACCCAGTTTGATTCGATTTGGGTTATAGTTGATCGACTGACGAAGAGTGCTTTGTTTCTTCCCATTAAGGAAGCGATATCGTCGAAGACCTTGGCTAAGTTGTTTATCAAGGAAGTCATCTCTCGACACGGTGTTCCTATATCGATTGTTTCGGATCGAGATACTCGTTTTACATCTCGATTTTGGGAAAAGTTTCATGAGGATATGGGTACACAATTGAAATTGAGCACGGCGTATCATCCTCAAATGGACGGTCAAACTGAACGTACGAATCAAACATTGGAGGATATGTTACGGGCATGTATTATCGATTTTGGTGGTAGTTGGGACGAGCACTTACCTTTGGTGGAATTCTCGTACAATAATAGTTATCATACTAGTATTGGGATGCCACCTTATGAGATGCTTTATGGGTGTAGGTGTCGAACCCCGATTTGTTGGGGTGAAGTGGGACAAAAGGAAATCGGGAGTACCGATTTGGTTTTAGAGACGAATAGTAAGATTGATATGATTCGAGAGCATTTGAAGAAGGCTCAAGATAGGCAAAAGTCGTATGCCGACAAACGTAGACGAACGATCGAATTTCAAGAAGGTGACATGGTGATGCTTAAGGTTTCGCCATGGAAAGGTATTATTCGATTCCGGAAACGAGGAAAGTTAGCTCCTCGGTTTATTGGACCATTTAAGGTTTTAGCTCGTGTTAGTGAAGTCGCGTATCGTTTGGAATTACCCGAAGAGCTTGCGGGGATCCATAATACATTTCATGTTTCCCATCTCCGTAAGTGTCTTACGGATGATTCATCTTGGGTGCCATTAGACGAGATCGAGCTAAACAATAAGTTAGAATATATTGAGGAACCGATTGCCATACTTGATGAGAAGGTCAAAAGGTTGAGACATAAAGAGGTTAGGACTTTTAAAGTTCAATGGCGTCGGAGTAAGGGTTCCGAGTTTACTTGGGAGCCCGAAGAGTTTGTGTTGGTTTATCTTCCTTCTTGTCATGCGGCTTGGATCGCGAGGACGCGCTCCGATTTAAGTGGGGGAGAGTTGTAACATCCCATTTTCCCGTACACGTCTAAAGGTACACACTTAATCATTGGTACGTTTGTAACTCGTTAGCTTTGTGTAAATGTATAGATATATGTGTAGTTATATATAGATATATACTTGATAATGTGTGCTTATACAAGTTATACATGGGTTTTGTTAGCGTTAAGTCTTGTGAGACTATTGTTGAAGGCTAGGTGAATATAGGAATCGGGTTTGGAAGGTACAAATTATATAACATCGAAATTTGTTTAAGGTGATCGAGCTGTTCAGATGCAGCCTTAAGCCGCGCCGCGACAAAGGGGTCCGCGTCGTGGCATATAAAGCAAATCCAGATCAGACAGCGGGTTAAAAGGGGTCGTTTTTCCTTCGATACGTCGCGACGCGACAAACGGGCCTCGCTGCGGAATCTCTGCTGTTCTGACTCCGATTTCTACTCAATTTAAAAGGGTTTTAGGGGTAATTTGGTCTTTTTGCGTGTAGATCAGATTGGAGCATTAAATCACAGCCACTTATCCATTTATTTCATTTCCTTTTCTCTTTTCTTTCCAATTTCTCTCCCAAAACACAAAACCCACTTAGATTAATCTTGGGATTTGAAGGTGAAGGTTTGTGAATCAAACCTAGGAGCAAGAATTAAAGTTATTCTCCTTGTTGTTAGCTACAAGAGGATAGTCTTGGTAAGTTCTAACTTTATGTTTTAAGTTTTAATTGGGTAATGGCTAGGGTTTTGGTTACCGGGGATTTGTAAGACCCATTTGGTGGTAAAATGGGTGAATTTGGGTTATGATGTTGTAATGAAACCCTAATAGCCACAATCTAGGGTTTTGACCTTGTGATTTGAGTTTGTAAGTGTCAAATGGTGTTAATGGGTAAGTTTGACTTGATTGTTAGTCACTAATGCACTTTTAGATTAATGAAAGAAGTGTTAATGGGTAAGTTTGACTTGATTGTTAGTCTAGGTAATATAAAATGGGTCAAAATGTACTAGTTGACCTAATTAGATGAAATGGGTATGGATTACCCTAAGTTTGTGTTAATTGAAGTTAGTAGACTTTAATTCACTAGTCTTAGTGATTAAAGTCGAGTCTCGGCCATTTAAGGGCGGTTTTGGGTGTGGTTGAGTCATTTAATGCGAATTGGGTCATTAAATGCTCAAAGTGTAAGTAATGTGGTAAATGCCATTAGTTGTGTATTGAATGTGTACCTATGTATTAGGTACTTTGCTCGAGGTATACGGGAGCATTTAAATCATCACCGAAGTGTTAAGGTGAGTGGAATAATTATATATGCATGTATATGATTTATTTGCTTGTGGGGTATGGGTTAAAGTTCGGTGTTGAAGATACCATACCCTAGAGTATATTATGTTGTGGATGAGGGTTTAAAGTTCGTTGTTGACGATACCTCATACGTATGGACTTAAAGTTCGATGTTGACGATGCCATACGATTATTATAGTGACGTTGATGAGGGTTTAAAGTTCGTTATTGACGATACCTCATATGTGGGTTTAAAGTTCGGTGTTGACGATACCACATTAATGTAGGCGAATGGGATTTAAGTTCGATGTTGACGATACCATTCGTTGGGATAGCCTTGGGATCTTGAGTACTATGATGTGAACATCATCGTTATACTTGTGTTTTAGCATATTGTATTGTTGTGTTATATGCTATTGTTATACTAGCCTTGTTATCATGGTACTTAGCGTTATACATGTGAAAGGTATGCTAATTATGTAACTAGTATGTATGCGGATTTGGTAAGTGTTTGCAAGTAAGTAGGTTATATATATGTATGTATAATTGTTGCACTCACTAAGCCTTGCTTACCCTCTCGTTGTTTACCATTTTATAGGTTCCGGCTTGGACAAGGGTAAGGGCATACGTTTGGACTAGTGGTCTCCCGCTTATGTTGTCGGGGGGTGCTTTTGGTGTTAGCTCTTTGAAGTTGGCCTAACGTTTTGGGTAGTTTAGCCTCAAACCATGCTCGAGTGTCGTTTGGATTATAAACTATCATTGTAGTGGGTCAAACTTGTATTAAACTTAATTAATGGCCTTCGTGCCTTTTGTAAACATTTAAATTGATGTACGTTTAAATGGAACTTGTGGAATGGTTTACATATTTAATTGGCGCGTAAATGTGTATTATATAAAAAAAAAAAATTTATCGTATGGAATACGGGTTGGGATGTTTCATATAGATTTAATTATTTATAGAATATATTAATATTAATTATATTATCCATATGAATCACATATAATTAAACACATATGTTAATAAATCACTTTGCATATTTATATTGTTACTAACACTAACCGAAATCACTTTTAAAATTTGTCAGCATCACGGGCTCTTAAAAAATTCAACACCACGAGCTCTGAAACTCAAAAGGAGTTTTTATAAATTGTCATCACCAAGGGCTCTTAAACTCAAGAATTTTTAAAACTTCTCAACACTACGAGCTCCTAAATAATTCTTATAATTTTCCTATTATTTTAGTATCGGTATTTACATACTAATATGAATCGCAAATTACATTTTTGCACAATTTTTTACACACCCATGCAACGCACGGGCTCAAAAACCTAGTATATATATAAACCAAAAAGTTTTTTTCTTAGGAGTCATTTTGTTAGTAAATTAAATTAATTATAAATTTTAATTTAATATATATATATATATATATATATATATATATATATATATATATATATATATATATATATATATATATTCTATTAAAATCCTAAAATGATGATGTCATAAATAAAGGTTTATCAATACAAAAAATAATTCAAAAATAAAAAGAAAAAAATCTAAGCCACATTGATGATGTCATTAACACTAATTAAAACTAATTAATTAAATTAAAAAAAGGCATACGGCCAGGTACACTCGCTTCATCTAGGTCTCCATTCCCTTTTTCTCTCTCGCCTCTTAGGGTTTTTTTAACCCTAAATCCCTAATCCAAAACTTTCTGCCGATGGTTTGGTTGGCCCAGATATGGTTTTTTCTTTCATAAGTGGCTCATTGTTTTCTCCACAACGATTTCTTCAACCAGTTTCTTTTGTGCTTCCAGCGATTGTGCGATTGTTTCGACCTTTTAATCTGTTAATCTTCTCTGTTAATCGTCGTGAAGGATTATTCCTTCTTCCAGGTTTTATAAAATCGATTGTGGATTTGGAGTAAAGTTTAGGGTTTTAGGCGTTAAAACTTCAACTGTCGTCATCATTGTGTTGGCCTCTGTAAGTTTGATTATTTGATTAATTTGTTGGAAAACATTAAGGTATCGTTATTTTCTTCAATTTTTATACAACTCTGTTTTATTTTCTAGAGTTTTTACCTTTTGTTGATTTTTTTGGTCCCGATGGTTGTAGGTGACGGTGGTAGCGACTTGCTTCAGTTTCTAAATGCTTCTACTTAAGGTATGTCAAGAGTGATAACTCTAGATGTTTTGTTGTTGTTGTTGTTGTTGTTGTTGCAGGATTCCAAGAACAACATTGGTGCATCTGACAAGGCTACCAACACTGGTGATTTGAGTAACTAAAAAGTCTGAGGAATCTAAATCGGCTGAACGCACCCCAAATGCATGAAACCACAAGCACATTATTGCTTCAAGTTTAAAAATACTTACTTAGTTTACTTTTATGTAGTTCACTCATATGAAACATGTAGGTCATGTAGTTACAACTCAAGGCAAAGATTGGATCTGCTAATTGCAAAACAATTGTGGATCCCGTTATGGGAATGTTGGTGGTTAGTATATCGATTTTGACATGTCTGTTATGTCTTCATGACAAATGAATGATGGGAGAATGTTACGAGATCGTAATCATGCATAGATTTCTATGAGATTGTAATCGTTCATATTTTTCATTTTCACATCCTTCCTATTTTACTGTTAATGCCTCTAGGTTGCATACGACTTAACATTTGTAGTTTAGTTATCTATTGATGTTCGTCCACCGGTCGTATTCAACCTATGAAACATGGTAATGTTTTTCTTCATTGTTGTTACTCTTTTATAGGGTTGTTTTTAATGTTCGCATTTTGTAGGCTCTTTATTTTGTATGGCTGTAATATTTTGTATGGCTGCAATACAAACTCAATCTGTAATACAAACTCGATCTGTAATGTAAGTTCTTTATGTTGTGGATCCTTTAAATGGAGCTGTGTTGTGTTAATATGAAAAGCACTTCATGTGAGTATATTTGGATTTGTATAGTCGGTCTTCTATATTAAGAAATTGTTCGGTGTTGATGTTTATATATTGCAAATGTATAGTAAATTTAGATGTTCTATAATATATCATCCAGCTCATGGCTTTAAGGAGTATATTTAATTGCAAAGATTGGTTCTATAATATAGTAACTTTGACATTGTTCAAGATTGATGTACGTTTCCTTAGATGGTTCATTTGTGGCTTACTATACTCACCTTTTTCAACTCTATTTGAATATCATATTATAAACTGTAGCATTTAAACATACCCGTGGTTTCACGGGTCATTTCAATAGTATATATATATATATATATATATATATATATATATATATATATATATATATATATATATATATATATATATATATATATATATGTGGACCAATCCATGTATAATCACTAAATGGGGTACAAACGGGATAAGTAAAATTTCAAATTTTTTTTTTAAAAAAAACGATCCTTTAATATGCAAATAGAAGAAAACGAAAAAATTTTAAAAAGTTTTTTAACAAAATCGTTCGAAAATCGATGATGAATGGTAAACATCGATGATGAATGGTAAAATTAACCATTCATCTGGTTAATTTATCATTCATTTTGTTCACGATGAATGATAAAATTAATAAATGCTAAAAAAAAGCAGATGAATGGTTAAAGCAGATGAATGGTTAATTTAACCATTCATCTGTTTATGATGAATGATAAAAAAACAGATGAATGGTTAATTTAACCATTCATCTGGTCTTTTTAGCATTGATTAATTTTATCATTCATCGTAAACAAGATGAATGATAAATTAACCCGATGAATGGTTAATTTTACCATTCATCATCGATTTTTGAAAAATTTTGAACTTTTTTTTATGAAAAAAATTGATTAGAGGTGCATTTTAATGCAGATTTATGAATATAAAAAAAAAAAATTCAAAAAAAAAATTTATTTTGCTTATCCTGTTTGTACTCCTTTTAAGCTTATCCATGGATCGTGCCCCTATATAGATTACAATTAATATATAAAATAAATATTACCCCTTAAATCCCTAATTTAAAGGAGAAAATGTTGTTAAGAAGAATTAATTTTTGCTTTTGAGAGATAAAAGAGGTAGATATAGTCCGTATAACTTTATAATTAGGAAAAGAGTATTGATTTTATATTTTAGAACAATTTCATACGTGAATTTTGATTGTAAGGGCATTTTAGGTAATCAAATATAAAGTTTTTGTTATTGCACTATTAATTAAATTTTTTAATTTGTGTGAGTTACATATTTTTTATTATTAAATATTAAATTATTAATTTAGTTAATGTAATAAAGAGTAGTTAATAATAAACATATAATTAAATTAATTAAATAACTAATTTAGTTATCAACTAACTAATATTATTAATAAAAATGAACTTTTATGATTTTACAATACCACGTGCTCTTAAACTCAAAAAAATATTTGAAAAATTAATTAATTTTGCACTATTATTTTAACCATCGTGAAACGCACGAGCTCTAAAACCTATTATAGCAAAATTGCAAAGTGATTTTTAACTATGTTTTTAACTGCTGTGTAATACACGGGCTCTATACACTAACTATTTTATAAAGTGTTAACAATTTAGTAATTTTATCAATTACTATCATTTTAGTGAAAATATTATCTCTAAAAATACTTCGTAATTGTTTGATAAACTACATTAATTTTGCACGGTTATTTACCCACCCGTGTAACGCACGAGCTCTAAAACTTAGTGTATATATATAGCAAATATATATATATATATATATATATATATATATATATATATATATATATATATATATATATATATATATATATATATATATACACTAAAACAAGAAACAAGTGAACAATAAAATAGGCTGACGTCAACAATTTCGTTCTTTATGTTTATTTTTTATTTTTAAATTTCCACTACAAGAAAAATTAGGACGGGCGACGACCTCATTTTGCGGCAATAAAAAATCTTCGCAAATACGCGACTAAACGACAAAATACACGTATTTCCAATAGTGTTTTTATTAAAACTAAAATTTTACCCCATCCGCAACGTGCGAACATCTTAACTGGTTCTAGTCATTAGACCACATTTAACCTTGTTGTGACGTGGAGACAGTTGGTGCACTTTTTGATAAAAAAAAATGAGTTTTGACTGTGACATGATAATGTTATGGAATGATGTTAAATAGTTGTGACTGTTCTATTTGAGTGTATTAAAAGATTTTGGGTGATGTGATAAAAAATAATTGAAAGTTGAGTATAAAGAAATAAATTAATAATATATATATGACTTTGTCAAATTCTGATTGGTCAAAAAATACTGACTGCCTACCTTTTTCCGTCACTTGAGTGACTGATGTCCTACAAGCGTTAACTTTCCGTCAAATGGGTATACCGTGGCTAATGCATGATTGCTGATGATGGGTTAGTGACGTTCTTAATGAAGAAATTGTGAGAGAAAAAACAAAATGAATATGATATTTCCAGGGACAATTTAGTAATTTAATAGTGCAACCTCTTCTATAAATACTAGGGCAAGTCCAGGGTACTTTCAGCAAGTAAATCACCCATCACAAACAAACATGTTAAAATCTCAACTCAACCAGCACCATTTCCACTGCCGGAGCAACAAGGCTTTCCTAGCCGGATATAATGTTAGTGGAAACCTTAGTTCCTTTTTAAATCACAACACCGTACTTGCATTCCCTATTAAACCAGCTAATTCTAAATATCGAACACGCAATTCAGTTGGCCAAATAAAAGCAGTTGCTACTGAAGCTAGTGTTTCTTTAGTTGTTAAAACTGTTAAAGCTGAGGTTACAGTTCATGGTTCAAACCTATTCACAATTAACAATGAGAAGAAAAAAATTCCAGTTGAAAAAGCGTTACAGTTGGAGCTCATTGCTGCTGAGGTTGACCCTAGTAAGTCGTTATAATTTCTTCTTTTTTTTTTTTTTTTTTTTTTTTTTTTTTTTTTTTTTTTTTTTTTTAAACAAGAAATGAAATAAATTGAGTTCGTTATAATTTCTATCTAAAATTCTCAAATACGGTACTAGGCCAATATTTTGAGAAGACGTACTATATATCGTCCTTAATTAACACTAATTATCATTCTTAAAATTCGATTCTTGAAGAGACCGGACAAACAAAGCCTGGTATAATGGATGATGCGTGTTATACGGGTGATTATAATGCAGACAAGATGACATATTCAGCAGAGTTTAAAAAAGTACCAGAAGATTTTGAAGTTGGTGCAATTTTGTTACAGAATAAACACCATGAGGAAATATTTGTTGAATCTGTTAAGATTGAAGACTTTTCCACTGGCCCTATTTTGGTTACCTGCAACTCCTGGGTTCACTCTTATAAAGACAAAAACTATGCAACACGTGTCTTCTTTGTTGATAAGGTTAGTATCAATTAAACACATTAATCTGTATGGTCCTTTTCTCGATTATTAATTAACGTAGGAGTAATAATTATTTATTTACACTTTATTCAGCCTCCGATCGAAACAACACCAACAACAACAACAATAACCTAATCCCATATGTGTGGGGTATGGGGAGGTGGGATGTAAACAATCTTTCCTCTATCCTTGAATTGAATATAGATAAATCATTTCTCTACCCCGAGTGAAACACTCACAAGAGCATAGAAAGTCCTCCCTCTCTCTATTTTCGAAAAATATATCATGGCAACCATGATATATTTTTCCTTCAGAGAAAACTTCAAGTTCCACCAATTAATGGATTAAATTAAAGAATTTGCTTGTCTTTATATGAATGAACTTAATTCACGATATTGTAACTGAAATATTTTACAAGAAGGCAAAACGTGCATTATATCTGTTGTTGCATGCATGAACAAATGATTTCTAGTTGAGTTTTCGGTAATCTTAATAGGTTTATGCTCGTACAGCTTGACAGTTATATTTTGTCAGTTAAAATCGAAATATGAAATGGCATTATCAACAAAATAATACTTCTAACTTCTTCTTTTTTTTTTAAACAGAAAACTTATATTATTAAGTTTTTTTTTTTTTTTTTTTTTTTTTTGGACATAGGTGTTGTGCCTACCATCGGATACTCCAAGTGGTCTCAAGTCCATTCGGGAAAAGGAACTTGCTATTCTTCGAGGTGATGATGTTCCAGAAGGGCCACGACAGAAGAACGATAGAATATATGATTACGATGTGTATAATGATCTTGGTGATCCCGATAAGGATCCTGAATTGGCACGTCCGGTTCTAGGCACCAAGGAATTTCCTTACCCTAGACGTTGCAAAACTGGACGACTTTGCTCTCAAAAAGGTATATATATTCAATCTACAGCTTCTCATACAATTATGCATTATACAGTTCTTCATAGGTTCGAAACTCCATATATGTAGAAATAAGAGTTTATTATCATTGATTGGTTGTCTTAAGCTTGTTATGTTATTTCGTATCTAATGACTAATAACATCTTAACGACATCTCTAAAGATCATTGTTACCGTTTGCTTTAAAAATAGTACAACATATAATATATATATATATATATATATATATATATATATATATATATATATATATATATATATATATATATATGAGTTGTAATCACTTGCATCCATAAATTTGCTTGAAAACAAAGGGACCATTGAGAACGCGACATGTGGCGCAAAAATCACATGTGATTGAAAAAAAAATTTAAAAATTTTTTTTTTGAAATTTTTTTTTTTCGAAATTTTTTTTTTCTATTTTTTTTTAAAATCATATGTGATTATGCATGTCAATCACATGTGATTGTAAAACCAATCATATGTGATTATGCATGGCAAATCCAATCACATGTGATTGTACAATTCAATCACATGTGATTGTGCAGGTAAATCACATGTGATTGTAAAAAAAAAAAATTTAAAATTTTAAAAAAAAAATTTCGAAAAAAAAAATAAAAAAAAAAATTTTCGAAAATTTTTTTTTGAATTTTTTTCAATCACATGTGATTTTCGCGACACATGTCGCGCTCTCATTGATCCCTTGAATCTCAACTTAATTTATGGACCTAAATGAATATTCCTCATATATATATATATATATATATATATATATATATATATATATATATATATATATATATTATATGTTGTACTATTTTTAAAGCAAACAGTACGTTTCAAAACACAAAATTTAGCATATGTAGAAACATAGTAGAAAATGTAATACTTTAATAACCTCTTTAGTTTTCAATTTCATAATATCATATGTAAGCCTGATGATTTATTCATTTATATATTCAGATCCGTTATCAGAGTCAAGAAGCAGCGAGATTTACGTGCCAAGAGATGAAGCCTTTTCAGAAATCAAGTATAATTCATTTACCACTAACACTGTGTCCTTAATGTTCAAGACAGCGATACCGAAATTAGATAAATATTTGTATACTCATGACAAAGAAGAATCTGGGTTCCCGAATTTTACAGCCATAGATTCTCTGTATGGCGAGGAACACAAAAAAGAAGGATTTACTGCATGGGTTCTTGGATTTTTCGAAAGTGCTGTGTTGCATTTTCCGACTCCTGAAATGTTTAAAAGTAATTATTAGATATATATACTCCATATGATACACATGCAGTCGATCTTACATAAGCTTGGTTGATCAATTTGCAGGAGATAGGTTCCGGTGGATAAGAGACGAAGAATTTTGTCGACAAACCGTTGCAGGCCTTAATCCATTGAGCATTCGTTGTGTCACAGTAAGTTTTTAAATACAATCATTAGTCATTAGTAATAATAATAATTAAACAATGAAACCATGACACGTACGTTCTGAACAGTTAGAAAATAAAGTGAAACTACGTACACCGGCCACTAAAGATAGTTTAATGGTTTATCTCAATTTCAAAACACTACTGCAAGATTTTTTTGATCCATTGCCAGATATTGATTTGATTTCACTACTAAATACTAATTAAGAATATACGATTATATATCTGGTAAACCTAAACATGCATGTACAGGACTGGCGTTTTTTGAATATGTATCATAATCTTTCGGGTACCGGGTAGATTGGATTTCATTTTCTTCTTTTGTTGTTCCGTAGGCTTATTTCTTCGTTGTTTGTGTTTTCGGGCTTTGTGTTAGTTTGTTGTTTAGTCGTGCCCGGTTTTCTTGGTTTGTAAGTTTTAAGTAGGTCTCATTTTTTATGAACCTTCTTTCGTTATATATAAGTTTTTTCGTTTTTCAAAAAAAAAAAAAAAATGTACAGGAATGGCCATTGAAAAGTAAACTTGACCCAGAGGTGTACGGTGACCCTGAATCAGAAATAACCAAAGAGATCGTTGAGAGACAAATCAGAGGATTCGGTACGCTTGAGGAGGTATGAATAGTGTTCCAAACTATAGCGTGGGTTAGAATTGAGCAAATGGGTTCGATTTCTGTCGTGTTAGCTCAAACAGTTTAATATTTGACTTATATGTAGGAATACAACATTACAACCTCCTAATTCTAGTGGTGTATTATAGTATTATCATAATCATGTTGGTGTTGTGATCCAAATTAACACATTAATTAATTGACATATGGTTTTATAATTGGGTTTGTGATCTATAAAAATTGTGATCACGTACGAATTTTTGACGATAATTGGCAAAGTGAACTATATATATATATATATATATATATATATATATATATATATATATATATATATATATATATATATATACGTATGCATATACGTATGCGTATACGTATGCGTATACGTATGTGTATACGTATGCATATATGCCCATATGCATATACGTATATGTATACATACATATATATATATATATATATATATATATATATATATATATATATATATATATATATATATATATATATATATATATGTAGGCATTAGAGAACAAGAAGCTTTTCATGTTAGATTATCATGATATTTTCCTACCGTATGTCAACAAAGTTAGAGACATCAAAACTATGAGAACAACTTTATACGGTTCAAGAACATTAATGTATCTTACTCCGACCGGAACTTTAAGACTAATAGCTATCGAGTTGGTTAGGCCACCCAGTAAAGACAAACCTCAGTGGAAACGGGTATTCACTCCTTCTTGGGATGCAACTGGTGCTTGGCTATGGAATTTGGCTAAGATGCATGTTCTTACTCATGATACTGGCTATCATCAGCTTGTTAGTCACTGGTACGCAATTAACACCTACAAAAAATGACACATTTCGTGTCGACCGATGTCCACACAATAGCTACGAATATCCACGCTAAAGGCTATTGCGTGGATAAGTCCATGCAACAAGTCTGTAGAAAGAACGATATCTAGACTACAAGTTATTTATTAGAAAAAAGGAAAAGAAAATAAAATTATCCTATTGTGTGCACTTCTCCACTCAATAGATAATAAATATTAAATTTATTATTTATACTGAAATTACATATTGCGTGAACATGTCAACGCAATAATGTTGTCACAATAGTCCTATAGCGTGGACATGTCCACGAAATAAGTGTTATCATAATTGACAAATCAAGTGAACCTGTCTCGAATACATAAATATGTTTCTTTTATTAAAGTTCCTTGTCCACCGAAAAAGAGTTACTATGAGGACATGTCCACTCAATAGGGTAACAGCAAATCTTTTGTATTTGCAGCATCCTGACCAGCACTTTGACCAGCACTTCAAGCCCCTTTCAACTCTTTAATAACATATACTCCGTACTAATGTTGAGACCTATTTTACAGGTTGAGAACACATTGTTGCACAGAGCCATATGTTATTGCAACCAATCGTCAGCTCAGTAAAATGCATCCCATACATAAACTCTTACAACCTCATTTCCGATACACTATGGAGATTAATGCTTTAGCTCGGAAAAACCTAATAAGTTCTAATGGAATTATCGAATCATGCTTTTCATCAGGGAAGTATAGCACCGAGATGAGTTCAATTGTATATGGTCTACAATGGCGTTTTGATCATGAAGCGTTACCAGCTGATCTTATTGCTAGGTAATATTTTGAACAATTCTTTTATTCTGCTTTCTCGAAGAAAAGAATTGGATCCAAAGCGTTATTTTTTATTTTTTTCGTGAAAAATGATGAAGACTATATAATACGAGCTTCACCATTAAATATGAGAGAAGCTAAAACCAAGAGATAGAAGAGCGGGGCACAACAAAAGATTAATGGCTCGAAGCTAGAAAACCAAAGGAAAAAAAAAACTAAATGGCATTATCTAAAAAAGAGCCCTCCCCTAAGAGACAACAAAACAACAGCGCCCACAAGAAATAAATAACTACAAGAAGACAACCAAACACGAACAATACCAATCAATAAATAAAAAAAAATAATGAAACAAGGCCCAAATAAACACCGACCTAAGACACTAGCCTAACCAACTTCTCGTCTACTTTGTATTTGCGTACAACTTTCGCGTTCCTATTGGGATGTATAGGATAAGATGTTTGGAGGACCATTAGAATTACAATGGATCCAGAGAGTTGAATGATAACTACAATTTAGTGTAAATGCACAAAACCTCCTATATCGTAAGATTAAAATACATAGGTTGTAATCCTATTAAATAAACTGCAAGTGGTAGTGGAGTGGCATTAATGACCTGTTAATAGGGTTAACTACCCGACAGATTCTAGGTTTGAACCATGAAGATTATCCTAGTTAAATAAACGTAGGTTGTAATCCTAGTTAAATAAACCGTGCTTGTAAATTTACTCGCAAAGTGAATTGTCCCCTAGGCCACCAAGGTTCACCAAAGCGAGTTGTCACATAAGATTAGTCAGCTCGAATAGCGAGTTGGATGACTCAGGGTTGAAAGGGAAACAAAAATCCTAGTTAACTATAATTATTAAAAAACATAATTATGCACCAAAAAGGGTTTTAGGACAACCCAATACAACTCATTAAAACCCTTTAAAAAACAAATTTGGGCGTTTTGGCCTGTTACCCACCTGCTAGAGTAACCCATCTTCCCACTTTTATGTAAACTCACTGTATTGTGTCATTAATTAATTTACATATGTAAACCTTGTAATTTTAGGGGTATGGCTGTGGAAGATACTGATTCGCCCCATGGTCTGAAGCTCACTATTGAAGATTATCCATATGCAAATGATGGTTTGGTCCTTTGGGATATCCTAAAAGACTGGGTTACAAACTATGTCAACCATTACTACCCCGAAGAAATCCTTGTAGAATCAGACTCAGAGCTTCAAGCATGGTGGAAGGAGATTAGAACTGTGGGTCATGCAGACAAAAAAGATGAACCATGGTGGCCAATTCTCAAAACACCTAAAGACCTCATCGGCATTCTCACAATTATCATTTGGGTCGCGTCAGGTCACCATGCGGCAGTCAACTTCGGGCAGTATGACTATGCTGGGTACATTCCAAATAGGGCCACAATAGCCCGAGCCAAGATGCCTTGTGAAGACCCTACTGATAAAGAATGGAAAGCTTTTAATGATAAGCCCGAAGATGTACTATTGTCTACATTTCCGACTCAGCTTCAAGCCACTACAGTTATGGCTATTTTAGACGTGTTATCAACGCATTCTCCAGACGAGGAGTATATCGGGAAAATTTCAACCACATTCGAGGCTGTTCCAGAGATTAAAGCTGCTTATGCAATATTTGCAGGGAAGTTAACGGAGTTGACTGGAATCATTGATGCTAGAAATGCAGATGTGAAGTTGAAGAACAGAAAGGGAGTTGGGGTTTCTCCTTACAACCTTCTAAAGCCTCATTCGGAACCCGGTGTTACTGGTATGGGAGTTCCAAATAGTATTTCTATTTAAATTATTAACTACTTTGTTGAATTTATAATCATCAATAATGCAGTAAAAATAAAGTTCTTGTGTGGTGATTATGTACGGCAACTCGAGTTTCCGGCTGTTTTCTAGACTGAAGTTTTGTACCAATTAAAATAATAATCTCTTTAATGCATATTGTAAAGAGACTATACAATAAGTAATATATAATTTTTTTTTTTACTTCCATGTGATATGAGTTGCTAAAAAAGAATGCGAATGTGATGTTCATTTAATTGTTATGTCCATTTTCTTGTACCATGATATGATGCCTCTCTTAGTGATGAATCTATTGGTGAGTTTACAAGTTTGTAAGGTGTAGTGGGTGTTGCCTTACATTATTGTAACAACCAGAGTTTTTTCGTTAAAACTTCCGTTAAATACTAGACGATCGTTAGTTAAATCATACGATTTCCATTTCCTACACCGAATTTTTTTTAATACATTTAACAATATTTAACGGTGATTACTTGAACTCTACTTGTTAGATTGTGTGAATTCATAATTGATCCTTAGAGGATACTTGGTAAATATGTATTACATTTCTATAAGAAAAACGCTTCGGTTTATAAGTACTAAGAAATACGTACGTTTAGAGAAAATCGAGAAAACGTCTTTTGAGACAACGAAAACATAGATAACATTTTAATGATTATTTTCAATAACTATTAACCTTAAAAATGTATTTAATTCATTGATATTATGATAAATTAAAAACTTAAAGAATATCGGCCAACGCTCGAATAACGTCCCAACTGTATGAGTTCGGTTATTGACACTCGGCAACGAAACGGTTGATAATTCTAAATTAATATGATTATTATATTAATGACAAAATTGCTGAAATGGTCCCTGTGGTTTGTACCAAAAAGCTGGTTTCGTCCCTAGGCTTTTTTTTTATGGATTTCGTCCCCGACTTATGTCCCTTCTGCTGGTTTGGTCCTTATTTCTGACGGTCGTCTGTTTTAGACGTTAAATGGAAGCACGTGCCAAAAACGTGATGGGTAATTTCGGAATTACATTTTAAGGGACCGTTTGAGCAGTTTTTAAACTTAAATGATATTAATAGCTTCACCTAACTCAATCGTTGTCTCTTTAAATTCAGGTGCAAAATCCATCTTCTACCTCTCGCCATCTGAAAAAATCAACACAAATTCGTTCAATTTAGGGCTTCATTACTCACGTGTCTTCAAGATGGTTAATTGTTATTGTGGTTTGATAGCTGTACGCAAATGTTCCTGGACCGACAGAAACCCAGGTCGACATTTTTATTGTTGCCCAAATCAGGTAATTGATGAACTGAATAACGAATTGGATTTTGATTCTATGTTTTGTAGGTATTATTAATCGTTACATTTAATCAATTTTGGTCCTTTTGCTTCAGTCTTCAGATTGCCATTTTTTCTTGTGGTTTGACCCACCAATGGGTGCACGTGCTGTTGCAATCATTCCAGGATTATTGAACAGGATAAACAGGCTGGAGAAGATAGTTAAAATGTTGAAGATGATGTTGATGCTTAGTTGGTTTTTCTTTGTTGTTTATGTTGTGCTAAACTAGTAGGTTGTTGTTAGTTATCGTCTTGTAGTTTGGTTAGTAAGTTTGTGGTAATTTATTGGTTAGGTTCAATGAAATGGTCATTGTATTTAGTTTTGGTTGTGTAACTCATTTTACTGTCTTTTGGTTCAATGTAATGTGTAATGAAATGGTCAAAAAAAGAGTGTTTTGGTATTATGTAATGAAATGGTTCAATGTAATGTTCAAAGAAATGGTATCATAACAACTACTTTAACAAACCATCATCTAACATAAAACTACCATTACAATAAACCTCGAATAATTGGCAACATCAAACAACATGTCCAAAATACATGATCAGTACACTGATAATCAAACAAGTTCACAAGACATTAATCAAACAAGTTCAAAAGACATAAACCACTACAAGTTCAAAGGACATAAACCATTACAAGTTCAAAAGACAATAAAAAACAAGACATCACCAACTACACAACATGCCCTTTCCCTTTCTGCTTGCTAGCAGCTTCACTTGACATCTTCCTTTTCTTCCCATCATTGCCATCATCTCCACAACCCCTAAAGTTATGCCCATACAATTTACACTTACCACATTACACAGTCTTCCCCTTTCTTGTCAATTTCCCCCCGTTATTAGCATCTTCCTTCTCATCCATTGATTTCCTCCTTGATTTCTTAGGCCTGCCTGCAGTCTTGATCTTTTTTGGTGGTAACAGTTTTACAGGTATAGAAGACTTCACCCACAACTCTCTCCCATTAACAGGTTGAATGCTAAAAGCATAGGCTTGTTTCCAAGTTTCTAGTCTATAAACACGATGAACCCAGTCTTCAACATGCCCTACTTCCATTGAATTCTCAGTCATGTTATATAAACATGCAACAACATGCTTACATGGCATGCCTGTTATCTCCCATTTTCTACAAGCACATGACATATTCTGCATATCCACCACAACTTGGTCACCATGAGGACCATTCACCTGATATTGCCCAGTACCATTCCACAATAAACCACAACTGTTAGCTTCTCTCTTCACCACATCAAATAACTTAGTAGCAGTAGGAGTTAGAGGTCCATCACTTTTGGCAGCCACATTCAACAAATTAGCAATCCTTTTCATCAAATACTCTCTTATATACTCCAATGCAGTCACTATTGGCTTGTCCCTAGCATCCCACAACCACCTATTCAAAACCTCACACATGTTGTTTAGCAAAACATCAGACACTGCACTATGTGAGAAATGGCTTCTAGCCCAATGTTTTGGTGGAATGTCAGCTAGATATTTGTGACATCTTGCATCCAATTTTTTCATCTCCAGCATAGCCCTTTCAAACTGTGGTACAGTTGTTGCCCTAGCACAGTTCCACAAGTGATTTTTAAAAGCATGTCCTCTCCACCCTTTTGTCTTCATATTCTCATGAATATGTCTTAGACAAAATCGATGCTCAGCACAAGGAAATTGCTGTTGAATAGCAGGAAGGAGACCCTGTACATTCAAAAGCATATTGCAAAATGTAATAATAGTACATCATATTAACATAAAAATTATTAACCAAATAAATCATACCTTTTGCCTGTCACTTATGAAAGTGAAGTTTGACATAGGTGTAATCTCCAAATCTTCAGCTAATAATTTCAAAAACCATTCCCATGATGAAAAACACTCCTGCTCAACTATAGCATATGCTACTGGGTAAATACCATTGTTGCAATCTATACCAACAGCAGTCAACATGTGTCCAGTTGCAGGCTCCTTCATAAAAGCACCATCAACACCAAGCAAGTCTCTTCCAATTGTTTTAAAACCTTGTTTCAACACTCCTAAACAGATGTACACCCTTTTAAACACATGTGTTTTAGCTTTTGGATTATTATTCTCAGTTTGAACCCTCACAGTTGTTCCTGGGTTACACCTAACTAACTCTTCAAGGTAATCCCTCAGATCTGCATACTGATCAATGTAATCACCTTTCAAAATTTATTTTGCCTTACTCAGTGCCCTATAAGCCTTGAATTTAGAAACTTGTAACTCATGATTTGCTTCCTTTTGAGCCTTAACAGCTTTTGTTGGAAGGTTAGGGTTAGATGCTAATTGGTCAACCAATTGTTTAGAAAGGAAAGTATAGGTACAGTGCTTGTTAACCCTTGAATGCAAACATGTATGATGAGGTTTGTAGGTTTTTACTTGCCAAGTTTCTAGATTTGGGAGTTTAGATGTTTGAAGAACCCACTCACACTTTTTAGGTTTCCCCTCTTTATTGTCTGGTAGCTCACATGACTTTAAAGCATCTTTATTTTTTTGTTTTATTCTCCACCCCACATGAGGTACTCTCTTCTGGATCACTTTTCAAACATTGACTAGTCTTATCCACTACTCCCAAACATATTGCTCTAACCCTTAATTTGTCATTCTTTTTAATAAACAAGTGCCTTCTAGTTTCTACTGCATGTACCCTGATTGCCTCTTTTACCTCTGCTGCACTTGAAAACTTTTAGCCCAACTGAAAATGAGTCTTTGTTAAATCTGTATTTTCTCTTTGTTGGTTTTTCAACTCCTTTATCTTCTTCCTCCTTACTGGATCCTCCCCAAGATCAGCATCATCACCACTAGAAAACTCATCAAAGTCCATTATTTCTAAATCATCCCCCATTCCATCAGTGTTTTCAGTGACATCAGTGTTGATGGGCACCTTTGAAAACTTACACCTGAACTCTTTCATATCAACATGCATATCAACTACTTTGTGTGCTTCATCTTCCACCAAGTCATCCTCAATTTCCACCATCACATCCTCAGTCTCATCTTCCACCAAGTCATCCTCATCTTCCACCATCACATCCTCAGTTTCAGCTACTTTTTGTGCTTCATCTTCCACCAACACATCATCATTTTCATCTAAATTATCCCAAATTCCCTCATTATCTACTTGAACATCATCACACATATGGTGCAATACATCTCCAGTTTCCTTATCATTCAATACTTCACTTTGTTGGGTGTTAACAAAATCATCTACTTGCTTCTGAGAACATTCACCATATTCTAATGCAAGATTCCTACATAAACTGCCATTTTTTACATTGTGTTTTTTACTTGCACTTGGTTTTGGGACAACTGGAACATCTTCTTCAAGGTCTTCTATGATAATTTTTGGTCTACCTAATGGACTCAGTTGTGCATATACATTACTGAAATCATGTTCACTATACATCCATATTTTTTTATGATCAGTCACATACGACATCAAGTTCAAAACATCCTGGTCACTACCAAAATCTTGTAATCCATAATCCAAATGAGTATTAGGTTTCAAAAAGTGGAACAAAATCAAACTTCTACCATCGTACCCAAGTGACTCAATAATATCATTCATCATAATTACAGACCATGTATCAATGTCAATAAGATAAATATAAGTGACCCTACCATTGACGTATTCTCTTCCAGGCTTGTCTGTAAAATGACCCCCCATGATGAAGCTTTATTAAGAAATAGTTCGGATACAAACCTGAAAGAGCAAAAAAAAAAAATCCATTAATTTCAAATTTTTTGAAAAAAAACGCTACTTTTACAGTAAATTAGGGCTAACAATGTAGACTAGATACATATTGTATACGTCAACAAGATCGTAATCTTCTCCTTCTTCTCTTATCCTGTAATAATCGTCAGACATTGTTGTTCGAATTAGGTTTTGAACCGATTTCACTGTAGGGTTTTTTGTGTTCTAGGGTTTGTGAGTGTCGATTGTTTGGTAGGAGTGTATAAAAGGTCCTTGAGGTTTGTTGTTACTCATTTAAGTTTAAAAACTGCTCAAACGGTCCCTTAAAATGTAATTCCGAAATTACCCATCACGTTTTTGGCACGTGCTTCCATTTAACATCTAAAACTGACGACCGTCAGAAATAAGGACCAAACCAGCAGAAGGGACATAAGTCGGGGACGAAATCCATCAAAAAAAAAGCCTTGGGACGAAATCAGCTTTTTGGTACAAACCACAGGGACCATTTCAGCAATTTTGTCTATATTAATCGAATAACTCAAGATCTATAAACTGCTCAAGTACTCATGACAAAGATACAAAGTCGTATCAATACAAAAATGTTTGTTAGAAAATATGAGACACTCAGGGACTTCAATCCAACGGTTCACTTCAGAGGAACGAAGTTCTTGAAAGACAGTTAGTTAGACTAAAATTTTGTTCACAAATAACATTAAGGGGGACATTGTTAGGATCCCGAAGTAGTGTGATTTAGTGAACACTACACTTAAACACGTAAAGGAGTATGAGAGAGCTATAAATACTCCTAGATTAGTCTAAGTAGAATAGCCACTGCATTTAAAGAAATCAAAGAAGCTGTGGAAATTTAATTTTGTTTTTTCTCTCTATTGTCCGACTTTACTCACTTGTCTGACTTTCATTCAATCTATCTTATCTTTTTCGAATTCTATTATGACTTGACCTATCATATATATATATATATATATATATATATATATATATATATATATATATATATATATATATATATATATATATATATATATATATATATATATACTAGTTTTATGAGCCCGTGCGTTGTACGGCAATTGTACAAATTAATACTCCATATTCGATAATGTTAGTATTTATATATTATCAAATGAATAATACAATTACAGTGAAAAATCATTTATTACTAATAATATTTATATAGAAAGCATTAATATTGAATACTAAGGTGAGCCCGTACATGACACGTCAGTTTTATAACTTAGTGTTTGATAACGTTAGTATTGATATTTATCAAATGTATAACACAATTACAATGAAAAAAAACCGTTTATTACTAATAACATTAATATTGAATATTAACGCATAAATTATGAGCCCGTTTATGTGGCAGATTATTTATTTAAAAATAAAAATGTTGTAGACTCTTATTATTAAAGTATTAAATTTAATGAATAATAATTAAAGTTTGAAGTTCTATCATATTAATATTTAATATTAATATTAAATGATAAGATAATTACAGATTGCACGACAAAATTAATATTAATCACAAAAATCAATATATATTATATATTATGGAGTTGTAATCTCTTAAATTTAACAATTTGCTTGAAATTCAACGGATCAATCAGAGCTTTACATGTGGCGCGACAATTAAATGTGATTGAAAAAAAAAATTTCAAAATTCTTTTTCTGAAAATGAATTTTTTTTGAAAAAAAATTTAGCATGTCAAACCCAATCACATTTGATTCTACATGTCAAATTCAATCACATGTGTTTGAAAAAAAAATTCAATTTTTTTTTCAAAAAAGTTTTTATTTTGTTCAATCACATGTCATTGAATTTGACATGCATAATCACATGTGATTAGGTTTTACAATCACATGTGATTGGCAAGCAGAGTTATATGTGATTTATTGCATGTCAAATCCAATCACATGTGATTGAAAAAAAAAAACTGAAAAAAATAAAAAAATTCAAAAACAAAATTTTATTTTTGAATTTTTTTTAAATACATTTGATTATCGCGTCACATGTCGCACTCTGATTGGTCTCTTGGATCTCAACTTAAAAGTTGAATTTATTTGAATATTCCTCATATATTATAATTTAATTTTAATATATAAGAGAGATAGAATAGAATGTGTTCAGGTACATACATATTTTTTTTTCTTTTCTTTTTTCACAGCAAAATGTAAAAAAAAATTATGATAAGTGAATGAAGAATAAGAAGTTTAAATACTGAATTTAACTTGACAACTGATAATGCTAAAAACGAACATATATTTCATAGCATTATCCCTCAAGAAAGACAAGCTTTTAGTTGCAATTGTTCTATTTACAAGTGATATTCGTTTAAATAATAAAAGGTGAAGACAAAAGACAGATTCGACGAATTGAAGACGCAAATGACCAAAAAGCTCAAAAGTACAAAATACAATCAAAGAGGTTCAAATTATTGATGAGAAACTTCTAAAAATGACAAGAGTACAAGACGCAAAATGCAAAGTACACGATATAAAATAGTGCGCAAGGACGTTCGAAAATCCAGAACCGGGACCAGAGTCAACTCTCAACGCTCGACGCAACGGACTAAAAATTACAAGTTAACTATGTATATAAATATAATATAATATATAATTAATTATATAAATTATATATATATTATATTTATATATTAAAACCGTCGGCAGACTAGGATCCAAACTTGTGTGAGCTGGATTTACGAACTCCGCAACTTGCGGAGTTTGTAGTGCAAAAATACCGCGACTCGCGGAGCTGTCCTGGACAAAAATGCCTATAAAAGCTCGCGCATTCTGAACGTTTGATACATCTTTTTCTTTCCATCCTACGTAAACTTATATATATATATATATATATATATATATATATATATATATATATATATATATATATATATATATTAATTTTAATTTTAATTTTAAATCCTAATAATAAGGGTATGTTAGCGAATGTTGTAAGGGTGTAAGTCAAAATTCTATCCGTGTAACGCTACGCTATTTTTAATCATTGTAAGTTATGTTCAACCTTTTTACATTAATGTCTCGTAGCTAAGTTATTATTATGCTTATTTAAAACGAAGTAATCATGATATTGGGCTAATTACTAAAATTGGGTAATTGGGCTTTGTACCATAATTGGGGTTTGGACAAAAGAACGACACTTGTGGAAATTAGACTATAGGCTATTAATGGGCTTTATATTTGTTTAACTAAATGATAGTTTGTTAATTTTAATATAAAGATTTACAATTGGACATACCTATAAATAACCATATACACTCGATCGGACACGATGGGCGGGGTATTTATATGTCCGAATAATCGTTCATTTAACCGGACACGAGAATGGATTAATAGTCTATGAAATTATTAAAACAGGGGTGAAATTATGTACAAGGACACTTGGCATAATTGATAACAAAGTATTAAAACCTTGAGTTACACACAGTCGATAACCTGGTGTAATTATTAAACAAATTATTAAAACTTTGTTACAGTTTAAGCCCCCAATTAATTGGAATATTTGACTTCGGGTATAAGGATAATTTGATGAGGATACTCGCACTTTATATTTATGACTGATGGACTGTTATGGACAAAAACCAGACGGACATATTGAATAATCCAGGACAAAGGACAATTAACCCATGTGCATAAAACTAAAAATCAACACGTCAAACATCATGATTACGAAAGTTTAAATAAGCATAATTCTTTTATTTCCTATTTAATTTCCTTTATTTTATATTTAATTGCACTTCTAATTATTGCACTTTTATTTATTGTTATTTAATTGCACTTTTAATTATCGTACTTTTTAATTATCGCAATTTTATTTTATCGCACTTTTATTTATCACAATTTCATTATCGTTATTTACTTTACGCTTTAAATTAAGTCTTGTATTTATTTTTAATATTTTACATTAGGTTTTAACTGCGATTAAAGTTTTAAAAATTGACAAACCGGTCATTAAACGGTAAAAACCCCCCTTTATAATAATAATATTACTTATATATATTTTTGTATTTTTATAAAATAAAACTAATATAGCGTTAAGCTTTGTTTAAAAGATTCCCTGTGGAACAAACCGGACTTACTAAAAACTACACTACTGTACGATTAGGTGCACTGCCTATAAGTGTTGTAGCAAGGTTTAAGTATATCCATTCTATAAATAAATAAATATCTTGTGTAAAATTGTATCGTATTTAATAGTTTTTCGTTGTAAAAATAAAGCTATTTCATATACACCTCGCATAGCATCAAGTATTTTTGGCGCCGCTGCCGGGGAACGCCGAAGCAAAACGCCACACAAAAAAAAAAAAATTCTATTAAGTTTTAATTAGTTTTTGTAAAATATATACTTTTTAAATATAAAGAATATATATATAAAAAATCAAAAACCGAATAAAAAAATAAATATATAAATTTATTTTTAAGATTTTTATAAAATTATAAAGTATTTTATTTCTATTTTAGTTTTTAAAATATAACTTTTATTTAATTTATATAAATATTTTAATTAAATTAAAAATAGAAAAGAAAAAATATATAAAAAAAAACTGAAACTATCGAATTTATACCTGCACCTCATTTGAATTTTCAAACCCCGCAACTCGCGGAGTTATTCTGATTCGTGGCACCGCGACTCGCGAAGCTGCCCTGACACGCGTGTCCAGCAACCCTAACAACATTAAATACGAAGTAATTATTATTATTATTTTTTAATTATAACCCTAATTAGGTTAGTGTTTTAATTTAATTGTTAATTTAGTTTTTATTATTATTTTGTATTACTTAGTTTAATTAGTTTAAATAAGTTATAAAATTAATAGTTTTATTAAATAAATAATATAAAAATAATATTTTTATAAAAATTGTAATTTTTACAACTTTTAGTATATTTTTATATTTTGTCCCTTTTTAATTATTTTAGCGTAATATTTGTATTTTATCGCTCGTACTTAGTTTTTGTGACGATCGCTCCAAATCCATATGGACGAATACGTCATTCATCGATTTCATTGCGAGGTATTTGACCTCTATATGATACGTTTTGTAAACATTGCATTCTTTTGAAAAGGCACACCATAAATGAATATTTAAATCAAAGGTTTTCGATATCTGATGATTTCTACATATAGACAATCACCGTAAATAATAGTTTACAATAGTACTTCCATTGACAATGCAGTCAAAATAAGATACATGGTGATGATTTGGTGAATGCAACGTTTCCTTGATAAATAGGCCATGTAAGACTCCATGCACATAGCTTGTCTAACATATAAGCAAACAGCGGAAGACTTCTAGGAACATGAGAATAAACATGCTAACAAGTGTCAACACAAAGGTTGGTGAGTTCATAGTTTTAGTGTTTCGCATAATCTGTATATAAAGGTGGATCACAAGATTTCAGTTGTTCAATCCAGAAACGTTTATCAAAATATTCTACGAAATTGAGCACCCTGGTAACTAAACTTAACGTATATATAATTTGTACCCTTTGTATAATCATCTTAATAATACACGCAAACCAACGTGTACGCTTCTCAAATAGCATACGTCCATTAAAAGGCTAGTGCTCTAGCTCGGACGGGGATATCAAGCCCTATGGATCCATATACAACTACTCGCGCCCATCAGTTCTTATAACCGACAGTTACTAGTTACCAAAGCTAAGGGATTTTCGGTTCAAACTCAGTGTAGAATTTAGTATGTACTTGTGTCCATTGCGTTTAAAATAAATTGTATGTATTCTCAGCCCAAAAATATATTGCAAAAGCAATTAAAAAGGGAGCAATGAAACTCACACATATAAATATTGTATATCGGTTAATAAAGCATTTGCATGTATTCTCAGCCCAAAAATGTAGAGAGTAAAAGGGATCTTATGAAACTCACACATATAAATATTGTATATCGGTTAATAAAGCATTTGCATGTATTCTCAGCCCAAAAATGTAGAGAGTAAAAGGGATCTTATGAAACTCACCTTAGCCGCATAAAAAGTCGTTCACCAAAATGTGACCGAAACTCGGATTACCAAATAACCGTAGATCTCAACCTAGAGAACATATGTTGGTCAATAATTGTTTATCAAGCTAGGTCAGGTCATAGTGTATCACAATCCTAATGCTCGAGATCGACATACAATAGTTATCAAAAGTTATTTCAAAAATTCAATCTGACTCCATACAATAGTTGAATGATCATGGCAATCGAATCATTTTAATATTTCACATAGTTTTCCAATTCTTGTAAAATTAAACTATAGTTTTTATAAGGCTTTAAAATATGATAAAACAATCAGTTTTGACAATTGTTCAATAAAACGAGACGTGCCTTATATAAGATTTCAGTTACTCGGTTGGTAATATTTAAAAATCCATTTTATCAATCTCGTAAACAAGTTGTTTATATCTTAATTGCAGATTCAAAAGCAATTTCAATTAACGTCAATTATAATTCAGTTGATCATATCTTTTAATCCGTTCATCGAAGCTATTCGATATCTAAATGAAAAGTTATTGATTTTTCGCCAGCTTTCCAAAAACATGTATATCATATACCTTTTACCAGTAATATATGTATTTAATTCGTGATTCATTATAACTGTTTAACGACGAAATTTAGCATACAAGCATGTATAAATATATATACTCGAGCACTGGACATGGATACACAATTAATATATAAAAGATAAAATATGAGTGCTTACGTATCAATATTGAGATTCAATATTGTAGGAAAGTACGTAAACGTAACGGAGATGATAAACACTAGGTTTGACTTTACGAGCATAATCCCCAAATCATACCCATAACCTCCATAGCTATAACTCATAATTTCCTTAGCTCTATCCCGCTCGAAAAACCATTTTGAAAGTGACAAGCTCATGACCTCGTCGTAGTATTTTATGTATAATATTACTAAAAATATTAAGATTAATAATAATAATAATAATAATCTTAATAATAATATAATAATAATAATAATAATAATAATAATAATAATAATAATAATAATAATAATTAATATAAATAATAAATAATAATAATATTACACATGGAGTAATATATGTGTAAGAACTCGAGCAGAAACTGGACTTTTATAGGCAACTTTTTGAAATCTGATGCCCATGCGATCGCATGGGTTTTTAGTGTATTTGCCATGCGATCGCATGGCCGCCTGATCCAGCTCAAAATGTTTTTGTTTTCTTGTTTGTCGACATATTATTATATAATATATATAATATATATAATTTAAATAATTAATTATATATTATATTAAATTCATGTGCATAGTTGACTTGTAATTTTCGTTCCGATGACCCGTACGTTGTCACTCGACTTATGTCCCGGTTCCGGTTTCTCGAACGCATTTTTGTACGCTTAGAAAACTCGCAATTTACGTTTTGTGACTCGTACCTTTGTCAAAATATAGTCTTAAATTATCAATAAACTATATCATTCAAAGTGTATCTTAAACTTTCGAGTGTTTTGGTCATTTACTTCTATAAATCATTGTCTCGCTATTTGTTGATATATATATATATAATAACAAATCGTTTTATGACCAAGTTAATATATATTTTCAACATTCATAAACACGTTTTAAATATATGTCGCAAGTTATTCATACAATTAATATTCCAACTTATCATATATATTCAAATAAATATTTAAACCAATAAGTTTAATGTACGGTATTAAACAATTAAAACTTTATTACGTTTTCAAGTTATAGTATATATATGTATCTATTTACATGTAATGGTTCGCGAATCGTTGAGAACAACCGAAGGGTACTTGAATAGTTCAAAAATTTTGAGATTCGGTTTTACAGACTTTGCTTATCGTGTCGGAAACGTTAAATCATTTAAAGATAAAGTTTAAATTTGGTCAGAAATTTCTGGGTCATCACAGTACCTACCCGTTAAAGAAATTTCGTCCTGAAATTTGAGTGAGGTTGTCATGGCTAACAATAAAAATGTTTTTATGACGAATATGAGTCGATAAATAGAGTTTTATCACCGTTGAATAATATGGATAAAACAATCCAATTACTTGAAGCGTATGAGAGAAGCCGTCGTAATAAAGTGAAATGGAGAATAGAGATTCATCTTAACTTTTGACGTATTAACGATTGATTTTCGGAATTCAAGGAATAGAAAATCTTCATAATCTATATAAGATTTGATTCTTCGGAATTTGTGGAAATTAGGATTTTCTTTGATTAAATGCGTAATCTGCCTCGATTGCTATGTCTGATATTTCGCTATAAATTGACCTCTTCCGTTTCATTTCTTTCACCACTCCTACATCTTCTTTCTTATTTCATACATCCCAATAGATTGTGAAAATGCTTAATCCAGTTCTGAATCTTGATATTTTCTTGGCTATCGTATCCTTCATTCTTCTTTTTCATCTGCCACCAGAGGAGGTTATTTTCTTCTACTATTACCATGGGGTTATAGTGTTTTTCATTCTCCCGTGTCTTTATATTGCTATACGCATTGATATACACGGTTTGTAATTTCATGTTTGTTATCGGGCTTTATATCTCCCCTTATATTTCAATGTCCCTACTTCTGTCTTCTATAATCATTGTCATTCACGGTTAATACTCCCTCTTATTTGCTGCGATTTATACTCCAATTTCTATTTCGGAGCTTTATCCCTTCGTTTCTTCTTCTTGCGATTAGGCATCTCTTGTAATGGTCCAGAATTCGTAGTTATGGAGTTTTGGATAAACATAGTTAATGTTCTAAGAAAGAAACGGTAATGGCACAATCTGACTTGTCAAATTACCAGAATATCCGGAAAAGACCGAATCATCAAGAAATATATTTTCTTGATATATTTAGAGATTATATGGAATGAAAGAGTTATGTAACATGGTTTATGATGAGAGTGGGATCTGTGAACCTTTATCAAGTTCCATTAGAAACTCAGCATGACTTACTGTAATATAATCACATTGATCAAGTGTCATTATATTATACTAACTCATGCTTCAATTCCCAACATTACTTTAAAACATCTATTTTTCGAATTTTTCAGATTTTAGAAACTAAAATAGTTTCTTTTATGATGTAACAAAGATAGCGCGAAGAGATGAATGATTTCAGATAAGAATGGTTATAAAAAAATATCTTCAGAAATATGGAGGATATTTATAATGGAAGATACGATGATATCTTAGAATATTTAAGATAAGATGATGATGAAGAATATTGTCCACAAAGGTTTTAGAGTAAGGAGCAAGGTATTTGCTAAGGATTTCAGCAGACACTGAATCATTTGTATTCTTTGAAGGTAGATTTCGTTTTTGTGATTTGTCCACAGCCTCCTTCATGGTCTGCTCAATCCGTTTTCCAGTTCCAAACCTTCTCTTTTCTCAGCTTTACCACTATACTATTCTTTATCATCAAACTTTTGACTGTTAAGGTTGTTTACAGTTTTTGCTGCTTCATCAGCATTTTTCCAAAATAAGGAGAACTAGTTTCGTAGTTTGGGGTGTTTTTTAGAAACTTCACATTCGAAGTATGTAAGTCTAGAAGACAGATGTTATCTATATATAACTGTTGTCGTAGAAAATGCTGCGAGATTCAAAATACTGATTTCTAATTCTCGGTGGTTGGTATGGCATTTATTGTTACAAGATGTGGATGAGTACATGATAGGGTTTCAATGAGTATAAGGATTTTTTGAAAGGTCAAGGATTAATAAAGTTGTTGATAAATTTACTGCTAATGTGGTAGAACATGAAAGGTTCCCCGGTAACAAGAACGTATATGTCAAGGTTATAATAAGGCTAATCTAAAAAGTCGAAGTTGATGATGTCAAAGCTAAGGGGTATAAAATACTATTAAATTTTAGCAGGAAATACTATTAAATACGATACAATTTTACACAAGATATTTATTTATTTATAGAATGGATATACTTAAATCTTGCTACAACACTTATAGGCAGTGTACCTAATCGTAAAGTAGTGTAGTTTTTAGTAAGTCCGGTTCGTTCCACAGGTAAATCTTTAAACAAAGCTTAACGCTATATTAGTTTACTTTTATAAAAATACAAATATATATATAAGTAATATTATTATTATAAAGGGGGGTTTTTACCGTTTAATGACCGGTTTGTCGATTTTAAAACTTTAGTTGCAGTTAAAACCAAATGTAAAATAATAAATATAAATACAAGACTTAAATTAAAGCGTAAAGTAAATAACGATAATGAAATTGCGAATAATAAAAGTGCGATAAAATAAACTTGCGATAATTAAAAAGTACGATAATTAAAAGTGCAATTAAATAAAATAACAATAAAAATGCGATAATTAGAAGTGCAATTAAATATAAAATAAAGGAAATTAAATATGAAATAAAAGAATTATGCTTATTTAAACTTCCGTAATCATGATGTTTGACGTGTTGATTTTAGTTTTATGCCCATGGGTTAATTGTCCTTTGTCCTGGATTATTTAATATGTCCGTCTGGTTTTTGTCCATAACAGTCCATCAGTCATAAATATAAAGTGCGAGTGTCCTCGTCAAATTATCCTTATACCCGAAGTTAAATATTCCAACTAATTGGGGACTTAAACTGTAACAAGATTTTAATACTTTGTTTAATAATTACACAAGGATGTCGACTGAGTGTAACCCAAGGTTTTAATATTTTGTTATCAATTATACCAAGTGTCCTTTTACATAATTTCACCCCTGTTTTAATTATTCTAGTGGCTATTAATCCATTCCCGTGTCCGGTTAAATGAACGATTATTCGTACATATAAATACCCCGCCCATCGTGTCCGATTGAGTGTATATGGTAATTTATAGGAACGCCCAATTGTAAATCTTTATATTAACATTAACAAACTATCATTTAGTTAAACAAATATAAAGCCCATTAATAGCCCATAGTCTAATTTCCACAAGTGTCGTTCTTTTGTCCAAACCCTAATTATGGTACAAAGCCCAATTACCCAATTTTAGTGATTAGCCCAACATCATGATTACTTCGTTTTAAATAAGCATAATAATAACTTAGCTACGAGACATTAATGTAAAAAGGTTGAACATAACTTACAATGATTAAAAATAGCGTAGCGTCACACGGACAGAATTTCGACTTACACCCTTACAATATTCGCTAACATACCCTTATTATTAGAATTATAATTAAAATTAAAATTAAAATATAAATTATAAATATATATTTTACGTATATATGGAGAAAAGAGAAAGATAGATGATTTTTTTGGTGCACCAAAGCTCGATTTTTATAGGCATGTGGACTGGAACTGGGGCTCATGCGATCGCATGGATTTATGCCTTCCAGGCCATGCGATCACATGGCCAGCTGGGGAGGCTCATTTTTGGTTGTTTTCTTCTGCCGACGGTTTTATAAATAATATAATATATTAAATAATTATAAGAATTATTTAAATATTATATTATATTTATGTGCATAGTTGACTTGTAATTTTTAGTTCGTTGCGTCGAGCGTTGAGAGTTGACTCTGGTCCCGGTTCCGGATTTTTGAACGTCCTTGCGTACAATTTAATATCTTGTACTTTGCGTTTTGAATCTTGTACTCTTGTAATTTCGAGACGTTTCTTATCAATAATTGGAACCTCTTTGATTGTATTTTGTACTTTTGAGCTTTTTGGTCGTTTGTGTCTTCAATTCGTCGAATCTGTCTTTTGTCTTCACCTTTTATTATTTAAACGAATATCACTTGTAAATAGAACAATTGCAACTAAAAGCTTGTCTTTCTTGAGGAATAATGCTATGAAATATATGTTCGTTTTTAGCATTATCAAATATTCCCACACTTGAGCGTTGCTTGTCCTCAAGCAATATCGTCTTGAAATACTAGAATCACTTCTTTATTCTTCACACTTTGTACATCAGTGATTTCTATACGGCGGTATAAACAATGATAGTAACGATAGAACCATGGTTAAAGGTGGGTGTGTCATCCATAGTTGCCTCGGGTTTAGGTCAATGACACTTGCAATCAAATAGCCGATTTACTTTCGGTTTCCAAAGCAAAGTGCGCATTTGAAAGGCGGTTTACAGTCCCACATGACTATGAAAATGTAGATCCTTAAGGAAATTGGATCTTTATGAAAATATTTGATCTTTTGAAAATTCAATCTAGCTTTTACCCTAGATAAGTTTTCCGGTATAATCCTTCACCGGTGTTTGCAAAATATTTTTGTGGGTTTGGTGGGTTTCAGATTTGAAAATTTTAGCTCAAAACTTGCGGTTTTGTGTCACCCACTTGCTAACCTTGTATTTGGAAAGCAACACGTCCAGTTTACTTGTCCCGTATATTACCTTTCGATAAACTACCGTCCGGTTGTAAAGGGAAGCGTTGAACAAGCAACCGTTAAGGCAATGTCCCCTGACATGCTTTTAATTATGGTCTATAACGTGTTGGACGCAATTACTATCCTTGGTAGGAGCAATAGTAAAGCTCACCCTTATGATTTTTCGGTCTGGCACAAGGTCCTGTCTTTGACCATGCTATGCAACCACCGTTCTTACGGTTGACACCCGATTTGGTTCAGGTGACCTAATGAATTCCAGGTGAATTCCTAGGATTTTACGTTCAATGGTAATGAACGCATTGAAAATAGGGTTTTCAGAAAACAAATCGGTTTGTAATTTTGATCAAAATATTTTCTCGTTCAAGCTCGAGTTTAGATATCATCGAATTCCATGAGTTTGTAATTCTTAATCTTTAAAGTCAATCTAAAGGATTGAGTAATATCAGTCTTAAAAGCTGATTTTTAATCTTTAAGGAGATTATCCTTTCTGGGGATCTGATTCATTAGTCTTATCCAGCTAATTTGCATGGTGCCCCCCCCATTGTACGAGATAAATCCTTCTCATGGTTAGGATAAATCTGACCACTTGGCGACCCTGTTTGATGCTGAGGTCCGTGGATTTCCTGCTGATTTTAGAGATGACTTTTCTAGATTTTTCGTCAACCTACAGCTGGTCTGGACGACAACTTCTTGACCTAAATCAAGAAGCGCGTGTCTTTTTCGGAAGACTTTACTTCCTTTTAATGATGGAATTGATTCATCGTGTAGATCCATCTCTTCTTTTCTTTCATCGGGTAAAATGGTTTAGTTTAGTCCAAAGCAAAAGTATTTTCAGTTATTTTTTACAGATATATGTGACATATGTTTAAGATAACTTGGTAAATTTTTCCACACTTGGCTTTTATTTTCCTTTTTATCGTCCTCTATTCCATTTTAAATGAATTTCAACATTTTGGTTTGTTTCTCAATTTATGTCCTTTCCGAGGTTACAATAATTTCGGTGTTAACACCTAGTTTTATCGTTCATAAATATGTATAAACATGATTTTGAGTTCATTTAATTGAAAATTTTGAAAAATTTTACTAGAATTGGGTAGTCAGTATATAAGACTAGGGCTGTTCTTTATTATCAGAGAGCACTAGATTCTAATACAACTACTACGTTACTAGTATTTTTAATGGTAACCAAGTGTATAAAGATAAAAATTTTAAAAATCCAAAAGAATTTAACCCCTTCCCACACTTTAGATCTTGCAATTCCCACATTTGCAAGAAATCAGTACAATTTAAATTATTGAGGGTGATTAGCGTAGAAATGATTAAATTTTACCAAAGTTTCCAAATATATTGGCGTTTGTTTGCTGAATGATAAATGGTGCATAGCATTTGTTCATTTCGTCTGTTGTTACATCACATTTATTTGTCATCTTGTCGTCAAAATTAGTAGCTTTTGCTGAACTTAATGCCAGTCTTTGAAAATGCGCTGTTTTACCCTGTTTTGTACAATCGACAATATACATACATACAAATATAATCATGCATGGCAATTTGAAATGGGACTTAATATCCCACTTTCAAATTCTAAATATGAAATATTAGTACACAATAATAATAAAAATTACACAAATATATCCAATAACATAAGTTTAAACATGAAAAAGTCAAAAGATAAAAACATAAAAATCATAAAAATAACCAAATGGAACTAAATCAGTCTGGATAGGGGTTCCAGTTCATCTCATCGGGTGGGTTCCATTGTTGGTTATAGGTGTTCTGATAGGCTTGGTCATAGTCATACCGGTTAAAGGGTGGTCGGATATCGGGGCTATGTGGCGGAAAATGAGCAGGTCGAGTAGGTACATAGTTATTTGGTACCTGATATGATAGCTGGCTCATGATTTGGTGCTGATGAACTAACCAGCTATCGTGTTGGCGTCGCCTATAATCCTCGTATACTCGCTCGGAGTTCCACTGCTCATACATACTATGTCTTGCCGCGTTCGTCATTGCTTCCTCATCTATACGAACGTGGACGTCAAGAATAGCATCTCGAAAGACATCCCTAATGTCTTCCGCCTCCTCCATTTCCTCGTCTGAGCCTCTCTCTACCTGAGGATGAGATCCCTCATAGGGTACTGCCTGGTTACGTCTACTTTTCAATACCTTAGCACCCACATAAACTTTCAATCCTAAGGGCTCAACCTGTTCTCTACAAATCTGTAATGGACCCCCTTGGTTCCTATCAACACCTAAATACTCTCCAATGAGAGTAACAAAAATACCTCCTCCTATTATACTCCCGTCCTGCATTCCCTCTACCATTTTAGATAAATAAAAAGCAACACAGTAAGGGATATTGACAAAGCTTCTAGGATCCCGAATACACTTTAGGTAGAATAAATCATATAAGGTAATTTTTTCTTTATTATGACCTCTTTGTGTAATCGAGTTAGCCAAAAATCTATGAATAATACGAAGCTCGGCTCTGTCAATATGTGTATAGGAGTGTCCTCCTGCTCGTGTAAAAACATCAAAATGTGACATACGCCTCCAAATGGCGTCAGCGTCAAAGTTACTATCTACCCGTTCACCATAATGAATCAAGTTTGTACAATCGGGTAATAGCAACTCACCAGGAGTATATATCTGTAAGGCCCTGGCCATGTCCAGCATGGACATTCTGTACATCCTACCGCCAAGGATAAACCTAAGAAATCTTCTATCATCTATTCTAACTATATTTGTATCAAGTGATACAGTACTCATCAACTCAACACACCATTCCTTATATACAGGTCTACGAATGGTGAAAAGATGTTCCCAATCTGTAAAAGAAGAACTTCCATACCTTTGAACTAAAAGCTGTCTAACACGGTCAGCTAGATGGACCGTTTCCAAAGGGGCCCAATCAATTACCCTTGGCACCTCTACATTTTTTGTTACCAATTTGAATTTGTTCCTTTGATATTTCTCGTAATCTCTCCATCTTCTATCAAATCTCAGATTAAAATGTAGAGTGTGCTCAGGAATCGTTGGGAATTCTACTGGCGGTCTCATTGGGAATACTATGAATTCATCAACAAACTGTACCGGATCATAATAAGGTATGTGCTGATCAGGCTGTTGTTGTTCCTGTTGCGGTTCTTGTTCGTGTTGCATTTCTGGTTCTGGTTCTGGTGCTGGTGCTGGTCGTCTAGATGATGATGCTCCTGAACCTCCAGTATCGGCTTTCTGCAAAACACATTAAACACAAAATTTGTGCATCCAAATATGCATTAGTGTTAGCAAAATAACAACTTAAAACAATCACTATAACATGTTAAATCAAAATTAAACTTATACACATTTTCACAATTTTTCACAATTCTACACTTTTCAAATAAGCATATATGAAAATGTATACAAAATTCATAAGCATTTAACTCAAATAACATGTCAAAATAGTCATTACTGATAATTAAACAAGTCTCAAATGGCAAATATATCAAATTAATCAAGTTCATGAATTTTGGACTTAAAAAGTCCACTTTAATCTCCAAAAATCATGTTTAGGATCATTGTTTGGATCATTTAACTATCTAAACATGTTACACTACTCAATTTAGCAATAATTCATGACAAAAATCGGCCATAACCTGTTTATATCAAAAAGCCCCAAATTTCTCAAGAACACAAACCCTAGATTTCTAAAAATTTTGAAGTTTTTGGCTTCAAATCATGTTAAATAGCATCAATCTAGGTTATACATGCATAAAATACTAACAATTTAACACTAATTACACTAGAAATTAACAAAATTGCATTAGGTAAAAAATTGGTAATTATCACAAAAACTAGGAATTTATAGAGTTTAGGGGTGTAATTTTTACCAATTTGCTGAAGAATGAGAATCTAGGCATGATTAGAGCAATAAAAATGACGAATTACGGTGGAAAAATGGCGAAGATTGGTGAATTTTTGGAGTTGGTTCGTGAATGTGTGTGTGTTGTGGTGAAGAGCAGAACTGCTGCTGTTATTTGTTTCTGACCTGCATTTGGTCCCCATGCGATCGCATGGGTTCCAAGTGCAAACCCCATGCGATCGCATGGGGTGCCGGCTACAGTGTTTTCAGCTTTTTTTTTTTTTTTTTTTTTTTTTTATAAAACCTTATGCTTTATAAAACTTATAATTAATTAAATTTTAAAAATTTTGTTTTTCTTTAGGAGCGAGGGCGTTTCGGATCGTTGTCCTAGTCTGTCCCTCGACAAAATTTTAAAATTTGTCAAATCAAAGCGCGGTTTTTGAAAGTAAAGATTTTTGGGTTTTTTAATGTTTTTGGCATACTTTAATTCAATAAGATTAAAAATAATGATAATAAAAGTTCTCGTCCCTTCCTCGGGTAAAGCAATTTCGGTTCAAAGACCTAGTCTTCAACTTACAACGAATTTTAAAAATCATATTTTTAACTTAATGAGATAAAGTAAATTTTTGTTTTTAAATTCACACAATTTAAATATAAAATTCAAGATTAATATTAAAAATTCACACCAAACTTAAAATTTGAAATGCATAAAATTAAAATTTCCTATTTTAAAAATTAAAAATTCACACCAAACTTAATTTAAAAATTCATATTATAAATTCACACCAAACTTATATTAATTTTTCAAATATTGATAATTTTAAATATATTGTTTATATAAAGTTTACAATATTAATTTAAGATTTAAATATTAATTTTAAAAACATGGTAAAAAAAATTAAAAATCTTTTTGGCTTTTTATCCCACTTTAATCAATCAAATATTATCAAAAATATGCGCCACTCTTTTCGGTAAAGTAATTTCGGTTCCAAGACCTAATTTAACTCATGACGAATTTTTGAAATATTTTGGGTTGATTGATTAAAGATATTTATACCTTAAGAATAAACGTTAAATTTATCAGTGATGTAATAAATTTTTGAATGATATCAATAATTTCGGTCGCCAAACCTAATTTTATTCAATACCAATTTAATACTTTATAGCGAACAAATTAGCGTTTATTATCAAAAGGTTAAAAAAAAAAAAAAAACTGTACAAACATACCTGTGAAATAGATTTCTTAGTTATATGATCTATCCCATTCATAAGATAGTCGGTTTAATTGGTTTTCCATAGCTACATAGGCGTAACCTCGAGCATTCAGTGTCTTTTCTTCTAAACATATGAACGGTCCGTCTCTGCATAAAGTAACAAATTCGGTATTTGAATAGGTTTGATTATTTGAACATTTACCTCCATGTGACCATTTTCCGCATTTGTGACATCATTCTAGGTGTCGTGCTCTTCTTTTTGCTGCGGATTTTGATTTTCCTTTACCAAATTGTAACTTATTATCTTCGCATCTAGATTCTTTTCTAACTCCGTCCATTCTTTCTCTGATTACTGATACTAATTCACTCGGTAGTATGTCATTATTACGTTTAGTGATCAAAGCGTGTAGCATTAGACCATGGTTTAGTTCACAGGCAGTCTTCATTTCCTAAAAACCTAAAAAAAAAAAATAAAAATTCAGAATGGGGGGAGAAGACTAGTTTTTTAGGGTCTGCTAGGGAAAGACCATTCGGGTTCCATTTTCGAGAACTACACGAAAATAGACAATCTAACTCTAACAGAAATACATATTATCCTTTAAAGACTTGATTCTCCCCACACTTAGTTAGCTGTGGTGTCGAAATTGTGATTAACTTCGTTGTCGACTTCCATCGGACCATGTATGTGTCATAACCCGTCCTTAACCATAAGAACGCGTTAGATAACGTATGATTTCATTGCGAGGTATTGACCTCTATATGAGACATTTTTGAAAGAAAACTGCATATATTATACATTACAAACCATAACCATTATTTTTGTTACAAGCTTAAGACAATAAAAAGAAGATTAACGTTTAGCGATAATCTTCGACTTACAAACTTTACAAATGATGACAACAACACGGTTTCTAGCATATTTTACAATGCAACATCTCGGATATGCAGTTTTATTTTTGACACAAACATGCGTACGCAAGATCCTGGTTAGATCCAACATGATACAGCGGAAGCTTTAGAAATCACCTGAGAATAGACATGTTTTAAAAAGGTCAACATAAAGTTGGTGAGATATAGGTTTAATGCCGGCAGCAATATATATATATAGACCACAAGATTTCGTATATAAACAGTTTAATAAAAGTATTCTAAGTGGTTGAGCACTCGGTAACCATACTTAACATTTTCACGTCGCATATTCCCTTTAATATGAAATCTTACTACACCGTACCAAATGTAGTCACAAAACGAAGTACTGTGCAACCGTTGAATACTGGTCGTCCAGTCCGGTTGGGGTTGTCAGGCCCGATAGATCTATCAACAGGATTCGCGTTTACAATACCGCTGTAAATATTAGTTACCAAGCTACAGGAAAGTATGCCAGTGGTACAACTCAACGTAGAATATATTTTTCAGTTACTTGTGTCCATAGCGTAAAACATAAAGTACATGTATTCTCATCCCGAAATATTTAGAGTTTAAAAGTGGGACTATATACTCACTTTTGTCTTGATGATATAAATAATTTGACTCGGTCTTCCGGTTGATATCACGAACCTATCCATATATAATATATCAATATGTTTTCATTTTAAACAAACGTTATATATATATACTTGTTATACTTTTAATACTTTGAATATTTCCTTAGTCCGAAGTTAGCAGTCCGAGGTTAGCAATTCAATTTTTAATGGTTCATTTTTAGATGTTTAATATACCCGCAATGAATAAATACAACCCCCAACGAAATAAATAAAACTCCCGTAAAACCCCATCATAAATGTATTGGTCGAGATTAATCTTGACCCATGGTACCGGTGTTGTCAAATGACGTGTTGCGTACAATCATGGGATCTTATGATTAATCTTCTCGTGTTGCTTACGGATGATCCTGAACCATATGAAATTGAATTATGAGTACATATATATAAAATATCATGTTATCTTAGAAGTATGTGATTTTATGTAAATTTTTCCAATGAATCCCGAAGTCATTTAAGCCTTGGATAACCAATTTTGTTTCGGTCATAGTTTCTTCGTTACAAGTCCGTTTTCGTTGATTCAACTTGCCATCTCCTTGGATCGAGTCCCTCTTTAAGACTATGAACTGTAAATACCTTAGTTTGTATTCAAAATCACACGGCATAGGTCAAACTTTAGTGAAACTTATGAAGTTAATCATTTTCGTTACAACAAAATCATTTAATGACCATTTTTCTAAAAATACCTATACTTTGAAAAACCAAGTTTTACCTTGTTAAATTAGCATATACATAAGTTATATTACAGGTCTTGAAGTATTTTAAAAGTTAAGTTAGAAGGATCTATTTAGTTTGCAAACAAGTTTGAAAACATTCAAACTATGTTCTTGTTGTTAAACTTGTATACCACAAAATATGATAGCTATATATATATGAATCGAATAAGGTTATGAACATATATTCTACCTCAAGTTCCTTGGATGAAGTTGCTGTAAAAGAGAAGTAAGAAGCTAGAATCAAAAGGGTGATAGAAGTGGATGAAAGATTGGAAGTAAGTTGGTGTTCTTGGAGGGTTTTCTTGAAGTGTTTTTGTATGGTTTTCTTATGGTGTTTTAGTATGGTTTTTGAAGCTAGATCTTCAAGGTTATGAGCTGAGGTGGTTAAGGTGTTTTAGGGTTCATAAGTATGTGTGTGTTTTGGCTAGATACTTGGAGTAAAATGAATCAAAAATGGGTTACTCCTAACCCTTTAAAAAACGTGAATGGGGGAGTATGGAGACAAAATTTCAAGTGATAATTTTATGTATCTAGTCCTAATTGCTTCCAAGTTCAATTACCTAGCCCTCATGGCATGAATAATGGCTGGTTAGGTGGTGATTTTGATGTGTATTTACTATTAGTAAATACGTATAGAAGCTTGGTATGATACGAGTACAAATACTCTAGGTATACGTATAGAAATTTTGTGAAAAATGGAATGAGGATTCAAATATAGCTATCTTTTGTGAATACACTTATATGATTTTATGTATTTAAGTTCTTAAAAGTGATTAAATACATTACTTATACGATATATGTATAAACATTATAAGTCTTAAGTATTTATGTCAAATAACGTTACGTATAGTTATCGTTTTGAAAACTTAAGTTAGTAGTTTCAAAATACACATATAACTTGTTGTTATTAATACAAAATGAGATATTAAAACATTTATTAATCATGTTAAATATGTATATATACATTTATATACACAAACGTACAATTATCATATATTGTATAGTTCGTGATATCATCGGTCAAACTAGACGGTCAAACGTTGTGTAAAACTCTTTTCGGAAATATAAGTCTCGACAATTTGGATTGCTTATCATGTTGGCAAGGTTTAATTTATGTAAATATTAATCTTATAAGTATAGTATGATCGAAAAAGTGCGGGTCGTTACATTACCTCCCCGTTAAATAAATTTCGTCCCGAAATTTTAAAATTGTACCTATTTTGCGTCATCGAGAAACAAGTGTGGATACTTTTGCTTCATCTGATCCTCTCGTTCCCAAGTAAACTCGGGACCTCTTCTAGCATTCCAACGAACCTTAACAATCGGTATATTGCTCTGTTTGAGCTGTTTAACTTCACGGTCCATGATTTCGATTGGTTCTTCGACGAATTGTAGTTTCTCGTCGACATGGATTTCCTCAAGAGGAATGGTGAGGTCTTCCTTTGCAAGACACTTCTTAAGGTTTGAGACGTGAAAGGTATTATGTACTCCGGCGAGTTGTTGTGGTAACTCGAGTCGATAAGCTACCGGTCCAATGCGTTCGATGATCTTAAACGGGCCTACGTATCTTGGGTTCAGTTTACCCCTTTTGCCGAAACGTATTACACCTTTCCAAGGTGACACCTTTAGCATAACCATGTCCCCGACCTGAAACTTTAATGGTTTCCTTCGGACATCGGCGTAGCTCTTTTGGCGACTGCGGGCTGTTTTTAATCTCTCCTTGATTTGCACTATCTTCTCAGTCGTTTCATGTATGATCTCGGGACCAGTTAATTGTCGATCTCCTACTTCATTCCAACAGATAGGAGATCTACACTTCCTTCCATACAATGCTTCGAATGGCGCAGCTCCAATGCTCGCATGATAACTATTATTATACGAGAATTCTGCTAACGGTAGATATTTATCCCAACCGTTTCCAAAATCGATCACACATGCCCTGAGCATGTCTTCAAGAGTCTGAATTGTTCTTTCACTCTGCCCGTCGGTCTGCGGATGATATGCGGTACTCATATCCAAACGAGTTCCTAATGCCTCCTGTAGTGATTGCCAAAACTTTGAGGTAAATCTACTATCACGATCGGATATAATGGAAATAGGTATCCCATGCCTTGAAACAACTTCCTTTATATACAATCGTAATAGTTTCTCCATTCTATCCGTTTCCTTTATAGGCAAGAAATGTGCAGACTTGGTGAGACGATCAACAATCACCCAAATGGTGTCGTATCCCCAGGCAGTCTTTGGTAACTTCGTGATGAAATCCATGGTAATACCATCCCATTTCCATTCTGGGATTTCTGGTTGTTGAAGTAACCCTGACGGCTTCTGGTGTTCTGCTTTGACCTTAGAACAAGTTAAACACTCCCCAACATATGTTGCAACGTCTATCTTCAAATTAGGCCACCAATAATGCGTCTTAAGATCTTGGTACATCTTTCCAACTCCAGGATGTATCGAATATCTTGTCTTATGTGCCTCGTTCAATATCAACTTCCTTAATCCACCCAACTTCGGTACCCAAATACGATTTGCAAAATATCGAATTCCATCTTCCCGCATAACGAGTTGCTTCTCATACTTCTTCATTATTTCATTTCCTATATTTTCTTTAGTAAGTGCTTCTCGTTGAACTTCTTTGATTTGTGAGTTGAGATTCATGCGAATTTTTATGTTCATCGCTCGTACTCGGATTGGTTCTCGTTCCTTTCTGCTTAGAGCATCGGCCACCACGTTCGCCTTCCCGGGATGATAACGAATTTCACAATCATAGTCGTTTATCAGCTCGACCCACCTACGTTGCCTCATGTTCAGCTGTTTCTGATCAAAAATATGTTGAAGGCTTTTATGATCAGTAAACACAGTGAATTTAACCCCATACAAGTAGTGTCTCCACATCTTCAATGCAAACACGACTGCTCCCAATTCTAGATCATGCGTCGTATAATTCCGCTCGTGAATCTTCAATTGTCGAGATGCAAATGCAATTACTTTCTTTCGTTGCATAAGAACACAACCAAAACCTTGTCGCGAAGCGTCACAATATATTTCAAAATCATCGTTCCCTTCAGGTAACGATAAAATAGGCGCCGTAGTTAACTTCTTCTTCAGTAATTGAAATGCGTTCTCCTGCTCCGAGGTCCATTCGTATTTCTTCCCTTTTTGCGTTAATGTTGTCAGCGGCTTAGCTATTCGGGAAAAATCTTGAATAAACCTTCTATAATAACCGGCTAAACCCAAAAATTGACGTATCTGCGTTGGTGTCTTAGGAGTCTCCCATTTTTCAATAGCTTCAGTTTTTGCTGGATCAACCTGAATTCCTTCGCTATTAACAACGTGACCAAGAAATTGCACTTCTTTCAACCAGAAAGCACACTTAGAAAATTTAGCATAAAGTTGTTCTTTTCTCAACAACTCCAGTATCAACCTTAAATGCTCTTCATGCTCTTGCTCATTCTTGGAATAGATAAGAATATCATCAATGAAAACGATAACAAACTTATCTAAATACGGACTACAAACTCGATTCATGAGGTCCATGAATACAGCTGGCGCATTCGTCAATCCAAACGGCATAACCAAAAATTCGTAATGACCATAACGTGTCCGAAAAGCAGTTTTCGGAATATCCTCTTCTTTGACGCGTAGTTGATGATAGCCCGATCTTAAGTCGATTTTTGAATAAACACATGATCCTTGCAATTGATCAAATAAGTCATCAATTCTCGGTAGTGGATACCGATTCTTGATAGTTAACTTATTTAATTCACGATAGTCTATACACATCCTAAAAGATCCATCTTTCTTCTTAACAAATAAAATTGGAGCTCCCCACGGTGAAGTACTCGGTCGTATGAATCCACGGTCCAGTAATTCTTTTAACTGACTTTGAAGTTCTTTTAACTCGGACGGTGCAAGTCTATATGGAGCACGAGCCACTGGTGCAGCTCCTGGTACTAAATCTATTTGAAATTCTACCGATCTAAATGGAGGTAATCCCGGCAACTCTTCCGGAAAAACTTCAGGAAAATCTCTTGCCACAGGCACGTCGTTGATGCACTTTTCTTTCTTTTCGACTTTATTAACATGTGCTAAAATAGCGTAACATCCCTTTTCTAAACACTTCTTGGCTTTCAAACAGCTAATGAGTTTTAGCTTTGACTTACCCTTCTCTCCATAAATCATCACCGGTATTTTATCCTTACCAGGAATACGAATTGCCTTCTTGGCACAAACAATTTCCGCTCCTATTTTGGACATCCAGTCCATGCCGACTATTACATCAAAACCTCCTAATTCCACGGGTATTAAGTCGATTTTAAACGTTTCTCCGGCTAGATTTATTTCACAATCACGACAAATTTTATCGGCTTTAATTAGCTTACCATTAGCTAACTCAATCAAGTACTTAGCATCTAAAGGTAATGATGAACAATTCAATTTAGTGTAAAAATTTATACACACGTAACTTCTATCGGCGCCAGTATCAAATAAAATAGATGCTGATAAGTTATTAATGGTAAACGTACCCGTAACAAGTTCCGGGTCTTCTCGTGCCTCTCTAGCATTAATAACAAACGCTCTTCCACGTGCAGATCCGCCATTCTGATTCGGGCACTGGCTCTTATAGTGACCTTGTTTTCCACACCCAAAACAAGTAATGTTAGCCAAAGCAGTTCTATTTGCGTTGGTGGCAGGAGTCTTGTTACCATTTGCATTTGTAACGAGAGCCTTACAATCTTCAGCAAGATGTCCCTGTCTATTGCATTTAGTGCACAACACACTACAGTAACCAAAATGATGTTTGTGACAACGGTTGCATAAAGGACTTTGTCCTTTGTAACCAAAGCCTGAACCGCTACCCGCACCTTTCGTGGTTTCTTGTTTCTTATAAGGTTGTTGTTGGTTACCTCGATCATAACCTCCATTCCACTTTTTCTTGTTCCCCAATACCTTCACCTCAGTATTGAATGCTTTCTTGTCCAAAATGACCTGATCCATTAGCTCGTTTGCCATGGTTATAGCTTCATGAATTGTCTTAGGTTTCGATGCTGTAACGTTTGCCTTGACCTTTTTGGGCAAACCACCTTTGTACATTTCAATCTTCCGTGCTTCGGTTGGAACCAATTCAGGACATAGTAAAACCAATTCCATGAATCGCTGATTGTAGTTGGTGATTTCAGTACCAACCACCTTCAAACTTCGTAACTCATCTTCTAACTTAATAACCTCATTCCTTGGACAATACTCGGTGATTATCATTGCTTTGAATTCTTCCCATGGAGTATCATAAGCTGCATCTCCTCCTACCGCCTTCACATAATTCTTCCACCATGTGAGTGCACTATCTTGTAAAGTGCACGATGCATACTTGGTCATGTCTTTTTCATCACAACCGCTGATTTTGAACACCGTCTCCATCTTTTCTATCCATCGGGTTAAACCGATAGGTCCTTCCGTTCCACTGAATGATGAAGGTTTGCAAGCTTGAAACGTCTTGTAGGAGCATCCTACGCGAGGATTTGGATTAGCTGCAGTAGCTCTTGCAGCTTCGACCCATAGCATTCTATCGTTGACTCGCTGGTTGATGAAGTTCTCGACTTCTTGTTCCGTCATTCGGTTCAATCGCGCCATTTCCTAATGAAAGAAAATAATTATTCACATGGATTATTATAGATGTAGTGTGTATTTATAGTACATTTATAGCTTGTTAATAATATGAACCAGGTATTATTATAAAAGCCTTTTCTTCTTATTAGCGTTTTATAATTATATCTTGGGTAGTACCTACCCGTTAATGTTCATACTTAATAGCTTAGTACAGAATCAATTACTACAATCTAAATAATACTTAACCATGGAAAATTATTGCATTTCATACTTCGCTATTTTACATATGCTTATCTTACATCAAACTTTAAGCAAACCACACTAATAATATTATACAAAACATTATATGATTCCATGGCTTAATACGGCAGTGCATCGTTCGGTCTATTTTCTAGGGCGTTTAGTTCCAATGAATGGCCTAACGCTTATCCTAGCTGTCTGCCTACGTTTTGGCTGAGGAGCCGAAGAACTAGATGCGGGGATTGCACTAATAGGAATAGCGGGAATAGGGGTGGTAGTGTTGAGTGGAATTGGTGCTACGTCATTCTTACTAAGTTCGGGATTTGAATTTTCTAATTCATTCGCTTTTCGTTTCTTTCCTTGATCGAATTTTTCTTTCGTAATTTCTAGTATTTCTTCCTCGGGTTCACTTTCCTCTTCGGGTTCACTTTCCTCCTCGGGTTCACTTTCCTCTTCGGGTTCACTTTCCTCCTCGGGTTCACTTTCCGATATTTCTATAGTTGGTTCATCTGGAAATTGTGAGTCTTCCCCAAAAATACCATTTTCGTCATCGGATATGTTAATGACTGAAACACAATCTGAAGATTCTGGTTCGGAATCGCTGAATGTGATAACAAGTTTTGAGCCCGACATCTATCATATAACAACTAACCCATTAGTACTACATAATATTTACATATAAATTTTAACCAACAATGATAAGCAATGGTTTTTAAATCAGACCCGGTCAAAGTCCAGACTTACTAATGTATCCTAACGACTTATCGGTTAGACACACTAATGCAAACCTGGTTCGCTAAGACCAACGCTCTGATACCACATGTCATAACCCGTCCTTAACCATAAGAACGCGTTAGATAACGTATGATTTCATTGCGAGGTATTGACCTCTATATGAGACATTTTTGAAAGAAAACTGCATATATTATACATTACAAACCATAACCATTATTTTTGTTACAAGCTTAAGACAATAAAAAGAAGATTAACGTTTAGCGATAATCTTCGACTTACAAACTTTACAAATGATGACAACAACACGGTTTCTAGCATATTTTACAATGCAACATCTCGGATATGCAGTTTTATTTTTGACACAAACATGCGTACGCAAGATCCTGGTTAGATCCAACATGATACAGCGGAAGCTTTAGAAATCACCTGAGAATAGACATGTTTTAAAAAGGTCAACATAAAGTTGGTGAGATATAGGTTTAATGCCGGCAGCAATATATATATATAGACCACAAGATTTCGTATATAAACAGTTTAATAAAAGTATTCTAAGTGGTTGAGCACTCGGTAACCATACTTAACATTTTCACGTCGCATATTCCCTTTAATATGAAATCTTACTACACCGTACCAAATGTAGTCACAAAACGAAGTACTGTGCAACCGTTGAATACTGGTCGTCCAGTCCGGTTGGGGTTGTCAGGCCCGATAGATCTATCAACAGGATTCGCGTTTACAATACCGCTGTAAATATTAGTTACCAAGCTACAGGGAAGTATGCCAGTGGTACAACTCAACGTAGAATATATTTTTCAGTTACTTGTGTCCATAGCGTAAAACATAAAGTACATGTATTCTCATCCCGAAATATTTAGAGTTCAAAAGTGGGACTATATACTCACTTTTGTCTTGATGATATAAATAATTTGACTCGGTCTTCCGGTTGATATCACGAACCTATCCATATATAATATATCAATATGTTTTCATTTTAAACAAACGTTATATATATATACTTGTTATACTTTTAATACTTTGAATATTTCCTTAGTCCGAAGTTAGCAGTCCGAGGTTAGCAATTCAATTTTTAATGGTTCATTTTTAGATGTTTAATATACCCGCAATGAATAAATACAACCCCCAACGAAATAAATAAAACTCCCGTAAAACCCCATCATAAATGTATTGGTCGAGATTAATCTTGACCCATGGTACCGGTGTTGTCAAATGACGTGTTGCGTACAATCATGGGATCTTATGATTAATCTTCTCGTGTTGCTTACGGATGATCCTGAACCATATGAAATTGAATTATGAGTACATATATATAAAATATCATGTTATCTTAGAAGTATGTGATTTTATGTAAATTTTTCCAATGAATCCCGAAGTCATTTAAGCCTTGGATAACCAATTTTGTTTCGGTCATAGTTTCTTCGTTACAAGTCCGTTTTCGTTGATTCAACTTGCCATCTCCTTGGATCGAGTCCCTCTTTAAGACTATGAACTGTAAATACCTTAGTTTGTATTCAAAATCACACGGCATAGGTCAAACTTTAGTGAAACTTATGAAGTTAATCATTTTCGTTACAACAAAATCATTTAATGACCATTTTTCTAAAAATACCTATACTTTGAAAAACCAAGTTTTACCTTGTTAAATTAGCATATACATAAGTTATATTACAGGTCTTGAAGTATTTTAAAAGTTAAGTTAGAAGGATCTATTTAGTTTGCAAACAAGTTTGAAAACATTCAAACTATGTTCTTGTTGTTAAACTTGTATACCACAAAATATGATAGCTATATATATATGAATCGAATAAGGTTATGAACATATATTCTACCTCAAGTTCCTTGGATGAAGTTGCTGTAAAAGAGAAGTAAGAAGCTAGAATCAAAAGGGTGATAGAAGTGGATGAAAGATTGGAAGTAAGTTGGTGTTCTTGGAGGGTTTTCTTGAAGTGTTTTTGTATGGTTTTCTTATGGTGTTTTAGTATGGTTTTTGAAGCTAGATCTTCAAGGTTATGAGCTGAGGTGGTTAAGGTGTTTTAGGGTTCATAAGTATGTGTGTGTTTTGGCTAGATACTTGGAGTAAAATGAATCAAAAATGGGTTACTCCTAACCCTTTAAAAAACGTGAATGGGGGAGTATGGAGACAAAATTTCAAGTGATAATTTTATGTATCTAGTCCTAATTGCTTCCAAGTTCAATTACCTAGCCCTCATGGCATGAATAATGGCTGGTTAGGTGGTGATTTTGATGTGTATTTACTATTAGTAAATACGTATAGAAGCTTGGTATGATACGAGTACAAATACTCTAGGTATACGTATAGAAATTTTGTGAAAAATGGAATGAGGATTCAAATATAGCTATCTTTTGTGAATACACTTATATGATTTTATGTATTTAAGTTCTTAAAAGTGATTAAATACATTACTTATACGATATATGTATAAACATTATAAGTCTTAAGTATTTATGTCAAATAACGTTACGTATAGTTATCGTTTTGAAAACTTAAGTTAGTAGTTTCAAAATACACATATAACTTGTTGTTATTAATACAAAATGAGATATTAAAACATTTATTAATCATGTTAAATATGTATATATACATTTATATACACAAACGTACAATTATCATATATTGTATAGTTCGTGATATCATCGGTCAAACTAGACGGTCAAACGTTGTGTAAAACTCTTTTCGGAAATATAAGTCTCGACAATTTGGATTGCTTATCATGTTGGCAAGGTTTAATTTATGTAAATATTAATCTTATAAGTATAGTATGATCGAAAAAGTGCGGGTCGTTACAGTATGTAATGTTTAACTCTGTGACCATTAACTTTAAATTCAATCCCATTTGAATTTATTAATTCTATCGTTCCGTATGGGAAAACTCTTTTGACTATGAATGGTCCAGACCATCTTGATTTCAATTTTCCAGGAAATAGCTTGAATCGTGAATTGAAAAGAAGAACTCTGTCTCCTTCTTTAAATTCTTTTGAACTTCTGATTCTTTTATCATGCCATTTCTTCGTTCTTTCCTTATAGATTAACGAATTTTCTTATGCTTCATGTCTTAATTCTTCTAATTCGTTTAGTTGACTTAATCGTAGACGTCCAGCTTCATGTAAATCAAGATTACATGTTTTCAAAGCCCAAAATGCTTTGTGTTCAATTTCTACTGGAAGATGACATGCTTTTCCATAAACAAGTCTAAAAGGTGTGGTTCCAATTGGAGTTTTGTAGGCTGTTCTAAAAGCCCAGAGTGCATCCTCCAATTTAATGGACCATTCCTTCGGATTTGATCCTACGGTTTTCTCTAGAATACGTTTTAAAGCTCGGTTGGTATTTTCAACTTGTCCACTTGTTTGTGGATGATATGCGGTGGAGATTTTATGAGTTACTCCATATCTTTTAAGAACTTTCTCAAGTTGATTATTACAGAAATGAGTACCCCAATCACTTATTAAAGCTTTCGGTGTTCCAAACCTTGTAAAAAGACGTTTTAAAAAGTTGACTACAACTCGTGCATCGTTAGTTGGGAGATCTTGTGCTTCCGCCCATTTAGATACATAATCAATGGCTACGAGTATATATAGATTATTATGAGATTTTGGAAATGGACCCATAAATTCTATACCCCAAATGTCAAATACTTCACATACTTGGATGACATTTTGTGGCATTTCATCACGTTGACTTATTTTTCCGGCCCTTTGACAAGCATCACAGGATTTGCAAAGTAGGTGTGCGTCTTTGTAAATTGTAGGCCAATAGAATCCAGCTTCATAAACTTTTCTTGCTGTTAGTTGAGGCCCATAATGCCCTCCTGTTGGTCCTGTGTGACAATGGTTTAAAATTTTACTAGCTTCATCTCCAAATACACATCGGCGTATTATTCCATCGGGACAACTTTTAAACAGATGTGGATCTTCCCAAAAATAGTGTTTTATATCACTGAAGAATTTCTTTCGTCTTTGGTACGATAATCCTTTTTCAAGGAATCCACATACTAAATATTTTGCATAGTCTGCAAACCATGGAATTTCTTTATAATCTATCTTCAATAGATATTCATCAGGAAAGTTGTCTTGTATGGCCGATTCATTTAGAACTTCTAATTCGGGATTTTCAAGACGAGAAAGATGATCAGCGGCGAGATTTTCTGCTCCTCTTTTATCTCGGATTTCAATATCAAACTCTTGTAAGAGTAAGATCCAACGGATTAATCTTGGTTTAGCATCTTGTTTTGAAAATAGGTATCTAAGAGCAGAATGGTCGGTATAGACCACCGTTTTTGCTAGAACGAGATATGATCGAAATTTGTCAAAAGCAAAGACAATAGCAAGGAGTTCTTTTTCAGTAGTTGTATAGTTTGTTTGTGCTCCTTGTAACGTCTTACTAGCATAATATATAGGTTGAAATCGTTTTTCAATCCTTTGTCCTAAAACGGCTCCCATTGCAAAATCACTTGCATCGCACATTAGTTCAAATGGTAGATTCCAATTTGGTGTTATCATGATCGGCGCATTAGTGAGTTTCTCTTTAGAATATTAAAAGATTTGATACATTCATCTGAAAAGATGAATGGAGCATCTTTTTCTAGGAGTTTATTCATAGGAGTGGCAATTTTAGAAAAATCTTTTATGAAACGTCGGTAAAAACCGGCATGCCCTAGAAAACTCCTAACTCCTCTAACATTGGTGGGATGTGGAAGTTTAGCAATTACATCTACTTTAGCTCTATCCACTTCAATTCCTTCTTTTGAAATTTTATGTCCAAGAACGATGCCTTCTTTAACCATGAAATGGCATTTCTCCCAATTAAGTACTAGATTTGATTGTTCGCATCTAATTAGCATTTGTTCCAGATTAACTAGACATGATTCAAATGTATCACCGAAGACTGAAAAGTCATCCATGAAAACTTCCATGCATTCTTCTATCATGTCGTGAAAAATCGCCATCATACACCTTTGAAAGGTTGCAGGGGCGTTGCAAAGTCCAAATGGCATGCGTTTGTAAGCAAAAGTACCATAAGGGCACGTGAATGTGGTTTTCTCTTGATCTTCGGGTGCTATTGGAATTTGAAAATATCCGGAAAATCCATCTAGAAAACAATAGTAACTATTTCCGGCTAATCTTTCCAACATTTGATCTATGAAAGGTAAGGGAAAGTGATCTTTTCTGGTGGCGTCATTTAATTTTCTATAATCAATACACACACGCCATCCTGTTACGGTTCTAGTAGGAATAAGCTCATTTTTCTCATTTGTAATGACAGTCATGCCACCCTTCTTAGGCACGCATTGAACTGGGCTTACCCATGGACTATCAGAGATTGGGTAAATTAGACCTGCATCTAGCAGTTTAATAATCTCTTTCTTAACTACATCTTGCATATTAGGATTTAGTCTTCGTTGGCGTTGCACATACGTTTTATGACCTTCTTCCATAAGGATTTTATGTGTGCAATACGAAGGACTTATTCCTTTAATATCATGAATCTTCCATGCAATGGCTGGTTTATGAGCTTTCAACACAGAAATGAGTTGTGATTTCTCATTTTCAATAAGAGAAGACGATATTATTACAGGTAATTCAGATTCACCATGTAAATAAGCGTATTCCAAATGGTTTGGAAGTGGCTTTAACTCTAATTTCGGAGGTTCTTCTATCGATGATTTGTATCGATATTTGTCTTCTTCTTTTAGCATTTGAATTTCTTCTGTTGTTGGTTCATATCCATTAGCTATAAGTGTAGCTAATATTTCAGCTTCATCAATTGGTTCATTACCTTCTCCTAAAGAACATTCTCCTGTTCCTTGTAATTCTGGAAATTCTTCTAATAATTCTACATGTGCATCTATAGTTTGAATATAATAACACGTATCATCTGCAGATTGTGATTGTTGCATTGCTCTATCAACTGAAAAGGTAACACTCTCATCCTCTATACTTAGGGTCAATTTCTTACCGAACACGTCTATCATTGCTTTAGCCGTGTTTAAGAATGGTCTTCCTAATATGAGAGGAACTTGAGAATCTTCTTCCATGTCCAAAACAACAAAATCTACTGGAAATACTAAAGTACCAACTTTAACTAGCATGTTCTCCATTATCCCTCTAGGATATTTTATTGATCTATCGGCTAGTTGTATGCTTATTCTGGTTGGTTTAAATTCTCCAAGGTCTAGTTTAGTGTATAGTGAATATGGCATTAGATTTATACTAGCACCTAAATCTGCCAATGCTTCTATTGAACTAAGACTACCCAGAAAACATGGAATGGTGAAACTTCCTGGATCAGATAGTTTTTCTGGTATCTTATTCAATAGCACTGCTGAACAATTAGCATTCATAGTAACAGCCGAGAGTTCTTCCATTTTCTTTCTATTTGAGATTAGATCTTTCAAGAATTTAGCATATCTAGGCATTCCTGAAATCACATCAATGAAAGGAAGATTTACATTTATCTGTTTAAACATATCCAAAAATTTGGATTGCTCGGCTTCAAGTTTCTCTTTCTTCATTTTACTCGGGTAAGGAAGTGGTGGTTGGTGAAATGTCCCGTTCTTATTGATTAAAAACGTTCCATATTAATTAACGTTCCATATTAATTGATTCGTTGCGAGGTTTTGACCTCTATATGAGACGTTTTTCAAAGACTGCATTCATTTTAAAACAAACCATAACCTTTATTTCATCAATAAAGGTTTAAAAAGCTTTACGTAGATTATCAAATAATGATAATCTAAAATATCCTGTTTACACATGACCATTACATAATGGTTTACAATACAAATATGTTACAACAAAATAAGTTTCTTGAATGCAGTTTTTACACAATATCATACAAGCATGGACTCCAAATCTCGTCCTTATTTAAGTATACGACAGCGGAAGCTCTTAATAATCACCTGAGAATAAACATGCTTAAAACGTCAACAAAAATGTTGGTGAGTTATAGGTTTAACCTATATATATCAAATCATAATAATAGACCACAAGATTTCATATTTCAATACACATCCCATACATAGAGATAAAAATCATTCATATGGTGAACACCTGGTAACCGACATTAACAAGATGCATATATAAGAATATCCCCATCATTCCGGGACACCCTTCGGATATGATATAAATTTCGAAGTACTAAAGCATCCGGTACTTTGGATGGGGCTTGTTGGGCCCGATAGATCTATCTTTAGGATTCGCGTCAATTAGGGTGTCTGTTCCCTAATTCTTAGATTACCAGACTTAATAAAAAAGGGCATATTCGATTTCGATAATTCAACCATAGAATGTAGTTTCACGTACTTGTGTCTATTTTGTAAATCATTTATAAAACCTGCATGTATTCTCATCCCAAAAATATTAGATTTTAAAAGTGGGACTATAACTCACTTTCACAGATTTTTACTTCGTCGAGAAGTAAGACTTGGCCACTGTTGATTCACGAACCTATAACAATATATACATATATATTAAAGTATGTTCAAAATATATTTACAACACTTTTAATATATTTTGATGTTTTAAGTTTATTAAGTCAGCTGTCCTCGTTAGTAACCTACAACTAGTTGTCCACAGTTAGATGTACAGAAATAAATCAATAAATATTATCTTGAATCAATCCACGACCCAGTGTATACGTATCTCAGTATTGATCACAACTCAAACTATATATATTTTGGAATTAACCTCAACCCTGTATAGCTAACTCCAACATTCACATATAGAGTGTCTATGGTTGTTCCGAAATATATATAGATGTGTCGACATGATAGGTCGAAACATTGTATACGTGTCTATGGTATCTCAAGATTACATAATATACAATACAAGTTGATTAAGTTATGGTTGGAATAGATTTGTTACCAATTTTCACGTAGCTAAAATGATAAAAATTATCCAATCTTGTTTTACCCATAACTTCTTCATTTTAAATCCGTTTTGAATGAATCAAATTGCTATGGTTTCATATTGAACTGTATTTTATGAATCTACACAGAAAAAGTATAGGTTTATAGTCGGAAAAATAAGTTACAAGTCGTTTTTGTAAAGGTAGTCATTTCAGTCGAAAGAACGACGTCTAGATGACCATTTTAGAAAACATACTTCCACTTTGAGTTTAACCATAATTTTTGGATATAGTTTCATGTTCATAATAAAAATCATTTTCTCAGAATAACAACTTTTAAATCAAAGTTTATCATAGTTTTTAATTAACTAACCCAAAACAGCCCGCGGTGTTACTACGACGGCGTAAATCCGGTTTTACGGTGTTTTTCGTGTTTCCAGGTTTTAAATCATTAAGTTAGCATATCATATAGATATAGAACATGTGTTTAGTTAATTTTAAAAGTCAAGTTAGAAGGATTAACTTTTGTTTGCGAACAAGTTTAGAATTAACTAAACTATGTTCTAGTGATTACGAGTTTAAACCCTCGAATAAGATAGTTTTATATATATGAATCGAATGATGTTATGAACATCATTACTACCTCAAGTTTAGTAGGTAAACCTACTGGAAGTGACAAGAAATGATCTAGCTTCAAAGGATCTTGGATGGCTTGAAAGTTCTTGAAGTAGGATCATGACACAAAAACAAGTTCAAGTAAGATTTTTGCTCGAATTAAGATAGTTTATAGTTATAGAAATTGAATCAAAGTTTGAATATGAATATTACCTTGAATAAGAAAGATAACCTACTGTATATAACAAAGGTTTCTTGATCTTAGATGATTACTTGGAATGGATTAGAAAGCTTGGAAGTAAATTAGTAAACTTGAAGGGATTTTTGAAGTATTCTTGAAGTGTTCTTCCTATGATGATTATAGCTTGATTCTTGAAGTGATTTTTGATGAAGATGATGATTAACTACTGGAAAAATACGTTCATAATAGTGTGGGTGTGTTGAGAGAGAATTAGAAAGAGATTTGGAAGTGAAATGGAGTGAATGATGAGTGTTAATTGGTGAGTGGTGAGTGGGGTTAAAAGGAGTTCTAGTTAGTTGACTAGCTCATGGTAGAAGTTAAAATTGATTAGTCATACATGACATAATCAAGAGTGGAATCCCATGCTAGTTCCTATTGGTATATACCCATAGTAAGTACGTTTTGAAGCTGTGTATAATACGGGTAAGAATACGACTAGAATTCTTGATGAAAGAAAAGAATGGGAAAGTAACTGTAACCATTTTCGTTAAGTATGAGTGTTTCGATATATGTCTTGAAGTCTTCCAAAAGTATTTTAATACATCTAAATACACTACATGTATATACATTTTAACGGAGTCGTTAAGTCATCGTTAGTCGTTACATGTAAGTGTTGTTTTGAAACCTTTAAGTTAACGATCTCAATTAATGTTGTTAACCCATTGTTTATTATATCTAATGAGATGTTAAATTATTATATTATCATGATATTATGATATATTAATATATCTTAATATGATATATATACATTTAAATGTCGTTACAACGATAATCGTTACATATATGTCTCGTTTAAAAATCATTAAGTTAGTAGTCTTGTTTTTACATATGTAGTTCATTGTTAATATACTTAATGATATGTTTACTTATCATAATATCATGTTAACTATATATATAACCATATATATGTCATCATATAGTTTTTACAAGTTTTAACGTTCGTGAATCACCGGTCAACTTGGGTAGTCAATTGTCTATATGAAACCTATTTCAATTAATCAAGTCTTAACAAGTTTGATTGCTTAACATGTTGGAAACGTTTAATCATGTAAATATCAATCTCAATTAATATATATAAACATGGAAAAGTTCGGGTCACTACAGTACCTACCCGTTAAATAAATTTCGTCCCGAAATTTTAAGCTGTTGAAGGTGTTGACGAATCTTCTAGAAATAGATGCGGGTATTTCTTCTTCATCTGATCTTCACACTCCCAGGTGAACTCGGGCCCTCTACGAGCATTCCATCGAACCTTAACAATTGGTATCTTGTTTTGCTTAAGTCTTTTAACCTCACGATCCATTATTTCGACGGGTTCTTCGATGAATTGAAGTTTTTCGTTGATTTGGATTTCATCTAACGGAATAGTGAGATCTTCTTTAGCAAAACATTTATTCAAATTCGAGACGTGGAAAGTGTTATGTACAGCCGCGAGTTGTTTAGGTAACTCTAGTCGGTAAGCTACTGGTCCGACACGATCAATAATCTTGAATGGTCCAATATACCTTGGATTTAATTTCCCTCGTTTACCAAATCGAACAACGCCTTTCCAAGGTGCAACTTTAAGCATGACCATCTCTCCAATTTCAAATTCTATATCTTTTCTTTTAATGTCAGCGTAGCTCTTTTGTCGACTTTGGGCAGTTTTCAACCGTTGTTGAATTTGGATGATCTTCTCGGTAGTTTCTTGTATAATCTCCGGACCCGTAATCTGTCTATCCCCCACTTCACTCCAACAAATCGGAGACCTGCACTTTCTACCATAAAGTGCTTCAAACGGCGCCATCTCAATGCTTGAATGGTAGCTGTTGTTGTAGGAAAATTCTGCTAACGGTAGATGTCGATCCCAACTGTTTTCGAAATCAATAACACATGCTCGTAGCATGTCTTCAAGCGTTTGTATCGTCCTTTCGCTCTGCCCATCGGTTTGTGGATGATAGGCAGTACTCATGTCTAGACGAGTTCCTAATGCTTGCTGTAATGTCTGCCAGAATCTTGAAATAAATCTGCCATCCCTATCAGAGATAATAGAGATTGGTATTCCATGTCTGGAGATGACTTCCTTCAAATACAGTCGTGCTAACTTCTCCATCTTGTCATCTTCTCTTATTGGCAGGAAGTGTGCTGATTTGGTGAGACGATCAACTATTACCCAAATAGTATCAAAACCACTTGCAGTCCTTGGCAATTTAGTGATGAAATCCATGGTAATGTTTTCCCATTTCCATTCCGGGATTTCGGGTTGTTGAAGTAGACCTGATGGTTTCTGATGCTCAGCTTTGACCTTAGAACACGTCAAACATTCTCCTACATATTTAGCAACATCGGCTTTCATACCCGGCCACCAAAAATGTTTCTTGAGATCCTTGTACATCTTCCCCGTTCCAGGATGTATTGAGTATCTGGTTTTATGAGCTTCTCTAAGTACCATTTCTCTCATATCTCCAAATTTTGGTACCCAAATCCTTTCAGCCCTATACCGGGTTCCGTCTTCCCGAATATTAAGATGCTTCTCCGATCCTTTGGGTATTTCATCTTTTAAATTTCCTTCTTTTAAAACTCCTTGTTGCGCCTCCTTTATTTGAGTAGTAAGGTTATTATGAATCATTATATTCATAGATTTTACTCGAATGGGTTCTCTGTCCTTCCTGCTCAAGGCATCGGCTACCACATTTGCCTTTCCCGGGTGGTAACGAATCTCAAAGTCGTAATCATTCAATAATTCAATCCACCTACGCTGCCTCATATTCAGTTGTTTCTGATTAAATATGTGTTGAAGACTTTTGTGGTCGGTATATATAATACTTTTGACCCCATATAAGTAGTGCCTCCAAGTCTTTAATGCAAAAACAACCGCACCTAATTCCAAATCATGCGTCGTATAATTTTGTTCGTGAATCTTCAATTGTCTAGACGCATAAGCAATCACCTTCGTTCGTTGCATTAATACACAACCGAGACCTTGCTTTGATGCGTCACAATAAATCACAAAATCATCATTCCCTTCAGGCAATGACAATATAGGTGCCGTAGTTAGCTTTTTCTTCAATAACTGAAACGCTTTCTCTTGTTCATCATTCCATTCAAATTTCTTCCCTTTGTGCGTTAATGCAGTCAAGGGTTTTGCTATTCTGGAAAAGTCTTGGATGAACCTTCTGTAGTAACCAGCTAGTCCTAAAAACTGGCGTACGTGTTTCGGAGTTTTCGGTGTTTCCCACTTTTCAACAGTTTCTATCTTTGCTGGATCCACCTTAATACCTTCTTTGTTCACTATGTGACCGAGGAATTGAACTTCTTCCAACCAAAATGCACACTTTGAAAACTTAGCGTACAATTCTTCCTTCCTCAATACTTCTAACACCTTTCTCAAATGTTCACCGTGTTCTTGGTCATTCTTTGAGTAAATAAGTATGTCATCAATGAAAACGATGACAAACTTGTCAAGGTATGGTCCACACACTCGGTTCATAAGGTCCATGAACACAGCTGGTGCATTAGTTAAACCAAACGGCATGACCATAAACTCGTAATGACCGTAACGTGTTCTGAAAGCAGTCTTTGGAATATCATCTTCTTTCACCCGCATTTGATGATACCCGGAACGTAAGTCAATCTTTGAATAAACAGACGAGCCTTGTAGTTGATCAAATAAGTCGTCGATTCTCGGTAGTGGGTAGCGGTTCTTGATGGTAAGTTTGTTCAACTCTCGGTAGTCGATACACAACCTGAATGTACCATCTTTCTTCTTGACAAACAAAACAGGAGCTCCCCACGGTGATGTGCTTGGTCGAATGAAACCACGCTCTAAAAGTTCTTGTAATTGGCTTTGCAGTTCTTTCATCTCGCTGGGTGCAAGTCTGTAAGGAGCACGAGCTATTGGTGCAGCTCCTGGTACAAGATCTATTTGAAATTCAACGGATCGATGTGGGGGTAATCCCGGTAATTCTTTCGGAAATACATCGGGAAATTCTTTTGCAATGGGAACATCATTGATGCTCTTTTCTTCAGTTTGTACTTTCTCGACGTGTGCTAGAACAGCATAGCAACCTTTTCTTATTAGTTTTTGTGCCTTCAAATTACTAATAAGATGTAGCTTCGTGTTGCCCTTTTCTCCGTACACCATTAAGGGTTTTCCTTTTTCTCGTATAATGCGAATTGCATTTTTGTAACAGACGATCTCTGCTTTCACTTCTTTCAACCAGTCCATACCGATTATCACATCAAAACTCCCTAACTCTACTGGTATCAAATCAATCTTAAATGTTTCGCTAACCAGTTTAATTTCTCGATTCCGACATATATTATCTGCTGAAATTAATTTACCATTTGCTAATTCGAGTAAAAATTTACTATCCAAAGGCGTCAATGGACAACTTAATTTAGCACAGAAATCTCTACTCATATAGCTTCTATCCGCACCCGAATCAAATAAAACGTAAGCAGATTTATTGTCAATAAGAAACGTACCCGTAACAAGCTCCGGGTCTTCCTGTGCCTCTGCCACATTAATATTGAAAACTCTTCCACGACCTTGTCCATTCGTGTTCTCCTGGTTCGGGCAATTTCTAATAATGTGGCCCGGTTTTCCACATTTATAACAAACTACATTGGCATAACTTGCTCCGGCACTACTTGCTCCGCCATTACTTGTTCCGACACCATTTGTTCCTTTCGTTCTGTTAACCCCTGGTCCGTAGACATCACACTTCGCCGCGCTATGACCATTTCTTTTACACTTGTTGCAAAATTTGGTGCAGAACCCCGAGTGATACTTTTCACACCTTTGGCATAGCTGCTTCTGATTGTTGTTGTTGTTGCGGTTATTATTGTTGTTAAGATGATTGTTGTAGTTGCTGTTGTTGTTGTTGTTGTTGTTGTTGTTGGGCCGTTTGTTGTAGTTGCGATTGATGTTGCGATTGTTAGGATAGTTGTTGCGATTATTGTTATAATTGCTGTTGTTATTGTATTGGTGATTCTTATCACCGTTTTCCTCCCACTTTCTTTTGACTTGCTTCACATTGGCCTCTTCAGCAGTCTGTTCTTTAATTCTTTCTTCAATCTGGTTCACTAGTTTGTGAGCCATTCTACATGCCTGTTGTATGGAGGCGGGCTCGTGTGAACTTATATCTTCTTGGATTCTTTCTGGTAATCCTTTCACAAACGCGTCGATCTTCTCTTCCTCATCTTCGAATGCTCCCGGACACAATAGGCACAATTCTGTGAATCGTCTTTCATACGTGGTAATATCAAATCCTTGGGTTCGTAACCCTCTAAGTTCTGTCTTGAGCTTATTGACCTCGGTTCTGGGACGGTACTTCTCGTTCATCAAGTGCTTGAATGCTGACCACGGTAGTGCGTACGCATCATCTTGTCCCACTTGCTCTAGATAGGTATTCCACCATGTTAACGCAGAACCTGTAAAGGTATGCGTAGCGTACTTCACTTTTCCTCTTCAGTACACTTACTTATGGCAAACACCGATTCGACCTTCTCGGTCCACCGTTTCAATCCGATCGGTCCTTCGGTTCCATCAAATTCCAAAGGTTTGCAGGCAGTGAATTCTTTGTAGGTGCATCCTACACGATTTCCTGTACTGCCAGATCCAAGGTTATTGTTGGTATATAGCGCAGCCTGTACTGCGGCTATGTTTGAAGCTAGAAAAGTACGGAATTCCTCTTCATTCATATTCACGGTGTGTCGAGTAGTCGGTGCCATTTCCTTCAAAATAGTTAAATGGAACAAGTTAATCATACAGAATATTAAGAGTAGTTAATAGTATTTCGTAGCATAATATGAACTCATTTATAAAAGCTTTTTCTTCATATTAGCGTTTTATAAGTTTAAATTCGGGTAGTACCTACCCGTTAAGTTCATACTTAGTAGCTAATATACAATTCAACTACTACAATTCTATATGAAAAACTGATTGTAATAATATTTCGCGTTCAAACTTTTACACAATATTTTACAAACTTACAATACCGCTTATTTTACATATAGCATGAAATATAGCACACAATAAATTTGATACAAGATGGTTGTGAAGATAATTCTAGCTAGTACACAAGTCGTTCAGCAAAGGCAATAAAGACACGTAATTCATACGTCCAGAAACAAGTCATGCATTCTGGTTTTACTAGGATTACTTCCCATCCTTGGTCTTGTGGAACATAACCGTTATGGCCGTTGATAAGACAGCGTGTTGTAACGTCGTCAAAGGGACGAGGGTTACGTAATGACCAACAGTCTCGTAATAACCTAAAAACCTCATTTCTTACCCCAATTACCGACTCCGTCACTTGAGGGAACGTTTTGTTTAATAGTTGTAGCCCGATGTTCTTGTTCTCACTTTGGTGAGAAGCGAACATTACTAACCCGTAAGCATAACATGCTTCTTTATGTTTCATGTTAGCCGCTTTTTCTAAATCACGAAGTCCTATATTTGGATATACTGAGTCAAAATAATTTCTTAACCCGTTGCGTAAAATAGCATTTGGGTTCCCCGCAATATATGCGTCAAAGTAAACACATCGTAACTTATGGATTTCCCAATGTGATATCCCCCATCTTCTGAACGAAAGCCTTTTATAAACCAAATCATTCTTGGAACGTTCTTCGAATGTCTTACAAACTGATCTCGCCTTAAATAGTTGTGCCGAGGAATTCTGACCGACTCTAGACAAGATTTCATCAATCATGTCTCCGGGTAGGTCTCTTAAAATATTGGGTTGTCTATCCATTTTGTGTTTTTATACTGTAAAATAGACAAGAGTTAGATTCATAAAAAAAATACTTATTAATACAAGCAATTTTTACATATATCATAAAGCATAAGCACACTATATTACATATATTACACCACACGAATACAACTATCTTATTCCGACTCGCTTGTTTCTTCTTCTTTGGTTTTGGTTCGTTTTCCCAAGTTTCTAGGGATATATGATGTTCCCCTAATACGAGCCGTTATTTTCCACATTGGTTTAGAAAAACCTGGTGGTTTAGAGGTTCCCGGGTCATTGTTACAACTTAAGGACTTCGGGGGTTGACGATACATATAAAGTTCATCGGGGTTGGAATTAGATTTCTCTATTTTTATGCCCTTTCCCTTATTATTTTCTTTTGCCTTTTTAAATTCAGTTGGGGTAATTTCTATAACATCATCGGAATTCTCGTCGGAATCCGATTCATCGGAGAATTGGTAATCCTCCCAATATTTTGCTTCCTTAGCGGAAACACCATTGACCATAATTAACCTTGGTCGGTTGGTTGAGGATTTTCTTTTACTTAACCGTTTTATTATTTCCCCCACCGGTTCTATTTCTTCATCCGGTTCCGATTCTTCTTCCGATTCCGATTCTTCTTCTGGTTCCGACTCTTCTTCCGGTTCCTCTTCGGGAACTTGTGAATCAGTCCACGAATCATTCCAATTTACATTTGACTCTTCATTATTATTAGGTGAGTCAATGAGACTTGTTCTAGAGGTAGACATCTATCACATAATATCAAACGCGTTAAGAGATTAATATATCACATAATATTCACATGTTAAAAATATATAGTTTCCAACAAAATTTGTTAAGCAATCATTTTTCAAGTAAACACGGTCGAAGTCCAGACTCACTAATGCATCCTAACAAACTAGATAAGACACACTAATGCAAAATTCTGGTTCTCTAAGACCATCGCTCGGATACCAACTGAAATGTCCCGTTCTTATTGATTAAAAACGTTCCATATTAATTGATTTCGTTGCGAGGTTTTGACCTCTATATGAGACGTTTTTCAAAGACTGCATTCATTTTAAAACAAACCATAACCTTTATTTCATCAATAAAGGTTTAAAAAGCTTTACGTAGATTATCAAATAATGATAATCTAAAATATCCTGTTTACACATGACCATTACATAATGGTTTACAATACAAATATGTTACAACAAAATAAGTTTCTTGAATGCAGTTTTTACACAATATCATACAAGCATGGACTCCAAATCTCGTCCTTATTTAAGTATACGACAGCGGAAGCTCTTAATAATCACCTGAGAATAAACATGCTTAAAACGTCAACAAAAATGTTGGTGAGTTATAGGTTTAACCTATATATATCAAATCATAATAATAGACCACAAGATTTCATATTTCAATACACATCCCATACATAGAGATAAAAATCATTCATATGGTGAACACCTGGTAACCGACATTAACAAGATGCATATATAAGAATATCCCCATCATTCCGGGACACCCTTCGGATATGATATAAATTTCGAAGTACTAAAGCATCCGGTACTTTGGATGGGGCTTGTTGGGCCCGATAGATCTATCTTTAGGATTCGCGTCAATTAGGGTGTCTGTTCCCTAATTCTTAGATTACCAGACTTAATAAAAAAGGGCATATTCGATTTCGATAATTCAACCATAGAATGTAGTTTCACGTACTTGTGTCTATTTTGTAAATCATTTATAAAACCTGCATGTATTCTCATCCCAAAAATATTAGATTTTAAAAGTGGGACTATAACTCACTTTCACAGATTTTTACTTCGTCGAGAAGTAAGACTTGGCCACTGTTGATTCACGAACCTATAACAATATATACATATATATTAAAGTATGTTCAAAATATATTTACAACACTTTTAATATATTTTGATGTTTTAAGTTTATTAAGTCAGCTGTCCTCGTTAGTAACCTACAACTAGTTGTCCACAGTTAGATGTACAGAAATAAATCAATAAATATTATCTTGAATCAATCCACGACCCAGTGTATACGTATCTCAGTATTGATCACAACTCAAACTATATATATTTTGGAATTAACCTCAACCCTGTATAGCTAACTCCAACATTCACATATAGAGTGTCTATGGTTGTTCCGAAATATATATAGATGTGTCGACATGATAGGTCGAAACATTGTATACGTGTCTATGGTATCTCAAGATTACATAATATACAATACAAGTTGATTAAGTTATGGTTGGAATAGATTTGTTACCAATTTTCACGTAGCTAAAATGATAAAAATTATCCAATCTTGTTTTACCCATAACTTCTTCATTTTAAATCCGTTTTGAATGAATCAAATTGCTATGGTTTCATATTGAACTGTATTTTATGAATCTACACAGAAAAAGTATAGGTTTATAGTCGGAAAAATAAGTTACAAGTCGTTTTTGTAAAGGTAGTCATTTCAGTCGAAAGAACGACGTCTAGATGACCATTTTAGAAAACATACTTCCACTTTGAGTTTAACCATAATTTTTGGATATAGTTTCATGTTCATAATAAAAATCATTTTCTCAGAATAACAACTTTTAAATCAAAGTTTATCATAGTTTTTAATTAACTAACCCAAAACAGCCCGCGGTGTTACTACGACGGCGTAAATCCGGTTTTACGGTGTTTTTCGTGTTTCCAGGTTTTAAATCATTAAGTTAGCATATCATATAGATATAGAACATGTGTTTAGTTAATTTTAAAAGTCAAGTTAGAAGGATTAACTTTTGTTTGCGAACAAGTTTAGAATTAACTAAACTATGTTCTAGTGATTACGAGTTTAAACCCTCGAATAAGATAGTTTTATATATATGAATCGAATGATGTTATGAACATCATTACTACCTCAAGTTTAGTAGGTAAACCTACTGGAAGTGACAAGAAATGATCTAGCTTCAAAGGATCTTGGATGGCTTGAAAGTTCTTGAAGTAGGATCATGACACAAAAACAAGTTCAAGTAAGATTTTTGCTCGAATTAAGATAGTTTATAGTTATAGAAATTGAATCAAAGTTTAAATATGAATATTACCTTGAATAAGAAAGATAACCTACTGTATATAACAAAGGTTTCTTGATCTTAGATGATTACTTGGAATGGATTAGAAAGCTTGGAAGTAAATTAGTAAACTTGAAGGGATTTTTGAAGTATTCTTGAAGTGTTCTTCCTATGATGATTATAGCTTGATTCTTGAAGTGATTTTTGATGAAGATGATGATTAACTACTGGAAAAATACGTTCATAATAGTGTGGGTGTGTTGAGAGAGAATTAGAAAGAGATTTGGAAGTGAAATGGAGTGAATGATGAGTGTTAATTGGTGAGTGGTGAGTGGGGTTAAAAGGAGTTCTAGTTAGTTGACTAGCTCATGGTAGAAGTTAAAATTGATTAGTCATACATGACATAATCAAGAGTGGAATCCCATGCTAGTTCCTATTGGTATATACCCATAGTAAGTACGTTTTGAAGCTGTGTATAATACGGGTAAGAATACGACTAGAATTCTTGATGAAAGAAAAGAATGGGAAAGTAACTGTAACCATTTTCGTTAAGTATGAGTGTTTCGATATATGTCTTGAAGTCTTCCAAAAGTATTTTAATACATCTAAATACACTACATGTATATACATTTTAACGGAGTCGTTAAGTCATCGTTAGTCGTTACATGTAAGTGTTGTTTTGAAACCTTTAAGTTAACGATCTCAATTAATGTTGTTAACCCATTGTTTATTATATCTAATGAGATGTTAAATTATTATATTATCATGATATTATGATATATTAATATATCTTAATATGATATATATACATTTAAATGTCGTTACAACGATAATCGTTACATATATGTCTCGTTTAAAAATCATTAAGTTAGTAGTCTTGTTTTTACATATGTAGTTCATTGTTAATATACTTAATGATATGTTTACTTATCATAATATCATGTTAACTATATATATAACCATATATATGTCATCATATAGTTTTTACAAGTTTTAACGTTCGTGAATCACCGGTCAACTTGGGTAGTCAATTGTCTATATGAAACCTATTTCAATTAATCAAGTCTTAACAAGTTTGATTGCTTAACATGTTGGAAACGTTTAATCATGTAAATATCAATCTCAATTAATATATATAAACATGGAAAAGTTCGGGTCACTACAGTTGGTATGGTTTAACATAAGGTTTAGCCTTAACTGTGTTATCTTCATTAACCTTTTCAACTACCAGTTCTTTTTCCTTATCTTGATCAGGTTGTGGTTCTTGTGGAGTAGGAATAGCTTCATCAGAAGTTACAGGTATTTCAGGTGGTTTAAGTGTTGTACCACTTCTTGTGGTAATGGCTTTAGCTGTTTCATTCCGGGGGTTAGCATTTGTATCACTAGGTAGACTTCCCGGTTTTCTTTCACCTATTAACCTTGCTAGGTTACTTACTTCTTGTTCCAGATTTTGAATAGAAGCTTGTTGATTTCTAAATGCTTGAGCATTTTGTTCATTGGTTTGTTTCTGAGAGGTGAAAAACTGCGTTTGAGTTTCAACTAGCTTCGTCATCATATCTTCTAAATTCGGCTTTTTATCATCGGTTTGTTGTGGTGGTTTGTTTTGAAAATTAGGTCTTTGCTGGTTGTAAGTATTATTGGATACTTGTTGATTGCTAGGACCTTGTTGGTTGTTGTATGGAATATTTCTGTTATAATTCTGGTTTTGATTGTAAATCGGTCTTGGCGGTTGATAATTATTCTGATAATTATTTCCAGGCCTTTGGTTTATGTATGAAATATGCTCTCTTTGTTCCGTTGTTAATTCAATACTGAGACAATCTTTTGTCAAATGTGGTCCTCCACACTGCTCACAACTAATTCGTATTGAGTGAATATCCTTAGTCATCTTTTCCATTCGTCTCTCCACAGCATCTATCTTTGCGGAAATGGAATCTAAGTCATGGCTAGAATCGGCTCTAGCTGCTTTAGATGATCTAACGATATCTTTTTCTTGGTGCCACTCATGGGAGTGGGAAGCAGTGTTATCAATAATTTTGTAAGCATCAGTTTCGGTTTTCTTCATAATAGAACCACTAGCTGCAATATCTATGTCTTTTCTTGTAGTGATGTCGCATCCTTGGTAGAATATTTGTACTATTTGACAGGTGTCTAAACCATGTTGCGGACATCCTCTTAATAACTTTCCATATCTAGTCCACGCCTCATATAGAGTTTCATTTGGTTTCTGTGTAAACGTAACAATTTCTGCTTGAAGTCTTACGGCTTTAGATGCAGGAAAGAATTGTTTAAGAAATTTGTCAACTAAAACATCTCATGTATCAATCGCCCCTTCAGGTAACGATTCCAACCAATCTTTGGCTTCTCCCTTTAAAGTCCAGGGAAATAACATGAGATATATCTGTTCATCCTCCACTTCTCGGATTTTAAATAGTGTGCAGATCCTATTAAAGGTACGTAGATGTTCATTTGGATCTTCCTTCGGCACACCACTAAATTGGCATTGATTAGTCACCATGTGTAGAATTTGTCCTTTGATTTCATAATCTGGCGCATTAATGTCTGGATGAGTAATTGCGTGACCTTGGCCAGTGCGTTTAGCTCTCATTCGGTCTTCCATACTTAAAGGTTCCAGATTCTCCATAATTGAATTTGTTGAATCGGAATCACTAGAGGATTCTGATTTAATGGTTCGTTCCTCAACAATCTCTGTTTGAATGATTGGTGGTTCCGGGGGAAAGTTTAGTGGTTCAGGATCTACGAACCGTTCCTGAATATTCTCCGGATTCTCAATTGTGAGGTCGGGTTTAAAAAATGGATTATCGGAAATTTGAACTGAAGTACTTGGTCGACTGGATGACGTTTCTAAAGAAAAATCAACGGCGGTTATATTTGCTAAATGTCTTGATCTAGTTACAGGTGGTGAACGTACAAAAGGTGGTGAACGTCTTGCTCGGTGCATTCACTGAATATCCTATTAGTTTTTAAAAAGGAAAGAAAAATTATAACAAGTTATCCAATCAATAGACTTTTCTGATTTTGCCCACGTTTTGAATAGCCAAAAGATGCAGCAGAGGGGCAGGATTCGTTTGGTCTTAATATAATTGAGGACTGTTTGGCTCCAATAACCCGGTCCACGTACAAATCCAACTATTACTACGAACCAGAAAATTTTGATGTCTATCAATTTAACCACTTAAAATAAATTTTCGTAATTTTAAGAAATTTAGATAAGGAGTAGAACAAAAATCTATGTCCTAAAGCTAGAATAACGAGAAATAAGAAAGAAAAGAGTTCGTCGAAAAAATGTCGAAAAAGAAAAATGGTTGAAAAATAAAAGGTGACGGGAAAATTAAAGAAACTTATAAAACTTAAAAATACTTGATTAACCTAACCTTATTACTACAACTAACTTAAAATTATAATCGCAAATTGAGATTACTAATTGGAATGATAATTGATACATAGGTAAAAGTCGTCTAAAAATATTAAAGCTTACAGGAAAAACTAAATCCCAAATGGAAATATCTTAAAAAGAAACTAAAACTTAAAAAGGTGTCGCAAAATTCTAAAGTACTTAAATCTTAGTATACAGAAAAAGCACTTAAGGAATTCTACGGCAAAGCCTAAAAATCTAGAAGTAAAAATAATTATGGCAAAAACTATGAATTAAAACTAAATATGAGCGAAAAATACAAATATTACGCTAAAACGATTAAAAAGGAACAAAATATAAAAATATATAAAAAGTTGTAAAAAGTACAATTTTTATAAAAAGTACAATTTTTATATTATTTATTTTATAAAACTATTAATTTTACAATTTAAATAAACTAATTAAACTAAAAATACAAATTAATAATAAAAACTAAATTAATATATATTATATATAACCCTAATTAGGGTTTAAATATAATAATAATTATTATTATTATCCGTAATTAATGCAGTTGCAGTCTGGCGTGTCAGATGGGCTCATGCGATCGCATGAGTCCTCAGTTGCCCAGCCATGCGATCGCATGGGCTAGGGTTTCGGGCCAAGAGCTGGGCTGCTACAGTGTTCGGGCCGAATTAATAAATTTTTTTTTTCTGTTTTAACTGTAAAATATAAAATATATTTATAAATTAAATAAAACTTAAATTTTTACAAACTAAAAAAAAATAGAAATAAAGAAACTTTATAAAACTTAAATATTTACCAAACTCTAAAAAAAAATATTTATATTTTTGTTTTTCTTTTAATATTTTTGAATATTTAAAACGTATTTTTACAAAAGCGTACTAAAAATAAATTTATTTTTTTTTTATATTAGCGTTGCGCTTCCGGCTTTTAAGCTAGAATGATGTTCCCCGGCAGCGGCGCCAAAAATACTTGATGTCAAAGCTAAGGGGTATAAAATACTATTAAATTTTAGCAGGAAATACTATTAAATACGATACAATTTTACACAAGATATTTATTTATTTATAGAATGGATATACTTAAACCTTGCTACAACACTTATAGGCAGTGTACCTAATCGTAAAGTAGTGTAGTTTTTAGTAAGTCCGGTTCGTTCCATAGGGAAATCTTTAAACAAAGCTTAACGCTATATTAGTTTACTTTTATAAAAATACAAATATATATATATATATATATATATATATATATATATATATATATATATATATATATATATATATATATATAAGTAATATTATTATTATAAAGGGGGGTTTTTACCGTTTAATGACCGGTTTGTCGATTTTAAAACTTTAGTTGCAGTTAAAACCAAATGTAAAATAATAAATATAAATACAAGACTTAAATTAAAGCGTAAAGTAAATAACGATAATGAAATTGCGAATAATAAAAGTGCGATAAAATAAACTTACGATAATTAAAAAGTACGATAATTAAAGTGTAATTAAATAAAATAACAATAAAAATGCGATAATTAGAAGTGCAATTAAATATAAAATAAAGGAAATTAAATATGAAATAAAAGAATTATGCTTATTTAAACTTCCGTAATCATGATGTTTGACGTGTTGATTTTAGTTTTATGCCCATGGGTTAATTGTCCTTTGTCCTGGATTATTTAATATGTCCGTCTGGTTTTTGTCCATAACAGTCCATCAGTCATAAATATAAAGTGCGAGTGTCCTCGTCAAATTATCCTTATACCCGAAGTTAAATATTCCAACTAATTGGGGACTTAAACTGTAACAAGATTTTAATACTTTGTTTAATAATTACACCAGGATGTCGACTGAGTGTAACCCAAGGTTTTAATATTTTGTTATCAATTATACCAAGTGTCCTTTTACATAATTTCACCCAAGTTTTAATTATTCTAGTGGCTATTAATCCATTCCCGTGTCCGGTTAAATGAACGATTATTCGTACATATAAATACCCCGCCCATCGTGTCCGATTGAGTGTATATGGTAATTTATAGGGACGCCCAATTGTAAATCTTTATATTAACATTAACAAACTATCATTTAGTTAAACAAATATAAAGCCCATTAATAGCCCATAGTCTAATTTCCACAAGCGTCGTTCTTTTGTCCAAACCCCAATTATGGTACAAAGCCCAATTACCCAATTTTAGTGATTAGCCCAACATCATGATTAATTCGTTTTAAATAAGCATAATAATAACTTAGCTACGAGACATTAATGTAAAAAGGTTGAACATAACTTACAATGATTAAAAATAGCGTAGCGTCACACGGACAGAATTTCGACTTACACCCTTACAATATTCGCTAACATACCCTTATTATTAGAATTATAATTAAAATTAAAATATAAATTATAAATATATATTTTACATATATATGGAGAAAAAAGAAAGATATATGATTTTTTTTGGTGCACCAAAGCTCGATTTTTATAGGCATGTGGGCTGGAACTGGGGCTCATGCGATCGCATGGATTTATGCCTTCCAGGCCATGTGATCGCATGGCCAGCTGGGGAGGCTCATTTTTGGTTGTTTTCTTCTGCCGACGGTTTTATAAATAATATAATATATTAAATAATTATAAGAATTATTTAAATATTATATTATATTTATGTGCATAGTTGACTTGTAATTTTTAGTCCGTTGCGTCGAGCGTTGAGAGTTGACTCTGGTCCCGGTTCCGGATTTTCGAACGTCCTTGAGTACAATTTAATATCTTGTACTTTGCGTTTTGAATCTTGTACTCTTGTAATTTCGAGACGTTTCTTATCAATAATTGGAACCTCTTTGATTGTATTTTGTACTTTTGAGCTTTTTGGTCGTTTGCGTCTTCAATTCGTCGAATCTGTCTTTTGTCTTCACCTTTTATTATTTAAACGAATATCACTTGTAAATAGAACAATTGCAACTAAAAGCTTGTCTTTCTTGAGGAATAATGCTATGAAATATATGTTCGTTTTTAGCATTATCAGTTGACTAGTTGGAAGTGTGATAAAACTGGATACTTTGAAAAGGGATTGCAAGATTATTTTCGGTAAAAACAACGCTAAAGGATCTTGCAAAGTTTTGAAGTCAAAGTATAGCTTTGAAAGATGTAGAGATCTAAGAATGATGTTACTAGTTCAGAGTTATGACTTGGATTCTGTTCTGTCAGAATATGTAATCAAATTTGGATGAGGATGGTTGCTTTGATTTTTATAAAAGAATATATATTGTTGTGAAAGTAGTGATTATAGTTGATGATTTGTTGAATCAGAATCGAAGAATGTAACATATTAATTGTGAATTTATATATCTCTAGGGTATTACCTACCCGTTAAAATATTCTCACCATTAACAGTTTGTATAAAAGAATTTTCTTAATTACAATCTTCATGAAAATATACCTACATATATATTTTCGTTAGATGTAATCATGGATTTAATGAGTTAACATAATATTAATCTCATCTGGTTTTTGACTAGGACTCGAATATATAATCTCTAAAACTTTTAGAAACTACATATTCTCTGCAAAATATTTCTTCGATGAAGTTATGAATCAATACTTCATCGTTTATTGTTGTTGGTATTCCTTGGTATCTATGGTGCGTATGACGTTGATGTTCAAGGTACATATTGTGATGTTGAGGCTTGCGGTGCGGATGTTGTTGGTGGTGGTAATGGTACTGTTGGTGTTATTGTCGGTGGTATTGTTGATGCCGGTGATTCTGCTGGTGCTTATAACCTTTGCACCATATTCTCCAAAGCCACTACCCGAGTGCGAAGCTCGTTGACTTCTTCTACTACACCGGGATGATTGTCGGTTCGGACGAGGGGATGAATAAGATTCAGAATTTGAGATAGTATATTATCGTGACGAGATACTCTGGAAATGAGAGAGAAAATAGTGCCTCGAATAGGTTCGCCGGTAAGTGCTTCAGGTTCTTCGCCAAGAGGGAAATGTGGTGAATGGAAGGGATCACCTTCTTCTTATCTCCAATGACTAAGCAGGCTACGAACCCATCCCCAATTCATCCAGAATAGGTGATGACTGATTGGTTGATCCATTCTGGTTACACTGTCTTCGGAATTCAGGTGAATATCCATATCGGAATAGCTGTCAAAGTTTAAGGAATTTGACTAGATACGGGATCCATCTTGTATAATTAGGGAGATGATTTTTGATATGAATTATATTATAGAATTTAGTTTGGTATTCTTCAATACATAATTTACATATGTATATATAATACCAAATTCCATAAATCACGGAGAAATTTTCGGAAGATGTCAGGAAAAGTTTACAGTAACAGATACGCTAAGATATGAATTTTTGTCTATACACTATTTATGCAATAAATGCAGGAAAACGTGTCTAGACTTAAGAATGATAAGCATGTAATATCCGACAAGAAATGATAAGCAAAACTTTTAACATGCAGACACGGTCGAAGTCCAGACTTACTAATGCATCCTAACAACTATCAGCTAGACACACTCGTGCAAGACCTGGTTCACTAGGACCAACGCTCTGATACCAACTGTGACGATCGCTCCAAATCCATATGGACGAACACGTCATTCATCGATTTCATTGCGAGGTATTTGACCTCTATATGATACGTTTTGTAAACATTGCATTCTTTTGAAAAGGCACACCATAAATGAATATTTAAATCAAAGGTTTTCGACATCTGATGATTTCTACATATAGACAATCACCGTAAATAATAGTTTACAATAGTACTTCCATTGACAATGCAGTCAAAATAAGATACATGGTGATGATTTGGTGAATGCAACGTTTCCTTGATAAATATGCCATGTAAGACTCCATGCACATAGCTTGTCTAACATATAAGCAAACAGCGGAAGACTTCTAGGAACCTGAGAATAAACATGCTAACAAGTGTCAACACAAAGGTTGGTGAGTTCATAGTTTTAGTGTTTCGCATAATCTGTATATAAAGGTGGATCACAAGATTTCAGTTGTTCAATCCAGAAACGTTTATCAAAATATTCTACGAAATTGAGCACCCTGGTAACTAAACTTAACGTATATATAATTTGTACCCTTTGTATAATCATCTTAATAATACACGCAAACCAACGTATACGCTTCTCAAATAGCATACGTTCGTTAAAAGGCTAGTGCTCTAGCTCGGACGGGGATATCAAGCCCTATGGATCCATATACAACTACTCGCGCCCATCAGTTCTTATAACCGACAGTTACTAGTTACCAAAGCTAAGGGATTTTCGGTTCAAACTCAGTGTAGAATTTAGTATGTACTTGTGTCCATTGCGTTTAAAATAAATTGTATGTATTCTCAGCCCAAAAATATATTGCAAAAGCAATTAAAAAGGGAGCAATGAAACTCACACATATAAATATTGTATATCGGTTAATAAAGCATTTGCATGTATTCTCAGCCCAAAAATGTAGAGAGTAAAAGGGATCTTATGAAACTCACACATATAAATATTGTATATCGGTTAATAAAGCATTTGCATGTATTCTCAGCCCAAAAATGTAGAGAGTAAAAGGGATCTTATGAAACTCACCTTAGCCGCATAAAAAGTCGTTCACCAAAATGTGACCGAAACTCGGATTACCAAATAACCGTAGATCTCAACCTAGAGAACATATGTTGGTCAATAATTGTTTATCAAGCTAGGTCAGGTCATAGTGTATCACAATCCTAATGCTCGAGATCGACATACAATAGTTATCAAAAGTTATTTCAAAAAGTCAATCTGACTCCATACAATAGTTGAATGATCATGGCAATCGAATCATTTTAATATTTCACATAGTTTTCCAATTCTTGTAAAATTAAACTATAGTTTTTATAAGGCTTTAAAATATGATAAAACAATCAGTTTTGACAATTGTTCAATAAAACGAGACGTGCCTTATATAAGATTTCAGTTACTCGGTTGGTAATATTTAAAAATCTATTTTATCAATCTCGTAAACAAGTTATTTATATCTTAATTGCAGATTCAAAAGCAATTTCAATTAACGTCAATCATAATTCAGTTGATCATATCTTTTAATCCGTTCATCGAAGCTATTCGATATCTAAATGAAAAGTTATTGATTTTTCGCCAGCTTTCCAAAAACATGTATATCATATACCTTTTACCAGTAATATATGTATTTAATTCGTGATTCATTATAACTGTTTAACGACGAAATTTAGCATACAAGCATGTATAAATATATATACTCGAGCACTGGACATGGATACACAATTAATATATAAAAGATAAAATATGAGTGCTTACGTATCAATATTGAGATTCAATATTGTAGGAAAGTACGTAAACGTAACGGAGATGATAAACACTAGGTTTGACTTTACGAGCATAATCCCCAAATCATACCCATAACCTCCATAGCTATAACTCATAATTTCCTTAGCTCTATCCCGCTCGAAAAACCATTTTAAAAGTGACAAGCTCATGACCTCGTCGTAGTATTTTATGTATAATATTACTAAAAATATAAGATTAATAATAATAATAATAATAATCTTAATAATATAATAATAATAATAATAATAATAATAATAATAATAATAATAATAATAATAATTAATATAAATAATAAATAATAATAATATTACACATGGAGTAATATATGTGTAAGAACTCGAGCAGAAACTGGACTTTTATAGGCAACTTTTTGAAATCTGATGCCCATGCGATCGCATGGGTTTTTAGTGTATTTGCCATGCGATCGCATGGCCGCCTGATCCAGCTCAAAATGTTTTTGTTTTCTTGTTTGTCGACATATTATTATATAATATATATAATATATATAATTTAAATAATTAATTATATATTATATTAAATTCATGTGCATAGTTGACTTGTAATTTTCGTTCCGATGACCCGTACGTTGTCACTCGACTTTAGTCCCGGTTACGGTTTCTCGAACGCATTTTTGTACGCTTAGAAAACTCGCAATTTACATTTTGTGACTCGTACCTTTGTCAAAATATAGTCTTAAATTATCAATAAACTATATCATTCAAAGTGTATCTTAAACTTTCGAGTGTTTTGGTCATTTACTTCTATAAATCATTGTCTCGCTATTTGTTGATATATATATATATAATAACAAATCGTTTTATGACCAAGTTAATATATATTTTCAACATTCATAAACACGTATTAAATATATGTCGCAAGTTATTCATACAATTAATATACCAACTTATCGTATATATTCAAATAAATATTTAAACCAATAAGTTTAATGTACGGTATTAAACAATTAAAACTTTATTACGTTTTCAAGTTATAGTATATATATGTATCTATTTACATGTAATGGTTCGCGAATCGTTGAGAACAACCGAAGGGTACTTGAATAGTTCAAAAATTTTGAGATTCGGTTTTACAGACTTTGCTTATCGTGTCGGAAACGTTAAATCATTTAAAGATAAAGTTTAAATTTGGTCAGAAATTTCTGGGTCATCACAGTTTTTGCCATAGTTATTTTTATTTCTAGATTTTTAGGCTTTGCCGTAAAATCCCTTAAGTGCTTTCTTTTTAGACTAAGATCTAGGTGTTTTAGAATTTTGCGACGCCTTTTTAAGTTTTAGTACCTTTTTAAGTTATTGCCATTTGGGATATAGTTTTTCTTGTAAGCTTTAATATTTTTAGACGCAACTTTTAATTCTTAGTTTTTAGTTTCTTTTTAAGTTTAGACGCACTACTTTCTTATTTTTATTTTTCGACGCCTTTTACCTATGTATCAACTATCACTCCAATTAGTAATCTCAATTTGCAATTTTAATTTTAAGTTATTGATAGTAATAAGGTTGGGTTAGTCGAGTGTTTTAAAGTTTTATAGTCATTTTTTTTTTTCGACGCCTTTTATTTTTCAACCCTTTTCTTTTTTGACCTTTTCCGACGCGCTCTTTTTCTTTCTTATTTCTCGCCATTCTAGTTTTTAGGACATAGAATTTTTCTAATTCTTATCTAAATTTCTTTAAATTACGAAAATTTATTTTAAGTGGTTAAATTGATAGACATCAAAATTTTCTGGTTCGTAGTAATAGTTGGATTTGTACGTGGACCGGGTTATTGGAGCCAAACAGTACTCAATTATATTGAGACCAAACGAATCATGCCCCTCTGCTGCATCTTTTGGCTATTCGAAACGTGGGCAAAATCAGAAAAGTCTATTAATTGGATAACTTATATAATTTTTCTTTTCTTTTTAAAAACTAATAGGATATTCAGTGAATGCACCGAGCAAGACGTTCACCACCTTTTGTACGTTCACCACCTGTAACTCGATCAAGACATCTAGCAAATATTGTCGCCGTTGATTTTTCTTTAGAATCGTCATCCAGTCGACCAAGTACTCCAATTCAAATTTCCGATAATCCATTCTTTGAACCCGACCTCACAATTGAGAATCCGGAGAATATTCAGGGACGATTCATAGATCCTGAACCATTAATTTTTCCTCCGGAACCACCAATCATTCAAACAGAGATTGTTGAGGAACGAACCATTAAATCAGAATCCTCTAGTGATTCAGATTCAACAAATTCAATCATGGAGAATCTGGAACCTTTAAGTATGGAAGACCGAATGAGAGCTAAACGCACTGGCCAAGGTCACGCAATTACTCATCCAGACATTAATGCGCCAGATTATGAAATCAAAGGACAAATTCTACATATGGTGACTAATCAATGCCAATTTAGTGGTGCGCCGAAGGAAGATCCAAATGAACATCTTCGTACCTTTAATAGGATCTGCACACTATTTAAAATAAGAGAAGTTGAGGATGAACAGATATATCTCATGTTATTTCCCTGGACTTTAAAGGAAGAAGCTAAAGATTGGTTGGAATCATTACCTGAAGGGGCGATTGATACATGGGACGTTTTAGTTGAAAAATTTCTTAAACAATTGTTTCCGGCATCTAAAGTCGTGAGACTTCAAGGAGAAATTGTTACTTTCACACAGAAACCAAATGAAACTCTATATGAGGCGTGGACCAGATTTGGAAAGTTATTAAGAGGATGTCCGCAACATGGTTTAGACACCTGTCAAATAGTACAAATATTCTACCAAGGATGCGACATCACTACAAGGAAAGACATCGATATAGCAGCTGGTGGTTCTATTATGAAGAAAACAGAAACTGATGCTTATAAAATTATTGATAACACTGCTTCCCACTAACATGAGTGGCACCAAGAAAAAGATATCGTTAGATCATCTAAAGCAGCTAGAGCCGATTCTATCCATGACTTAGATTCCATTTCAGCAAAGATAGACGCTGTCGAGAGACGAATGGAAAAGATGACTAAAGATATTCACTCAATACGAATTAGTTGTGAGCAGTGTGGAGGACCACATTTGACAAAAGATTGTCTCAGTATTGAACTAACAATGGAACAAAGAGAGAATGTTTCATATCTAAACCAAAGGCCTGGAAATAATTATCAGAATAATTATCAACCGCCAAGACCGATTTACAATCAAAACCAAAATTATAACCGAAATATCCCATACAACAACCAACAAGGTCCTAGCAATCAACAAGTATCCAATAATACTTACAACCAGCAAAGTCCTAATTTTCAAAACAAACCACCACAAACCGATGATAAAAAGCCGAATTTAGAAGATATGATGACGAAGCTAGTTGAATCTCAAACGCAGTTTTTCACATCTCAGAAACAAACTAATGAACAAAATGCTCAAGCATTTAGAAATCAACAAGCTTCTATTCAAAATTTGGAACAAGAAGTAAGTAACCTAGCAAGGTTAATAGGTGAAAGAAAACCGGGAAGTTTACCCAGTGATACAAATGCTAACCCCCGGAATGAAACAGCTAAATCCATTACCACAAGAAGTGGTACAACACTTAAACCACCTGCAATACCTGTAATTTCTAATGAAGCTATTCCTACTCCACAAGAACCACAACCTGAACAAGATAAGGAAAAAGAACCGGTAGTTGAAAAGGTTAATGAAGATAACACAGTTAAGGCTAAACCTTATGTTAAACTATACCAACCACCACTTCCTTACCCGAGTAAAATGAAAAAAGAGAAACTTGAAGCCAAGCAATCCAAATTCTTGGATATGTTTAAACAAATAAATGTCAATCTTCCTTTCATTGATGTGATTTCAGGAATGCCTAGATATGCTAAATTTCTGAAAGATCTAATCACAAATAGAAAGAAAATGGAAGAACTCTCGGCCGTTACTATGAATGCTAATTGTTCTGCAGTGCTGTTGAATAAGATACCAGAAAAATTATCTGATCCAGGAAGTTTCACAATTCCATGTTTTCTGGGTAGTCTTAGTTCAATAAAAGCATTGGCAGACTTAGGCGCTAGTATAAATTTAATGCCGTATTTACTATATGCTAAACTAGACCTTGGAGAACTGAAACCAACAATAATAAGTATACAACTAGCCGATAGATCAATAAAATATCCTAGAGGGATAATGGAGAACATGCTAGTTAAAGTTGGTACTTTAGTATTTCCAGTAGATTTTGTTGTTCTGGACATGGAAGAAGATTCTCAAGTTCCTCTCATATTAGGAAGACCATTCTTAAACACGGCTAAAGCAATGATAGACGTGTTTGGTAAGAAACTGACCCTAAGTATAGAGGACGAGAGTGTTACCTTTTCAGTTGATAGAGCAATGCAACAACCGCAATCTGCAGATGATACATGTTATTATATTCAAACTATAGAATCACATGCAGAATTGTTAGAAAAATTTTCAGAATTACAAGGAACAGGAGAATGTTCTTTAGGAGAAGGAACTGAACCAATTGATAAAATTGAAATGTTAGCTACACTAATGGCTAATGGATATGAACCAACAACAGAAGAAATTCAAATCCTAAAAGAAGAAGACAGATATCGATATAAATCATCGATAGAAGAACCTCCGACATTAGAGTTAAAGCCACTTCCAAACCATTTGGAATACGCTTATTTACATGGTGAATCTGAATTACCTGTATTAATATCGTCTTCTCTTACTGAAAATGAGAAATCTTAACTCATTTCTGTGTTGAAAGCTCATAAACCAGCTATTGCATGAAAAATTCATGACATTAAAGGAATAAGTCCTTCGTATTGCACACATAAAATCCTTATGGAAAAAGGTCATAAAACGTATGTGCAACGCCAACGAAGACTAAATCCGAATATGCAAGATGTTGTTAAGAAAGAAATTATTAAACTGCTAGATGCAGGTTTAATTTATCCAATTTCTGATAGTCCATGGGTAAGCCCAGTTCAACGCGTGCCTAAGAAGGGTGGCATGACTGTCATCACAAATGAGAAAAATGAGCTTATTCCTACTAGGACTGTAACAGGATGGTGTGTGTGTATTGATTATAGAAAATTAAATGACGCCACCAGAAAAGATCACTTTCCCTTACCTTTTATTGATCAAATGTTGGAAAGGTTAGCCGGAAACAGTTACTATTGTTTTCTAGATGGTTTTCCGGATATTTTTAAATTCCAATAGCACCCGAAGACCAAGAGAAAACCACATTCACGTGCCCTTATGGTACTTTTGCTTACAAACGCATGCCATTTGGACTTTGCAACGCCCCTGCAACCTTTCAAAGGTGCATGATGGCAATTTTTCACGACATGATAGAAGAATTCATGGAAGTTTTCATGGATGACTTTTCAGTCTTCGGTGATACATTTGAATCATGTCTAGTTAATCTAGAACGAATGCTTATTAGATGTGAACAATCAAATCTAGTTCTTAATTGGGAGAAATGCCATTTCATGGTTAAAGAAGGCATCGTTCTTGGTCATAAAATTTCAAAGGAAGGAATTGAAGTGGATAGAGCTAAAGTAGATGTAATTGCTAAACTTCCACATCCCACCAATGTTAGAGGAGTTAGGAGTTTTCTAGGGCATGCCGGTTTTTACCGACGTTTCATAAAAGATTTTTCTAAAATTGTCACTCCTATGAATAAACTCCTAGAAAAGGATGCTCCATTCATCTTTTCAGAGGAATGTATCAAATCTTTTAATATTCTTAAAGTGAAACTCACTAATGCGCTGATCATGATAACACCAAATTGGAATCTACCGTTTGAACTAATGTGCGATGCAAGTGATTTTGCAATGGGAGCCGTTTTTGGACAAAGGATTGAAAAACGATTTCAACCTATATATTATGCTAGTAAGACGTTACAAGGAGCACAAAAAAATTACACAACTACTGAAAAAGAACTCCTTGCTATTGTCTTTGCTTTTGACAAATTTCGTTCATATCTCGTTCTAGCAAAAACGGCGGTCTATACCGACCATTCTACTCTTAGATACATATTTTTGAAACAAGATGCCAAACCACGATTAATCCGTTGGATCTTACTATTACAAGAGTTCGATATTGAAATCCGAGATAAAATAGGAGCAGAAAATCTCGCAGCCGATCATCTTTCTCGTCTTGAAAATCCTGAATTAGAAGTTCTAAATGAATCGGCCATACAAGACAACTTTCCTGATGAATATCTATTGAAGATAGATTATAATGAAATTCCATGGTTTGCAGACTATGCAAACTACTTAGTATGTGGATTCCTTGAAAAAGGATTATAGTACCAAAAACGAAAGAAATTCTTCAGTGATATAAAACACTATTTCTGGGATGATCCACATTTGTTTAAAAGTTGTCCTGATGGAATAATACGCCGATGTGTATTCGGAGATGAAGCTAGTAAAATCTTAAACCATTGTCACACAGGACCAACAGGAGGGCATTATGGGCCTCAACTAACAGCAAGAAAAGTTTATGATGCTGGATTTTATTGGCCTACAATTTACAAAGACACACACCTTCTTTGCAAATCCTGTGATGCTTGTCAAAGGGCCGAAAAAATATGTCAACGTGATGAAATGCCACAAAATGTCATTCAAGTATGTGAAGTATTTGACATTTGTGGTATTGACTTTATGGGTCCATTTCCAAAATCTCATAATAATCTCTACATTCTCGCTGCCATTGATTATGTATCTAAATGGGCGGAAGCACAAGCTCTCCCGACTAATGATGCACGAGTTGTAGTCAACTTTTTAAAACGTCTTTTTGCAAGGTTTGGAACACCGAATGCTTTAATAAGTGATCGGGGTACTCATTTCTGTAATAATCAACTTGAGAAAGTTCTTAAAAGATATGGAGTAACTCATAAAATCTCCACTGCTTATCATCCACAGACAAGTGAACAAGTTTAAAATACTAACCGAGCTTTAAAACGTATTCTAGAGAAAACCGTAGGATCAAATCCGAAGGAATGGTCCATTAAATTAGAGGATGCACTCTGGGCTTTTAGAATAGCCTACAAAACTCCAATTGGAACCACACCTTTTAAACTCGTTTATGGAAAAGCATGTCATCTTCCAGTAGAAATTGAACACAAAGCATTTTGGGCTTTGAAGACATGTAATCTTGATTTACATGAAGCCGGACGTCTACGGTTAAGTCAACTAAACGAATTAGAAGAATTAAGACAAGAAGCATACGAAAATTCGTTAATCTATAAGGAAAGAACGAAGAAATGACATGATAAAAGAATCAGAAGTTCAAAAGAATTTAAAGAAGGAGATAGAGTTCTTCTTTTCAATTCACGATTCAAGCTATTTCCTGGAAAATTGAAATCAAGATGGTCTGGACCATTCATAGTCAAAAGAGTTTTCCCATACGAAACAGTAGAGTTAATAAATTCAAATGGGATTGAATTTAAGGTTAATGGTCACAGAGTTAAACATTACATAGATAGTCCGATGGAAGTTGACAACGATGTTAATCACAATTTCAACACCACAGCTAAGTATGTGTGGGGAAAATCAAGTCTTTTAAAGGATAATATGTATTTCTGTCAGAGTTAGATTTTCTGTTTTCGTGTAGTTCACGAAAATAGAACCCGAATGGTCTTTCCCTAGCAGACCCTAAAGAACTAGTCTTCTCCCCCCATTCTGAAATTTTATTTTTTTTAGGTTTTTACGAAATGAAGACTTCATGTGAACTAAACCATGGTCTAATGCTACACGCTTTGATTACTAAACGTAATAATGACACACTACCGAGTGAACTGGTATCAGTAATCAGAGAAAAATTGGACGGAGTAAGAAAATAATCCAGATGCGAAAATAATAAGTTACAATTTGGTAAAGAAAAATCAAAATCCGTAGCGAAAAGAAGAGCACGACACCTTGAAAGATGTCACAAATGCAGAAAATGGTCACACGAAGGTAAATGTTCAAATAATCAAACCTATTCAAACACCGAATTTGTTACTTTATGCAGAGACGGACCGTTTATATGTTAGAAGAAAAAACATTAAATGATCGAGGTTACGCCTATGTAGCCATGGAAAACCAATTAGTCCAACTATCTTATGAGTGGGCTAGAGCATATCACTAAGAAATCTATTTCACAGGTAAGTTTGTACAGTTTTCATTTTTATTTTTATTTTTAACCTTTTAATAATAAACGCTAATTTGTTCGCTATAAAGTATTAAATTGGTATTCAATAAAATTAGGTCTTGCGACCGAAATTATTGATATCATACAAAAATTTATTACATCACTGCGAAATTTACCGTTTATCCTTAAGGTATAAATATCTTTAATCAATCAACCCAAAATATTTCAAAAATTCGTCATGAGTTAAATTAGGTTATGTAACCGAAATTACTTTACCGAAAAGAGGGGCATATATTTTTGATAATATTTGATTGATTAAAGTGGGATAAAAGCCAAAAAGATTTTTAATTTTATTTTTAAAAAATTAATAAATTAATATTAAAATAATATTGTAAACTTTTTAAATCAATATATTTAAAAAAGTAAATATTTTAAAAATTATTATTTTTAATATAAGTTTGCATGTATAAAAACAAAATTAAATTTAAGTTTGGTGTGAATTTTTAATATTAATTTTGAATTTTATGCATTTTAAATTTAAGTTGTGTGAATTTAAAAAAAAAAATTTACTTTATCTCATTAAGTTAAAAATATGATTTTTAAAAAATTCGTCGTAAGTTGAAGACTAGGTCGTTGAACCGAAATTGCTTTACCCGAGGGCGGGACGAGAATTTTTATTATCATTATTTTTAATCTTATTAATTTAAAGTATGCCAAAAACATTAAAAAACCCAAAAATCTTTACTTTTAAAAAAACCGCGCTTTGAATTGACCAATTTTAAAATTTTGTCAAGGGACGGACTAAGCCAACGATCCGAAACGCCCTCGCTCCTAAAAAGAAACAAATTTTTAAAATTTTATTAATTTATGTTTTAGAAATTATAACCTTTTTAAAAAAAAACGCCAATATGTTTGGAAACTTTGGTAAAATTTAATCATTTCTATGCTAATCACCCTCAATAATTTAAATTGTTACTGATTTCTTGCAAATGAGGGCATTGCAAGATCTTAAGTGTGGGAAGGGGTTAAATTCTTTCGGATTTTTAAAATTTTTACTTTATACACTTGGTTATCATTAGAAATTCTAGTAACGCAGTAGTTGTATTAGAATCTAGTGCTCTCTGATAATAAAGAACAGCCCTAGTCTTATATACTGACTACCCAATTCTAGTAAAAATTTTCAACTAAATGAATTCAAAATCATGTTTATACATATTTATGAACGATAAAACTAGGTGTTAACACCGAAATTATTGTTACCTCAGAAAGGACATAAATTGAGAAACAAACCAAAATGTTAGAATTCATTTAAGAATGAAATAGAGGAGAACAAAAAGGCAAATAAAAGAAAATAAAAGCCAAGTGTGGAAAAATTTACAAAGTTATTTAAAACATATATCACATATTTTTGTACAAATAACTGAAAATACTTTTGTTTTGGACTAAACTAAAAAGTTTTACCCGATTTACTGTAAGAAAGATGGATCTACACGATGAATCAATTCCATCATTAAAAGGAAGTAAAGTCTTCCGAAAAAGAAACGCGCTTCTTGATTTAGGTCATGAAGTTGTCGTCCAGACCAGCTGTAGGTTAACGAAAAATCTAGAAAAGTCATCACTAAAATCAGCAGGAAATCCACGGACCTCAGCATTAAACAGGGTCGCCAAGTGGTCAGACTTATCCTAACCATGAGAGGATCTGTCTTGTAAAATGGGGAGGACGCCGTGCAAATTAGCTGGATAAGACTAATGAGTCAGATCCCCAGAAAGGATAATCTCCTTAAAAGATCAAAAATCAGCTTTTAAGACTAATATTACTCAATCCTAGAGATTGACCTTAAAGATTGAGAATTACAAACTCATGGAATTCGATGATATCTAAACTCGAGCTTGAACGAGAAAATATTTTAATCAAATTAAAACCGATTTGTTTTCTGAAAACCCATTTTCAATGCGTTCATTACCATTGAACGTAAAATCCTAGGAATTCACCTGGAATTCATTAGGTCACCTGAACCAATTCGGGTGTCAACCGTAAGAACGGTGGTTGCATAGCATGGTCAAAGACAGGACCTTGTGCCAGACCGAAAAATTATAAGGGTGAGCTTTACTATTGCTCCTACAAAGGATAGTAATTGCGTCCGACACGTTATAGACCATAATTAAAAGCATGTCAGGGGACATTGCCTTAACAGTTGCTTGTTCAACGCTTCCCTTTACAACCGGACGGTAGTTTATCGAAAGGTAATATACGGAACAAGTATACTGGACGTGTTGCTTTCCCAATACAAGGTTAGCAAGTGGGTGAAATAAAACCGCAAGTTTTGAGCTAAAATTTTCAAATCTAAAACCCACCAAACCCACAAAAACAATTTGCAAACACCGGTGAAGGGTTATTCCGGAAAACTTATCTAGGGTAAAAACTAGATTTAATTTTCAAAAGATCAAATGTTTTCATAAAGATCCAATTTCCTTAATGGATCTAAATTTTCATAAGTCATGTGAGACTGTAAACCACATCGTTACTACCATTGTTTATACCGCCGTAAAGAAATCACTGATGTACAAAGTGTGAAGAATAAAGAAGTGATTCTTGTATTTCAAGACTATATTGCTTGAGGACAAGCAACACTCAAGTGTGAGAATATTTGATAATGCTAAAAACGAAAATATATTTCATAGCATTATCCCTCAAGAAAGACAAGCTTTTAGTTGCAATTGTTCTATTTACAAGTGATATTCGTTTAAATAATAAAAGGTGAAGACAAAAGACAGATTCGACGAATTGAAGACGCAAACGACCAAAAAGCTCAAAAGTAAAAAATACAATCAAAGAGGTTCAAATTATTGATGAGAAACGTCTAAAAATGACAAGAGTACAAGACGCAAAAAGCAAAGTACACGATATAAAATAGTGCGCAAGGACGTTCGAAAATCCGGAACCGGGACCAGAGTCAACTCTCAACGCTCGACACAACGGACTAAAAATTAAAAGTTAACTGTGTATATAAATATAATATAATATATAATTAATTATATAAATTATATATATATATATATATATATATATATATATATATATATATATATATATATATATATATATATTATATTTATATATTAAAACCGTCGGCAGACTAGGATCCAAACTTGTGTGAGCTGGGTTTACGAACTCCGCGACTTGCGGAGTTTGTAGTGCAAAAATACCGCGACTCGCGGAGCTGTCCTGGACAAAAATGCCTATAAAAGCTCGCGCATTCTGAACGTTTGATACATCTTTTTCTTTCCATCCTACGTAAACTTATATATATATATATATATATATATATATATATATATATATATATATATATATATATATATTTTAATTTTAATTTTAATTTTAAATCCTAATAATAAGGGTATGTTAGCGAATGTTGTAAGGGTGTAAGTCGAAATTCTGTCCGTGTAACGCTACGCTATTTTTAATCATTGTAAGTTATGTTCAACCTTTTTACATTAATGTCTCGTAGCTAAGTTATTATTATGCTTATTTAAAATGAAGTAATCATGATGTTGGGCTAATTACTAAAATTGGGTAATTGGGCTTTGTACCATAATTGGGGTTTGGACAAAAGAACGACACTTGTGGAAATTAGACTATGGGCTATTAATGGGCTTTATATTTGTTTAACTAAATGATAGTTTGTTAATTTTAATATAAAGATTTACAATTGGACATACCTATAAATAACCATATACACTCGATCGGACACGATGGGCGGGGTATTTATATGTACGAATAATCGTTCATTTAACCGGACACGGGAATGGATTAATAGTCTATGAAATTATTAAAACAGGGGTGAAATTATGTACAAGGACACTTGGCATAATTGATAACAAAGTATTAAAACCTTGAGTTACACACAATCGATAACCTGGTGTAATTATTAAACAAAGTATTAAAAACTTGTTACAGTTTAAGTCCCCAATTAATTGGAATATTTGACTTCGGGTATAAGGATAATTTGACGAGGATACTCGCACTTTATATTTATGACTGATGGGCTGTTATGGACAAAAATCAGACGGACATATTGAATAATCCAGGACAAAGGACAATTAACCCATGGGCATAAAACTAAAAATAACACGTCAAACATCATGATTACGAAAGTTTAAATAAGCATAATTCTTTTATTTCCTATTTAATTTCCTTTATTTTATATTTAATTTCACTTCTAATTATCACACTTTTATTTATTGTTATTTAATTGCACTTTTAATTATCGTACTTTTTAATTATCGCAATTTTATTTTATCACACTTTTATTTATCTCAATTTCATTATCGTTATTTACTTTACGCTTTAAATTAAGTCTTGTATTTATTTTTAATATTTTACATTAGGTTTTAACTGCGACTAAAGTTTTAAAATCGACAAATCGATCATTAAACGGTAAAAACCCCCCTTTATAATAATAATATTACTTATATATATTTTTGTATTTTTATAAAATAAAACTAATATAGCGTTAAGCTTTGTTTAAAAGATTCCATGTGGAACGAACCGGACTTACTAAAAACTACACTACTATACGATTAGGTACACTGCCTATAAGTGTTGTAGCAAGGTTTAAGTATATCCATTCTATAAATAAATAAATATCTTGTGTAAAATTGTATCGTATTTAATAGTTTTTCGTTGTAAAAATAAAGCTATTTCATATACACCTCGCATAACCATCAACAACCAAGCTTTAGTATAATTAGAATTATGTTATAATGTTATAATAATAAGTAATAAATAATATAATTACTATATACGGAGTATAAATAGATAAGGTTTATTCCACGACTTTCTTTCAAGATATTTGTCCTCCATCAACAATTAATGTAAATCTAATTTATTTTACCAATATTTTTCGCAAGAGATAAACTTAAATGAATAAAATATTTAAGTAATGAAAATTAGAATTGTACTAAATCATATACAAAGTTACTACGGAGTATTAGATAAATATATAAATAGATAAATATATTGATTATTTTAGGAAATTATTATTATTATTTAATTTAATTGAGAAAATGACATGTATGATTATTTAATTCAGTTTAACTGAGAAATTGACACGCGTGCAAATTTAATTCAAATTAATTAAGAAATTGACATGTAGTATTATTAGCATGCGCTTTATAATAATGTGTGTATATATATATATATATATATATATATATATATATATATATATATATATATATATATATATATATATATATATATATATATATATATATATATATATATATATATATATATAAGTAATCATATGAGAAGTAATATATATGAAACAAATCAATGGTCATCAATTTATGATGGTTTTCTACAATTTAAAATAACTGAAAAGGGTATAGTTGAAAAACTCTTTCCATAACTTCTCACGTGGAACATCTCCATCTCCATCCTAATTAAGACTCTTTTTTACGCAGCGTTATGGCCTGAAAATTACCACCATCAAGCCATGGTGGTGCAGTAACGTGGCGTGATCGGAGCAGAAAATGACCAGCGCGATGGTTGCTTCACAGGCAGAGAAATGACGTGTTTAAAGCTCACAACCAATAACAAAGAGCCACCTCCTTTGTTTCATATGTTTATATTTTAATTTTTAGTTTATTGAGTGTATTATGCTACAGTATGTTTATTGATGAAGATGTAGATGTTCTCATATGAAGAAGAAGAAGAGGTCGAATCCAGATCTGGATCTGATGCAAATTGGAGATAAAATAAAGAAAGTTACATTTTATGCCCTTAGACATTGTATGATTTTACAAAATTCATACATACTATAATAATTTAACCAAAAAATATTTTAAAATAAATAATAAATTAAAACTAAATACGGTATAATATAAAAACTTAACAAAAAATGAAAAATATAAATTAAAAATGTGGGACCAATAACCCCCATCACACTTCCATCACGCCTACCATTACAAATTCCATCACGCCATCACCCCTGATATGCCACTAACGGACGGTTTTATTTCTGCGGTGTCATTAGGTCGCAGGGTGCCCGATTCGGTAGCACACAGTGTCTTCGTTTATTTATATTTTGCGGGGCCTAAATTTACTTTTACTTTCTAAGGTGTAGAAGGTGTAAGTTAACCTAGTGTCGAATTTTATGCTGATTAACGAATTGAAGATCAAGTGGATAATTGTCTTTTAGTTAAATTATCTGGATAGAAGATAGTAGTTGATTTTAGCTAAAGGTCCTAAATGCAGAAAAGTAAATAAAGTGGGAGGATACCTGGAGTATGCAGATCAAGGAAATGTTGACCAAGATATCAGTATTGGGTTAGGGAAAGGTAATTATGCTTATGTTAAGACTATGCTTGGATTGTTGTAAATCTGGTTGGATGAGCCAATTACACAGACCTACTTATCTCTGAACTCTCGGAGTTCTCTTTGAGCAGTGAGAAGTATGTCACTTGGTCGTATAACTGAAGTGTAACAATACCTCGAAGGTTATCCTCAGTAAAGTACTAGGTTTATTAGTGAGTTAAGCTCTAATCCTATCCCTCGTTATCAGTTTAGATAACTGAATAACAACGTGCCGTGTTGATTGAACACTGATCACAAACGGAAGGAGTCCGTCGGTTTAAGTTGGCAAAACCTTAAATGAAAACTAACAACCATTACATCATACTAATGAGATCACAACAAATCAAACATTATACAGCATCATAGTTAATATACTGATAGTAAAGCAGATAGAAACCTAATGAGTACCTGAACAGTTGATATGACTAAGACCTAGGGCAACAATCAGACAAGAACATGCAATAGGCTTGGGTCATACAGTAAAGGCACTAACTAGATCTTAACAGCTCTTAAGAGGTCTCTTCGGAACAGTCAATAGGCATACTAGGTCATTCATGTTGTAGCGACCCGACCAAATCATGTTTGACGGCGCCGACTACTTAGGTCCCGTTACGTGGTCATAAGTCTTTAACATGACGTTTGACCAAAATATGTCGCATTCATTTCATAAGTAAAAAGATGTTTCAAGTTTACAAAAGTAGTTCAAAGACTAGTTACATTACAAAGTTTAACGTACGAATGAAACCAATGCGACACAATTAAAAAGTTGTCAAAAGACGCTCCAACTATGTATGTATACTCAACATCCAAGCAAGTATCAAAAAGAGTGCGGAAGCATGTATCAAGTAGCGTTCAAGGACCTGAGAAAACATATAGAAAACTGTCAACGAAAACATTGGTGAAATCATAGGTGTTTTAGTAAACGTTGCATTTGAACCACAAGATTTAATATAATATGATTATCAAAATTATTTGCATTCCAAAGTTGTTATCTGTTTCGCGGGCACCCAATTATCAAACTTAACTATTTTGCACCCTTTGCGTAGTGTTAGAACATACACTAGACCTGAAAATATATTTCATCCGCTAACGGTAGCGAACCGTCCGAATGAGGCTCGTCAAGCCCATGTGATCACATAATATAAGTTCACGTTTACACCCTGCAAGTGTAACTAATGATAATTGAATTGAGGATTTTTGTTCAAACCCGTACGTGGAATGTTCGTTTTCGTACTTGTGTTCAAGTGTAAAAGTATGATACGTATATGTTTCTCATCCCATAGTTTAAAGCGTAAAAGTTGTTGAAAGATGGGACTATGATCTCACCTTGAGTGCACGTATGAAAAGTACTTCACAAAGTAACGTGTGCAAAGGATAATGCTAGTCTTGACCTAAACAAATAAGTCGTATCAATAACGGTAAACACGATAGGTCAAAGATGTTCAATTAGTCCTATGGCTCGTTACGACTCGATTATGTAGCATGTGAAACAATTTGTCAAGTTTCATGCAAGATACAAGTATAGAAACAAGCTAGGAAGGTTGCATAATCATTTGGTTAAGTTTGACAAAAAGTCAAACTTTGGTCGGTCAAAGTCAACGAAAAAGTCAACACGTTCGGGTCGGGTCCCGAACTATTTTTCTGAGGTTTTTATTCATATATAAGCATGTTAGAACAATTCTCATGTGAATCGGAGGTCCATAGCGTGCCAAACATTTTTCTTATTTTGACCAAGGAGGTCAGAACCTGGACACGCCTTATGTCGCGCCGCGACATAGGCTGGCCGCGCCGCGGCACATAACGTGTGCTGGTGCCTGGTTAGTTTCAATTGTTCAAGTCTTTTTCCGAACTTTGATCAAACACAAATCACAAACCGTAAACACTTATGACACGCATTTTATATCGTTGGAAAGCTAATTTGACAAAGAACACAACTAAATACATTTCATCAACTAAAAACGTCATTTGCAATAACCGAATTTCCAACATTTAATGCTCAATTAATACTCAAGTTCATAAATGCACAAAATAGGATTCGGAAATTAAATGCATACATATGACACGCCGTTTCGTAGGTAATCAAGCATACAATCTAACTAACCACTTACCAACCACAATTCATGGCATTCAATACATTAAATGTTCACATTCAATTCTATCAAACCCTAACCAACAACATCAAAATCACTAATCATGTTTATGAAGTTTTCTAAAACAACCTACATATCAAATTGAAGCTAGTGATATTAGGAACACATTTAATACATGCATTTATAACATTTAACATCATCCACACAACCAAATCACCAAATCAAACACACCAAAGTTTATGTTCATGCTAGTTACTTCAAATAACAAAATCGAACATATAAATCATATATTCATGTTAGACTTGAGCCATAGACACTAATTAACAACTTTATAAGTTAAAAACATCAAGAACACAAAATCTAGTGATTTTAGAAAGTTACCCAAACTTGATGAAATCGGTATGGAATCGAAGAGGAAGTTGCAAGGATTCCAAATATGTAATTTGTTTTACAAGACACCCGCTAGCTTGGATTTAGATGATGATTCTTTGAAATGGATAATTGAAAGAAAATGGAGAAGTAGTGAAAGAAAAGGAAAATGAAAATGAAAAAGAAAGGAGGTGGGGTTGACTAGTCAAATGCTAGTCACCTCTTTGGCTCTTTGGCGAAACTAGTCCCTCGAGTTCGGTTGCGGGTGCTTGAATTACCTAAACGAGATATTTTTAAAACGCGTATCAACGGGAGATGTTATAAGCATATAATGGAATTTAAATAGTTAAACGGAAAAGTAAACGGAAAAAGGCAGGATGTTACATTACCTACTCCTTAAAAGAAATTTCGTCCTGAAATTTAAGTAGGCGTAGTATTCGTTGTTTCTTCCTCGGAATTTTGTGTTTCCGGAATCGGGAATAAGTGAGGGTATTCCTTTTGCATCTGATCTTGCCTTTCCCAAGTAAACTCGGGTCCTCTTTTGGCATTCCAACGAACCTTGACAATCGGGATTCGGCTTTGTTTCAATGTCTTGACGGAGGTGTCCACAATTTCAACCGGTTCTTCCACAAAATGAAGTTTGTCATCAATAGTAAGTTCCTCGAGAGGGATGACGATATCGGGTTCGGCAAGACACTTTTTCAAGTTTGATACATGGAAGGTAGGATGAACGGAGCTCAATTGGGGCGGAAGATCTAAACGATAAGCAACGGTTCCAATACGCTCCAAGATTTCGAAAGGACCAATATACCGCGGATTTAATTTCCCACGTTTTCCAAAACGAATGATACCTTTCCAAGGTACGACTTTTAACATGACGCGGTCACCGACTTGAAATTCAAGGTCGTTGCGTCTTTTGTCGGTATAGCACTTTTGACGACTCCAGGCCGTCCGAAGCCTATCTCGGATTTGAACGATCTTCTCGGTGGTTTCATGAATGAGTTCGGGTCCCGTGATTTGTACGTCGCCTACTTCGGCCCAACAAAGAGGAGAACGGCATTTTCGGCCATATAACGCTTCGAATGGGGCGGCTTTTATACTCGCGTGATAACTATTGTTGTAGGAGAATTCGGCGTGAGGTAAGTGCTTGTCCCAAGCTTTTCCAAAATCAACAACGCAAGCCCATAACATGTCCTCCAAGGTTTGAATTGTGCGTTCACTTTGCCTATCGGTTTGAGGATGATATGCGGTGCTCATGTCTAAACGCGTTCCCAACGCTTCTTGCAAGGTACGCCAAAATCTAGAAACAAAACGGCCATCTCGGTCGGAGATAATCGATAAAGGTACACCGTGTCGGGCTACGATCTCCTTGATGTAAAGTTGTGCAAGTTTCTCCATTTTTTCGGTCTCCTTCATGGCGAGAAAGCGTGCGGATTTGGTGAGACGGTCAACAATAACCCAAATGGTATCATAACCGCGCGTCGTTTTTGGTAGTTTGGTGATAAAATCCATCGTTATCCTTTCCCACTTCCATGGCGGGATCTCGGGTTGTTGAAGTATTCCGGATGGTCTTTGGTGTTCGGCTTTGACTTTGGAACATGTCAAACACTTGGAAACATAAGTAGCTACGTCCTTTTTGATGTTCGGCCACCAATATTGTTGTTTAAGGTCGTGGTACATTTTATTGGCACCGGGGTGAATCGAGTATCGTGACGTATAGGCTTCATCTAAAATAAGACTTCGTAGGTCCCCATAACTAGGCACCCAAATCCTTCCGGTGAAATATCGGAGTCCGGTTTCCTTAGTTTCGAATCGAGAGACGAGAATGTTCAAGAGCTCGTGTGAAACGTTTTCATCCTTGAGAGCTTCATCTTGGGCTACCCGAATTTGGCTATTAAGGTTTGTGTGGATGGTGATGTTTAAGGCTCGGACACGAAGAGGCACCGCTCTTTCTTTTCGACTTAAGGCATCGGCTACTACATTTGCCTTTCCGGGATGGTAACAAAGCTCGCAATCGTAATCGTTTAAGGTTTCAATCCACCTTCGTTGTCTCATGTTTAGTTGCTTTTGATCGAAGATGTGTTGGAGACTTTTGTGATCGGTAAAGATTGTACTCTTGGTTCCATAAAGATAGTGTCTCTACATTTTAAGTGCAAAGACAATGGCTCCGAGTTCAAGATCATGTGTCATGTAGTTTCGTTCATGAATTTTGAGTTGTCGAGAAGCATAAGAAATGACTTTCATTCGTTGCATCAACACACACCCAAAACCATGTTTCGAGGCATCGCAATACACAACAAAATCATCGTTGCCCTCGGGAAGTGACAAAATAGGAGCGGTGGTTAGCTTCGTTTTCAAGATTTGAAATGCGGATTCTTGTTCGGTTGCCCAAACGAATTTTCTTCCCTTATGAGTTAACGCAGTTATAGGACGAGCGACCAAAGAGAAATCTTTGATGAATTGACGAATTGACGAATGTGAGTAGGAGTTGTAGGAGTCTCCCATTTACTAATGGCTTCGATTTTTGATGGATCGACTTTAATACCTTGGTCACTTACAACATGACCAAGAAATTGAACTTCCTTCAACCAAAATTCACACTTGGAGAATTTGGCATAGAGTCGTTCTTGTCTTAAAAGTTCAAGCACAAGTCGGAGGTGTTCCTCGTGTTCTTCTTTGCTTTTAGAATAAACCAAAATATCATCGATGAACACGATAACGAATTTTTTAAGATACGGTTTGCACACGCGGTTCATAAGATCCATGAACACCGCCGGTGCGTTAGTGAGACCAAATGGCATGACAAGGAATTCATAACTACCATAACGAGTTCGGAAAGCGGTTTTGGAGACATCTTCCCCCTTAACCCTTAATTGATAATAACCCGAGCGGAGATCGATTTTCGAATATACACAAGACCCTTGTAGTTGATCAAAGAGGTCATCGATGCGAGGAAGAGGATATCGGTTCTTAACCGTCAATTTGTTTAGTTCACGATAATCAATGTACATTCTTAGGGATCCGTCTTTCTTTTTAACAAACAAAATCGGAGCGCCCCAAGGTGAACGGCTAGGTTGGATAAAACCACGATCAAGTAGTTCTTGGATTTGACTTTGTAATTCTTGCATTTCAGATGGAGCGAGTCTATATGGTGCACGTGCTACGGGTGCGGCTCCCGGAATAAGATCGATTTGGAATTTAACTGGTCGATGAGGTGGAAGACCCGGCAATTCGTCGGGAAATACATCAGAATAGTCACTAACAATTGGCAAATCATCGATGTGCTTCTCATCGGACTCGACTTTCTTAACGTGAGCAAGGATCGCAAAACAACCCTTACGGAGTAGTTTTCTAACTTTAATGCATGAAACGAGGTTGAGTCCGGTGCAACTCTTATCGCCATAGACGATCAAAGGTTCACCATTCTCGATAGGAATTCGGATTGCGTTAAGATCACAAAGGATGTGAGATTTCATTTTGGCTAGCCAATTCATACCGATTATTACATCGAAGCTTCCTAGTTCCATGGGTATCAAGTCAATTTCAAACTCATTACCCAAAATGTTTAACGTACACCCCCGGTAATATGTGTCGGCACTCAATAGTTTCCCGTTGGCCACTTCAATGGTATAAGTGGTATCTAGTGGAAGTGGTGGAGTGCTAAAATGTAACAACCCAAACCAAACCGCGACCAGAAAACAAAATAAAAATTTTTTTGCTGTACAGAGAAGTGGCGCGGCGCGCCATTCGGGCCTGTCCGGAAAGTTTCAAAATGCGAAAAAGATCGACCAGTTCCCGACATTTTTAGACGACACGCTTTTAACCACACATTCAAATATGTAAAACTAACACAATTCAAGCGTAAAATAAGTTTTACAAAGCGGGGCCCACTTCGGCCGTTTTACGAGTTTAATACAAAATATGAGTTTCGACCACCAAAAAGTTTAAGTACCAAACTACACTACGAGCATGGCGTTTGGGATTAAACTACCCAAGTCTCGGTCAAACTCCAAGAACTAACACTTCCAAAAAGTGTCCCCTAATCAACAAGCGGGATCTCTAATCCATGATAATGCCCTTACCCTTGTCCACAACCGAACCTATAAAAATAGTAAACAACGAGAGGGTAAGCAAAGCTTAGTGAATGCAATAATTATACGAATACATATATAATTATACCTACTTGCATACACTTACACAAACCGCAAACATGCTAACAAACACAATTAGCTTATCGTCGCAATAACAAGCTATAAACCTCCAATACCACAAGCTAGCATAACAACAGCATATAAATATAACTCGAATAATATAATATGCTTACCACACAAATAACCATGGTTAACCAATAGTACAAGGGAACGGCGCTCGCGAAAACGCCATCGGTGTTCATAACATCCGTTAGGGCACTTAACACCTCGCACCACTAACCCCTAGGGTGGCACCTTAACACCTCGGCACATCACCCCGAGTGGCATCTTAATACCTCGATGCATCACTCATTATTTTTACGGAGTGGTGTCTTAACACCTCAACACTACACTCCTAGGTGGCATCTTAACACCTCGATGATACACCCGAGTGGCATCTTAACACCTCGATGCTACACTCTTCCCGTGAAACATGATGTCTTAGCACCTCGACACAACACATTTCACGCTACAACAAATAAATACATTATATACATACGCATATAATTTTTCCACTCACCTCAAAGTCTTGTGAAAAGATACCCGAGCTTGCGAAACCTCAAAGTAACGTACCTATCACATTATACATATAATCAAATGCAAACTCAAGTCGGTCAACCAAACCCTTTCACCATTCTAAGCCATTTTGACCCAAGGTGCAATTTCAACCCATTTGCACCCTTAACCCTAAATTGGGTCAACACACACCAAAACCCTAATCATTCGTCAAGATGGGTTTAAAACACACTTAGGTCACAAGGCTAACTCGTTTTCATACTTGCTAGGCCGCTTAGGTCATTAAAGACTCATTTGACCCATTTCAAAGTCAACACACGCATTTGGGTCATCCATACCCAATAACACCCATTTACATATCATTAAAGTGTTCTTGTACGTTAACTAACCAATTAAGTTCATAATCATCAATCTAACACTTGAAAACCCTAGTTAGTCATCTTTGATTCTTCATGACCCAAATTCATCCAAAAACACCCCACTCACCCACAAATGGGTTTTAAGTTCATCATTAACCCTAACTCTAACCCTTTCACAAATTAAAAAAGGAAATCAAGATTAGAGCATACCACTATGATCAAAGCGTAGCTAGAGGAAAGATGAACAACTTTAATACCCGCACTTTGATCCGAAATCGCCTCCTTCTTCCTTGATTCAAGCTTTCCCTCACTAAGAATCTCTCTCTCTCTATAGAAACTAAATTGGAAGAAGTGAAGTAGATGAAAATGGAGTTATGAGGCTCCCCAAAACTGATCTAGGGCCTTAAGGTCGGCCCTCAAGTGAATTTACCCAATTGCCCTCAAAATATCTAATTAAAAACAAAGTGAGCTGTCAGCCCGTAATGGCGCGGCGCGCCATAAGGCCGCGCGGCGCGCCAAATGTCCAGTTCAGCTTCTTTTGCCTTTTAATTAAATACAACCTAAACCCCACAACTTGAATAACTTATACATACATAAGTACAATAAAATATTCGGGTCTTACATAAAAGAATGAGTCAAAGTCTTGGATACAAAACTCTTATCGGCACCTGAATCGAATAAACAAGTAACATAAGTGTTGTTGAGGAGAAACGTACCCGTGACTAATTCATTGTCATCTCGGGCTTCCTCGGTGTTGATGTTGAAAGCTCATCCGCGTGTGTTGGTGTTGGCTTTCTTCTTCGGACATGCATTTCTAAAATGACCCGTTTGGCCACATTCATAACAAGTACCCAGTTTTGGTGCATTAGGCACCTTTTGAGCAACGGGGGCGGCACTTCTACAATCGTTGGCCACATGACCACCCCTTTGGCACCGTTGGCAAAATAGATTGCTACATTCACCATAGCCGTGTTTGTGGCATTTGTTGCAAAAGGGTTTATTTCCGCCATAAATTTTCTTGGCGTCGGAGGTGAAAGGCTTTTTGGTGAAGTTGTTGTTGTAGTTGTTGCTTGATTGGGGGGCTTCCCATTTTCTTTTGTTGCCGCCCGATTTATCCTCGGCCTTAGGTGCCGAAACTACGATTTCGTCAACCGTTTCGATCAATTGGCGGGCCATGTTTAAGGCTTGTTGTAGGTTAGCGGGTTTGGATGACATCACTCCTTGTTTGATGCTCTTCGGAAGACCATCCATGTAGAGTTCAACCCTTTGAGATTCGGGATTCACGAGGTTGGGACACATCAAGGATAGCTCGGCGAATCGTTGATTGTAGGACTTGAGATCGTTTCCGACCGCCTTTAAAGTTCTTAGCTCTTGCTCGAGCTTTCGGGTTTCTTCACGAGGAAAATCTCGACGACCAACCTTTCCCTTAAATCGGCCTAAGAGAGGGCGTGAGCTTCGTCGGTACCCACCGATTGTACATACGTGTTCCACCACGTGAGTTTGATACCGGCAAAGGTGTGGGTGGAATATTTGACTTTATCTTGGTCCCGACAACCGCTTATGCTAAAAACGGCTTCCGTTTGTTCGAACAATCGAGTGAGTACAACCGGTCCCCCGGTTCCGTCAAAAGTGTGAGGTTTGCACCCCATGAAGGCTTTGTAGGAGCACCCTTCGCTTGAGTTACCGGCTCCATTATTGTTGTTGTTATTGTTATTGTTGTTGTTGGAGGAGTGACCGGCCATGGCCGCCTCTACGGCGGTGGCTACCATTCGTTGTAGAGTTTGTTCAGGAGTCTCATGGCGTGGCACACGACGAGGAGGCATTGTCCCTTCAAAACACAAGAATACCATTGATTAGTATTTTCAATAATACTAATCATGATATGGAATAAGGATAGAGAGAATTTTTCCTTGACTCGCCTTAAATTCTTTATGTCATAATGTCGGAATGTTCATATGAGTCACTGTAATATAATCCCGGTAATTATATTACCCTAATTCATATGTGCATTCGACACTATTTCATATAGTCAAGGTGGCGCGTCAATTAAATCAAGTAACGTGAGATTAAGATTGAATAAGAATTAGATATGATAGAAGAGTTCGAGTATAAATGCATAAGTAGTCAAGTAATTCCTACTTCAAGTCTATATTCCAGTTGTAGTCTAGACTCACTAATGCACCCTATGACTCGGGGTTGACACCAATGAACTCTAAATCCCTACAACCAACGCTCTGATACCATCTGTAGCGACCCGACCAAATCATGTTTGACGGCGCAGACTACTTAGGTCCCGTTACATGGTCATAAGTCTTTAACATGATGTTTGACCAAAATATGTCGCATTCATTTCATAAGTAAAAGGATGTTTCAAGTTTACAAAAGTAGTTCAAAGACTAGTTACATTACAAAGTTTAACGTACGAATGAAACCTATGCGACACAATTAAAAAGTTGTCAAAAGACGCTCCAACTATGCATGTATACTCGACATCCAAGCAAGTATCAAAAAGAGTGCGGAAGCATGTATCAAGTAGCGTTCAAGGACCTGAGAAAACATATAGAAAACTGTCAACGAAAAAGTTGGTGAAATCATAGGTGTTTTAGTAAACGTTGCATTTGAACCACAAGATTTAATATAATATGATTATCAAAATCATTTGCATTCCAAAGTTGTTATTTGTTTCGCGGGCACCCAATTATCAAACTTAACTGTTTTGCACCCTTTACGTAGTGTTAGAACATACACTAGACCCAAAAATATATTTCATCCGCTAACGGTAGCGAACAGTCCGAAGCTCGTCAAGCCCATGTGATCACATAATATAAGTTCACGTTTACACCCTGCAAGTGTAACTAATGATAATTGAATTGAGAATTTTTGTTCAAACCTGTACGTGGAATGTTCGTTTTCGTACTTGTGTTCAAGTGTAAAAGTATGATACGTATATGTTTCTCATCCCATAGTTTAAAGCGTAAAAGTTGTTGAAAGATGGGACTATGATCTCACCTTGAGTGCACGTATGAAAAGTACTTCACAAAGTAACGTGTGCAAAGGATAATGCTAGTCTTGACCTAAACAAATAGGTCGTATCAATAACGGTAAACACGATAGGTCAAAGATGTTCAATTAGTCCTATGGCTCGTTACGACTCGATTATGTAGCATGTGAATCAATTTGTCAAGTTTCATGCAAGATACAAGTATAGAAACAAGCTAGGAAGGTTGCATAATCATTTGGTTAAGTTTGACAAAAAGTCAAACTTTGGTCGGTCAAAGTCAACGAAAAAGTCAACACGTTCGGGTCGGGTCCCGAACTATTTTTCTGAGGTTTTTATTCATATATAAGCATGTTAGAACAAGTCTCATGTGAATCGGAGGTCCATAGCGTGCCAAACATTTTTCTTATTTTGACCAAGGAGGTCAGAACCTAGACACGCCTTATGTCGCGCCGCGACATAGGCTGGCCGCGCCGCGGCACATAACGTGTGCTGGTGCCTGGTTAGTTTCAATTGTTCAAGTCTTTTTCAGAACTTCGATCAAACACAAATCACAAACCGTAAACACTTATGACACGCATTTTATATCGTTGGAAAGCTAATTTGACAAAGAACACAACTAAATACATTTCATCAACCAAAAACATCATTTGCAATAACCGAATTTCCAACATTTAATGCTCAATTAATACTCAAGTTCATAAATGCACAAAATAGGATTCGAGAATTAAATGCATACATATGACACGCCATTTCGTAGGTAATCAAGCATACAATCTAACTAACCACTTACCAACCACAATTCATGGCATTCAATACATTAAATGTTCACATTCAATTCTATCAAACCCTAACCAACAACATCAAAATCACTAATCATGTTTATGAAGTTTTCTAAAACAACCTACACATCAAATTGAAGCTAGTGATGTTAGGAACACATTTAATACATGCATTTATAACATTTAACATCATCCACACAACCAAATCACCAAATCAAACACACCAAAGTTTATGTTCATGCTAGTTACTTCAAATAACAAAATCGAACATATAAATCATATATTCATGTTAGACTTGAGCCATAGACACTAATTAACAACTTTATAAGTTAAAAACATCAAGAACACAAAATCTAGTGATTTTAGAAAGTTACCCAAACTTGATGAAATCGGTATGGAATCGAAGAGGAAGTTGCAAGGATTCCAAATATGTAATTTGTTTTACAAGACACCCGCTAGCATGGATTTAGATGATGATTCTTTGAAATGGATAATTGAAAGAAAATGGAGAAGTAGTGAAAGAAAAGGAAAATGAAAATGAAAAAGAAAGGAGGTGGGGTTGACTAGTCAAATGCTAGTCACCTCTTTGGCTCTTTGGCGAAACTAGTCCCTCGAGTTCAGTTGCGGGTGCGTGAATTACCTAAACGAGATATTTTTAAAACGCGTATCAACGAGAGATGTTATAAACATATAACGGAATTTAAATAGTTAAATGGAAAAGTAAACGGAAAAAGGCGGGATGTTACACATGTCTCAATTCCTAGGTTCCGTGTCCTAAAAGTGCATTAGATGCCTCTCGGGAACTCCGGCCATACCGAGTTCATAGAATCTTCAAATACAGTATAACCAGGGGTCTTAATTCTATGAAGTAGCTTATTTCATATAGGTGAACAAGTCCTGATCACAACCTAAGTTGGTCAATCCTTAAGATGCTAGCATACAAATCTATCAGACTTCCTAGTTCAGCATTATAACAGTAAGCGTACTATATTAACATAATTACGCTAACCCAAACTTCTATCATGGCAACATACAGATAAATTAAGCTATCATGGCAATATCAGAACGCATTATTAAACATAAAAGATAAGAATACATGTTTAATATAAAAGACAAGCGTTTCGGATAATAACCTGAAAAAGCCGAACTAATCTGCCCGGGATCGCAGGGACTCACCGGGATATCCTCCGAAAAATAAAAGCTAAGCTAACTACTAACTAAAAACTAACTAAAAATTGAAAATTTAAATTGAATTTTATGTTGAGTGTGTCTTGGAATGAATGGAGAAAGGCCCTTAAATAGACCAGAATTTGGCCAAATACGGCCGGCAAGCCGTATGGCAGGCTGGATGGTGGGCCGTATTTGGCAGGCCGTATGCAAGGCAGGCCGTATTGTAGTGACCCGAACTTTTTCGAAATTTTCTATGATCATATATTAAATGAAAACTATATTTGCATGATTAAATGTTTCTAACATGTTAAGCAATCAAACTTGTTAAGACTTGGTTAATTGAAACGGAAATTAAGTAAATGTTTGATCACCCAGTTTGACCGATGATTCACGAACGCTATAAGTTGTATATGACATGATGATACATATATGGATAAATATATATGTTTAACATGATATAATGATAATCAAGTATCTCATTAAATATAGTAACAATGAGTTATATACATAAAAATGAGAGTATTGACGTAAGAAACTCGAAACGATACATATAACGATTATCGTTATAACCACGTCTTACTAAATATATATGAATCATATTAATACATTGTTACACTATATTTAACATGATAAAATGATAAGTAAATATATCAACAAGTGTATTAACAATGAACTACATAAGTAAAAACAAGACTACTAACTTAAGATTTTTGAAACGAGACATATACGTAACGATTATCGTTGTAACGACATTTTAATGCATATATATCATATTAAGATATATTCATATATAATGTTAACATGATAATATAACAATTTAACATCTCATGTGATATAATAAACAATGGATTAATAACATTAAATGAGATCGTTAACTTAAAGGTTTCAAAACAACACTTACATGTAACGACTATTGATGGCTAAACTAATTCATTAAAATGTATATACATGTAATGTATTTAAATGTATTTGAACACTTTTGAAAGACTTCAAGACATATATCAAAGTACTTCCAGTTAACAAAAATACTTGCAATTACATTCTCATTCATTTTCATCAATAATTCTACACGTATGTACCCGTATTCGTACTCGTAGAATACGTAGCTTCTAGATGTATTTACTATTGGTATATACACATAAAAATCTGCTCCTTAGCAGTCCATGTGAGCCACCTAACCTTGTGGGAACCATCATTTGGCAACTAGCTAGAATTATTACACCAAATTACAAACTAATGGAGCATTATATGGAGACATGTATCATGTTTTTCTTCATCACTCCATAACACTTTCATTTTCAATTTTTATGCATCAAACACATCTCTCTTGTAGTGACCTGAACTTTTCCATGTTTATATATATTAATTGAGATTGATATTTATATGATTAAATGTTTCCAACATATTAAGTAATCAAACTTGTTAAGACTTGATTAATTGAAATATGTTTCATATAGACAATTGACCACCCAAGTTGACCGGCGATTCACGAACGTTAAAACTTGTAAAAATGACATGACGATATATATATGGATATACATATGGTTAACATGAGATTATTATAAGTAAGTATCTCCATAAGTATATTAACAATGAGTTATATACATATAAACAAGACTACTAACTTAAGGATTTCGAAACGAGACATATATGTAACGATTATCGTTGTAACGACATTTAAATGTATATATATCATATTAAGATATATTAATATATCATAATATCATGATAATGTAATAATTTAACATCTCATTAGATATAATAAACAATGGGTTAACAACATTAATTGAGATCGTTAACTTAAAGGTTTCAAAACAACACTTACATGTAACGACTAACGATGACTTAACGACTCAGTTAAAATGTATATACATGTAGTGTATTTAGATGTATTAAAATACTTTTGGAAGACTTCAAGACATATATCAAAACACTCATACTTAACGAAAATGGTTACAGTTACTTTTCCATTCTTTTCTTTCATCAAGAATTCTAGTCGTATTCTTACCCGTATTATACACAGCTTCAAAACGTACTTACTATGAGTATATACCAATAGGAACTAGCATGGGATTCCACTCTTGATTATGTCATGTATGAATAATCAATTTTAACTTCTACCATGAGCTAGTCAACTAACTAGAACTCCTTTTAACCCCACTCACCACTCACCAATTACCACTCATCATTCACTCCATTTCACTTCCAATTCTCTTTCTAATTCTCTCTCAACACACACACACACACACACACTATTATGAACGTATTTTTCCAGTAGTTAATCATCATCTTCATCAAAAATCACTTCAAGAATCAAGCTATAATCATCATAGGAAGAACACTTCAAGAACACTTCAAAAATCCCTTCAAGTTTACTAATTTACTTCCAAGCTTTCTAATCCATTCCAAGTAATCATCTAAGACCAATAAACCTTTGTTATATACAGTAGGTTATCTTTCTTATTCAAGGTAATATTCATATTCAAACTTTGATTCAATTTCTATAACTATAAACTATCTTAATTCGAGTAAAAATCTTACTTGAACTTGTTTTTGTGTCATGATCCTACTTCAAGAACTTTCAAGCCATCCAAGATCCTTTGAAGCTAGATCATTTCTTGTCACTTACAGTAGGTTTACCTACTAAACTTGAGGTAGTAATGATGTTCATAACATCATTCGATTCATATATATAAAACTATCTTATTCGAAGGTTTAAACTCGTAATCACTAGAACATAGTTTAGTTAATTCTAAACTTGTTCGCAAACAAAAGTTAATCCTTCTAACTTGACTTTTAAAATCAACTAAACACATGTTCTATATCTATATGATATGCTAACTTAATGATTTAAAACCTGGAGACACGAAAAACACCGTAAAACCGGATTTACTCTGTCGTAGTAACACCGCGGGCTGTTTTGGGTTAATTAATTAAAAACTATGATAAACTTTGATTTAAAAGTTGTTATTCTGAGAAAATAATTTTTATTATGAACATGAAACTATATCCAAAAATTATGGTTAAACTCAAAGTGGAAATATGTTTTCTAAAATGGTCATCTAGACGTCGTTCTTTCGACTGAAATGAATACCTTTACAAAAACGACTTGTAACTTATTTTTCCGACTATAAACCTATACTTTTTCTGTTTAGATTCATAAAATAGAGTTCAATATGAAACCATAGCAATTTGATTCACTCAAAACGGATTTAAAATGAAGAAGTTATGGGTAAAACAAGATTGGATAATTTTTCTCATTTTAGCTACGTGAAAATTGGTAACAAATCTATTCCAACCATAACTTAATCAACTTGTATTGTATATTATGTAATCTTGAGATACCATAGACACGTATACAAGATATATTCATATATAATGTAACGAAATCAACTTGTATTTTTCTCATATACGTAACGATTATCGTTGTAACGACATTTTAATGCATATATATCATATTAAGATATATTCATATATAATGTTAACATGATAATATAACAATTTAACATCTCATGTGATATAATAAACAATGGATTAATAACATTAAATGAGATCGTTAACTTAAAGGTTTCAAAACAACACTTACATGTAACGACTATTGATGGCTAAACGAATTCAATAAAATGTATATACATGTAATGTATTTAAATGTATTTGAACACTTTTGAAAGACTTCAAGACATATATCAAAGTACTTCCAGTTAACAAAAATACTTGCAATTACATTCTCATTCATTTTCATCAACAATTCTACACGTATGTACCCGTATTCGTACTCGTAGAATACGTAGCTTCTAGATGTATTTACTATTGGTATATACACATAAAAATCTGCTCCTTAGCAGCCCATGTGAGCCACCTAACCTTGTGGGAACCATCATTTGGCAACTAGCTAGAATTATTACACAAAATTACAAACTAATGGAGCATTATATGGAGACATGTATCACGTTTTTCTTCATCACTCCATAACACTTTCATTTTCAATTTTTATGCATCAAACACATCTCTCTCAAGTTCTCTCTTGGTGTTCTAAGTGTTCTTCATCATCTTCAACAAAATCTAGCTCAATCTAGTTCATAAATCCATAAATAAACCAAGTTATAAAACAACTACTCAAGAACACACCAACAACACTTCCAAGTTTGCTAGCTTACTTCCGATCTTGCAAATCCATTCCAAGGAATCATCCAAGATCAAGAAACCTTTGTTTCTTACAGTAGGTTATATTTCTAATTCCAGGTAATAATCATATTCAAACTTTGGTTCAATTTCTATAACTATAACAATCTTATTTCGAGTGAAAATCTTACTTGAACTTGTTTTCGTGTCATGATTCTGTTTCAAGAACTTTCAAGCCATCCAAGGATCCTTTGAAACTAGATCCATTTTTCTCATTTCCAGTAGGTTTATCCAAGGAACTTGAGGTAGTAATGATTTTCATAACATCATTCGATTCATACATAAAAACTGTCTTATTCAACGTTATAAACTTGTAATCACTAGAACATAGTTTAGTTAATTCTAAACTTGTTCGCAAATAAAGTTAATCCTTCTAAATACACTTTTAAAATCAACTAAACACATGTTCTATATCTATATGATATGCTAACTTAATGATTTGAAAATTGGAAACACGATAAACACCATAAAATCGGATATACGCCGTCATAGTTACAACCGGGGGCTGTTTTGGTTTGGATAATTAAAAACTATGAAAAACTTTGATTTAAAAGCTATACTTCTGGGAAAATGATTTTTCTTATGAACATGAAACCATATCCAAAAATCATGGTTAAACTCAAAGTGAAAGTATGTTTTTCAAAACAGTCATCAAGATGTCATTCTTTCGACGGAAATGACTACATCTTTCAAAAATGACTTGTAACTTGTATTTCCGACTATAAAATTATACTTTTTATATTTAGTTTCATAAATTCAAGTTCAATACGAAACTATGGCCACTTAAATCACTCAAAACGGATTAGAAATGAAGAAATGGCGAGCAAAACAAAATTGGTAAAAACTACACATTTTAGCTACGTGAAAATTTGTAACAAATCTATTCCAACCATAAGTTAATCAACTTATATTGTATATTATGTAATCTTAAGATACCATAGACACGTATACAATGTTTCGACCTATCATGTCGACACATCTATATATATATTTCAGAACAACCATAGACACTCTATATGTGAATGTTGGAGTTAGCTATACAGGGTTGAGGTTGATTCCAATATATATATATATATATATATATATATATATATATATATATATATATATATATATATAGTTTGAGTTGTGATCAATACTGAGATATGTATACGCTGGGTCGTGGATTGATTTAAGATGTATATTAAGTTATTCATGTACTACAAACTATGGACGATGAACGATGGACCGCTAACTGGACAACTTAAATCATCAACACGTAATAAAGAAAATATTGTGAATATATTTTGCTCTTATTTTGATATATGTATATATTGTTATAGGTTTGTGAATCAACCCGTGGCCAAGTCTATTCCCGATGAATTGATAATCGGTAAAAGTGAGTTATAGTCCCACTTTTAAAATCTAATATTTTTGGGATGAGAATACATGCAGTTTTATAAATGCTTTACAAAATAGACACAAGTATGTGAAACTACTTTCTATAGTAGAATGATCGAATTTGGATATGCCCCTTTTAGCTTGGTAGCCTAAGAATTAGGGAACATACACCCTAATTGACGCGAATCCTAAAGATAGATCTATCGGGCTCAACAAACCCCATTCTGGAATTTGGAATGTTTTAGTACTTCGATTTATCATGTTCGATGGGTGTCCCGGAATGATGGGGATATTCTATATGCATCTACTTAATGTCGGTTACCAGGTGTTCACCATATGAATGATTTTTATCTCTAAGTACGACTCGAAATGCCTGCTATGAGATGGTTGTTATGAAAAAATGAAATCTTGTGGTCTATTATTATTATGATTTGATATATGTAGAAATTAAACCTATAACTCACCAACATTTTTGTTGACGTTTAAAGCATGTTTATTCTAAGGTGATTATTAAGAGCTTCCGCTGTCGCATACTAAAATAAGGACAAGATTTGGAGTCCATGCTTGTATGATATTGTGTAAAAACTTCATTCAAGAAACTTACTTCGTTGTAACATATTTGTATTGTAAACCATTATGTAATGGTCGTGTGTAAACATGATATTTTAGATTATCATTATTTGATAATCTACGTAGAGTCTTTTAAACCTTTAATGATGAATTAAAGGTTATGGTTTGTTTTAAAAATGAATGCAGTCTTTGAAAAACGTCTCATATAGAGGTCAAAACCTCGCAACGAAATCAATTAATATGGAACGTTTTTAATCAATAAGAACGGGACATTTCAGTTGGTATCCGAGCGTTGGTCTTAGAGAACCAGAATTTTGCATTAGTGTGTCTTATCGAGTTTGTTAGGATGCATTAGTGAGTCTGGACTTCGACCGTGTTTACTTGAAAAATGATTGCTTAACAAGTTTTGTTGGAAATTATATATTTTTAACATGTGAATATTATGTGATATATTAATCTCTTAACGTGTTTGATATTATGTGATAGATGTCTACCTCCAGTACAAGTCCCATTGACTCACCTAATAATAATGAAGAGTTAAATGTAATTTGGCATGATTCGTGGACTGATTCACAAGTTCCCAAAGAAGAACCGGAAGAAGAGTCGGAACCGAAAGAAGAATCGGAACCGGAGGAGGAGGAACCAGAGGAGGAGGAACCGGAAGAAGAAATAGAACCGGTGGGGGAAATAATAAAACGGATAAGTAAAAGAAAATCCTCAACCAACCGACCAAGGTTAATTATGGTCAATGGTGTTTCCGCCAAGGAAGCAAAATATTGGGAGGATTACTAATTCTCCGATGAATCGGATCCCGACGAGGATTCCGATGATGTTATAGAAATTACCCCAACTGAATTTAATAAGCCAAAAGAAAATAATAAGGGAAAGGGCATAAAAATAGAGAAATCTGATTCCAAACCCGATGAACTTTATATGTATCGTCAACACCCGTATTTCTTAAGTTGTGACAATAACCCGGGAACCTCTAAACCACCAGGTTTTTCTAAACCAATGTGGAAAACGACGGCTCGTATTAGGGGAACATCATATATTCCTAGAAACTTGGCAAAAAGAACCAAGTTCGAAGAAGAAGAAATGAGTGAGTCGGAATAAGATAGTTGTATTCGTGCGGTGTAATATATGTAATATAGTGTGCTTATGCTTTATGATATATGTAAAAATTGCTTGTATTAATAAGTATTTTTTTATGAATCTAACTCTTGTCTATTTTACAGTATAAAAACACAAAATGGATAGACAACCCAATATTTTAGGAGACCTACCCGGAGACATGATTGATGAAATCTTGTCTAGAGTCGGTCAGAATTCTTCGGCACAACTATTTACGGTGAAATCAGTTTGTAAGACATTCGAAGAACGTTCCAAGAATGCCTTAGTTTATAAAAGGCTTTCATTTAAAAGATGGGGGACATCAGATTGGGGAGTCCCTAAGTTAAACCGTGTTTACCTTGACGCATATAATGTGGGAAACCCAAATGTTATTTTACGCAAAGGGTTAAGAAATTATTTTGACTCAACGTATCCGAACATAGGACTTCATGATTTAGATAAAGCAGCTAACATGTAACATAAAGAAGCATGTTATGCTTACGGGTTAGTAATGTTCACTTCTCACCAAAGTGAGAACAAGAACATCGGGCTACAACTATTAAACAAAACGTTTCAACAAGTGACGGATTCGGTAATTGGGGTAAGAAACGAGGTTTTTAGGTTATTATGAGACTGTTGGTAGTTACGTAACCTTCGTCCTTTTGACGACGTTACAACACGTTGTCTTACTATCGGTCACAACGGTTATGTTCCACAAGACCAAGGATGGGAAGTGGTATTAATAAAACCAGAATGCATGACTTGTTTCTGGACGTATGAATTACGTGTCTTTATTGCCTTTGCTGAATGCCTTGCGCGTAACTAGAATTATCTTCGCAACTACTTTGTATCAAAGTTTTTATGTGATATATTTCATGCTATATGTAAAATAGCGGTATTGTAAGTTGCAAGTTGTTGTATAAAAGTTTGAATATGAATATATTTTTTTTATGATTAGTTTTTCATATAGAATTGTAGTAGTTGAAATGGTATGTTAGCTACTAAGTATGAACTTAACGGGTAGGTACTACCCGAATTAAAGAGTATAAAACGCTAATATGAAGAAAGAGCTTTTATAAATAAGTTCATATTATGCTACGAAATACTATTGACTACTCTTGATATTCTATATGATTAACTCATTTCTTTTGGCTATTTTTGAAGGAAATGGCACCAACTACTTGACATACCATGAGTATGAACGAAGAGGAGTTTCGTTCCTTCCTTGCTGCGAACATAGTAGCAGTACAGGCTGCGATGCATAACAACAACAATAACTCTGAAACTAGCAACGGAACAAACGCCACAAGAACTCGTGTCGGATGTTCCTACAAAGAATTCACTGCCTGCAAACCGCTAGAATTCGATGGAATCGAGGGTCCAATCGGATTAAAACGATGGACTGAAAAAGTCGAATCGGTTTTTGCTATAAGTAAGTGTACTGAAGAAGACAAGGTGAAATACGCTACGCATACCTTTACAGGTGCTGCGTTAACATGGTGCAACACCTACCTCGAGCAAGTGGGACAAGATGCTGCTTACGCACTACCGTGGCCAGTATTCAAGCACTTAGTAAACGAGAAATACCGTCCCAGGAACGAGGTCAATAAACTCAAGGCGGAGCTTAAAGGGTTACAAACGCAAGGTTTCGACATTACCACGTACGAACGGAGATTCACAGAATTGTGCCTATTATGTCCAAGAGCGTTCGAAGATGAAGAAGAAAAGATTGACGCGTTTGTAAAAGGGTTACCAGAAAGAATTCGGGAAGATGTGAGTTCAAACGAACCTGCCTCCATACAAAAGGCAAGTTGAATGGCTCACAAGCTTGTAAACCATATCGAAGGAAGAATGAACAAGCAAGCGGTCGATGAGGTCAAAACAAAATAACTCAAGAGAAAGTGGGAAGAAACCAGTGACAAGGGTCACGAATACAACAACAACAATAACTATCGTATCAACAACCAACCCCAAAATTACAACAACAAACGCACCACTTTTCGCCACAACCGCAACAAAAACTATCCCAACAACAATAACAACTACAACAATCGTTCCAACAACAACCGTTTTAACAACAATAAAAATCCCAACAACAACCTCAATAACAACAATGGCAACAACAATCAGAACAATAAATGTCTAAGATGTGAAGAGAATCACTCAGGGTACTGCCAGACATTTTGCACCAAGTGTAAAAGAAATGGTCATGGCGCGACAAAGTGTGAGGTCTACGGACCAAAGTTTAACAACACTAAAAGAACAAATAATGTCGGAACAAGTAATGCCGCCTTTGTTTGTTATGGATGTGGGAAGCCGGGCCACATTAGGAGTAATTGCCCAAACCCAGAGAAAAATAATGGGCAAAACCGTGGAAGAGCTTTCAATATTAGAAGCACAGGAAGACTCAGAGCTTGTTACGGGTACGTTTCTTATTGACGATAAACCTGCTTATGTTTTATTTGATTCGGGTGCGAATAAAAGTTATATGGGTAGAGATTTTTGTGCCAAATTAGGTGGTCCATTAACGCCATTAGATAATAAATTTTTACTCGAATTAGCAAACGGTAAATTAATGGCAGCAGATAAAATATGTTAGAATCGTGAAATTAAACTGGTTGGTGAAACATTTAAGATAAATTTGATACCAGTAGAATTAGGAAATTTTGACTTAATAATTGGCATGGACTGGATGAAAAAGGAGAGAGCAGAAGTCGTATGTTACAAAAATGTGATTCGCATTGTACGAGAAAAAGGAAAACCTTTAATGGTGTACGGAGAAAAGAGCAACGCAAAGTTAAATCTTATTAGTAACCTGAAGGCACAAAAACTAATAAGAAAAGGTTGCTATGCCATTCTAGCACATGTCGAGAAGGTACAAACCGAAGAAAAGAACATCAATGATGTTCTCGTCGCAAAAGAATTTCCTGACGTATTTCCGAAAGAATTACCAGGACTACCTCCACACCGATCTGTGGAATTTCAAATAGACCTTGTACCAGGAGCTGCACCGATAGCTCGTGCTCCACACAGACTCGCACTCAGCGAAATGAAGGAACTCCAAAGTCAATTACAAGAACTTTTGGAGCGTGGTTTCATTCGACCAAGCACATCACCATGGGGAGCACCGGTATTGTTTGTCAAGAAGAAGGATGGTTCGTTCAGATTGTGCATCGACTACAGAGAATTGAACAAACTTACAATCAAGAACCGTTACCCATTGCCGAGAATTAACGACTTGTTTGATCAACTACAAGGCTCGTCAGTTTATTCAAATATTTATTTACGTTCCGGGTATCATCAAATGCGGGTGAAGGAAGATGATATTCCGAAGACTGCTATCAGAACACGTTACGGTCATTACGAGTTTATGGTTATGCCGTTTGGGTTGACTAACACACCAGCAGTGTTCATGGACCTCATAAACCGAGTGTGTGGACCATACCTTGACAAGTTTGTCATTGTCTTCATCGATGACATACTTATTTACTCAAAGAATGATCAAGAGCACGATGAACATTTGATAAAGGTGTTGGAAGTATTAAGGAAGGAAGAATTGTACGCTAAGTTTTCAAAGTGTGCATTTTGGTTGGAAGAAGTTCAATTCCTCGGTCACATAGTGAACAAAGAAGGTATTAAGGTGGATCCGGAAAAGATTGAAACTGTTGAAAATTGGGAAACCCCGAAAACTCCGAAGCATATACGTCAATTTTTAGGATTGGCCGGTTACTACAGAAGATTCATCCAAGATTTTTCCAAAATAGCAAAACCCTTGACTGCATTAACGCATAAAGGGAAGAAATTTGAATGGAAGGATGAACAAGAGAAAGCATTTCAATTGTTGAAGAAGAAGCTAACTACAGCACCTATATTGTCATTGCCAGAAGGGAATGATGATTTTGTGGTTTATTGTGACACTTCGAAGCAAGGCCTTGGTTTTGTATTGATGCAACGAACGAAGGTAATTGCTTATGTGTCTAGACAAATGAAGATTCGCGAGCAAAATTATACGACGCATGACTTAGAATTGGGCGCAGTTGTTTTTGCATTAATGGCTTGGAGGCACTACTTATATGGGGTCAAAAGTATTATATATACCGATCACAAGAGTCTCCAACATATATTTAATCAAAAGCAACTGAATATGAGACAGTGCAGGTGGATTGAATTGTTGAACGATTACGATTTTGAACTTCGATATCACCCGGGAAAGGCGAATGTGGTAGCTGACGCTCTAAGTAGAAAGGACAGAGAACCTATACGAGTAAAAGCTATGAATATAGTTATTCGTACTAACCTTACTACTCAAATAAAGGAGGCACAACAGGGAGTTGTAAAAGAAGGGAATTTGAAAAATGAAATACCCAAAGGATCGGAGAAACATCTTATTATTCAAGAAGATGGAACTCGGTATAGGGAAAGAATTTGGGTACCAAAGTTTGGAGATGTGAGAGAAATGGTACTTAAGGAGGCACATAAAACCAGATATTCAATACATCCCGGAGCGGGAAAGATGTACAAGGATCTCAAGAAACATTTCTGGTGGCTGGGTATGAAAGTCGATATTGCAAGATACGTAGGAGAATGTTTGACGTGTTCTAAGGTCAAAGCTGAACATCAGAAACCATCAGGTCTACTTCAACAACCAGAAATCTCAGAATGGAAATGGGAAAACATTACCATGGATTTCATTACTAAATTGCCAAGGACTGCAAGTGGTTATGATACTATTTGGGTAATAGTCGATCGTCTCACCAAATCAGCACATTTCCTGCCAATGAGAGAAGATGATAAAATGGAGAAGCTGGCGCGATTATACTTAAAAGAAGTCATTTCCAGACATGGAATACCTGTCTCTATTATCTCTGATAGAGATGGCAGATTTGTTTTAAGGTTCTGGCAGACGTTGGAACAAGCATTAGGGACTCGTCTAGACATGAGTACTGCCTATCATCTACAAACTAATGGGCAAAGCGAAAGGATGATACAGACCTTGGAAGACATGCTATGAGCATGTGTTATTGATTTTGGAAACTGTTGGGATCGACATCTACCGTTAGCAGAATTTTCCTACAACAACAGTTATCATTCGAGTATCGAGATGGCACCGTTTGAAGCACTTTATGGTAGGAAGTGCAGGTTTCCGATTTGTTGGAATGAAGTGGGGGATAGACAAATTACAGGTCCAGAAATTATTCAAGAAACTACCGAGAAAATCATTCAAATTCAACAACGATTGAAAACCGCCCGAAGTCGGCAAAAGAGTTACGCGAATCTTAAAAGAAAAGATATAGAATTTGAAATTGGAGAAATGGTCCTGCTTAAAGTTACACCTTGGAAAGGCGTTGTTCGATTTGGTAAACGGGGGAAACTAAATCGAAGGTACATTGGGCCATTCAAGATTATTGATCGTGTCGGACCAGTAGCTTATCGACTTGAGTTACCTCAATAACTTGCGGCTGTACATAACACTTTCCACGTCTCGAATTTGAAGAAATGTTTTGCTAAAGAAGATCTCACTATTCCGTTAGACGAAATAAAAATCAACGAAAAACTTCAATTCATTGAAGAACCCGTTGAAATAATGGATCGTGAGGTTAAAAGACTCAAGCAAAATAAAATAAAAATCGTTAAGGTTCGATGGAATGCTCGTAGAGGACCCGAGTTCACCTGGGAATGTGAAGATTAGATGAAGAAGAAATACCCGCACTTATTTCCAGAAGATGAGCAAACACCTTCAACCGCTTAAACTTTCGGGACGAAATTTATTTAACGGGTAGGTACTGTAGTGACCCGAACTTTTTCGAACTTTTCTATGATCATATATTAAATGAAAACTATATTTGCATGATTAAATGTTTCTAACATGTTAAGCAATCAAACTTGTTAAGACTTGGTTAATTGAAACAGAAATTAAGTAAATGTTTGATCACCCAGTTTGACCGATGATTCACGAACGCTATAAGTTGTATATGACATGATGATACATATATGGATAAATATATATGTTTAACATGATATAATGATAATCAAGTATCTCATTAAATATAGTAACAATGAGTTATATACATAAAAATGAGTGTATTGACGTAAGAAACTCGAAACGATACATATAACGATTATCGTTATAACCACGTCTTACTAAATATATATGAAACATATTAATACATTGTTACACTATATTTAACATGATAAAATGATAAGTAAATATATCAATAAGTGTATTAACAATGAACTACATAAGTAAAAACAAGACTACTAACTTAAGAATTTCGAAACGAGACATATACGTAACGATTATCGTTGTAACGACATTTTAATGCATATATATCATATTAAGATATATTCATATATAATGTTAACATGATAATATAACAATTTAACATCTCATGTGATATAATAAACAATGGATTAATAAAATTAAATGAGATCGTTAACTTAAAGGTTTCAAAACAACACTTACATGTAACGACTATTGATGGCTAAACTAATTCATTAAAATGTATATACATGTAATGTATTTAAATGTATTTGAACACTTTTGAAAGACTTCAAGACATATATCAAAGTACTTCCAGTTAACAAAAATACTTGCAATTACATTCTCATTCATTTTCATCAATAATTCTACACGTATGTACCCGTATTCGTACTCGTAGAATACGTAGCTTCTAGATGTATTTACTATTGGTATATACACATAAAAATCTGCTCCTTAGCAGCCCATGTGAGCCACCTAACCTTGTGGGAACCATCATTTGGCAACTAGCTAGAATTATTACACAAAATTACAAACTAATGGAGCATTATATGGAGACATGTATCATGTTTTTCTTCATCACTCCATAACACTTTCATTTTCAATTTTTATGCATCAAACACATCTCTATTGTAGTGACCTGAACTTTTCCATGTTTATATATATTAATTGAGATTGATATTTATATGATTAAATGTTTCCAACATATTAAGTAATCAAACTTGTTAAGACTTGATTAATTGAAATATGTTTCATATAGACAATTGACCACCCAAGTTGACCGGCGATTCACGAACGTTAAAACTTGTAAAAATGACATGACGATATATATATGGATATACATATGGTTAACATGAGATTATGATAAGTAAGTATCTCCATAAGTATATTAACAATGAGTTATATACATATAAACAAGACTACTAACTTAAGGATTTCGAAACGAGACATATATGTAACGATTATCGTTGTAACGACATTTAAATGTATATATATCATATTAAGATATATTAATATATCATAATATCATGATAATGTAATAATTTAACATCTCATTAGATATAATAAACAATGGGTTAACAACATTAATTGAGATCGTTAACTTAAAGGTTTCAAAACAACACTTACATGTAACGACTAACGATGACTTAACGACTCAGTTAAAATGTATATACATGTAGTGTATTTAGATGTATTAAAATACTTTTGGAAGACTTCAAAACATATATCAAAACACTCATACTTAACGAAAATGGTTACAGTTACTTTTCCATTCTTTTCTTTCATCAAGAATTCTAGTCGTATTCTTACCCGTATTATACACAGCTTCAAAACGTACTTACTATGAGTATATACCAATAGGAACTAGCATGGGATTCCACTCTTGATTATGTCATGTATGACTAATAAATTTTAACTTCTACCATGAGCTAGTCAACTAACTAGAACTCCTTTTAACCCCACTCACCACTCACCAATCACCACTCATCATTCACTCCATTTCACTTCCAATTCTCTTTATAATTCTCTCTCAACACACACACACACACACTATTATGAACGTATTTTTCCAGTAGTTAATCATCATCTTCATCAAAAATCACTTCAAGAATCAAGCTATAATCATCATAGGAAGAACACTTCAAGAACACTTCAAAAATCCCTTCAAGTTTACTAATTTACTTCCAAGCTTTCTAATCCATTCCAAGTAATCATCTAAGACCAATAAACCTTTGTTATATACAGTAGGTTATCTTTCTTATTCAAGGTAATATTCATATTCAAACTTTGATTCAATTTCTATAACTATAAACTATCTTAATTCGAGTAAAAATCTTACTTGAACTTGTTTTTGTGTCATGATCCTACTTCAAGAACTTTCAAGCCATCCAAGATCCTTTGAAGCTAGATCATTTCTTGTCACTTACAGTAGGTTTACCTACTAAACTTGAGGTAGTAATGATGTTCATAACATCATTCGATTCATATATATAAAACTATCTTATTCGAAGGTTTAAACTCGTAATCACTAGAACATAGTTTAGTTAATTCTAAACTTGTTCGCAAACAAAAGTTAATCCTTCTAACTTGACTTTTAAAATCAACTAAACACATGTTCTATATCTATATGATATGCTAACTTAATGATTTAAAACCTGGAGACACGAAAAACACCGTAAAACCGGATTTACGCCGTCGTAGTAACACCGCGGGCTGTTTTGGTTTAATTAATTAAAAACTATGATAAACTTTGATTTAAAAGTTGTTATTCTGAGAAAATAATTTTTATTATGAACATGAAACTATATCCAAAAATTATGGTTAAACTCAAAGTGGAAGTATGTTTTCTAAAATGGTCATCTAGACGTCGTTCTTTCGACTGAAATGACTACCTTTACAAAAACGACTTGTAACTTATTTTTCCGACTATAAACCTATACTTTTTCTGTTTAGATTCATAAAATAGAGTTCAATATGAAACCATAGCAATTTGATTCACTCAAAACGGATTTAAAATGAAGAAGTTATGGGTAAAACAAGATTGGATAATTTTTTTCATTTTAGCTACGTGAAAATTGGTAACAAATCTATTCCAACCATAACTTAATCAACTTGTATTGTATATTATGTAATCTTGAGATACCATAGACACGTATACAATGTTTCGACCTATCATGTCGACACATCTATATATATTTCGGAACAACCATAGACACTCTATATGTGAATGTTGGAGTTAGCTATACAGGGTTGAAGTTGATTCCAAAATATATATAGTTTGAGTTGTGATCAATACTGAGATACGTATACACTGGGTCGTGGATTGATTCAAGATAATATTTATCGATTTATTTCTGTACATCTAACTGTGGACAACTAGTTGTAGGTTACTAACGAGGACAGCTGACTTAATAAACTTAAAACATCGAAATATATTAAAAGTGTTGTAAATATATTTTAAACATACTTTGATATATATGTATATATTGTTATAGGTTCGTGAATCAACCAGTGGCCAAGTCTTACTTCCCGACGAAGTAAAAATCTGTGAAAGTGAGTTATAGTCCCACTTTTAAAATCTAATATTTTTGGGATGAGAATACATGCAGGTTTTATAAATGATTTACAAAATAGACACAAGTACGTGAAACTACATTCTATGGTTGAATTATCGAAATCGAATATGCCCCTTTTTATTAAGTCTGGTAATCTAAGAATTAGGGAACAGACACCCTAATTGACGCGAATCCTAAAGATAGATCTATTGGGTTTAACAAACCCCATCCAAAGTACCGGATGCTTTAGTACTTTGAAATTTATATCATATCCGAAGGGTGTCCCGGAATGATGGGGATATTCTTATATATGCATCTTGTTAATGTTGGTTACCAGGTGTTCACCATATGAATGATTTTTATCTCTATGTATGGGATGTGTATTGAAATATGAAATCTTGTGGTCTATTGTTACGATTTGATATATATAGGTTAAACCTATAACTCACCAACATTTTTGTTGACGTTTTAAGCATGTTTATTCTCAGGTGATTATTAAGAGCTTCCGCTGTCGTATACTTAAATAAGGACAAGATTTGGAGTCCATGCTTGTATGATATTGTGTAAAAACTGCATTCAAGAAACTTATTTTATTGTAACGTATTTATATTGTAAACCATTATGTAATGGTCGTGTGTAAACAGGATATTTTAGATTATCATTATTTGATAATCTACGTAAAGCTTTTTAAACCTTTATTGATGAAATAAAGGTTATGGTTTGTTTTAAAATGAATGCAGTCTTTGAAAAACGTCTCATATAGAGGTCAAAACCTCGCAACGAAATCAATTAATATGGAACGTTTTTAATCAATAAGAACGGGACATTTCAGTTGGTATCAGAGCGTTGGTCTTAGAGAACCAGAATTTTGCATTAGTGTGTCTTATCGAGTTTGTTAGGATGCATTAGTGAGTCTAGACTTCGACCGTGTTTACTTGAAAAATGATTGCTTAACATTTTTGTTGGAAACTATATATTTTTAACATATGAATATTATGTGATATATTAATCTCGTAACGTGTTTGATATTATGTGATAGATGTCTACCTCTAGAACAAGTCCCATTGACTCACCTAATAATAATGAAGAGTCAAATGTAAATTGGAATGATTCGTGGACTGATTCACAAGTTCCCGAAGAGGAACCGGAAGAAGAGTCGGAACCGGAAGAAGAATCGGAACCGGAAGAAGAAATAGAACCGGTGGGAGAAATAATAAAACGGTTAAGTAAAAGAGAATCCTCAACCAACCGACCAAGGTTAATTATGGTCAATGGTGTTTCCGCCAAGGAAGCAAAATATTGGGAGGATTACCAATTCTCCGATGAATCGGATTCCGACGAGAATTCCGATGATGTTATAGAAATTACCCCAACTGAATTTAAAAAGGCAAAAGAAAATAATAAGGGAAAGGGCATAAAAATAGAGAAATCTAATTCCAACCCCGATGAACTTTATATGTATCGTCAACCCCCGAAGTCCTTAAGTTGTAACAATGACCCGGGAACCTCTAAACCACCAGGTTTTTCTAAACCAATGTGGATAACGACGGCTCGTATTAGGGGAACATCATATATCCCTAGAAACTTGGCAAAACGAACCAAAACCGAAGAAGAAGAAACAAGCGAGTCGGAATAAGATAGTTGTATTCGTGTGGTGTAATATATGTAATATAGTGTGCTTATGCTTTATGATATATGTAAAAATTGCTTGTATTAATAAGTATTTTTTTTATGAATCTAACACTTGTCTATTTTACAGTATAAAAACACAAAATGGATAGACAACCCAATATTTTAAGAGACCTACCCGGAGACATGATTGATGAAATCTTGTCTAGAGTCGGTCAGAATTCTTCGGCACAACTATTTAAGGCGAGATCAGTTTGTAAGACATTCGAAGAACGTTCCAAGAATGCCTTGGTTTATAAAAGGCTTTCGTTTGAAAGATGGGGGATATCACATTGGGAAATCCATAAGTTACGATGTGTTTACTTTGACGCATATATTGCGGGGAACCCAAATGCTATTTTACGCAACGGGTTAAGAAATTATTTTGACTCAGTATATCCGAATATAGGACTTCGTGATTTAGAAAAAGCGGCTAATATGCAACATAAAGAAGCATGTTATGCTTACGGGTTAGTAATGTTCGCTTCTCACCAAAGTGAGAACAAGAACATCGGGCTACAACTATTAAACAAAACGTTCCCACAAGTGACGGAGTCTGTAATTGGGGTAAGAAATGAGGTTTTTAGGTTATTACGAGACTGTTGGTCATTACGTAACCCTCGTCCCTTTGACGATGTTACAACACGCTGCCTTATCAACGGCCATAACGGTTATGTTCCACAAGACCAAGGATGGGAAGTAGTCCTAGTAAAACCAGAATGCATGACTTGTTTCTGGACGTATGAATTACGTGTCTTTATTGCCTTTGCTGAACGACTTGTGTACTAGCTAGAATTATCTTCACAACTATCTTGTATCAAAGTTATTGTGTGCTATATTTCATGCTTTATGTAAAATAAGCGGTATTGTAAGTTTGTAAAATATTGTATAAAAGTTTGAACGCGAAATATTATTACAATCATTTTTTCATATAGAATTGTAGTAGTTAAATTGTATATTAGCTACTAAGTATGAACTTAACGGGTAGGTACTACCCGAATTTAAACTTATAAAACACTAATATGAAGAAAAAGCTTTTATAAATGAGTTCATATTATGCTACGAAATACTATTAACTACTCTTAATATTCTGTATGATTAACTTGTTCCATTTGACTATTTTGAAGGAAATGGCACCGACTACTCGACACACCGTGAATATGAATGAAGAGGAATTCAGTACTTTTCTAGCTTCAAACATAGCCGCAGTACAGGCTGCGCTACATACCAATAATAACCTTGGATCTGGCAGTACAGGAAATCGTGTAGGATGCACCTACAAAGAATTCACTACCTGCAAACCTTTGGAATTTGATGGAACCGAAGGACCGATCGGATTGAAACGGTGGACCAAGAAGGTCGAATCGGTGTTTGCCATAGGTAAGTGTACTGAAGAGGACAAAGTGAAGTACGCTACGCATACCTTCACAGGTTCTGCGTTAACATGGTGGAATACCTATCTAGAGCAAGTGGGACAAGATGATGCGTACGCACTACCGTGGTCAGCATTCAAGCACTTGATGAGCGAGAAGTACCGTCCCAGAACCGAGGTCAATAAGCTCAAGACAGAACTTAGAGGGTTACGAACCCAAGGATTTGATATTACCACGTACGAAAGACGATTCACAGAATTGTGCCTATTGTGTCCGGGAGCATTCGAAGATGAGGAAGAGAAGATCGACGCGTTTGTGAAAGGATTACCTGAAAGAATCCAAGAAGATATAAGTTCACACGAGCCCGCCTCCATACAACAAGCATGTAGAATGGCTCACAAACTAGTGAACCAGATTGAAGAAAGAATTAAAGAACAGACTGCTGAAGAGGCCAATGTGAAGCAAGTCAAAAGAAAGTGGGAGGAAAATGGTGATAAGAATCACCAATACAACAACAACAGCAATTACAACAATAATCGCAACAATTACCCAACAATCGCAACATCAATCGCAACTACAACAAATGGCCCAACAACAACAACAACAACAACAACTACAACAATCATCCCAACAACAATAATAACCGCAACAACAACAACAACAATCAGAAGCAGCTATGCCAAAGGTGTGAAAAGTATCACTCGGGGTTCTGCACCAAATTTTGCAACAAGTGTAAAAGAAATGGTCATAGCGCGGTGAAGTGTGAGGTCTACGGACCAGGGGTTAATAGAACGAAAGGAACAAATGGTGTCGGAATGAGTAATGGCGGAGCAAGTAGTGTCGGAGCAAGTTATGCCAATGTAGTTTGTTATAAATGTGGAAAACCGGGCCACATTATTAGAAATTGCCCGAACCAGGAGAACACGAATGGACAAGGCCGCGGAAGAGTTTTCAATATTAATGCGGCAGAGGCACAGGAAGACCCGAAGCTTGTTACGGGTACGTTTCTTATTGACAATAAATCTTCTTACGTTTTATTTGATTCGGGTGCGGATAGAAGCTATATGAGTAGAGATTTTTGTGCTAAATTAAGTTGTCCATTGACGCCTTTGGATAGTAAATTTTTACTCGAATTAGCAAATGGTAAATTAATTTCAGCAGATAATATATGTCGGAATCGAGAAATTAAACTGGTTAGCGAAACATTTAAGATTGATTTGATACCAGTAGAGTTAGGGAGTTTTGATGTGATAATCGGTATGAACTGGTTGAAAGAAGTGAAAGCAGAGATCGTTTGTTACAAAAATGCAATTCGCATTATACGAGAAAAAGGAAAACCCTTAATGGTGTACGGAGAAAAGGGCAACACGAAGCTACATATTATTAGTAATTTGAAGGCACAAAAACTAATAAGAAAAGGTTGCTATGCTGTTCTAGCACACGTCGAGAAAGTACAAACTGAAGAAAAGAGCATCAATGATGTTCCCATTGCAAAAGAATTTCCCGATGTATTTCCGAAAGAATTACCGGGAATACCCCCACAGCGATCCGTTGAATTTCAAATAGATCTTGTACCAGGAGCTGCACCAATAGCTCGTGCTCCTTACAGACTCGCACCCAGTGAGATGAAAGAACTGCAAAGCCAATTACAAGAACTTTTAGAGCGTGGTTTCATTCGACCAAGCACATCACCGTGGGGAGCTCCTGTTTTGTTTGTCAAGAAGAAAGATGGTACATTCAGGTTGTGTATCGACTACCGAGAGTTGAACAAACTTACCATCAAGAACCGCTACCCACTACCGAGAATCGACGACTTATTTGATCAACTACAAGGCTCGTCTGTTTATTCAAAGATTGACTTACGTTCCGGGTATCATCAAATGCGGGTGAAAGAAGATGATATTCCAAAGACTGCTTTCAGAACACGTTACGGTCATTACGAGTTTATGGTCATGCCGTTTGGTTTAACTAATGCACCAGCTGTGTTCATGGACCTTATGAACCGAGTGTGAGGACCATACCTTGACAAGTTTGTCATTGTTTTCATTGATGACATACTTATTTACTCAAAGAATGACCAAGAACAGGGTGAACATTTGAGAAAGGTGTTAGAAGTATTGAGGAAGGAAGAATTGTACGCTAAGTTTTCAAAGTGTGCATTTTGGTTGGAAGAAGTTCAATTCCTCGGTCACATAGTGAACAAAGAAGGTATTAAGGTGGATCCGGCAAAGATAGAAACTGTTGAAAAGTGGGAAACCCCAAAAACTCCGAAACACATACGCCAGTTTTTAGGACTAGCTGGTTACTACAGAAGGTTCATCCAAGACTTTTCCAGAATAGCAAAACCCTTGACTGCATTAACGCATAAAGGGAAGAAATTTGAATGGAATGATGAACAAGAGAAAGCGTTTCAGTTATTGAAGAAAAAGCTAACTACGGCACCTATATTGTCATTGCCTGAAGGGAATGATGATTTTTTGATTTATTGTGACGCATTAAAGCAAGGTCTCGGTTGTGTATTAATGCAACGAACGAAGGTGATTGCTTATGCGTCTAGACAATTGAAGATTCACGAACAAAATTATACGACGCATGATTTGGAATTAGGCGCGGTTGTTTTTGCATTAAAGACTTGGAGGCACTACTTATATGGGGTCAAAAGTATTATATATACCGACCACAAAAGTCTTCAACACATATTTAATCAGAAACAACTGAATATGAGGCAGCGTAGGTGGATTGAATTATTGAATGATTACGACTTTGAGATTCGTTACCACCCAGGGTAGGCAAATGTGGTAGCCGATGCCTTGAGCAGGAAGGACAGAGAACCCATTCGAGTAAAATCTATGAATATAATGATTCATAATAACCTTACTACTCAAATAAAGGAGGCGCAACAAGGAGTTTTAAAAGAGGGAAATTTAAAGGATGAAATACCCAAAGGATCGGAGAAGCATCTTAATATTCGGGAAGACGGAACCCGGTATAGGGCTGAAAGGATTTGGGTACCAAAATTTGGAGATATGAGAGAAATGGTACTTAGAGAAGCTCATAAAACCAGATACTCAATACATCCTGGAATGGGAAAGATGTACAAGGATCTCAAGAAACATTTTTGGTGGCTGGGTATGAAAGTCGATGTTGCTAAATACGTAGGAGAATGTTTGACGTGTTCTAAGGTTAAAGCTGAGCATCAGAAACCATCAGGTCTACTTCAACAACCCGAAATCCCGAAATGGAAATGGGAAAACATTACCATGGATTTCATCACTAAATTGCCAAGGACTGCAAGTGGTTTTGATACTATTTGGGTAATAGTTGATCGTCTCACCAAATCAGCACACTTCCTGCCAATAAGAGAAGATGACAAGATGGAGAAGTTAGCACGACTGTATTTGAAGGAAGTCGTCTCCAGACATGGAATACCAATCTCTATTATCTCTGATAGGGATGGCAGATTTATATCAAGATTCTGGCAGACATTACAACAAGCATTAGGAACTCGTCTAGACATGAGTACTGCCTATCATCCACAAACTGATGGGCAGAGTGAAAGGACGATACAAATGCTTGAAGACATGCTACGAGCATGTGTTATTGATTTCGGAAATAGTTGGGATCGACATCTACTGTTAGCAGAATTTTCCTACAACAACAGCTACCATTCAAGCATTGAGATGGCGCCGTTTGAAGCACTTTATGGTAGAAATTGTAGGTCTCTGATTTGTTGAAGTGAAGTGGGGGATAGACAGATTACGGGTCCGGAGATTATACAAGAAACTACCGAGAAGATCATCCAAATTCAAAAACGGTTGAAAACCGCCCAAAGTCGACAAAAGAGCTACGCTGACATTAAAAGAAAAGATATAGAATTTGAAATTGGAGAGATGGTCATGCTTAAAGTTGCACCTTGGAAAGGCGTTGTTTGATTAGGTAAACAAGGGAAATTAAATCCAAGGTATATTGGACCATTCAAGATTATTGATCGTGTCGGACCAGTAGCTTACCGACTTGAGTTACCTCAACAACTCGCGGCTGTACATAACACTTTCCACGTCTCGAATTTGAAGAAATGTTTTGCTAAAGAAGATCTCACTATTTTGTTAGATGAAATCCAAATCAACGAAAAACTCCAATTCATCGAAGAACCCGTCGAAATAATGGATCGTGAGGTTAAAAGACTTAAGCAAAACAAGATACCAATTGTTAAGGTTCGATGGAATGCTCGTAGAGGACCCGAGTTCACCTGGGAGCGTGAAGATCAGATGAAGAAGAAATACCCGCATCTATTTCCAGAAGATTCGTCAACACCTTCAACAGCTTAAAATTTCGAGACGAAATTTATTTAACGGGTAGGTACTGTAGTGACCCGAACTTTTCCATGTTTATATATATTAATTGAGATTGATATTTATATGATTAAATGTTTCCAACATGTTAAGCAATCAAACTTGTTAAGACTTGATTAATTGAAATATGTTTCATATAGACAATTGACCACCCAAGTTGACCGGCGATTCACGAACGTTAAAACTTGTAAAAATGACATGACGATATATATATATGGATATACATATGGTTAACATGAGATTATGATAAGTAAGTATCTCCATAAGTATATTAACAATGAGTTATATACATATAAACAAGACTACTAACTTAAGGATTTCGAAACGAGACATATATGTAACGATTATCGTTGTAACGACATTTAAATGTATATATATCATATTAAGATATATTAATATATCATAATATCATGATAATATAATAATTTAACATCTCATTAGATATAATAAACAATGGGTTAACAACATTAATTGAGATCGTTAACTTAAAGGTTTCAAAACAACACTTACATGTAACGACTAACGATGACTTAACGACTCAGTTAAAATATATATACATGTAGTGTATTTAGATGTATTAAAATACTTTTGGAAGACTTCAAGACATATATCAAAACACTCATACTTAGCAAAAATGGTTACAGTTACTTTTCCATTCTTTTCTTTCATCAAGAATTCTATTCGTATTCTTACCCGTATTATACACAGCTTCAAAACGTACTTACTATGAGTATATACCAATAGGAACTAGCATGGGATTCCACTCTTGATTATGTCATGTATGACTAATCAATTTTAACTTCTACCATGAGCTAGTCAACTAACTAGAACTCCTTTTAACCCCACTCACCACTCACCAATTACCACTCATCATTCACTCCATTTCACTTCCAATTCTCTTTCTAATTCTCTCTCAACACACACACACTATTATAAACGTATTTTTCCAGTAGTTAATCATCATCTTCATCAAAAATCACTTCAAGAATCAAGCTATAATCATCATAGGAAGAACACTTCAAGAACACTTCAAAAATCCCTTCAAGTTTACTAATTTACTTCCAAGCTTTCTAATCCATTCCAAGTAATCATCTAAGACCAAGAAACCTTTGTTATATACAGTAGGTTATCTTTCTCATTCAAGGTAATATTCATATTCAAACTTTGATTCAATTTCTATAACTATAAACTATCTTAATTCGAGTAAAAATCTTACTTGAACTTGTTTTTGTGTCATGATCCTACTTCAAGAACTTTCAAGCCATCCAAGATCCTTTGAAGCTAGATCATTTCTTGTCACTTCCAGTAGGTTTACCTACTAAACTTGAGGTAGTAATGATGTTCATAACATCATTCGATTCATATATATAAAACTATCTTATTCGAAGGTTTAAACTCGTAATCACTAGAACATAGTTTAGTTAATTCTAAACTTGTTCGCAAACAAAAGTTAATCCTTCTAACTTGACTTTTAAAATCAACTAAACACACGTTCTATATCTATATGATATGCTAACTTAATGATTTAAAACCTGGAGACACGAAAAACACCGTAAAACCGGATTTACGCCGTCGTAGTAACACCTCGGGCTGTTTTGGGTTAATTAATTAAAAACTATGATAAACTTTGATTTAAAAGTTGTTATTCTGAGAAAATGATTTTTATTATGAACATGAAACTATATCCAAAAATTACGGTTAAACACAAAGTGGAAGTATGTTTTCTAAAATGGTCATCTAGACGTCGTTCTTTCGACTGAAATGACTACCTTTACAAAAACGACTTGTAACTTATTTTTCCGACTATAAACCTATACTTTTTCTGTTTAGATTCATAAAATAGAATTCAATATGAAACCATAGCAATTTGATTCACTCAAAACGGATTTAAAATGAAGAAGTTATGGGTAAAACAAGATTGGATAATTTTTCTCATTTTAGCTACGTGAAAATTGGTAACAAATCTATTCCAACCATAACTTAATCAACTTGTATTGTATATTATGTAATCTTGAGATACCATAGACACGTATACAATGTTTCGACCTATCATGTCGACACATCTATATATATTTCGGAACAACCATAGACACTCTATATGTAAATGTTGGAGTTAGCTATACAGGGTTGAGGTTGATTCCAAAATATATATAGTTTGAGTTGTGATCAATACTGAGATACGTATACACTGGGTCGTGGATTGATTCAAGATAATATTTATCGATTTATTTCTGTACATCTAACTGTGGACAACTAGTTGTAGGTTACTAACGAGAACAGCTGACTTAATAAACTTAAAACATCAAAATATATTAAAAGTGTTGTAAATATATTTTAAACATACTTTGATATATATGTATATATTGTTATAGGTTCTTGAATCAACCAGTGGCCAAGTCTTACTTCCCGATGAAGTAAAAATCTGTGAAAGTGAGTTATAGTCCCACTTTTAAAATCTAATATTTTTGGGATGAGAATACATGCAGGTTTTATAAATGATTTACAAAATAGACACAAGTACGTGAAACTACATTCTATGGTTGAATTATCGAAATCGAATATGCCCCTTTTTATTAAGTCTGGTAATCTAAGAATTAGGGAACAGACACCCTAATTGACACGAATCCTAAAGATAGATCTATTGGGTTTAACAAACCCCATCCAAAGTACCGGATGCTTTAGTACTTCGAAATTTATATCATATCCGAAAGGTGTCCCGGAATGATGGGGATATTCTTATATATGCATCTTGTTAATGTCGGTTACCAGGTGTTCACCATATGAATGATTTTTATCTCTATGTATGGGATGTGTATTGAAATATGAAATCTTGTGATCTATTGTTACGATTTGATATATATAGGTTAAACCTATAACTCACCAACATTTTTGTTGACGTTTTAAGCATGTTTATTCTCAGGTGATTATTAAGAGCTTCCGCTATCGCATACTTAAATAAGGACGAGATTTGGAGTCCATGCTTGTATGATATTGTGTAAAAACTGCATTCAAGAAACTTATTTTGTTGTAACATATTTGTATTGTAAACCATTATGTAATGGTCGTGTGTAAACAGGATATTTTAGATTATCATTATTTGATAATCTACGTAAAGCTTTTTAAACCTTTATTGATGAAATAAAGGTTATGGTTTGTTTTAAAATGAATGCAGTCTTTGAAAAACGTCTCATATAGAGGTCAAAACCTCGCAACGAAATCAATTAATATGGAACGTTTTTAATCAATAAGAACGGGACATTTCATCTCTCAAGTTCTCTATTGGTGTTCTAAGTGTTCTTCATCATCTTCAACAAAATCTAGCTCAATCTAGTTCATTAATCCATACATAAACCAAGTTATAAAACAACTACTCAAGAACACACCAACAACACTTCCAAGTTTGCTAGCTTACTTCCGATCTTGCAAATCCATTCCAAGTAATCATCCAAGATCAAGAAACCTTTGTTTCTTATAGTAGGTTATCTTTCTAATTCAATGTAATAATCATATTCAAACTTTGGTTCAATTTCTATAACTATAACAATCTTATTTCGAGTGAAAATCTTACTTGAACTTGTTTTCGTGTCATGATTCTGTTTCAAGAACTTTCAAGCCATCCAAGGATCCTTTGATGTTAGATCCATTTTTCTAATTTCCAGTAGGTTTATCCAAGGAACTTGAGGTAGTAATGATGTTCGTAACATCATTCGATTCATACATAAAAAGCTGTCTTATTCAACGTTATAAACTTGTAATCACTAGAACATAGTTTAGTTAATTCTAAACTTGTTCGCAAATAAAGTTAATCCTTCTAACTACACTTTTAAAATCAACTAAACACATGTTCTATATCTATATGATATACTAACTTAATGATTTGAAACTTGGAAACACGATAAACACCATAAAATCGGATATACGCCGTCGTAGTTACAACCGGGGGCTGTTTTGGTTTGGATAATTAAAAACTATGAAAAACTTTGATTTAAAAGCTATACTTCTGGGAAAATGATTTTTCTTATGAACATGAAACCATATCCAAAAATCATGGTTAAACTCAAAGTGAAAGTATGTTTTTCAAAACAGTCATCAAGATGTCGTTCTTTCGACGAAAATGACTACCTCTTTCAAAAATGACTTGTAACTTGTATTTCTGACTATAAACTTATACTTTTTCTGTTTAGTTTCATAAATTTAAGTTCAATAAGAAACTATGGCCGCTTAAATCACTCAAAACGGATTAGAAACGAAGAAATGGTGAGCAAAATAAAATTGGTAAAAACTACACATTTTAGCTACGTGAAAATTTGTAACAAATTTATTCCAACCATAACTTAATCAACTTATATTGTATATTATGTAATCTTGAGATACCATAGACACGTATACAATGTTTCGACCTATCATGTCGACACATCTATATATATATATATTTCGGAACAACCATAGACACTCTATATGTGAATGTTGGAGTTAGCTATACAGGGTTGAGGTTGATTCCAAAATATATATATAGTTTGAGTTGTGATCAATACTGAGATATGTATACACTGGGTCGTGGATTGATTTAAGATGTATATTAAGTTATTCATGTACGACAAACTATGGACAATGAACGATGGACCGCTAACTGGACAACTTAAATCATCAACACGTAATAAAGAAAATATTGTGAATATATTTTGCTCGTATTTTGATATATGTATATATTATTATAGGTTTGTGAATCAAACCGTGGCCAAGTCTATTCCCGATGAATTGATAATCGGTAAAAGTGAGTTATAGTCCCACTTTTAAAATCTAATATTTTTGGGATGAGAATACATGCAGTTTTATAAATGCTTTACAAAATAGACACAAGTATGTGAAACTACTTTCTATGGTTGAATGATCGAATTTGGATATGCCCCTTTTAGCTTGGTAGCCTAAGAATTAGGGAACAGACACCCTAATTGACGCGAATCCTAAAGATAGATCTATCGGGCTCAACAAGCCCCATTCTGGAATTTGGAATGTTTTAGTAATTCGATTTATCATCTCCGATGGGTGTCCCGGAATGATGGGGATATTCTATATGCATCTAGTTAATGTCGGTTACCAGGTGTTCACCATATGAATGATTTTTATCTCTAAGTATGATGCGAAATGCCTGCTATGAGATGGTTGTTATGAAAAAATGAAATCTTGTGGTCTATTATTATTATGATTTGATATATGTAGAAATTAAACCTATAACTCACCAACATTTTTGTTGACGTTTAAAGCATGTTTATTCTCAGGTGATTATTAAGAGCTTCTGCTGTTGCATACTAAAATATGGACAAGATTTGGAGTCCATGCTTGTATGATATTGTGTAAAAACTGCATTCAAGAAACTTACTTCGTTGTAACATATTTGTATTGTAAACCATTATGTAATGGTCGTGTGTAAACAGGATATTTTAGATTATCATTATTTGATAATCTACCTAGATTCTTTTAAACTTTTAATGATGAATTAAAGGTTATGGTTTGTTTTAAAAATGAATGCAGTCTTTGAAAAACGTCTCATATAGAGGTCAAAACCTCGCAACGAAATCAATTAATATGGAACGTTTTTAATCAATAAGAACGGGACATTTCACGTATGGTGGCTCTTTTGTTGGCACGTATTTGGCAGGCCGTTTCCATACTGGCAGGCCGTATGGCTGGCCGTATGGCAAGCCGTATGGTGTGCTGGTCAGCCTTGATTCCCTGGATCGTAACTTGATTTCTTGTCGTTCACCGTTTTCTCTCTAGAATCTTCGTTTTAGCTCCGTTTTACTTGATTCTTTTTGCATCGCCTTTGTAATTACTTAATCTACAAAATCAACCAAAAAAGCGATAATTTTTCCGACAAAGTTTTAACCTTTATTGTTTTAGGGCTTAATTTAGGGAGTAAAAACGTGACTTTTTGCCCGATATCAAATACCCCACACTTAGCTTTGCTTGTCCTCAAGCAAGAAAGCGGGAATATCAGGATCTTTTTACTAGATTCTTCTTTACTCTACCCGTAGATCTTTTTATTATGCCTTCATCAGAAGTTGGCACATCTTTCGAAAGTATTAGAAAAAGTTTCGAGCTTCGATGATTTGGCCGCTAGATTTCAATTGCGTTCATAGTGAAAAAGGCGTACTTTCCAACTCTCGGATGTAGAGTATACATGATCAGGCTCCTCACTGACGGATCACTCATATCACTCAAGTGTTTAGGGTGTCCTATTCTAATTGTATTGTCGCTCAGAAGCCAGTCATGTAACAGTTCTCATCATAGGCTTGGTAAAGCATCGATATCTCTACCGGTTAAGTAAGGACGGCACCGATCTTCTTCCTAAGCATTCTTTCAAGAGGAAGACGGGTTATAGGGTTTGGATGGAAATTTAAGAATTTGGTGAAAGGTATCCAGATATTTTGAGAGAATTGATAGACTTTGATTCTTCAGAGTATCCATTTTGGATAGATAATGGCTGAGAATTCCGTAAAGGTTTTCTTTGGAAGAGGCGAATTTGCTAAGACTTTGTCTAGAATTTTCTTTTGCTCTTCCAGCATTCTTCTTCAGGGCATCTTCTCGGGTTTCTTTTTTCCTTATTAGAGACTTTGCTCTTAGAGACTTTATGTAGTGACCCGAACTTTTCCATGTTTATATATATTAATTGAGATTGATATTTACATGATTAAATGTTTTCAACATGTTAAGCAATTAAACTTGTTAAGACTTGATTAATTGAAATAGGTTTCATATAGACAATTGACCACCCAAGTTGACCGGTGATTCACGAACGTTAAAACTTGTAAAAACTATATGATGACATATATATGGATATATATATAGTTAACATGATATTATGATAAGTAAACATATCATTAAGTATATTAACAATGAACTACATATGTAAAAACAAGACTATTAACTTAATGATTTTTAAACGAGACATATATGTAACGATTATCGTTGTAAAGACATTTAATGTATATATATCATATTAAGAGATATTCATACATGATAATATCATGATAATATAATAATTTAAAATCTCATTTGATATTATAAATATTGGGTTAACAACATTTAACAAGATCGTTAACCTAAAGGTTTCAAAACAACACTTACATGTAACGACTAACGATGACTTAACGACTCAGTTAAAATGTATATACATGTAGTGTTTTAATATGTATTTATACACTTTTGAAAGACTTCAATACACTTATCAAAATACTTCTACTTAACATAAATGCTTACAATTACATCCTCGTTCAGTTTCATCAACAATTCTACTCGTATGCACCCGTATTCGTACTCGTACAATACACAGCTTTTAGATGTATGTACTATTGGTCTATACACTCCAATGATCAGCTCTTAGCAGCCCATGTGAGTCACCTAACACATGTGGGAACCATCATTTGGCAACTAGCATGAAATATCTCATAAAATTACAAAAATATGAGTAATCATTCATGACTTATTTACATGAAAACAAAATTACATATCCTTTATATCTAATCCATACACCAACGACCAAAAACACCTACAAACACTTTCATTCTTCAATTTTCTTCATCTAATTGATCTCTCTCAAGTTCTATCTTCAAGTTCTAAGTGTTCTTCATATATTCTACAAGTTCTAGTTACATAAAATCAAGAATACTTTCAAGTTTGCTAGCTCACTTCCAATCTTGTAAGGTGATCATCCAACCTCAAGAAATCTTTGTTTCTTACATTAGGTTATCATTCTAATACAAGGTAATAATCATATTCAAACTTTGATTCAATTTCTATAACTATAACAATCTTATTTCAAGTGATGATCTTACTTGAACTTGTTTTCGTGTCATGATTCTGCTTCAAGAACTTCGAGCCATCCAAGGATCCGTTGAAGCTAGATCTATTTTTCTATTTTCCAGTAGGTTTATCCAAGGAACTTAAGGTAGTAATGATGTTCATAACATCATTCGATTCATACATATAAAGCTATCTTATTCGAAGGTTTAAACTTGTAATCACTAGAACATAGTTTAGTTAATTCTAAACTTGTTCGCAAACAAAAGTTAATCCTTCTAACTTGACTTTTAAAATCAACTAAACACATGTTCTATATCTATATGATATGCTAACTTAATGATTTAAAACCTGAAAACACGAAAAACACCGTAAAACCGGATTTACGCCGTCGTAGTAACACCGCGGGCTGTTTTGGGTTAGTTAATTAAAAACTATGATAAACTTTGATTTAAAAGTTGTTATTCTGAGAAAATGATTTTTATTGTGAACATGAAACTATATCCAAAAATTATGGTTAAACTCAAAGTGGAAGTAAGTTTTCTAAAATGGTCATCTAGACGTCGTTCTTTCGACTGAAATGACTACCTTTACAAAAATGACTTGTAACTTATTTTTCAGACTATAAACCTATACTTTTCTGTTTAGATTCATAAAATAGAGTTCAATATGAAACCATAGCAATTTGATTCACTCAAAATGGATTTAAAATGAAGAAGTTATGGGTAAAACAAGATTGGATAATTTTTCTCATTTTAGCTACGTGAAAATTGGTAACAAATCTATTCCAACCATAACTTAATCAACTTGTATTGTATATTATGTAATCTTGAGATACCATAGACACGTATACAATGTTTCGACCTATCATGTCGACACATCTATATATATTTCGGAACAACCATAGACACTCTATATGTGAATGTTGGAGTTAGCTATACAGGATTGAGGTTGATTCCAAAATATATATAGTTTGAGTTGTGATCAATACTGAGATACGTATACACTGGGTCGTGGATTGATTCAAGATAATATTTATCGATTTATTTCTGTACATCTAACTGTGGACAACTAGTTGTAGGTTACTAACGAGGACAGCTGACTTAATAAACTTAAAACATCAAAATATATTAAAAGTGTTGTAAATATATTTTGAACATACTTTGATATATATGTATATATTGTTATAGGTTCGTGAATCAACCAGTGGCCAACTCTTACTTCCCAACGAAGTAAAAATCTGTGAAAGTGAGTTATAGTCCCACTTTTAAAATCTAATATTTTTGGGATGAGAATACATGCAGGTTTTATAAATGATTTACAAAATAGACACAAGTACGTGAAACTACATTCTATGGTTGAATTATCGAAATCGAATATGCCCCTTTTTATTAAGTCTGGTAATCTAAGAATTAGGGAACAGACACCCTAATTGACGCGAATCCTAAAGATAGATCTATTGAGCCTAACACACCCCATCCAAAGTACCGGATGCTTTAGTACTTCGAAATTTATATCATATCCGAAGGGTGTCCCGGAATGATGGGGATATTCTTATATATGCATCTTGTTAATGTTGGTTACCAGGTGTTCACCATATGAATGATTTTTATCTCTATGTATGGGATGTGTATTGAAATATGAAATCTTGTGGTATATTATTATGATTTGATATATATAGGTTAAACCTATAACTCACCAACATTTTTGTTGACGTTTTAAGCATGTTTATTCTCAGGTGATTATTAAGAGCTTCCGCTGTCGCATACTTAAATAAGGACAAGATTTGGAGTCCATGCTTGTATGATATTGTGTAAAAACTGCATTCAAGAAACTTATTTTGTTGTAACATATTTGTATTGTAAACCATTATGTAATGGTCGTGTGTAAACAGGATATTTTAGATTATCATTATTTGATAATTTACGTAAAGCTTTTTAAACCTTTATTGATGAAATAAAGGTTATGGTTTGTTTTAAAATGAAAGCAGTCTTTGAAAAACGTCTCATATAGAGGTCAAAACCTCGCAACGAAATCAATTAATATGGAACGTTTTTTAATCAATAAGAACGGGATATTTCAGTTGGTATCCGAGCGTTGGTCTTAGAGAACCAGAAAATTTGCATTAGTGTGTCTTATCGAGTTTGTTAGGATGCATTAGTGAGTCTGGACTTCGACCGTGTTTTCTTTAAAAATGATTGCTTAACATTTTTGTTGGAAACTATATATTTTTAACATATGAATATTATGTGGTATATTAATCTCTTATCGTGTTTGATATTATGTGATAGATGTCTACCTCTAGAACAAGTCCCATTGACTCACCTAATAATAATGAAGAGTCAAATGTAAATTGGAATGATTCGTGGACTGATTCATAAGTTCTGGAAGAGGAACCGGAAGAAGAGTCGGAACCGGAAGAAGAATCGGAACCGGAAGAAGAATCGGAACCGGAAGAAGAAATAGAACCGGTGGGAGAAATAATAAAACGGTTAAGTAAAAGAGAATCCTCAACCAACCGACCAAGGTTAATTATGGTCAATGGTGTTTCCGCCAAGGAAGCAAAATATTGGGAGGATTACCAATTCTCCGATGAATCGGATTCCGACGAGAATTCCGATGATGTTACAGAAATTACCCCAACTGAATTTAAAAAGGCAAAAGAAAATAATAAGGGAAAGGGCATAAAAATAGAGAAATCTAATTCCAACCCCGATGAACTTTATATGTATCGTCAACCCCCGAAGTCCTTAAGTTGTAACAATGACCTGGGAACCTCTAAACCACCAGGTTTTTCTAAACCAATGTGGATAACGACGGCTCGTATTAGGGGAACATCATATATCCCTAGAAACTTGGCAAAACGAACCAAAACCGAACAAGAAGAAACGAGCGAGTCGGAATAAGATAGTTATATACGTGTGGTGTAATATATGTAATATAGTGTGCTTATGCTTTATGATATATGTAAAAATTGCTTGTATTAATAAGTATTTTTTTTATGAATCTAACTCTTGTCTATTTTACAGTATAAAAACACAAAATGGATAGACAACCCAATATTTTAAGAGACCTACCCGGAGACATGATTGATGAAATCTTGTCTAGAGTCGGTCAGAATTCCTCGGCACAACTATTTAAGGCGAGATTAGTTTGTAAGACATTCGAAGAACGTTCCAAGAATGCCTTGGTTTATAAGAGACTTTCGTTTGAAAGATGGGGGATATCACATTGGGAAACCCATAAGTTACGATGTGTTTACTTTGACGCATATATTGCGGGGAACCCAAATGCTATTTTACGCAACGGGTTAAGAAATTATTTTGACTCAATATATCCGAATATTGGACTTCGTGATTTAGAAAAAGCGGCTAACATGCAACATAAAGAAGCATGTTATGCTTACGGATTAGTAATGTTCGCTTCTCACCAAAGTGAGAACAAGAACATCGGGCTACAACTATTAAACAAAACGTTTCCACAAGTGACGGAGTCGGTAATTGGGGTAAGAAATGAGGTTTTTAGATTGTTACGGGACTGTTGGACATTACGTAACCCTCGTCCCTTTGACAACGTTACAACACGCTGTCTTATCAACGGCCATAACGGTTATGTTCCACAAGACCAAGGATGGGAAGTAATCCTAGTAAAACTAGAATGCATGACTTGTTTCTGGACGTATGAATTACGTGTCTTTATTGCCTTTGCTGAACGACTTGTGTACTAGCTAGAATTATCTTCACAACCATCTTGTATCAAATTTATTGTGTGCTATATTTCATGCTATATGTAAAATAAGCGGTATTGTAAGTTTGTAAAATATTGTATAAAAGTTTGAACGCGAAATATTATTATAAATCAGTTTTTCATATAGAATTGTAGTAGTTGAATTGTATATTAGCTACTAAGTATGAACTTAACGGGTAGGTACTACCCGAATTTAAACTTATAAAACGCTAATATGAAGAAAAAGCTTTTATAAATGAGTTCATATTATGCTACGAAATACTATTAACTACTCTTAATATTCTGTATGATTAACTTGTTCCATTTGACTATTTTGAAGGAAATGGCACCGACTACTCGACACACCGTGAATATGAATGAAGAGGAATTTCGTACTTTTCTAGCTTCAAACATAGCCGCAGTACAGGCTGTGCTACATACCAACAATAACCTTGGATCTAGCAGTACAGGAAATCGTGTAGGATGCACCTACAAAGAATTCACTGCCTGCAAACCTTTGGAATTTGATGGAACCAAAGGACCGATCGGATTGAAACGGTGGACCGAGAAGGTCGAATCGGTGTTTGCCATAAGTAAGTGTACTGAAGAGGACAAAGTAAAGTACGCTACGTATACCTTCACAGGTTCTGCGTTAACATGGTGGAATACCTATCTAGAGCAAGTGGCACAAGACGATGCGTACGCACTACCGTGGTCAGCATTCAAGCACTTGATGAACGAGAAGTACCGGCCCAGAACCGAGGTCAATAAGCTCAAGACAGAACTTAGAGGGTTACGAACCCAAGGATTTGATATTACCACGTACGAAAGACGATTCACAGAATTGTGCCTATTGTGTCCGGGAGCATTCGAAGATGAGGAAGAGAAGATCGACGCGTTTGTGAAAGGATTACCGGAAAGAATCCAAGAAGATATAAGTTCACACGAGCCCGCCTCTATACAACAGGCATGTAGAATGGCTCACAAACTAGTGAACCAGATTGAAGAAAGAATTAAAGAACAGACTGCTGAAGAGGCCAATGTGAAGCAAGTCAAAAGAAAGTGGGAGGAAAACGGTGATAAGAATCACCAATACAACAACACCAGCAATTACAACAATAATCGCAACAATTATCCCAACAATCGCAACATCAATCGCAACTACAACAAACGGCCCAACAACAACAACAACAACAACAGCAGCAACTACAACAATCATCCCAACAACAATAATAACCGCAACAACAACAACAATCAGAAGCAGCTATGCCAAAGGTGTGAAAAGTATCACTCGGGGTTCTGCACCAAATTTTGCAACAAGTGTAAAAGAAATGGTCATAGCGCGGCGAAGTGTGAGGTCTACGGACCAGGGGTTAATAGAACGAAAGGAACAAATGGTGTCAGAACGAGTAATGGCGGAGCAAGTAGTGTCGGAGCAAATTATGCCAATGTAGTTTGTTATAAATGTGGAAAACCGGGCCACATTATTAGAAATTGCCCGAATCAGGAGAACACGAATGGACAAGCCCGCGGATGAGTTTTCAATATTAATGCGGCAGAGGCACAGGAAGACCCGGAGCTTGTTACGGGTACGTTTCTTATTGACAATAAATCTGCTTACGTTTTATTTGATTCGGGTGCGGATAGAAGCTATATGAGTAGAGATTTTTGTGCTAAATTAAGTTGTCCATTGACGCCTTTGGATAGTAAATTTTTACTCGAATTAGCAAATGGTAAATTAATTTCAGCAGATAATATATGTCGGAATCGAGAAATTAAACTGGTTAGCGAAACATTTAAGATTGATTTGATACCAGTAGAGTTAGGGAGTTTTGATGTGATAATCGTTATGGACTGGTTGAAAGAAGTGAAAGCAGAGATCGTCTATTACAAAAATGCAATTCGCATTATACGAGAAAAAGGAAAACCCTTAATGGTGTACGGAGAAAAGGGCAACACGAAGCTACATCTTATTAGTAATTTGAAGGCACAAAAACTAATAAGAAAAGGTTGCTATGCTGTTCTAGCACACGTCGAGAAAGTACAAACTGAAGAAAAGAGCATCAATGATGTTCCCATTGCAAAAGAATTTCCCTATGTATTTCCGAAAGAATTACCGGGATTACCCCCACATCGATCCGTTGAATTTCAAATAGATCTTGTACCAGGAGCTGCACCAATAGCTCGTGCTCCTTACAGACTCGCACCCAGCGAGATGAAAGAACTGCAAAGCCAATTACAAGAACTTTTAGAGCGTGGTTTCATTCGACCAAGCACATCACCGTGGGGAGATCCTGTGTTGTTTGTCAAGAAGAAAGATGGTACATTCAGGTTGTGTATCGACTACCGAGAGTTGAACAAACTTACCATCAAGAACCACTACCCACTACCGAGAATCGATGACTTATTTGATCAACTACAAGGCTCGTCTGTTTATTCAAAGATTGACTTACATTCCGGGTATCATCAAATGCGGGTGAAAGAAGATGATATTCCAAAGACTGCTTTCAGAACACGTTACGGTCATTACGAGTTTATGGTCATGCAGTTTGGTTTAACTAATGCACCAGCTGTGTTCATGGACCTTATGAACCGAGTGTGTGGACCATACCTTGACAAGTTTGTCATTGTTTTCATTGATGACATACTTATTTACTCAAAGAATGACCAAGAACACGGTGAACATTTGAGAAAACTGTTAGAAGTATTGAGGAAGGAAGAATTGTACGCTAAGTTTTCAAAGTGTGCATTTTCGTTGGAAGAAGTTCAATTCCTCGGTCACATAGTGAACAAAGAAGGTATTAAGGTGGATCCGGCAAAGATAGAAACTGTTGAAAAGTGAGAAACCCCGAAAACTCCGAAACACATACGCCAGTTTTTAGGACTAGCTGGTTACTACAGAAGGTTCATCCAAGACTTTTCCAGAATAGCAAAACCCTTGACTGCATTAACGCATAAAGGGAAGAAATTTGAATGGAAGGATGAACAAGAGAAAGCGTTTCAGTTATTGAAGAAAAAGCTAACTACGGCACCTATATTGTCATTGCCTGAAGGGAATGATGATTTTGTGATTTATTGTGACGCATCAAAGCAAGGTCTCGGTTGTGTATTAATGCAACGAACGAAGGTGATTGCTTATGCCTCTAGACAATTGAAGATTCACGAGCAAAATTATACAACGCATGATTTGGAATTAGGCGCGGTTGTTTTTGTATTAAAGACTTGGAGGCACTACTTATATGGGGTCAAAAGTATTATATATACCGACCACAAAAGTCTTCAACACATATTTAATCAGAAACAACTGAATATGAGGCAACGTAGGTGGATTGAATTGTTGAATGATTACGACTTTGAGATTCGTTACCACCCGGGGAAGGCAAATGTGGTAGCCGATGCCTTGAGCAGGAAGGACAGAGAACCCATTCGAGTAAAATCTATGAATATAATGATTCATAATAACCTTACTACTCAAATAAAGGAGGCGCAACAAGGAGTTTTAAAAGAGGGAAATTTAAAGGATGAAATACCCAAAGGATCGGAGAAGCATCTTAATATTCGGGAAGACGGAACCCGGTATAGGGCTGAAAGGATTTGGGTACCAAAATTTGGAGATATGAGAGAAATGGTACTTAGAGAAGCTCATAAAACTAGATACTCAATACATCCTGGAACGGGGAAGATGTACAAGGATCTCAAGAAACATTTTTGGTGGCCGGGTATGAAAGCCGATGTTGCGATATACGTAGGAGAATGTTTGACGTGTTCTAAGGTCAAAGCTGAGCATCAGAAACCATCAGGTCTACTTCAACAACCCGAAATCCCAGAATGGAAATGGGAAAACATTACCATGGATTTCATCACTAAATTTCCAAGGACTGCAAGTGGTTTTGATACTATTTGGGTAATAGTTGATCGTCTCACCAAATCAGCACACTTCCTTCCAATAAGAGAAGATGACAAGATGGAGAAGTTAGCAAGACTGTATTTGAAGGAAGTCGTCTCCAGACATGGAATACCAATCTCTATTATCTCTGATAGGGATGGCAGATTTATTTCAAGATTCTGGCAGACATTACAGCAAGCATTAGGAACTCGTCTAGACATGAGTACTGCCTATCATCCACAAACTGATGGACAGAGCGAAAGAACAATACAAACGCTTGAAGACATGCTACGAGCATGTGTTATTGATTTCGGAAACAGTTGGGATCGACATCTACCATTAGCAGAATTTTCCTACAACAACAGCTACCATTCAAGCATTGAGATGGCGCCGTTTGAAGCACTTTATGGTAGAAAGTCCAGGTCTCCAATTTGTTGGAGTGAAGTGGGGGATAGACAGATTACGGGTCCGGAGATTATACAAGAAACTACCGAGAAGATCATCCAAATTCAACAACGGTTGAAAACTGCCCAAAGTCGACAAAAGAGCTACGCTGACATTAAAAGAAAAGATATAGAATTTGAAATTGGAGAGATGGTCATGCTTAAAGTTGCACCTTGGAAAGGTGTTGTTCGATTTGGTAAACGAGGGAAATTAAATCCAAGGTATATTGGACCATTCAAGATTATTGATCGTGTCGGACCAGTAGCTTACCGACTTGAGTTACCTCAACAACTCGCGGCTGTACATAACACTTTCCACGTCTCGAATTTGAAGAAATGTTTTGCTAAAGAAGATCTCACTATTCCGTTAGATGAAATCCAAATCAACGAAAAACTTCAATTCATCGAAGAACCCGTCGAAATAATGGATCGTGAGGTTAAAAGACTTAAGCAAAACAAGATACCAATTGTTAAGGTTCGATGGAATGCTCGTAGAGGACCCGAGTTCACCTGGGAGCATGAAGATCAGATGAAGAAGAAATACCCGCATCTATTTCCAGAAGATTCGTCAACACCTTCAACAGCTTAAAATTTCGGGACGAAATTTATTTAACGGGTAGGTACTGTAGTGACCCGAACTTTTCCATGTTTATATATATTAATTGAGATTGATATTTACATGATTAAATGTTTCCAACATGTTAAGCAATCAAACTTGTTAAGACTTGATTAATTGAAATAGGTTTCATATAGACAATTGACCACCCAAGTTGACCGGTGATTCACGAACGTTAAAACTTGTAAAAACTATATGATGACATATATATGGATATATATATATATAGTTAACATGATATTATGATAAGTAAACATATCATTAAGTATATTAACAATGAACTACATATGTAAAAACAAGACTATTAACTTAATGATTTTTAAACGAGACATATATGTAACGATTATCGTTGTAAAGACATTTAATGTATATATATCATATTAAGAGATATTCATACATGATAATATCATGATAATATAATAATTTAAAATCTCATTTGATATTATAAACATTGGGTTAACAACATTTAACAAGATCGTTAACCTAAAGGTTTCAAAACAACACTTACATGTAACGACTAACGATGACTTAACGACTCAGTTAAAATGTATATACATGTAGTGTTTTAATATGTATTTATACACTTTTGAAAGACTTCAATACACTTATCAAAATACTTCTACTTAACATAAATGCTTACAATTACATCCTCGTTCAGTTTCATCAACAATTCTACTCGTATGCACCCGTATTCGTACTCGTACAATACACAGCTTTTAGATGTATGTATTATTGGTCTATACACTCCAATGATCAGCTATTAGCAGCCCATGTGAGTCACCTAACACATGTGGGAACCATCATTTGGCAACTAGCATGAAATATCTCATAAAATTACAAAAATATGAGTAATCATTCATGACTTATTTACATGAAAACAAAATTACATATCCTTTATATCTAATCCATACACCAACGACCAAAAACACCTACAAACACTTTCATTCTTCAATTTTCTTCATCTAATTGATCTCTCTCAAGTTCTATCTTCAAGTTCTAAGTGTTCTTCATATATTCTACAAGTTCTAGTTACACAAAATCAAGAATACTTTCAAGTTTGCTAGCTCACTTCCAATCTTGTAAGGTGATCATCCAACCTCAAGAAATCTTTGTTTCTTACAGTAGGTTATCATTCTAATACAAGGTAATAATCATATTCAAACTTTGATTCAATTTCTATAACTATAACAATCTTATTTCAAGTGATGATCTTACTTGAACTTGTTTTCGTGTCATGATTCTGCTTCAAGAACTTCGAGCCATCCAAGTATCCGTTGAAGCTAGATCCATTTTTCTATTTTCCAGTAGGTTTATCCAAGGAACTTAAGGTAGTAATGATGTTCATAACATCATTCGATTCATACATATAAAGCTATCTTATTCGAAGGTTTAAACTTGTAATCACTAGAACATAGTTTAGTTAATTCTAAACTTGTTCGCAAACAAAAGTTAATCCTTCTAACTTGACTTTTAAAATCAACTAAACACATGTTCTATATCTATATGATATGCTAACTTAATGATTTAAAACCTGGAAACACGAAAAACACCGTAAAACCGGATTTACGCCGTCGTAGTAACACCGCGGGCTGTTTTGGGTTAGTTAATTAAAAACTATGATAAACTTTGATTTAAAAGTTGTTATTCTGAGAAAATGATTTTTATTATGAACATGAAACTATATCCAAAAATTATGGTTAAACTCAAAGTGGAAGTATGTTTTATAAAATGGTCATCTAGACGTCGTTCTTTCGACTGAAATGACTACCTTTACAAAAACGACTTGTAACTTATTTTTCCAACTATAAACCTATACTTTTCTGTTTAGATTCATAAAATAGAGTTCAATATGAAACCATAGCAATTTGATTCACTCAAAATGGATTTAAAATGAAGAAGTTATGGGTAAAACAAGATTGGATAATTTTTCTCATTTTAGCTACGTGAAAATTGGTAATAAATCTATTCCAACCATAACTTAATCAACTTGTATTGTATATTATGTAATCTTGAGATACCATAGACACGTATACAATGTTTTGACTTATCATGTCGACACATCTATATATATTTCGGAACAACCATAGACACTCTATATGTGAATGTTGGAGTTAGCTATACAGGGTTGAGGTTGATTCCAAAATATATATAGTTTGAGTTGTGATCAATACTGAGATACGTATACACTGGGTCGTGGATTGATTCAAGATAATATTTATCGATTTATTTCTGTACATCTAACTGTGGACAACTAGTTGTAGGTTACTAACGAGGACAGCTGACTTAATAAACTTAAAACATCAAAATATATTAAAAGTGTTGTAAATATATTTTGAACATACTTTGATATATATGTATATATTGTTATAGGTTCGTGAATCAACCAGTGGCCAAGTCTTACTTCCCGACGAAGTAAAAATCTGTGAAAGTGAGTTATAGTCCCACTTTTAAAATCTAATATTTTTAGAATGAGAATACATGCAGGTTTTATAAATGATTTACAAAATAGACACAAGTACGTGAAACTACATTCTATGGTTGAATTATCGAAATCGAATATGCCCCTTTTTATTAAGTCTGGTAATCTAAGAATTAGGGAACAGACACCCTAATTGACGCGAATCCTAAAGATAGATCTATTGGGCCTAACAAACCCCATCCAAAGTACCGGATGCTTTAGTACTTCGAAATTTATATCATTTCCGAAGGGTGTCCCGGAATGATGGGGATATTCTTATATATGCATCTTGTTAATGTCGGTTACCAGGTGTTCACCATATGAATAATTTTTATCTCTATGTATGGGATGTGTATTGAAATATGAAATCTTGTGGTCTATTATTATGGTTTGATATATATAGGTTAAACCTATAACTCACCAATATTTTTGTTGACGTTTTAAGCATGTTTATTCTCAGGTGATTATTAAGAGCTTCCGCTGTCGCATACTTAAATAAGGACGAGATTTGGAGTCCATGATTGTATGATATTGTGTAAAAACTGCATTCAAGAGACTTATTTTGTTGTAACATATTTGTATTGTAAACCATTATGTAATGGTCGTGTGTAAACAGGATATTTTAGATTATCATTATTTGATAATCTACGTAAAGCTTTTTAAACCTTTATTGATGAAATAAAGGTTATGATTTGTTTTAAAATGAATGCAGTCTTTGAAAAACGTCTCATATAGAGGTCAAAACCTCGCAACGAAATTAATTAATATGGAACGTTTTTTAATCAATAAGAACGGGACATTTCACTTTACTCATTCATAAACATTTTTTTTTTCGGCATACCCTTTCTTCATAACTTTTGTCTTTTGTTCCTGGTGCCCAGAGAGGAAGTGATAATCCACTGAAAATAGGTCTTTGACCTATCAAAAACAATCAGGGGTTCGGAATCTTTTGACTAGTGCTTTTGAAGCGAATTTTGATCAATCTATCTCTTCATTTATCTCTGGATCTTTGGATGAATGGAAAGGGGAATGAATGGTGTATTTTGGGAGTGAATTTGGGGTGAATATTTCTGATTCATCAACTCTTTATGTGAGTTGGTCGGTTTAAAATTGCGTGGAGTGGAAACGGAAATGGATGGCTTTTTGTCTTCTTTATTCAGAATGATTTCGGAAGGAGTATCGCACCTGCACCACGTATGGAGCTTACTAACCATTGGTCTTGAAACGTATGTATGAACCAAGTTCTAATTTGAACCACACACCGGCACGCTCATCAATTGAAATAACAAAGTACTGTAGATTTGATGGGTCATACAGATACTTTGGGTCCAAGATTCCTCACTTTTTAGAGTAGGGGTCTGCTTGATCATGCGTAGCCTTTAACATATTTTCTTAAAAGAAATCTTTTGACACAAAACATTAGTTTCAGCTTAATCATTCCGTTCTAATGAATGTTCCGAAAAACCGATTTCTAGCAATTTTATTAGATCTTTTGGGCAAAAACAAAGTAAGAATTTTTTAAAATTACCCAATATCCATTGCTTAATTACTTTTGGACAAAAGAATTTTTCAAAACCTGGCGTTTTATGGTTACTTGACTATAAAACTTTCGACCTTAAAAACCTTACCCATTAACCCACACTTAGAAGAACATTGTCCCTAATGTTCTCTAGAAAGAATATTTTGATACTATATAAATTAAGGACATGACTTCTAAAATTCTAAGTTAGTTGCGGGAGTTACCCCACACTTAGAGATTTTAGTGCGTTATAATTGAAATAGGTTTGAGTAAGGATTACTTCCCTATGGTCTTGTTACTTTCCTAGTGCTGGGCCTTCCTACGGTCAATCTCCTACGTACCAGTCTCTTAATAATATTTCTGCATGAAGAACAAAAAGAGAAAGGCAGCATTTCCACTATATATAATTTTTCAGTACAATGCTTCAAAAAGATAAAAACTAAAAGATAAAATAAAGATAAAGTAGTCTATGAGAAACTATCCTGGTCAATGTGTGTAGGCTCTGCGAAGTATCTGAAGATCTCGTCATCCTCTAGGCTCGGTAGGTACTCGAGAGGCTGCCCTATATCCAACTCAGGGCCAAGTATAGACTCTAGACATAAGTCTGTCGGCATCTCCAGGTAGGATAAGTCTGGGAAAGGCTCCTCATCAGGTATGCTCCCAGTTATCTCAAATGCCTGGGCCATTGGCGGCTCCACTGAAATACGAATAGTGACTAAATGACAACCCTCTGGTAACACAGCGACTGGAACTGGCTCTGTGACTGGGGCAGGCGGCGTGATGGGGATAGGAGTAGCGTGTGCAGGCTGTAGTGACCCGAACTTTTCCATGTTTATATATATTAATTGATATTGATATTTACATGATTAAATGTTTCCAACATGTTAAGCAATCAAACTTGTTAAGACTTGATTAATTGAAATATGTTTCATATAGACAATTGACCACCCAAGTTGACCGGCGATTCACGAACGTTAAAACTTGTAAAAACGACATGACGATATATATATGGATATACATATGGTTAACATGAGATTATGATAAGTAAGTATCTCCATAAGTATATTAACAATGAGTTATATACATATAAACAAGATTACTAACTTAAGGATTTCGAAACGAGACATATATGTAACGATTATCGTTGTAACGACATTTAAATGTATATATATCATATTAAGATATATTAATATATCATAATATCATGATAATATCATGATAATATAATAATTTAACATCTCATTAGATATAATAAACAATGGGTTAACAACATTAATTGAGATCGTTAACTTAAAGGTTTTAAAACAACACTTACATGTAACGACTAACGATGACTTAACAACCCAGTTAAAATGTATATACATGTAGTGTATTTAGATGTATTAAAATACTTTTGGAAGACTTCAAGACATATATCAAAACACTCATACTTAACGAAAATGGTTACAATTACTTTTCCATTCTTTTCTTTCATCAAGAATTCTAGTCGTATTCTTACCCGTATTATACACAGCTTCAAAACGTACTTACTATGAGTATATACCAATAGGAACTAGCATGGGATTCCACTCTTGATTATGTCATGTATGACTAATAAATTTTAACTTCTACCATGAGCTAGTCAACTAACTAGAACTCCTTTTAACCCCACTCACCACTCACCAATCACCACTCATCATTCACTCCATTTCACTTCCAATTCTCTTTATAATTCTCTCTCAACACACACACACTATTATGAACGTATTTTTCCAGTAGTTAATCATCATCTTCATCAAAAATCACTTCAAGAATCAAGCTATAATCATCATAGGAAGAACACTTCAAGAACACTTCAAAATCCCTTCAAGTTTACTAATTTACTTCCAAGCTTTCTAATCCATTCCAAGTAATCATCCAAGATCAAGAAACCTATGTTATATACAGTAGGTTATCTTTCTTATTCAAGGTAATATTCATATTCAAACTTTGATTCAATTTCTATAACTATAAACTATCTTAATTCGAGTAAAAATCTTACTTGAACTTGTTTTTGTGTCATGATCCTACTTCAAGAACTTTCAAGCCATCCAAGATCCTTTGAAGCTAGATCATTTCTTGTCACTTCTAGTAGGTTTACCTACTAAACTTGAGGTAGTAATGATGTTCATAACATCATTCGATTCATATATATAAAACTATCTTATTCGAAGGTTTAAACTCGTAATCACTAGAACATAGTTTAGTTAATTCTAAACTTGTTCGCAAACAAAAGTTAATCCTTCTAACTTGACTTTTAAAATTAACTACACACATGTTCTATATCTATATGATATGCTAACTTAATGATTTAAAACCTGGAAACACGAAAAACACCGTAAAACCGGATTTACGCCGTCGTAGTAACACCGCGGGCTGTTTTGGGTTAGTTAATTAAAAACTATGATAAACTTTGATTTAAAAGTTGTTATTCTGAGAAAATGATTTTTATTATAAACATGAAACTATATCCAACAATTATGGTTAAACTCAAAGTGGAAGTATGTTTTCTAAAATGGTCATCTAGACGTCGTTCTTTCGACTGAAATGACTACCTTTACAAAAACGACTTGAAACTTATTTTTCCGACTATAAACCTATACTTTTCTGTTTAGATTCATAAAATAGAGTTCAATATGAAACCATAGCAATTTGATTCACTCAAAACGGATTTAAAATGAAGAAGTTATGGGTAAAACAAGATTGGATAATTTTTCTCATTTTAGCTACGTAAAAATTGGTAACAAATCTATTCCAACCATAACTTAATCAACTTGTATTGTATATTATGTAATCTTGAGATACCATAGACACGTATACAATGCTTCGACCTATCATGTCGACACATCTATATATATTTCGGAACAACCATAGACACTCTATATGTGAATGTTGGAGTTAGCTATACAGGGTTGAGGTTGATTCCAAAATATATATAGTTTGAGTTGTGATCAATACTGAGATACGTATACACTGGGTCGTGGATTGATTCAAGATAATATTTATCGATTTATTTCTGTACATCTAACTGTGGACAACTAGTTGTAGGTTACTAACGAGGACAGCTGACTTAATAAACTTAAAACATCAAAATATATTAAAAGTGTTGTAAATATATTTTAAACATACTTTGATATATATGTATATATTGTTATAGGTTCGTGAATCAACCAGTGGCCAAGTCTTACTTCCCGACGAAGTAAAAATCTGTGAAAGTGAGTTATAGTCCCACTTTTAAAATCTAATATTTTTGGGATGAGAATACATGCAGGTTTTATAAATGATTTACAAAATAGACACAAGTACGTGAAACTACATTCTATGGTTGAATTATCGAAATCGAATATGCCCCTTTTTATTAAGTCTGGTAATCTAAGAATTAGGGAACAGACACCCTAATTGACGCGAATCCTAAAGATAGATCTATTGGGCCTAACAAACCCCATCCAAAGTACTGGATGCTTTAGTACTTCGAAATTTATATCATATCCGAAGGGTGTCCCGGAATGATGGGGATATTCTTATATATATGCATCTTGTTAATGTCGGTTACCTGGTGTTCACCATATGAATGATTTTTATCTCTATGTATGGGATGTGTATTGAAATATGAAATCTTGTGGTCTATTGTTACGATTTGATACATATAAGTTAAACCTATAACTCACCAACATTTTTGATGACGTTTAAAGCATGTTTATTCTCAGGTGAATACTAAGAGCTTCCGCTGTTTCATACTAAAATAAGGATAAGATTTGGAGTCCATGTTTGTATGATATTGTGTAAAAACTGCATTCAAGAAACTGATTTCGATGTAACATATTTGTATTGTAAACCATTATGTAATGGTCGTGTGTAAACAGGATATTTTAGATTATCATTATTTGATAATCTACGTAAAGCTTTTAAACCTTTATTTATGAAATAAAGGTTATGGTTTGTTTTAAAAATGAATGCAGTCTTTGAAAAACGTCTCATATAGAGGTCAAAACCTCGCAACGAAATCAATTAATATGGAACGTTTTTAATCAATAAGAACGGGACATTTCAGTTGGTATCCGAGCGTTGGTCTTAGAGAACCAGAAAATTTGCATTAGTGTGTCTTATCGAGTTTGTTAGGATGCATTAGTGAGTCTGGACTTCGACCGTGTTTTCTTTAAAAATGATTGCTTAACATTTTTGTTGGAAACTATATATTTTTAACATATGAATATTATGTGATATATTAATCTCTTATCGTGTTTGATATTATGTGATAGATGTCTACCTCTAGAACAAGTCCCATTGACTCACCTAATAATGAAGAGTCAAATGTAAATTGGAATGATTCGTGGACTGATTCACAAGTTCCCGAAGAGGAACCGGAAGAAGAGTCGGAACCGGAAGAAGAATCGGAACCGGAAGAAGAATCGGAACCGGAAGAAGAAATAGAACCGGTGGGGGAAATAATAAAATGGTTAAGTAAAAGAGAATCCTCAACCAACCGACCAAGGTTAATTATGGTCAATGGTGTTTCCGCCAAGGAAGCAAAATATTGGGAGGATTACCAATTCTCCGATGAATCGGATTCCGACGAGAATTCCGATGATGTTATAGAAATTACCCCAACTGAATTTAAAAAGGCAAAAGAAAATAATAAAGGAAAGGGCATAAAAATAGAGAAATCGAATTCCAACCCCAATGAACTTTATATGTATCGTCAACCCCCGAAGTCCTTAAGTTGTAACAATGACCCGGGAACCTCTAAACCACCAGGTTTTTCTAAACCAATGTGGACAACGACGGCTCGTATTAGGGGAACATCATATATCCCTAGAAACTTGGCAAAACGAACCAAAACCGAACAAGAAGAAATGAGCGAGTCGGAATAAGATAGTTATATTCATGTGGTGTAATATATGTAATATAGTGTGCTTATGCTTTATGATATATGTAAAAATTGCTTGTATTAATAAGTATTTTTTTTATGAATCTAACTCTTGTCTATTTTACAGTATAAAAACACAAAATGGATAGACAACCCAATATTTTAAGAGACCTACCCGGAGACATGATTGATGAAATCTTGTCTAGAGTCGGTCAGAATTCCTCGGCACAACTATTTAAGGCGAGATCAGTTTGTAAGACATTCGAAGAACGTTCCAAGAATGATTTGGTTTATAAAAGGCTTTCGTTCGAAAGATGGGGGATATCACATTGGGAAATCCATAAGTTACGATGTGTTTACTTTGACGCATATATTGCGGGGAACCCAAATGCTATTTTACACAACGGGTTAAGAAATTATTTTGACTCAGTATATCCAAATATAGGACTTCGTGATTTAGAAAAAGCGGCTAACATGCAACATAAAGAAGCATGTTATGCTTACGGGTTAGTAATGTTCGCTTCTCACCAAAGTGAGAACAAGAACATCGGGCTACAACTATTAAACAAAACGTTCCCACAAGTGACGGATTCGGTAATTGGGGTAAGAAATGAGGTTTTTAGGTTATTACGAGACTGTTGGTCATTACGTAACCCTCGTCCCTTTGACGACGTTACAACACGCTGTCTTATCAACGGCCATAACGGTTATGTTCCACAAGACCAAGGATGGGAAGTAGTCCTAGTAAAACCAGAATGCATGACTTGTTTCTGGACGTATGAATTACGTGTCTTTATTGCCTTTGCTGAACGACTTGTGTACTAGCTAGAATTATCTTCACAACTATCTTGTATCAAAGTTATTGTGTGCTATATTTCATGCTTTATGTAAAATAAGCGGTATTGTAAGTTTGTAAAATATTGTATAAAAGTTTGAACGTGAAATATTATTACAATCAGTTTTTCATATAGAATTGTAGTAGTTGATTTGTATATTAGCTACTAAGTATGAACTTAACGGGTAGGTACTACCCGAATTTAAACTTATAAAACGCTAATATGAAGAAAAAGATTTTATAAATGAGTTCATATTATGCTACAAAATACTATTAACTACTCTTAATATTCTGTATGATTAACTTGTTCCATTTGACTATTTTGAAGGAAATGGCACCGACTACTCGACACACCGTGAATATAAATGAAGAGGAATTCCGTACTTTTCTAGCTTCAAACATAGCCGCAGTACAGGCTGCGCTACATACCAACAATAACCTTGGATCTAGCAGTACAGGAAATCGTGTAGGATGCACCTACAAAGAATTCACTGCCTGCAAACCTTTGGAATTTGATGGAACCGAAGGACCGATCGGATTGAAACGGTGGACCGAGAAGGTCGAATCGGTGTTTGCCATAAGTAAGTGTACTGAAGAGGACAAAGTGAAGTACGCTACGCATACCTTCACAGGTTCTGCGTTAACATGGTGGAATACCTATCTAGAGCAAGTGGGACAAGACGATGCGTACGCACTACCGTGGTCAGCATTCAAGCACTTGATGAATGAGAAGTATCGTCCCAGAACCGAGGTCAATAAGCTCAAGACAGAACTTAGAGGGTTACGAACCCAAGGATTTGATATTACCACGTACGAAAGACGATTCACAGAATTGTGCCTATTGTGTCTGGGAGCATTCGAAGATGAGGAAGAGAAGATCGACGCGTTTGTGAAAGGATTACCGGAAAGAATCCAAGAAGATATAAGTTCACACGAGCCTGCCTCCATACAACAGGCATGTAGAATGGCTCACAAACTAGTGAACCAGATTGAAGAAAGAATTAAAGAACAGACTGCTGAAGAGGCTAATGTGAAGCAAGTCAAAAGAAAGTGGGAGGAAAATGGTGATAAGAATCACCAATACAACAACAACAGCAATTACAACAATAATCGCAACAATTATCCCAACAATCGCAACATCAATCGCAACTACAACAAACGGCCCAACAACAACAACAACAACAACAACAGCAACTACAACAATCATCCCAATAACAATAATAACCGTAACAACAACAACAATCAGAAGCAGCTATGCCAAAGGTGTGAAAAGTATCACTCGGGGTTCTGCACCAAATTTTGCAACAAGTGTAAAAGAAATGGTCATAGCGCGGTGAAGTGTGAGGTCTACGGACCAGGGGTTAATAGAACGAAAGGAACAAATGGTGTCGGAACGAGTAATGGCGGAGCAAGTAGTGTCGGAGCAAGTTATGCCAATGTAGTTTGTTATAAATGTGGAAAACCGGGCCACATTATTAGAAATTGCCCGAACCAGGAGAACACGAATGGACAAGGCCGCGGAAGAGTTTTCAATATTAATGCGGCAGAGGCACAGGAAGACCCGGAGCTTGTTATGGGTACGTTTCTTATTGACAATAAATCTGCTTACGTTTTATTTGATTCGGGTGCGGATAGAAGCTATATGAGTAGAGATTTTTGTGCTAAATTAAGTTGTCCATTGACGCCTTTGGATAGTAAATTTTTACTCGAATTAGCAAATAGTAAATTAATTTTAGCAGATAATATATGTCGGAATCGAGAAATTAAACTGGTTAGCGAAACATTTAAGATTGATTTGATACCAGTAGAGTTAGGGAGTTTTGATGTGATAATCGGTATGGACTGGTTGAAAGAAGTGAAAGCAGAGATTGTTTGTTACAAAAATGCAATTCGCATTATACGAGAAAAAGGAAAACCCTTAATGGTGTACGGAGAAAAGGGCAACACGAAGCTACATATTATTAGTAATTTGAAGGCACAAAAACTAATAAGAAAAGGTTGCTATGCTGTTCTAGCACACGTCGAGAAAGTACAAACTGAAGAAAAGAGCATCAATGATGTTCCCATTGCAAAAGAATTTCCCGATGTATTTCCGAAAGAATTACCGGGATTACCCCCACAGCGATCCGTTGAATTTCAAATAGATCTTGTACCAGGAGCTGCACCAATAGCTCGTGCTCCTTACAGACTCACACCCAGCGAGATGAAAGAACTGCAAAGCCAATTACAAGAACTTTTAGAGCGTGGTTTCATTCGACCAAGCACATCACCGTGGGGAGCTCCTGTTTTGTTTGTCAAGAAGAAAGATGGTACATTCAGGTAGTGTATCAACTACCGAGAGCTGAACAAACTTACCATCAAGAACCGCTACCCACTACCGAGAATCGAAGACTTATTTGATCAACTACAAGGCTCGTCTGTTTATTCAAAGATTGACTTACGTTCCGGGTATCATCAAATGCGGGTGAAAGAAGATGATATTCCAAAGACTGCTTTCAGAACACGTTACGGTCATTACGAGTTTATGGTCATGCCGTTTGGTTTAACTAATGCACCAGCTGTGTTCATGGACCTTATGAACCGAGTGTGTGGACCATACCTTGACAAGTTTGTCATTGTTTTCATTGATGACATACTTATTTACTCAAAGAATGACCAAGAACACGGTGAACATTTGAGAAAGGTGTTAGAAGTATTGAGGAAGGAAGAATTGTACGCTAAGTTTTCAAAGTGTGCATTTTGGTTGGAAGAAGTTCAATTCCTCGGTCACATAGTGAACAAAGAAGGTATTAAGGTGGATCCGGCAAAGATAGAAACTGTTGAAAAGTGGGAAACCCCGAAAACTCCGAAACACATACGCCAATTTTTAGGACTAGCTGGTTACTACAGAAGGTTCATCCAAGACTTTTCCAGAATAGCAAAACCCTTGACTGCGTTAACGCATAAAGGGAAGAAATTTGAATGGAATGATGAACAAGAGAAAGCGTTTCAGTTATTGAAGAAAAAGCTAACTACGGCACCTATATTGTCATTGCCTGAAGGGAATGATGATTTTGTGATTTATTGTGACGCATCAAAGCAAGGTCTCGGTTGTAGTGACCCGAACTTTTCCATGTTTATATATATTAATTGAGATTGATATTTACATGATTAAATGTTTCCAACATGTTAAGCAATCAAATTTGTTAAGACTTGATTAATTGAAATATGTTTCATATAGACAATTGACCACCCAAGTTGACCGGTGATTCACGAACGTTAAAACTTGTAAAAACTATATGATGACATATATATGGATATATATATAGTTAACATGATACTATGATAAGTAAACATATCATTAAGTATGTTAACAATGAACTACATATGTAAAAACAAGACTACTAACTTAATGATTTTTAAACGAGACATATATGTAACGATTATCATTGTAACGACATTTAATGTATATATATCATATTAAGAGATATTCGTACATCATAATATCATGATAATATAATAATTTAAAATCTCTTTTGATATTATAAACATTGGGTTAACAACATTTAACAAGATCGTTAACCTAAAGGTTTCAAAACAACATTTACATGTAACGACTAACGATGACTTAACGACTCAGTTAAAATGTATATACATGTAGTGTTTTAATATGTATTCATACACTTTTGAAAGACTTCAAGACACTTATCAAAATACTTCTACTTAACAAAAATGCTTACAATTACATCCTCGTTCAGTTTCATCAACAATTCTACTCGTATGCACCCGTATTCGTACTCGTACAATACACAGCTTTTAGATGTATGTACTATTGGTATATACACTCCAATGATCAGCTCTTAGCAGCCCATGTGAGTCACCTAACACATGTGGGAACCATCATTTGGCAACTAGCATGAAATATCTCATAAAATTACAAAAATATGAGTAATCATTCATGACTTATTTACATGAAAACAAAATTACATATCCTTTATATCTAATCCATACACCAACGACCAAAAACACCTAAAACACTTTCATTCTTCAATTTTCTTCATCTAATTGATCTCTCTCAAGTTCTATCTTCAAGTTCTAAGTGTTCTTCATAAATTCCAAAAGTTCTAGTTACATAAAATCAAGAATACTTTCAAGATTGCTAGCTCACTTCCAATCTTGTAAGGTGATCATCCAACCTCAAGAAATCTTTGTTTCTTACAGTAGGTTATCATTCTAATACAAGGTAATAATCATATTCAAACTTTGGTTCAATTTCTATAACTATAACAATCTTATTTCAAGTGATGATCTTACTTGAACTTGTTTTCGTGTCATGATTCTGCTTCAAGAACTTCGAGCCATCCAAGGATTCGTTGAAGCTAAATCCATTTTTCTCTTTTCCAGTAGGTTTATCCAAGGAACTTAAGGTATTAATGATGTTCATAACATCATTCAATTCATACATATAAAGCTATCTTATTCGAAGGTTTAAACTTGTAATCACTAGAACATAGTTTAGTTAATTCTAAACTTGTTCGCAAACAAAAGTTAATCCTTCTAACTTGACTTTTAAAATCAACTAAACACATGTTCTATATCTATATGATATGCTAACTTAATGATTTAAAACCCGGAAACACGAAAAACACCGTAAAACCGGATTTACGCCGTCGTAGTAACACCGCGGGCTGTTTTGGGTTAGTTAATTAAAAACTATGATAAACTTTGATTTAAATGTTATTATTCTGAGAAAATGATTTTTATTATGAACATGAAACTATATCCAAAAATAATGGTTAAACTCAAAGTGGAAGTATGTTTTCTAAAATGGTCATCTAGACGTCGTTCTTTCGACTGAAATGACTACCTTTACAAAAACGACTTGTAACTTATTTTTCAGACTATAAACCTATACATTTTCTGTTTAGATTCATAAAATAGAGTTCAATATGAAACCATAGCAATTTGATTCACTCAAAACGGATTTAAAATGAAGAAGTTATGGGTAAAACAAGATTGGATAATTTTTCTCATTTTAGCTACGTGAAAATTGGTAACAAATCTATTCCAACCATAACTTAATCAACTTGTATTGTATATTATGTAATCTTGAGATACCATAGACACGTATACAATGTTTCGACCTATCATGTCGACACATCTATATATATTTCAGAACAACCATAGACACTCTATATGTGAATGTTGGAGTTAGCTATACAGGGTTGAGGTTGATTCCAAAATATATATAGTTTGAGTTGTGATCAATACTGAGATACGTATACACTGGGTCGTGGATTGATTCAAGATAATATTTATCGATTTATTTCTGTACATCTAACTGTGGACAACTAGTTGTAGGTTACTAACGAGGACAGCTGACTTAATAAACTTAAAACATCAAAATATATTAAAAGTGTTGTAAATATATTTTGAACATACTTTGATATATATGTATATATTGTTATAGGTTCGTGAATCAACCAGTGGCCAAGTCTTACTTCCCGACGAAGTAAAAATCTGTGAAAGTGAGTTATAGTCCCACTTTTAAAATCTAATATTTTTGGGATGAGAATACATGCAGATTTTATAAATGATTTACAAAATAGACACAAGTACGTGAAACTACATTCTATGGTTGAATTATCAAAAACGAATATGCCCCTTTTTATTAAGTCTGGTAATCTAAGAATTAGGGAACAGACACCCTAATTGACGCGAATCCTAAAGATAGATCTATCGGGCCCAACAAGCCCCATCCAAAGTACCGGATGCTTTAGTACTTCGAAATTTATATCATATCCGAAGGGTGTCCCGGAATGATGGGGATATTCTTATATATGCATCTTGTTAATGTCGGTTACCAGGTGTTCACCATATGAATGATTTTTATCTCTATGTATGGGATGTGTATTGAAATATGAAATCTTGTGGTCTATTATTATGATTTGATATATATAGGTTAAACCTATAACTCACCAACATTTTTGTTGACGTTTTAAGCATGTTTATTCTCAGGTGATTATTAAGAGCTTCCGCTGTCGCATACTTAAATAAGGACGAGATTTGGAGTCCATGCTTGTATGATATTGTGTAAAAACTGCATTCAAGAAACTTATTTTGTTGTAACATATTTGTATTGTAAACCATTATGTAATGGTCGTGTGTAAACAGGATATTTTAGATTATCATTATTTGATAATCTACGTAAAGCTTTTTAAACCTTTATTGATGAAATAAAGGTTATGGTTTGTTTTAAAATGAATGCAGTCTTTGAAAAACGTCTCATATAGAGGTCAAAACCTCGCAACGAAATCAATTAATATGGAACGTTTTTAATCAATAAGAACGGGACATTTCAGTTGGTATCCGAGCGTTGGTCTTAGAGAACCAGAATTTTGCATTAGTGTGTCTTATCGAGTTTATTAGGATGCATTAGTGAGTCTGGACTTCGACCGTGTTTACTTGAAAAATGATTGCTTAACAAATTTTGTTGGAAACTATATATTTTTAACATGTGAATATTATGTGATATATTAATCTCTTAACGCGTTTGATATTATGTGATAGATGTCTACCTCTAGAACAAGTCCCATTGACTCACCTAATAATAATGAAGAGTCAAATGTAAATTGGAATGATTCGTGGACTGATTCACAAGTTCCCGAAGAGGAACCGGAAGAAGAGTCGGAACCGGAAGAAGAATCGGAACCGGAAGAAGAATCGGAACCGGATGAAGAAATAGAACCGGTGGGGGAAATAATAAAACGGTTAAGTAAAAGAAAATCCTCAACCAACCGACCAAGGTTAATTATGGTCAATGGTGTTTCCGCCAAGGAAGCAAAATATTGGGAGGATTACCAATTCTCCGATGAATCGGATTCCGACGAGAATTCCGATGATGTTATAGAAATTACCCCAACTGAATTTAAAAAGGCAAAAGAAAATAATAAGGGAAAGGGCATAAAAATAGAGAAATCTAATTCCAACCCCGATGAACTTTATATGTATCATCAACCCCCGAAGTCCTTAGGTTGTAACAATGACCCGGGAACCTCTAAACCACCAGGTTTTTCTAAACCAATGTGGATAACGACGGCTCGTATTAGGGGAACATCATATATCCCTAGAAACTTGGCAAAACGAACCAAAACCGAACAAGAAGAAACGAGCGAGTCGGAATAAGATAGTTGTATTCGTGTGGTGTAATATATGTAATATAGTGTGCTTATGCTTTATGATATATGTAAAAATTGCTTGTATTAATAAGTATTTTTTTTTTATGAATCTAACTCTTGTCTATTTTACAGTATAAAAACACAAAATGGATAGACAACCCAATATTTTAAGAGACCTACCCGGAGACATGATTGATGAAATCTTATCTAGAGTCGGTCAGAATTCTTCGGCACAACTATTTAAGGCGAGATCAGTTTGTAAGACATTCGAAGAACGTTCCAAGAATGTCTTGGTTTATAAAAGGCTTTCGTTCGAAAGATGGGGGATATCACATTGGGAAATCCATAAGTTACGATGTGTTTACTTTGACGCATATATTGCGGGGAACCCAAATGCTATTTTACGCAATGGGTTAAGAAATTATTTTGACTCAATATATCCGAATATTGGACTTCGTGATTTAGAAAAAACGGCTAACATGCAACATAAAGAAGCATGTTATGCTTACGGATTAGTAATGTTCGCTTCTCACCAAAGTGAGAACAAGAACATCGGGCTACAACTATTAAACAAAACGTTCCCACAAGTGACGGAGTCGGTAATTGGGGTAAGAAATGAGGTTTTTAGATTGTTACGGGACTGTTGGACATTACGTAACCCTCGTCCCTTTGACGACGTTACAACACGCTGTCTTATCAACGGCCATAACGGTTATGTTCCACAAGACCAAGGATGGGAAGTAATCCTAGTAAAACCAGAATGCATGACTTGTTTCTGGACGTATGAATTACGTGTCTTTATTGCCTTTGCTGAACGACTTGTGTACTAGCTAGAATTATCTTCACAACCATATTGTATCAAATTTATTGTGTGCTATATTTCATGCTATATGTAAAATAAGCGGTATTGTAAGTTTGTAAAATATTGTGTAAAAGTTTGAACGCGAAATATTATTATAATCAGTTTTTCATATAGAATTGTAGTAGTTGAATTGTATATTAGCTACTAAGTATGAACTTAACGGGTAGGTACTACCCGAATTTAAACTTATAAAACGCTAATATGAAGAAAAAGCTTTTATAAATGAGTTCATATTATGCTACGAAATACTATTAACTACTCTTAATATTCTGTATGATTAACTTGTTCCATTTAACTATTTTGAAGGAAATGGCACCGACTACTCGACACACCGTGAATATGAATGAAGAGGAATTCCGTACTTTTCTAGCTTCAAACATAGCCGCAGTACAGGCTGCGCTACATACCAACAATAACCTTGGATCTAGCAGTACAGGAAATCGTGTAGGATGCACCTACAAAGAATTCACTGCCTGCAAACCTTTGGAATTTGATGGAACCGAAGGACCGATCGGATTGAAATGGTGGACCGAGAAGGTCGAATCGGTGTTTGCCATAAGTAAGTGTACTGAAGAGGACAAAGTGAAGTACGCTACGCATACCTTCACAGGTTCTGCGTTAACATGGTGGAATACCTATCTAGAGCAAGTGGGACAAGACGATGCGTACGCACTGCCGTGGTCAGCATTCAAGCACTTGATGAACGAGAAGTACCGTCCCAGAACCGAGGTCAATAAGCTCAAGACAGAACTTAGAGGGTTACGAACCCAAGGATTCGATATTACCACGTACGAAAGACGATTCACAGAATTGTGCCTATTGTGTCCGGGAGCATTCGAAGATGAGGAAGAGAAGATCGACGCATTTGTGAAAGGATTACCGGAAAGAATCCAAGAAGATATAAGTTCACACGAGCCCGCCTCTATACAGCAGGCATGTAGAATGGCTCACAAACTAGTGAACCAGATTGAAGAAAGAATTAAAGAACATACTGCTGAAGAGGCCAATGTGAAGCAAGTCAAAAGAAAGTGGGAAGAAAACGGTGATAAGAATCACCAATACAACAACAACAGCAATTACAACAATAATCGCAACAATTATCCCAACAATCGCAACATCAATCGCAACTACAACAAACGGCCCAACAACAACAACAACAACAACAACAACAACAGCAACTACAACAATCATCCCAACAACAATAATAACCGCAACAACAACAACAATCAGAAGCAGCTATGCCAAAGGTGTGAAAAGAATCACTCGGGGTTCTGCACCAAATTTTGCAACAAGTGTAAAAGAAATGGTCATAGCGTGGCGAAGTGTGAGGTCTACGGACCAGGGGTTAATAGAACGAAAGGAACAAATGGTGTCGGAACGAGTAATGGCGGAGCAAGTAGTGTCGGAGCAAGTTATGCCAATGTAGTTTGTTATAAATGTGGAAAACCGGGCCACATTATTAGAAATTGCCCGAACCAGGAGAACACGAATGGACAAGGCCGCGGAAGAGTTTTCAATATTAATGCGGCAGAGGCACAAGAAGACCCGGAGCTTGTTACGGGTACGTTTCTTATTGACAATAAATCTGCTTACGTTTTATTTGATTCGGGTGCGGATAGAAGCTATATGAGTAGAGATTTTTGTGCTAAATTAAGTTGTCCATTGACGCCTTTGGATAGTAAATTTTTACTCGAATTAGCAAATGGTAAATTAATTTCAGCAGATAATATATGTCGGAATCGAGAAATTAAACTGGTTAGCGAAACATTTAAGATTGATTTGATACCAGTAGAGTTAGGGAGTTTTGATGTGATAATCGGTATGGACTGGTTGAAAGAAGTGAAAGCAGAGATCGTTTGTTACAAAAATGCAATTCGCATTATACGAGAAAAAGGAAAACCCTTAATGGTGTACGGAGAAAAGGGCAACACGAAGCTACATCTTATTAGTAATTTGAAGGCACAAAAACTAATAAGAAAAGGTTGCTATGCTGTTATAGCACACGTCGAGAAAGTACAAACTGAAGAAAAGAGCATCAATGATGTTCCCATTGCAAAAGAATTTCCCGATGTATTTCCGAAAGAATTACCGGGATTACCCCCCCCATCGATCCGTTGAGTTTCAAATAGATCTTGTACCAGGAGCTGCACCAATAGCTCATGCTTCTTACAGACTCGCACCCAGCGAGATGAAAGAACTGCAAAGCCAATTACAAGAACTTTTAAAGCGTGGTTTCATTCGACCAAGCACATCAGCGTGGGGAGCTCCTGTTTTGTTTGTCAAGAAGAAAGATGGTACATTCAGGTTGTGTATCGACTACCGAGAGTTGAACAAACTTACCATCAAGAACCGCTACCCACTACCGAGAATCGAAGACTTATTTGATCAACTACAAGGCTCGTCTGTTTATTCAAAGATTGACTTACGTTCCGGGTATCATCAAATGCGGGTGAAAGAAGATGATATTCCAAAGACTGCTTTCAGAACACGTTACGGTCATTATGAGTTTATGGTCATGCCGTTTGGTTTAACTAATGCACCAGCTGTGTTCATGGACCTTATGAACCGAGTGTGTGGACCATACCTTGACAAGTTTGTCATTGTTTTCATTGATGACATACTTATTTACTCAAAGAATGACCAAGAACACGGTGAACATTTGAGAAAGGTGTTAGAAGTATTGAGGAAGGAAGAATTGTACGCTAAGTTTTCAAAGTGTGCATTTTGGTTGGAAGAAGTTCAATTCCTCGGTCACATAGTGAACAAAGAAGGTATTAAGGTAGATCCGGCAAAGATAGAAACTGTTGAAAAGTGGGAAACCCCGAAAACTCCGAAACACATACGCCAGTTTTTAGGACTAGCTGGTTACTACAGAAGGTTCATCCAAGACTTTTCCAAAATAGCAAAACCCTTGACTGCATTAACGCATAAAGGGAAGAAATTGGAATGGAATGATGAACAAGAGAAAGCGTTTCAGTTATTGAAGAAAAAGCTAACTACGGCACCTATATTGTCATTGCCTGAAGGGAATGATGATTTTGTGATTTATTGTGACGCATCAAAGCAAGGTCTCGGTTGTGTATTAATGCAACGAACGAAGGTGATTGCTTATGCGTCTAGACAATTGAAGATTCACGAACAAAATTATACGACGCATGATTTGGAATTAGGCGCGGTTGTTTTTGCATTAAAGACTTGGAGGCACTACTTATATGGGGTCAAAAGTATTATATATACCGACCACAAAAGTCTTCAACACATATTTAATTAGAAACAACTGAATATGAGGCAGCGTAGGTGGATTGAATTATTGAATGATTACGACTTTGAGATTCGTTACCACCCGGGGAAGGCAAATGTGGTAGCCGATGCCTTGAGCAGGAAGGACAGAGAACCCATTCGAGTAAAATCTATGAATATAATGATTCATAATAACCTTACTACTCAAATAAAGGAGGCGCAACAAGGAGTTTTAAAAGAGGGAAATTTAAAGGATGAAATACCCAAAGGATCGGAGAAGCATCTTAATATTCGGGAAGACGGAACCCGGTATAGGGCTGAAAGGATTTGGGTACCAAAATTTGGAGATATGAGAGAAATGGTACTTAGAGAAGCTCATAAAACCAGATACTCAATACATCCTGGAACGGGGAAGATGTACAAGGATCTCAAGAAACATTTTTGGTGGCCGGGTATGAAAGCCGATGTTGCTAAATACGTAGGAGAATGTTTGACGTGTTCTAAGGTCAAAGCTGAGCATCAGAAACCATCAGGTCTACTTCAACAACCCGGAATGGAAATGGGAAAACATTACCATGGATTTCATCACTAAATTGCCAAGGACTGCTAGTGGTTTTGATACTATTTGGGTAATAGTTGATCGTCTCACCAAATCAGCACACTTCCTGCCAATAAGAGAAGATGACAAGATGGAGAAGTTAGCACGACTGTATTTGAAGGAAGTCGTCTCCAGACATGGAATACCAATCTCTATTATCTCTGATAGGGATGGCAGATTTATTTCAAGATTCTGGCAGACATTACAGCAAGCATTAGGAACTCGTCTAGACATGAGTACTGCCTATCATCCACAAACTAATGGGCAGAGCGAAAGGACGATACAAACGCTTGAAGACATGCTACGAGCATGTGTTATTGATTTCGGAAACAGTTGGGATCGACATCTACCGTTAGCAGAATTTTCCTACAACAACAGCTACCATTCAAGCATTGAGATGGCGCCGTTTGAAGCACTTTATGGTAGAAAGTGCAGGTCTCCGATTTGTTGGAGTGAAGTGGGGGATAGACAGATTACGGGTCCGGAGATTATACAAGAAACTACCGAGAAGATCATCCAAATTCAACAACGGTTGAAAACTGCCCAAAGTCGACAAAAGAGCTACGCTGACATTAAAAGAAAAGATATAGAATTTGAAATTGGAGAGATGGTCATGCTTAAAGTTGCACCTTGGAAAGGCGTTGTTCGATTTGGTAAACGAGGGAAATTAAATCCAAGGTATATTGGACCATTCAAGATTATTGATCGTGTCGGACCAGTAGCTTACCGACTTGAGTTACCTCAACAACTCGCAGCTGTACATAACACTTTCCACGTCTCGAATTTGAAGAAATGTTTTGCTAAAGAAGATCTCACTATTCCGTTAGATGAAATCCAAATCAACGAAAAACTTCAATTCATCGAAGAACCCGTCGAAATAATGGATCGTGAGGTTAAAAGACTTAAGCAAAACAAGATACCAATTGTTAAGGTTCGATGGAATGCTCGTAGAGGACCCGAGTTCACCTGGGAGCATGAAGATTAGATGAAGAAGAAATACCCGCATCTATTTCCAGAAGATTCGTCAACACCTTCAACAGCTTAAAATTTCGGGACGAAATTTATTTAACGGGTAGGTACTGTAGTGACCCGAACTTTTCCATGTTTATATATATTAATTGATATTGATATTTACATGATTAAATGTTTCCAACATGTTAAGCAATCAAACTTGTTAAGACTTGATTAATTGAAATATGTTTCATATAGACAATTGACCACCCAAGTTGACCGGTGATTCACGAACGTTAAAACTTGTAAAAACTATATGATGACATATATATGGATATATATATATAGTTAACATGATACTATGATAAGTAAACATATCATTAAGTATATTAACAATGAACTACATATGTAAAAACAAGACTACTAACTTAATGATTTTTAAACGAGACATATATGTAACGATTATCGTTGTAACGACATTTAATGTATATATATCATATTAAGAGATATTCGTACATCATAATATCATGATAATATAATAATTTAAAATCTCTTTTGATATTATAAACATTGGGTTAACAACATTTAACAAGATCGTTAACCTAAAGGTTTCAAAACAACATTTACATGTAACGACTAACGATGACTTAACGACTCAGTTAAAATGTATATACATGTAGTGTTTTAATATGTATTCATACACTTTTTAAAGACTTCAAGACACTTATCAAAATACTTCTACTTAACAAAAATGCTTACAATTACATCCTCGTTCAGTTTCATCAACAATTCTACTCGTATGCACCCGTATTCGTACTCGTACAATACACAGCTTTTAGATGTATGTACTATTGGTATATACACTCCAATGATCAGCTCTTAGCAGCCCATGTGAGTCACCTAACACATGTGGGAACCATTATTTGGCAACTAGCATGAAATATCTCATAAAATTACAAAAATATGAGTAATCATTCATGACTTATTTACATGAAAACAAAATTACATATCCTTTATATCTAATCCATACACCAACGACCAAAAACACCTAAAAACACTTTCATTCTTCAATTTTCTTCATCTAATTGATCTCTCTCAAGTTCTATCTTCAAGTTCTAAGTGTTCTTCATAAATTCCAAAAGTTCTAGTTACATAAAATCAAGAATACTTTCAAGATTGCTAGCTCACTTCCAATCTTGTAAGGTGATCATCCAACCTTAAGAAATCTTTGTTTCTTACAGTAGGTTATCATTCTAATACAAGGTAATAATCATATTCAAACTTTGGTTCAATTTCTATAACTATAACAATCTTATTTCAAGTGATGATCTTACTTGAACTTGTTTTCGTGTCATGATTCTGCTTCAAGAACTTCGAGCCATCCAAGGATCCGTTGAAGCTAAATCAATTTTTCTCTTTTCCAGTAGGTTTATCCAAGGAACTTAAGGTATTAATGATGCTCATAACATCATTCAATTCATACATATAAAGCTATCTTATTCGAAGGTTTAAACTTGTAATCACTAGAACATAGTTTAGTTAATTCTAAACTTGTTCGCAAACAAAAGTTAATCCTTCTAACTTGACTTTTAAAATCAACTAAACACATGTTCTATATCTATATGATATGCTAACTTAATGATTTAAAACCCGGAAACACGAAAAACACCGTAAAACCGGATTTACGCCGTCGTAGTAACACCGCGGGCTGTTTTGGGTTAGTTAATTATAAACTATGATAAACTTTGATTTAAAAGTTATTATTCTGAGAAAATGATTTTTATTATGAACATGAAACTATATCCAAAAATTATGGTTAAACTCAAAGTGGAAGTATGTTTTCTAAAATGGTCATCTAGACGTCGTTCTTTCGACTGAAATGACTACCTTTACAAAAACGACTTGTAACTTATTTTTCCGACTATAAACCTATACATTTTCTGTTTAGATTCATAAAATAGAGTTCAATATGAAACCATAGCAATTTGATTCACTCAAAACGGATTTAAAATGAAGAAGTTATGGGTAAAACAAGATTGGATAATTTTTCTCATTTTAGCTACGTAAAAATTGGTAACAAATCTATTCCAACCATAACTTAATCAACTTGTATTGTATATTATGTAATCTTGAGATACCATAGACACGTATACAATGTTTCAACCTATCATGTCGACACATCTATATATATTTCAGAACAACCATAGACACTCTATATGTGAATGTTGGAGTTAGCTATACAGGGTTGAGGTTGATTCCAAAATATATATAGTTTGAGTTGTGATCAATACTGAGATACGTATACACTGGGTCGTGGATTGATTTAAGATAATATTTATCGATTTATTTCTGTACATCTAACTGTGGACAACTAGTTGTAGGTTACTAACGAGGACAGCTGACTTAATAAACTTAAAACATCAAAATATATTAAAAGTGTTGTAAATGTATTTTGAACATACTTTGATATATATGTATATATTGTTATAGGTTCGTGAATCAACCAGTGGCCAAGTCTTACTTCCCGACGAAGTAAAAATCTGTGAAAGTGAGTTATAGTCCCACTTTTAAAATCTAATATTTTTGGGATGAGAATACATGCAGGTTTTATAAATGATTTACAAAATAGACACAAGTATGTGAAACTACATTCTATGGTTGAATTATCGAAAACGAATATGCCCCTTTTTATTAAGTCTGGTAATCTAAGAATTAGGGAACAGACACCCTAATTGACGCGAATCCTAAAGATAGATCTATCGGGCCCAACAAGCCCCATCCAAAGTACCGGATGCTTTAGTACTTCGAAATTTATATCATATCCAAAGGGTGTCCCGGAATGATGGGGATATTCTTATATATGCATCTTGTTAATGTCGGTTACCAGGTGTTCACCATATGAATGATTTTTATCTCTATGTATGGGATGTGTATTGAAATATTAAATCTTGTGGTCTATTATTATGATTTGATATATATAGGTTAAACCTATAACTCACCAACATTTTTGTTGACGTTTTAAGCATGTTTATTCTCAGGTGATTATTAAGAGCTTCCGCTGTCGCATACTTAAATAAGGACGAGATTTGGAGTCCATGCTTGTATGATATTGTGTAAAAACTGCATTCAAGAAACTTATTTTGTTGTAACATATTTGTATTGTAAACCATTATGTAATGGTCGTGTGTAAACAGGATATTTTAGATTATCATTATTTGATAATCTACGTAAAGCTTTTTAAACCTTTATTGATGAAATAAAGGTTATGGTTTGTTTTAAAATGAATGCAGTCTTAGAAAAACGTCTCATATAGAGGTCAAAACCTCGCAACGAAATCAATTAATATGGAACGTTTTTAATCAATAAGAACGGGACATTTCATCGGTTGTGTATTAATGCAACGAACGAAGGTGATTGCTTATGCGTCTAGACAATTGAAGATTCACGAACAAAATTATACGACGCATGATTTGGAATTAGGCGCAGTTGTTTTTGCATTAAAGACTTGGAGGCACTACTTATATGGGGTCAAAAGTATTATATATACCGACCACAAAAGTCTTCAACACATATTTAATCAGAAACAACTGAATATGAGGCAGCGTAGGTGGATTGAATTATTGAATGATTACGACTATGAGATTCGTTACCACCCGGGGAAGGCAAATGTGGTAGCCGATGCCTTGAGCAGGAAGGACAGAGAACCCATTCGAGTAAAATCTATGAATATAATGATTCATAATAACCTTACTACTCAAATAAAGGAGGCGCAACAAGGAGTTTTAAAAGAGGGAAATTTAAAGGATGAAATACCCAAAGGATCGGAGAAACATCTTAATATTCGGGAAGACGGAACCCGGTATAGGGCTGAAAGGATTTGGGTACCAAAATTTGGAGATATGAGAGAAATGGTACTTAGAGAAGCTCATAAAACCAGATACTCAATACATCCTGGAACGGGGAAGATGTACAAGGATCTCAAGAAACATTTTTGGTGGCCGGGTATGAAAGCCGATGTTGCTAAATACGTAGAAGAATGTTTGACGTGTTCTAAGGTCAAAGCTGAGCATCAGAAACCATCAGGTCTACTTCAACAACCCGAAATCCCGGAATGGAAATGGAAAAACATTACCATGGATTTCATCACTAAATTGCCAAGGACTGCAAGTGGTTTTGATACTATTTGGGTAATAGTTGATCGTCTCACCAAATCAGCACACTTCCTGCCAATAAGAGAAGATGACAAGATGGAGAAGTTAGCACGACTGTATTTGAAGGAAGTCGTCTCCAGACATGGAATACCAATCTCTATTATCTCTGATAGGGATGGCAGATTTATTTCAAGATTCTGGCAGACATTACAGCAAGCATTAGGAACTCGTCTAGACATGAGTACTGCCTATCATCCACAAACTGATGGGCAGAGCGAAAGGACGATACAAACGCTTGAAGACATGCTACGAGCATGTGTTATTGATTTCGGAAAAAGTTGGGATCGACATCTACCGTTAGCAGAATTTTCCTACAACAACAGCTACCATTCAAGCATTGAGATGGCGCCGTTTGAAGCACTTTATGGTAGAAAGTGCAGGTCTCCGATTTGTTGAAGTGAAGTAGAGGATAGACAGATTACGGGTCCGGAGATTATACAAGAAACTACCGAGAAGATCATCCAAATTCAACAACGGTTGAAAACCGCCCAAAGTCGACATAAGAGCTACGCTGACATTAAAAGAAAAGATATAGAATTTGAAATTGGAGGGATGGTCATGCTTAAAGTTGCACCTTGGAAAGGCGTTGTTCGATTTAGTAAACGAGGGAAATTAAATCCAAGGTATATTGGACCATTCAAGATTATTGATCGTGTAGGACCAGTAGCTAACCGACTTGAGTTACCTCAATAACTCGCGGCTGTACATAACACTTTCCATGTCTCAAATTTGAAGAAATGTTTTGCTAAAGAATATCTCACTATTCCGTTAGATGAAATCCAAATCAACGAAAAACTTCAATTCATCGAAGAACCCGTCGAAATAATGGATCGTGAGGTTAAAAGACTTAAGCAAAACAAGATACCAATTGTTAAGGTTCGATGGAATGCTCGTAGAGGACCCGAGTTCACCTGGGAGCGTGAAGATCAGATGAAGAAGAAATACCCGCATCTATTTCCAGAAGATTCGTCAACACCTTCAACAGCTTAAAATTTCGGGACGAAATTTATTTAACGGGTAGGTACTGTAGTGACCCGAACTTTTCCATGTTTATATATATTAATTGAGATTGATATTTACATGATTAAATGTTTCCAACATGTTAAGCAATCAAACTTGTTAAGACTTGATTAATTGAAATATGTTTCATATAGACAATTGACCACCCAAGTTGACCGGCGATTCACGAACGTTAAAACTTGTAAAAACGACATGACGATATATATATATGGATATACATATGGTTAACATGAGATTATGATAAGTAAGTATCTCCATAAGTATATTAACAATGAGTTATATACATATAAACAAGACTACTAACTTAAGGATTTCGAAACGAGACATATATGTAACGATTATCGTTGTAACGACATTTAAATGTATATATATCATATTAAGATATATTAATATATCATAATATCATGATAATATAATAATTTAACATCTCATTAGATATAATAAACAATGGGTTAACATTAATTGAGATCGTTAACTTAAAGGTTTCAAAACAACACTTACATGTAACGACTAACGATGACTTAACGACCCAGTTAAAATGTATATACATGTAGTGTATTTAGATGTATTAAAATACTTTTGGAAGACTTCAAGACATATATCAAAACACTCATACTTAACGAAAATGGTTACAGTTACTTTTCCATTCTTTTCTTTCATCAAGAATTCTAGTCGTATTCTTACCCGTATTATACACAGCTTCAAAACGTACTTACTATGAGTATATACCAATAGGAACTAGCATGGGATTCCACTCTTGATTATGTCATGTATGACTAATCAATTTTAACTTCTACCATGAGCTAGTCAACTAACTAGAACTTCTTTTAACCCCACTCACCACTCACCAATTACCACTCATCATTCACTCCATTTCACTTCCAATTCTCTTTATAATTCTCTCTCAACACACACACACTATTATGAACGTATTTTTCCAGTAGTTAATCATCATCTTCATCAAAAATCACTTCAAGAATCAAGCTATAATCATCATAGGAAGAACACTTCAAGAACACTTCAAAAATCCCTTCAAGTTTACTAATTTACATCCAAGCTTTCTAATCCATTCCAAGTAATCATCTAAGATCAAGAAACCTTTGTTATATACAGTAGGTTATCTTTCTTATTCAAAGTAATTTTCATATTCAAACTTTGATTCAATTTCTATAACTATAAACTATCTTAATTCGAGTAAAAATCTTACTTGAACTTGTTTTTGTGTCATGATCCTACTTCAAGAACTTTCAAGCCATCCAAGATCCTTTGAAGCTAGATCATTTCTTGTCACTTCTAGTAGGTTTACCTACTAAACTTGAGGTAGTAATGATGTTCATAACATCATTCGATTCATATATATAAAACTATCTTATTCGAAGGTTTAAACTCGTAATCACTAGAACATAGTTTAGTTAATTCTAAACTTGTTCGCAAACAAAAGTTAATCCTTCTAACTTGACTTTTAAAATTAACTACACACATGTTCTATATCTATATGATATGCTAACTTAATGATTTAAAACCTGGAAACACGAAAAACACCGTAAAACCGGATTTACGCCGTCGTAGTAACACCGCGGGCTGTTTTGGGTTAGTTAATTAAAAACTATGATAAACTTTGATTTAAAAGTTGTTATTCTGAGAAAATGATTTTTATTATGAACATGAAACTATATCCAAAAATTATGGTTAAACTCAAAGTGGAAGTATGTTTTCTAAAATGGTCATCTAGACGTCGTTCTTTCGACTGAAATGACTACCTTTACAAAAACGACTTGTAACTTATTTTTTCGACTATAAACCTATACTTTTCTATTTAGATTCATAAAATAGAGTTCAATATGAAACCATAGCAATTTGATTCACTCAAAACAGATTTAAAATGAAGAAGTTATGGGTAAAACAAGATTGGATAGTTTTTCTCATTTTAGCTACGTGAAAATTGGTAACAAATCTATTCCAACCATAACTTAATCAACTTGTATTGTATATTATGTAATCTTGAGATACCATAGACACGTATACAATGTTTCGACCTATCATGTCGACACATCTATATATATTTCGGAACAACCATAGACACTCTATATGTGAATGTTGGAGTTAGCTATACAGGGTTGAGGTTGATTCCAAAATATATATAGTTTGAGTTGTGATCAATACTGAGATACGTATACACTGGGTCGTGGATTGATTCAAGATAATATTTATCGATTTATTTCTGTACATCTAACTGTGGACAACTAGTTGTAGGTTACTAACGAGGACAGCTGACTTAATAAACTTAAAACATCAAAATATATTAAAAGTGTTGTAAATATATTTTAAACATACTTTGATATATATGTATATATTGTTATAGGTTCGTGAATCAACCAGTGGCCAAGTCTTACTTCCCGACGAAGTAAAAATCTGTGAAAGTGAGTTATAGTCCCACTTTTAAAATCTAATATTTTTGGGATGAGAATACATGCAGGTTTTATAAATGATTTACAAAATAGACACAAGTACATGAAACTACATTCTATGGTTGAATTATCGAAATCGAATATGCCCCTTTTTATTAAGTCTGGTAATCTAAGAATTAGGGAACAGACACCCTAATTGACGCGAATCCTAAAGATAGATCTATTGGGCCTAACAAACCCCATCCAAAGTACCGGATGCTTTAGTACTTCGAAATTTATATCATATCCGAAGGGTGTCCCGGAATGATGGGGATATTCTTATATATATGCATCTTGTTAATGTCGGTTACCAGGTGTTCACCATATGAATGATTTTTATCTCTATGTATGGGATGTGTATTGAAATATGAAATCTTGTGGTCTATTGTTACGATTTGATACATATAAGTTAAACCTATAACTCACCAATATTTTTGTTGACGTTTAAAGCATGTTTATTCTCAGGTGAATACTAAGAGCTTCCGCTGTTGCATACTAAAATAAGGACAAGATTTGGAGTCCATGTTTGTATGATATTGTGTAAAAACTGCATTCAAGAAACTGATTTCGATGTAACATATTTGTATTGTAAACCATTATGTAATAGTCGTGTGTAAACAGGATATTTTAGATTATCATTATTTGATAATCTACGTAAAGCTTTTAAACCTTTATTTATGAAATAAAGGTTATGGTTTGTTTTAAAAATGAATGCAGTCTTTGAAAAACGTCTCATATAGAGGTCAAAACCTCGCAACGAAATCAATTAATATGGAACGTTTTTAATCAATAAGAACGGAACATTTCACAGGCATAGTGTAGTGACCCGGAAAATTTCGACTAATTTTAAACCAAACTCTCGATACGATTTAATATCTTTGACACGATATGCAAAGTTCGTACAGTTGAGTCTCAAAATTTTGGAACTGTTTACATGAATTCAATTAACCTGTGACCATTCCCGACGATTCACGAACCACTATTTGTAAGTAGATGTGTGTGTGTATATATATATAAATAATAACTGGAAATATAAATATCATTCTTATTGTTAGTATTATTATTAATATTTATTAATATTAAATAAATATAAATTACAAATCGGATGAATATAAATTCACTAAAAGTCATGTCTACTTTTAATTATTTCATATGATGGATATTCTTGTCTAAAGTTGTTATACTTATGCATCAACTTTTAAACTTCCTGTTGCTCTTTCATCTAAGGGACACTCTTTTCTTTTCTCCTTTATCAAATTCTATATAGAATTGCACAACACAGATATATTAGATATATATCATATATCATATATATATATATATATTACATACATGTACAAAGCTCGATCAACACTTTCTCTATCCTCTCTCTTTCTTTCTACTTGAATGAAACCCACATATGCCTTCTATTATTCGAAATAAGAACCACCACTTTATAAGTTTTCTTTTTCTTTTCTACAAAACCCCACTTGATAACTTACACTTTTTGTTTAGAAATTAGCCACTCACTTTTCCTGTAGTTTTCTGTTTCAAATTGACATTCACATCCACTACCATCTTGTCTCCTATTACCACTTGTCATGTATCTCTTTTTCTTTCTGTTTTACGTTACTTTCAAATTCTAATATTGATAATTGATATATGCTATTGTATTATTATATTGAGTATTAGATATTAGATTATAATTATCACTACCTAATCTATATATATAAATATATGTATACATACATGTGGAAGTGGAAGTGGAAGTGGAAGACAACCAAACCAACTCATTAATTTTCCTTTCTCTTAAATATCATAAAAATTCATCTTCAAATTATGATTCTATTTTGGTTCAAGAACCCAATCACCTTCACCTTTATTTAAAACCACCATTGCCACCTTCCATCACAACACCTTTCATGCTCTCCAATCTTATTCCATTTATATTTTTTTTTCTTTCTTTTCTCTTTCTCGATCATCATAACCGCAAGCACCACCTTGATCTCGCCACCCTAAGCTCCACCATAAAACACCACAATCAACACCCAATAACCCACTTCTGTATAATTGTTTCAATCGAACACCTCTCTATCTTCTAAACTAGCTCTTCGAACAAATAGTCATCAAACATCATCACTTATATCACTGTATTATTAATACATATGCATTTCGGTTTTAATCACGAACAACCACCAAGACCACCTGCACTCATTTTCTTTTAATTTTTTTTCTTTCTCATGTTTGCTGTTACATTGTTCCGTTCGAAACCCATCCCAGAAATCACCAACATTGCGGTGTTATTTGATTGAGCTTCTACTATTATTTTTTTTTTCTTTCTGTTTTCCTTCTGTTTTACCTGATACAGCGATGGGATAAATACTGGTGATGAGCTGTTAAAGTTTGATGATAAATAACGAATAAAGAATGATGGGATATGATGGAATTTAATTAACAATAACGATAAGTAGTAGACGTCTGTTTTTCTGTTTCCATTTTTAAAACCCCACTTGTTACAATTGTACGGAGTATCTATTTTTTTTTTGGGGCCGAGGGCCTTTACATTGTTTGTTGGGCCGTACAACAAGTAGGTCGTTTGGGCTAGTGTACATATGAGTTTACTAAATTACTGTTGGGCCGAGAGATACTTGGATTTTTTGGGTCGTTAATGGTAGCGAGGATCACCACATTAAATGATGATTTGTGATGCATGATACAATAAACATAGGATGACTATGATAAGGATGTTAGTTAAGTGATGTTGGCGATGATAATATCATGATGATGTTGTGATGAAGATGTTAAGATCATGATAATGGTTTTTTTATATGATAGATGAGAATGATGGTGAAAGATATAAAGAAGATGATAACAGTTACGAATATATTAAACAATTTGTGTAACACCCCGCCAAAATCGCCTTTGACGTGGATGTTCTCTCTGGTCCCAGTGCTCGGCTTGATTTCTAAGTAACAGCAGAGTTCTACAGCGGAAGCAAAGTATCTAAGTACCTGAGACAAAACATGCTTAAAAGAGTCAACCAAAATGGTTGAGTGAACAACATAGGTTTAATAATCATAACAAGTTTTTAGACCACAAGATTTAAATAAGCGGTTTAATCAGTCCGGTAATAGTGCTGGTGTATATGATATCGATACTAACCATTGGTTACCCTAAACACATCACGTTCGTGTCGTTCATCGTTATTATGTATCCATTGACCAGCAGTCATCCGGATAGAGACGTCACCCTCAATAGCGCTATCACAATAACTAAGCTTGCCTTTATACGTAGCAACTAACGATATCATGGTAGGGATTAAGCATGAATCAAAGCATGTTAGCAAACAGTTTGAACTGATCAAAATAAAGTTTGAGTACTTGTGTCTAAGCGTAAAACAGTTTAAAAGGAAGCATGTGTCTCACCCCAAAGTTACAAAACAGTTAAGAAATAGTAAAAAGAGGGGCTATGAAGTTCACCTTATTAGCAGATAGATAATCCACGCAAGTAGTATGAACGGAGTGTATTCGGAGATCTCAACCTAGAGATATTATGTTCGATTAGTTAATGTCTAATAGACATAAAGTTTGTTTATTAATATAGCAAACTATATTAACAGTGACCGTTTTCGAGAAAAGTTATATTTATATTAGTGATAATATACTTAGTGTTATTAAATGTTACTATATAGGTATGTGTATAGGTTATACTAATAATAGTATTATTAATCTTTAATTATTCGACTTTTATATATATACCTATCATTATATGTTACATCTATAAATATACTTCTATGTGAAACATACATATACATATATTCTTTATTATTATTTTATATGTATTCATAACTATATGATATATATATATATATATATATATATATATATATATATATATATATATATATATATATATATATATATATATATATATATATATATATATATATATATATATATATATATATATATAGTAGATGTATGTGTTACTTATATATAATAGTGTAAGATGGTACATATACATATACTTATCACTTTTATTTTTATTAAGTTTACTAACTTTTACTTTACATAATTCACATTCATATATACATACACACGTACATATACATACATATATACACATACATATACCCGTATGTATATATTTACATATACACACACACATATACATACAGTGTATACATGCACATACGTACGCATGCATGCATGCATGCACGTACACCATGATCAATTCATAAACTTTATCTATCTTTTCTACATTACTAATCTTACCATCAAAACTTTTATCCTTAACATAATCAATACATAAAATCATATCTTTTCAACATAATTAGTAGTTACATTCCTTAACCCTAATCATAATAACCATAATCATACTTGTTATCATCTTTTAATTATATTTTTACTTTGATCATAACCATTATTATTTTATTAATCAACTTTTATCAAACCTACTTAACCTTGTTACCATAACATCTTTAACATAAAATTATAACTTATCAAAATCATAAACTAGTTTCATCAAAATTCTTAGTCTTATTAACCTAAACTTCTACCATTACACAATACGTGTTCTTGTTTAACCTCCATCTTTTAATCTTAGCCATAATCTTCAACTAACATTAACTAACTTCATGATCATACCTAATTCAACCTAGTATCTTATTAACATAAAATCATGACTTTATATCATAATAACTAATCATCTTTTTAGCCATAATCAATTCGTATTCATAACCTAAACTTCACATTAAATCATAATTCATACTTGATTCATTATCATCTTATTAACCGTTTATTATAATACTTGATCAAAATCATACTTCATATTCATTATCTTTATTCACTCTTTCTAGTTACCTCATAAAATCATAACTTTTATTATAATACTTACAACTATAACTTAATAGATTTAATGTAGGAATGAACTAGGGTTTATTAGTTATACCTTAGGGTTTAAGATCAAGGATTTAGTGATGAGGAATTTCGAAAACAGACTGCTCAGTAGCAGCAGCAAAAATGACCCAGAAAGGGGTCTGTTTGGGTCTGATAAACTCGACAGAAATAGCAAGAATCTCAGCAGCAATCACAGCAACAAACTCGACTTGAAGGGATGTTATGGGTCACGAATTTGCAGTAGGAACAAGCAGGATGAAGGCTTTTAGATCACGTGTTTGCAGCAACAAAACAGAAGCAGGTTATCGATTAAAAAGGACTGTTTTGTGGAGGTTATTCAGGTCGAGTGCAGCAGCAAATTTGGAGCTGTTTTAGTCGCCTGAAAAGAAGGAAAGAAAGGCTATAACAGGTGGTGATATAGGCTGTTTGATGGTCGATTATGAAGGCTGGATGGTGGGCTGTTTAGTCGACAAAATTAGAGGGGAAAAAAGCTGGGAAACTGTAGACCAAAAAGGGGGAAACGGCTGGACAATTATATCGACTAATGCAGTTTTAAGAATGGGGTTTTGTGGGTTTATTTTGGAAAGCAAAAATATGGGAATACATGATACTTTTTATAGTTGAGTTTCAAGAGTTGTGATCAAACTAGGTTTTTAGGAAACTTGGTGATCAAGGACTAGATTTAGGTTTAGATTAGGATTAGTGGTTAGCTTAGTGATTAAGTTTATTTCCCCATTTTTTTATCCTAGCCGAAATTTATACATTTATATGCTTATCTATATTTTTTTTTATAATCGAAATTTTTATTTATTTATGTATTTTATATATATATTTTATTTATTTATTTATTTATTATTAAGGTTACATTTAATTAAAATACATTTTATTTAATTATTAGCCCCTAACCTTTATTAATTTTTAATTTGGTTTCAATTAGTTTATATTAAAGGTTATATAAGGTCATAATTTATTTAATACATGTAGTATATTCTATTAATTTAGTATTAGGGTTAGGGTTTGTAAGATTAGGGTTTTAATTAATATCTGAGGTTGAGGTTTCAGGTTATTAATTACAAGCATTAATTTACAGAGCATTTAATTACTCGGGCACTTATTATGTCTGATTAACAACCCTAATGATAATACACAGAATATGACATTGAAACCCTAAGGACAACTTGGTAATTTCAGAAGGGAAAAGTGAGGGTTGTTATAGTACCTCCCCGTTAATTTAAACTTCGTCCCGAAGTTTCAGGTAGGCTTCTCGAATGCATCAACGGTTGAGAATAGATGTGGATATTTCCGCTTCATCTGGTCTTCACGTTCCCAGGTATACTCGGGGCCTCTACACGAATTCCAACGGATCTTAACAATAGGAACTATTGTCCTGTTTCAAGCGTTGATCTCACGATTCATAAATCCTAGAGGTTCTTCTATGAAGTGCATTTTATTATCAATGCGGAGGTAATTCAAAGGGATAACATGGGTATCATCTGATTAGGTTTCCTTAAACGGGATTGTGATATTTTAGTCGTACGCCATTGGGGTAGACAATCAGAGAGAAGTACTTGGAGATCACAGCCATGTAGTTTGATGCATGACTTGTGTTTGATATGGTTGGTGTGTAGATTTTAATTCCGTAAGATTAACCCTGGGCATGATGTCTTTGATTTTCAAGGAAGGCGAAACGAGATGCCAGTCGAGGGGTCATTAATCTGGCTTATATGCAAAGCAAGCCATGATTACTAAGATGCCCTCAAAAATGGTCTTGTGGAAAAGATATTGTCCAATATATTACAATACATGTGAACTTATCCTTGGAAGAAATTTTGGAGGCACACTCTCGAATGTAACTTTATGATTATGATTTCCGTTAGGTCGAAATAGAGGTCGAACCCTTATCTAGGATAATCATCTAGTTGCAACCAACGAAGAGAGATATTTGGAGTAAACAAATATATGTCATATACATTTAAGGTAATCCTGTAAAGAAGATAACGAGGATTATAGATTCCTGTTACTAAAAGGAAACCGTATGGGAGGTGTGATCTCTGATCGAGTTAGACGTTCTCGCACCTATGGCGAGTCGACCTATCATTCACTTATGAGTTTAAGTGCGGATGAGAAGAAATAGGAATCATTGGGTATAAGAATAGTTTTCATTTGGTGAGAAAATCTTCCAAAAATGATTTCTTGTACCACAAAATATAGAATTATAGAATTGATGTTCACGAGGGTGTTGTGGTTTAAACGTGAGATATTAGAAGTAAAATCCTCTTAACGGTCAACCTCAAAAGGGCAAAAGTTGACGAGAACATAGAGTTTTGAATGATGAATTCAATGGTAAGTTTCGAAGGGCAAGAGGAATTGTGATTAATACGTGGTGTAGAATAATATGAAAATTTTTATGTAAACAAGCAATGAAAATTTTATAGAAGTTTCGAGTCGTTTAAGGTGACAATGTAAAAAGAAACGAAGTTCTTAATAAAACTAGAGTTATGTACAACATGTAATATTTTACGTAAAATATCGTTTGAATAAAAGAATTGATTGAAAAAGTGAGAGTACAATTTTATATGTACTAGTCAAAATAAGTAAAGGTAAATTTTGCTTACTTTATTATATAAATTTATACAATTTATAAAATTTGCACGAATGGCGGTAAATAAATTTATTTCATAAAATTTTTGAGAGAATCGCACAGTAAAACAGTGTGTATAAAATTTTGGTAAGCATAATTTTCAAGTTGGAAAAAGATCGATGAAGATCAAGTGAATGATTTTTGAAAACTTCGGGGATATTTAAGCAAAAATATTACGAGTTAATGAAAACCATTGAATTTAAATGTGGTTCAAGTTCTTGGAATTCAAAACGTTCATGTGTGAAGCTGTTGCTGACAAGTGAGATATGAATGGTAGAGTATGAGAACGTGATAGTGAATGTGGTGTTTATAATATCTTCCTTTGAATATCCAAATGAAAATCTTGCAAGTGGTTGTCGCTTAACTTCGACGGGTTTCCTAATGGGTTTATGAAAATCTACACTAGGAGCGTAATTGCAAATAACAGGAAGCATGCTTCGAAGAAGTTTCGGGGGTGTCACTTCAGATAAAAATTTAAGAACATGCATCCTTCCCTCCAGTGGGTATGTGATAATTAAGCGTCAAAGATAAAGAGATAAGTTGTTTAAGAAAGAAAGAATGCAAAGCTTTACAGCTTTTATGGCATAGGAGAATTTTTTAATCTACTCATGGGTATGAGATAGATAGTTTAGTTGAAACGATCTCTTCGTATATCTATAAATCAGATGATAATTACCCTTCATGTAAAAACATTGAGATTTTTGAATTAATGTATTGGAAATTTTTCTTTGATTCACTTTCAATCCCATATGTCATGATATTGGAATTTCTATATGAATTACTGTAATATAATCACGTCGGCCAAGCGTCATTATATTTCAATAATTCATACTTCCACTTCAATATCATCTCACGTGGTCAGGACATGTGATCAAAGTTGACGTTGGAATGTTGAGTCATGAGTGACATCCCTTCGCGTGAGTTAAGAATACTTTGAATCACAATGGCGAAGTCAGGTCATAAGATATGTATGAATATGATAACAATCACATACTAACCGATCCTTTAGGGTCGGGATCAGGAAAGATGATAGGGTTTTGTATTGACACCCTTAGGAAAGGATACATAATGTTAGAAGAGGTAAAAGCATGTAGTAAGATGGGTTGGCAGTATAAAGATTAAGGGAAAGCACTTAAAACTAAGGCAGGAAAGGTTATAGACCTAAAGATTGACGATGTACCCACATAAGGCACACATAGAATGCAAACCTAGTTCTCTATAACAAGTCTTGGCTCTCCTAAATTACAAAATGAGATAGGTATGGTGGCATTCTATTGTTGGAATACAAGTAAGTCATGGCTCTTATTCTAAGAGTCAGACGTGTAAGTATAGTTCCTATAGCAAAGTGTTTCTAAAGATTTGGATGGTATAAGAGTTCTAGGCATAACAAATATAAGTGAACTTAATGCACATAATCTAGAATGTAATGCAAAAAATCAATGCCAATAAACAACTCGGTTATAGACTAGACTCACTAATGCATCCTAACTATTCATGTTAGTCACACTAATGTAACCTAGTTTCCTATAACCAGAGCTCTGATACCAACTGTAACACCCCGCCAAAATCACCTTTGACGTGGATGTTATCTCTGGTCCCAGTGCTCGGCTTGATTTCTAAGTAACAGCAGAGTTCTACAGCGGAAGCAAAGTATCTAAGTACCTGAGACAAAACATGCTTAAAAGTGTCAACCAAAATGGTTGAGTGAACAACATAGGTTTAATAATCATAACAAGTTTTTAGACCACAAGATTTAAATAAGCAGTTTAATCAGTCCGGTAATAGTGCTGGTGTATATGATATCGATACTAACCATTGGTTACCCTAAACACATCACGTTCGTGTCGTTCATCGTTATTATGTATCCATTGACCAGCTGTCATCCGGATAGAGACGTCACCCTCAATAGCGCTATCACAATAACTAAGCTTGCCTTTATACGTAGCAACTAACGATATCATGGTAGGGATTAAGCATGAATCAAAGCATGTTAGCAAACAGTTTGAACTGATCAAAATAAAGTTTGAGTACTTGTGTCTAAGTGTAAAACAGTTTAAAAGGAAGCATGTGTCTCACCCCAAAGTTACAAAACAGTTAAGAAATAGTAAAAAGAGGGGCTATGAAGTTCACTTTATTAGCAGATAGATAATCCACCCAAGTAGTATGAACGGAGTGTATTCGGAGATCTCAACCTACAGATATTATGTTCGATTAGTTAATGTCTAATAGACATAAAGTTTGTTTATTAATATAGCAACTATATTAACAGTGACCGTTTTTGAGAAAAGTTATATTTATATAAGTGATAATATACTTAGTGTTATTAAGTGTTACTATATAGGTATGTGTATAGGTTATACTAATAATAGTATTATTAATCTTTAATTATTCCACCTTTATATATATACCTATCATTATATGTTACATCTATAAATATACTTCTATGTGATACATACATATACATATATTCTTTATTATTATTTTATATGTATTCATAACTATATGATATATATATATATATATATATATATATATATATATATATATATATATATATATATATATATATATAGTAGATGTATGTGTTACTTATATATAATAGTGTAAGATGGTACATATACATATACTTATCACTTTTATTTTTATTAAGTTTACTAACTTTTACTTTACATAATTCACATTCATATATACATACACACGTACATATACATACATATATACACATACATATACCCGTATGTATATATTTACATATACACACACATATATACATACAGTGTATACATGCACATACGTACGCATGCATGCATGCATGCACGTACACCATGATCAATTCATAAACTTTATCTATCTTTTCTACATTACTAATCTTACCATCAAAACTTTTATCCTTAACCTAATCAATACATAAAATCATATCTTTTCAACATAATTACTAGTTACATTCCTTAACCCTAATCATAATAACCATAATCATACTTGTTATCATCTTTTAATTATATTTTTACTTTGATCATAACCATTATTATTTTATTAATCAACTTTTATCAAACCTACTTAACCTTTTTACCATAACATCTTTAACGTAAAATTATAACTTATCAAAATCATAAACTAGTTTCATCAAAATTCTTAGTCTTATTAACCTAAACTTCTACCATTACACAATACGTGTTCTTGTTTAACCTCCATCTTTTAATCTTAGCCATAATCTTCAACTAACATTAACTAACTTCATGATCATACCTAATTCAACCTAGTATCTTATTAACATAAAATCATGACTTTATATCATAATAACTAATCATCTTTTTAGCCATAATCAATTCGTATTCATAACCTAAACTTCACATTAAATCATAATTCATAATTGATTCATTATCATCTTATTAACCGTTTATTATAATACTTGATCAAAATCATACTTCATATTCATTATCTTTATTCACTCTTTCTAGTTACCTCATAAAATCATAACTTTTATTATAATACTTACAACTATAACTTAATAGATTTAATGTAGGAATGAACTAGGGTTTATTAGTTATACCTTAGGGTTTAAGATCAAGGATTTAGTGATGAGGAATTGCGAAAACAGACTGCCCAGTAGCAGCAGCAAAAACGACCCAGAAAGGGGTCTGTTTGGGTCTGAAAAACTCGACAGAAACAGCAAGAATCTCAGCAGCAATCACAGCAACAAACTCGACTTGGAGGGCTGTTATGGGTCACGAATTTGCAGCAGGAACAAGCAGGATGAAAGCTTTTTGATCACGTGTTTGCAGCAACAAAACAGAAGCAGGTTATCGATTAAAAAGGACTATTTTGTGGAGGTTATTCAGGTCGAGTGCAGCAGCAAATTTGGAGCTGTTTTAGTCGCCTGAAAAGAAGGAAAGAAAGGCTATAACAGGTGGTGATGCAGGCTGTTTGATGGTCGATTATGAAGGCTGGATGGTGGGCTGTTTAGTCGACAAAATTAGAGGGGAAAGAAGCTGGGAAACTGTTGACCAAAAAGGGGAAAAGGGCTGGACAATTATATCGACTAATGTAGTTTTAAGAATGGGGTTTTGTGGGTTTATTTTGGAAAGCAAAAATATGGGAATACATGATACTTTTTATAGTTGAGTTTCAAGAGTTGTGATCAAACTAGGTTTTTAGGAAACTTGGTGATCAAGGACTAGATTTAGGTTTAGATTAGGATTAGTGGTTAGCTTAGTGATTAAGTTTATTTCCCCATTTTTTTATCCTAGCCGAAATTTATACATTTATATGCTTATCTATATTTTTTTTTATAATCGCAATTTTTATTTATTTATGTATTTTATATATATATTTTATTTATTTATTTATTATTAAGGTTACATTTAATTAAAATAAATTTTATTTAATTATTAGCCCCTAACCATTATTAATTTTTAATTTGGTTTCAATTAGTTTATATTAAAGGTTATATAAGGTCATAATTTATTTAATACATGTAGTATATTCTATTAATTTAGTATTAGGGTTAGGGTTTGTAATATTAGGGTTTTAATTAATATCTGAGGTTGAGGTTTCAGGTTATTAATTACAAGCATTAATTTACAGAGCATTTAATTACTCGGGCACTTATTATGTCTGATTAACAACCCTAATGATAATACACAGAATATGACATTGAAACCCTAAGGACAACTTGGTAATTTCAGAAGGGAAAAGTGAGGGTTGTTATAATTTGCCGTGCGAGTTTGTAGAAGAAAGTATGGAGAGGTTTAGTGGTTTGGAGTGTTGGGTATTGAGCGAGAGGTTGTGGGTTCGAGCAGGGGCTCGGGCATTTTTTTTATTTAGAAAAGAAGAAGAAAGATGTTAATGTTTAAGGATGTTATTGGGTTAGCGGGACGTCGCAGGTTCAAACCCCGGACTTGGGCATATATTTTAAGGGCTAAGGAAATTATGGGTTATAGCTATGGAGGTGATGGGTATGGTTTGGGGGTTTTATTCGTGAGTCAATCTAGTGTTTATCATCTCCGTTGCTTCTACGTACTTTCCTACAATATTGAATCTCAATATTGATACGTGAGCACTCATAACTTAACTTTTATATATTAATAGTGTATCCCTGACTAGTGCTCGAGTGTATAGGATTATGCATGCTTGTATGTTTAATTTTTGTAGTTGGATAGTTTTGATGAATTATGAATTAGATACATATGCGATTGAGATAAGGTATATGATATGCATGTAGTTGGAAAGCTGGCAAAAAACTATAAACTTTTCATTTAGATATCGAATGGATTCGATGAACGGATTAGAAGTTATTATCAATTGAATTTTTGTATTATTATTAAAAATGATTATTATTATCATCGTTATTATCGCCGTTCTAGTTTTTTATCTAATTATTATTATTATTATTATTATTATTATTATTATTATTATTATTATTATAATTATTATAATTATTATTATTATTATTATTATTATTATTATTATTATTATTATTATTATTATTATTATTATTATTATCAATAAAAAGTATTTTCATTAAAAATTGTTATTATTATTATTATTACTATCATTATTATCGTTAAAGTTATAATTAGTATTATTATTATTAATAGTATCATTAAAATAGTTATTAGTATTATCAATATCATAATATTTATTATTATTAGTATTATTATAATTAAAACTAATATTAGTAACATTTAATTATTATGATTACTATTATTATCATTAAAATGAACGCGATATAAAAGACGATTTAAAAACTATTAATAAATTGATTAGGAAATAATGAGTATGAGTATCATGATGAAATTTAAAGATATTGATTTAGATAAAATTAGCTTTCTTCTTTATTTTTGCCACTAATATTATCAAAGTATTATTATCAATATTAAAAATATCATCTTTACAAAAATTATTATTTTTAATAGGAACATCATTGTTAATATAAAATTTCATTATAAATAAGAATTATCATATTGTTATAATACCATTTTCGTAAATATAAATATTGTTATTATTATTAGTAGAATAATAATAATTATTAATACAAAATAATACAACTTTTACTTACTATTATTATCAATGTTATTTTATCAAATAAAAATGTAATAAAAATAATATAATTACTTTAATAAAACCTATCATAACATTTTTATGATATTCAATGAACTTTATAAATTTTATTATCTAAGATATATAAAAGTATATTTTTATATAAAGTTTTATTTATTAATAAATGAATTATATTATTTACTATAATAAATCTTTTAAAAATATTTAAAAATATAAGACGACGATATTTAAAATATATAATAATCATGTATAAATTTTGAAAATCATTTTGAGCCAAATTAACTTTTGTTGACTTATGCATATTAGACTCGAGCATTAGGATTGTGGTACACTATGACTTGACTTAATTTGTTGGACAAATATTGACCAACATATGAATATATATAAATGATATAGGTTCGTGAATCCGAGGCCAACCTTACACTTGTTCAATGACGTTATATGTATTTTTACTACGAAATACAGTATGGTGAGTTCATTTGCTCCCCTTTTACTCTTTACATTTTTGGGGCTGAGAATACATGCACAACTTTTATAACTGCTTTACGAAATAGACACAAATAATTGAAACTACATTCTATGTTGAATTTATGGAACCGAATATTCCCCTTTTTAGCTTGGTAACATATGAATTGGTGTTCTGACACCAATTGACGTGAATCCTAAAGATAGATCTATTTGGCCCAACGAGCCTCACTCGATACGGGGTGCTTTAGTACTTCGATTTATCATTCTGATGAGAGTTTCGGAATGATGGGGGTATTCTCTATGCATCTAGTTAATGTCGGTTACCAGGTGTTCGACATATGAATGATTTTTATCTCTGCCGTTTGCGAATGCCGGATTTGAGATAGTTGTTATGAAAAATGAAATCTTGTGGTCTATTAAAATGATGAAAATGAAATGATTACTATAAACTAATGAACTCACCAACCTTTTGGTTGACACTTGAAAGCATGTTTATTCTCAGGTGTGAAAGAAATCTTTCGCTGTGCATTATCTCATTTTAAGGATATTACTTGGAGTCGTTCATGACATATTTCAAAAGACGTTGCATTCGAGTCGTTGAAGTTCATTAGAGATTATAATTAAGTAAATGAAGGATTAGGTCATTTATAGTTTGGATGTTAGGAAATGGTATGCATACCTGTCAACTTTCGATGAAATTAAAGTTTGTCTTTTAAAAACGAATGCAATGTTTGTAAAATGTATCATATAGAGGTCAAGTACCTCGCGATGTAACCAACTATTGTGAATCGTTTATAATCGATATGGACTCCGTCCGGATGGATTAGGACGGGGCATTTCACATAGCAGTTGAGGCAACGGAGTGAACTGAAGCTGGTGTGGAGTGCCTGGACGTAGACCGTCGTGTCGGATGAACACGACGTGCTAGCCTAAATGAAGATGGGCCCAGAGTGATGCGTGGCATCCCCTCACGCTGGAGGTATGCTCTCAGAGCCTTGTAAAGTCTCTGCTGATCTCTTAGTGGTGCCCATGCAACATCAGGGTCACTCAACGTAGCTCCGTAATGTATCACTATCTCCGGCTCATGCGTATCTGGCAACTGTGTGTGCTCGGCTGGTCTCCTGGCTAGACGTCTAGATCGTCGGACGGGAGGAGCTGGCGGTGCTGTGCCGATATCCTCCTATACACTCTCTAATATCAATTGCCTTGGGCCTAATTGCCATGTTGATGGCCTGTTCTAATCAGTACTGCTTCCGGAAGAGTAAACTACAGGAGTCCTCCTCCTGCGAACTGGAATGTAAGCTGATGCTCCTGAACTTGGCATTTTGCCTAAACACATTCAACAAACTTGTAAGTACTAAGCGCAAGTATGGCGCTTAGTTGTTAGTACAGAAATAATATCTTAAGACTGAAAATAATAAAAGTAAAAATAATAAGAAATAATAAAAAGGATAAGTAAGGGGTGCCTCCTAAGAGCGCTTTGTTTATCAAGTCGTTACAGCTCGACTTTTCCTTGTCAGATCTTCAGAATGGATCAAAGGAGAAGAGGTGCTCCTCCTTATCGTGGTCTTCTAAATAGGCTTTCAACCAGTGGCCATTGACCTTGAAATTACCAGTAGGTCCTTCCAATTCCACGGCTCCGTGTGGAAAATCGTGTACAACTTTGTATGGGCCACTCCATCTTGATCTAAATTTTCCCGCGAACTTCTTGAACCGAGAATTGAAGAGAAGAACCTTATCTCCGGAGGCGAACTTTGTAGGGATTAATTTTGCATCATGCGTAAGCTTTGTTCATTCCTTGTATATGTATGACGTTTCATATGCTTGGTCTCTCAATTCGGCGAGTTCGCTCAATTGCATTTTCCTATGTCCTTCCAATAACTGAGGGATCGAGGTTGCAGGTCTTCAGCGCCCAGAGAGCTTTGTATTCGAGTTTTAGTGGAAGGTGACAAGCTTTTCCATAAATCATTTGGTAGGGTGTAGTTCCTAGAGGATTCTTATAAGCAGTCCGAAATGCCCACAGAGCATCATCTAGCTTCTCGGCCCATTTATTTCCATGTTGGCCGACAGCTCGTTTTAAGATTCTTTTGAGTGCTCTGTTCGTGACCTCTGCTTGTCCGTTGGTCTGCGGGTGATAGGAAGTGTACATTTTGTGGGTAACTCCATATTGTTACATCACCTTCATAAACTGAGTGTTACAGAAGTGTGTGCCTCTATCACTTATTATCGCACGGGGAGCTCCAAATCTACAGAATAGTCTCTTCAGGAAATTTGTGACGACTTTGGCATCATTTGTCAGAAATGCTTGAGCTTCGACCCATCTGGAGATGTAATCTACTGCTACGAGGACATATTCTTTCCCGTTAGACTTTGGGAATGGGCCCATGAAGTCTAATCCCCATATATCGAAGATTTCGCAAGCTTGGATATTAGTCCGAGGCATCTCGTTCTTCATAGAGATATTGCCTTGCCTTTGGCATGCGTCGCAACGGTTTACAAGCTCTTGCGCATCTCGAAATATAGACGGCCAATAAAATCCTGATTCGTAGACTTTCCTCGCGGTTAAGTTTGCTCCATGATGACCTCCAGTTGGTCCATGGTGACATTGGTGAAGAATCCCTGCTGCTTGCTTTTCATCTACGCACCTCGGGCAAATTCTAAACATGTAAGGATCTTCCCAGTAGTAGTACTTGGCATCCCTGAAGTACTTCCTTCTTCGGGAGGTACTCATCCCCTTTTGTACTACTCCGAAAACTAGGTAGTTGGCGATGTCGGCATACCAAGGAGTGTCATTAAACTGTGATCCTATGTGAGTTTGTCCTAAACTCATAAGCTGTTCTTCTGGAAATTTATCTCTGATATCTTGTTTTGCAAGTTTTTCCATCGTTGGGTTCTCTAAACGACTAAGATGATCTGCTGCGACGTTCTCTGCTCCTTTCTTGTCTTTAATCTCAATGTAGGAGTCTTGGCTTTGCGTCTTGCTTTGTGAATAGATATTTGAGGGCTGAATGATCTGTATAGACTGTAGTCTTGGACATGATAAGATAGGAACAGAATTTATCGAAGGCGAATACTACGGCTAGAAGCTCCTTCTCCGTGGTAGTGTAATTCTCTTGAGCTCCGGTTAAGGTTTTGCTTGCGTAATAGATTGGATGAAAGTGCTTATCTACCCGTTGTCCAAGCACTGATCCAACTGCGAAATCGCTCGCATCACACATGATCTCAAAGGGTAGACTCCAAACAGGAGCTATCATGATCGGTGCATGTGTTAGCTACTCTTTCAGATAGTTGAATGCTTTCCAACATTCTTCATCGAAGACAAACGGGACTTCTTTTCCTAAGAGGTGAGTGAGAGGTCGTGTGACCTTTAAAAAATCCTTAATGAATCGTCGGTAGAAACCGGCGTGTCCTAAGAAACTCCTTATTGCTCTTACTGTGGTAGGTTCTGGAAGTTTGGTGATAGTCTCAATCTTAGCCTTATCAACTTCTATTCCTGCTTTAGAGATCTTATGTTCGAAAACTATCCCTTCTTTTACCATGAAGTGACATTTTTTCCAATTTAGAACTAGATTTGACTCTTCACACCGGGTGAGCATCTTGTCAAGGTTTGATAGGCACGAATCAAAGGTACTACCAAAGACTGAGAAGTCGTCCATGAAGACTTCCATACAACGCTCAATCATGTCGTGGAATATTGCTACCATGCATCGCTGAAATGTAGCTGGTGCATTGCATAACCCAAAGGGCATACGTCGATAAGCAAATGTTCCATAAGGACAGGTAAAGGTTGTTTTCTCTTGGTCCTTTGGAACGAGGGGAATTTGAAAGTAGCCAGAAAAACCGTCTAGGAAACAGTAGTACTCATTTCTTGATAGACGTTCCAACATTTGATCAATGAAAGGTAATGGAAAATGATCCTTCCGGGTTGCATCGTTTAATTTACGATAATCTATGCAAACCCTCCAACCGGTGACTTCCAGAGTTGGAATAAGTTCATTATTCTCATTTTGAATTACGGTCGTCCCTCCCTTTTTGGGTACCACTTGAACATGACTGACCCATGGTGAATCAGAGATTGGATAGATCAGACCGGCATCTAGAAGTTTGATTACTTCTTTCTTGACGACTTCTTGAATCATAGGGTTGACCCTTCTTTGCCTCTGAATTGATGGTTTGAAATCATCCTCCATGAAGACCGTGTGGGTGCAATAGTTGGGGCTGATCCCTTTGATGTCGGAGATCTTCCAAGCAATTGCCTTCTTATGTGATTTCAAAACTTGAATCAATTTTGCCTTCTCTTGTGGCGCGAGGTCTTTCGATATGATCACAGGGAGTTGCGATTCTTCTTCTAAGAATGCATACTCCAGATTGTCGGGTAACTTCTTCAATTCCAATTTCAGAGGCTCCTCGATAGATGGCTTCATCCTAGCTATCTCCTTTCGGTCTAACGAGTCGTATCTCTCCGGGAATTCTGATTCTTCAGTAGCGGTCACTGATGCTATATGTTCTTTATTTCTGGAAATTGTCCTTCTTAATGCTTCCTCTTCAGAAACGTCTTCTTTAGTTTCGAAGGTAGGTTCAGGAAACTCCTCACAGTCTTCCCTTGACTGGGGTTCCTGATATACAGGAATGAAATCTGTTTCTTCATTCGGTATTCTCCTTAATAGAGGTAAAGGAATGCCTTGTCCTAGCAGTGCTATTTGAATAGTATTGCCACGAAAGCTACTTTCAAAGAGGGGAGATATGGGATGACTAAGATCTATGGCTGAATGGTTGTCGAGATTTCCTTCGGGACGTGTAAAGAACAGATCCTTAGAAATTTGATCTTGACTGCAAATAGCCATAGTCTCTTCCAGGTATTCATTGACGAGCTCTTAAAAAGAATCAGAGAGATTCACATCTTCGTTCATGAGGCGATCAACATTGAATGTGATTTCTTCTCCTTCAACCCTTAACTTTAGAGATTTCTCGTGAACGTCAATTACGGCCTTGGCAGTATTCAGGAATGGTCTGCCAAGAATGAGTGGGACCTTCGTGTCTTCCTCAATATCCATAATGACGAAATCAACGAGAAACGCGAACTTATCCACTCTAAGTAGGACATCTTCAGCTATTCCCCTAGGAATCTTAACTGATCTGTCCACGAGTTGGATAGTCATTCTGGTTGGCCTTAAGTCATTTAATCCTAGCTTCTTGAATAATGAATAGGGCATTAGATTTACACTGGCTCCTAAGTCTGCTAACGCATTGCTAATTTGGACATCTTGCAGGTAGCAAGGTACCGTAAATCTTCCTGTATCTCCTAATTTAGGGAGAATTCCATGCTGTAACACTAACGAGCATTCTTCACTTAAGGGTAAGCTAACTATCTTTCTTAATGTCTCTTTGTTTGAAAGCAGTTCCTTGAAAAATTTAGCGCAGTTTGGCATCTCTACTAAAGCATCTACTAGACGTACATTCAAATGTAAAATTTTAATAATATCCCAATACTTAGCAAATTTTTCTTCTTGTTTTTCCTTCCTAAGCCTACCTGGGAAAGGTATGCGGGCGCGCGGAATGATTTCCGGGGCCTTATGAGATATAGGTTCCGGTGGACTGACGACTGGGTCAATTTGCACAGGTTCCTTATCGGAAAAATCTTGTATGGGTATGATGACAGTTGTTTCTTTTCCTTCTCTAGTAATTACTAGGGCATTAAACTCACTACACTCTATATCAATTTTAGTGGTTAATCGTTTAAGCGTGTAACATCCCGCGTTTTTCCGTTAAATTTATTTTTAACACCGTCTTTTTTTTTAAATAATATCTTTCGCTATTTAAATTCCCAATTTCCGTTGACTAACGTTTATAATATTCTCGTTATTTAATTATAACACCACTCGTCTACTCGAGCGTTTTTAAAATATTTCGTTTGGTTAATTCCCGCACCCGCTTTGAAACTTGAGGGACCAAAGTTGTCAAGTGGGCAAACTAGTTGACTAGGTCAACTAGTCAACCCACCATTCTCATCCATTCATTTCCATCCATCTTCACCTCCTTTTTCTCTCTAGCTCAAGAACTCCATTTCTCCCAACTTCACTAATTCATCATCTAAATCCGATTAGAGAAGCAAACATCAAAACAAATTACATATTCGTGATCCTCTCTTCATCCTCTTCGATTTGGTACCAATTTCATCAAGTTTGGGTAACATTTCTAAAACTCTAGATTTCTATAAATTCGTGTTTTTGACTTGAAATTGTGTTAGTTAGTGTCTATGGCTCGTAGGGATGTCGTGTATGTAATTTGTATGCTCGTTCTTCGTGTTTTGAAAATATGACATGAACACCCAAATGGGTCTAGCTTAATCTTGAGTTTTGGTTGCTCAAATGATGTTATAAGATAAAGTGTATGTGTTAAAAGTGTTAGTTACTTCCTTAGCTTCGTTTTGATATGTTGGATGATGAAAAACTAGCTCAATAACATGAAATGTGTTTTTGGTGAATCGATTATCGTTTTGGTAGGAACTTGATGCGGTTGAATGCTATTTGAGACACTTGTTTGAATGTATGCTAGTTAACTAGTTAAATTGTATGCGTAAATAGTTTCGAAATGGTGTGATGTATGCTAGCGTTTGATTAGTGAATCATAAGTCTCATTTGTGTCGAAATTGATTTTGAAACGATAACGTGGCTAGTGATTTTGACGTAGTAAATGTTTATTGAAACTTGGAATATGCGTCTAGTTGCAATGTATGCGTTATTACCTTCAAAACGGCATATCATTTGTATGTTAAAAGTTCCCGAATCATAAAATACGTTTTACGAACTTGAAACTTTGAAAATGGACTTTTAAATGATCACTTGACGAGAATTCGATTGTTGTAAATGATGTTTTTGTGTGATGATTTGTGTTTAGTTGTGTTCCTTGTCAAAAGAGCTTTCCAACGGTATAAGATACGTCTTCTAATTGTTTGCGGTTTGCGTTTTGCGTTTGTTTGAAGTTTTACCAAGTCTTGAACATTTGTAACTGACAGACACCAGACCACGACCAAGGCCGCGGCGCGGCAACCCTGGTCGCGGCGCGACATAAGCCGCGTCCAGCTTCTGTCCAACTTTTCCATTTTATGAAAAATGTTTGCTATGCTATGGACCTCCGATTCACATGTAACTTGTTCTAACATGCTTATATATGATTAAAAACCTCAGAAAAATAGTTCGGGGTCCGACCCGAACGCGTTGACTTTTTCGTTGACTTTGACCAAGTTTGACATTTAGTCAAACTTAACCAAACTTTTATACAATCGTTCTAACATGCTTTTATACTTGATTCTTGCATGAAACTTGACAACGTGATTCACATGCTATACTATTCGAGTCGTAACGAGCCATAGGACTAATTGAACACATTTCACCCGACCTTGTGTCGTAACCGGTTAATTGATATAACTTACTTGTTTAGGTCAAGGCTAAGCAACTTTCATGCACACGTTTACTTGTTGAAGTACTTTTATACTCGTGCACTTGAGGTGAGATCATAGTCCCACCTTTTCAACAACTTTTATTCTTTTAAATCGTGGGCTGAGAAACATATACATTACATACTTATATACATTTCACATGTATATATACTTTTCATACTTTTATACTTTGAACACAATACGAATACAAAGATACAGACGAGTTAGAACAAAAGTCCTCAATCCAATTATCATTAGTTCCACTTGCAGGGTGTAAGTGTAAGCGAGTGATTATGTTGTGTGGCCATACGGGTTTAACGAACCCTCATTCAGACGGTTCGCTACCGTTAGTGGATGAAATATAATTTCAACGTGCATAGTGTATGTTCTAACACTATATTCAAAATTCAGAGGGAAGATTCAGTTAAGCTTTGGTAATTGGGTGCTCGCAATACAAACTACATTCTTCGGAATAAATACGATTTGGATAATCATCTATACAAACTATTGTGGTTCAAAATATACTTTTACAAATACATTTATGATCTCACCAACGTTTCTCGTTGACAGTTTTCTATATGTTTCTCAGGTTCATACTTGGCTATTTGATACATGCTTCCGCGTACATTCATACTTGCTTGGAGTCAAGCATACATACATGCATACGCTAGTGATAGCACCTTTGGATTCAAACATATTGTTTACATACTTACGCTATTTATAGCAACTGTGATTTTAAACTAATTATGTCGCAAGATATTTCATTTGTACTTTACTACTTTTGTAAACTTAAACTTGTTGTCGATCCGTTTGGTGAACTAAACTTTGCAAGTCATGCACGTTTCAAATGAATGCGACATAATTTTGGTCAAACGCGTCTCATATAAGGACTATGACCACGCAACGGGACCTAAGTAGCGGCGCCGTCAATGACGATTTGGTCGGGTCGTTACAGATGGTATCAGAGCGTTGGTTGTAGGGAACTAGGACGTGCATTAGTGTGTCTAACAGAGTCGTTAGGACGCTGATGTGAAGCGAGGTGTATATAAAATAGTTATTATTTTACTAGAAAATACTATTAAATATGATACAATTTTACACAAGATATTTATTTATTTATAGAATGGATATACTTAAACCTTGCTACAACACTTATAGGCAGTGTACCTAATCGTACAGTAGTGTAGTTTTTAGTAAGTCCGGTTCGTTCCACAGGGAAATCTTTGAACAAAGCTCAACGCTATATTAGTTTACTTTTATAAAAATACAAATATATATATAAGTAATATTATTATTATAAAGGGGGGTTTTTACCGTTTAATGACCGGTTTGTCGATTTTAAGACTTTAGTCGCAGTTAAAACCTAATGTAAAATATAAAATAAATACAAGACTTAAATTAAAGCGTAAAGTAAATAACGATAATGAAATTGCGAATAATAAAAGTGCGATAAAATAAACTTGCGATAATTAAAAAGTACGATAATTAAAAGTGCGATAAAATAAAATAAATAAAAGTGCGATAATTAGAAGTGCAATTAAATATAAAATAAAGGAAATTAAATATGAAATAAAAGAATTATGCTTATTTAAACTTCCGTAATCATGATGTTTGACGTGTTGATTTTAGTTTTATGCCCATGGGTTAATTGTCCTTTGTCCTGGATTATTTAATATGTCCGTCTGGTTTTTGTCCATAACAGTCCATCAGTCATAAATATAAATTGCAAGTGTCCTTGTCAAATTATTATTATACCCGAAGATAAATATTCCAACTAATTGGGGATTCGAATTGTAACAAGGTTTTAATACTTTGTTTAATGAATACACCAGGTTATCGACTGCGTGTAAACCAAGGTTTTACTACTTTGTTAACAATTACACCAATTACCCTTGAATGTAATTTCACCCCTGTTTTAATTATTCTAGTGGCTATTAATCCATTCCCGTGTCCGGTTAAATGAACGATTATTCGTACAAATAAATACCCCGCCCATCGTGTCCGATCGAGTGTATATGGTAATTTATAGGGACGCCCAATTGTAAATCTTTATATTAACATTAACAAACTTTCATTTAGTTAAACAAATATAAAGCCCATTAATAGCCCATAGTCTAGTTTCCACAAGTGTCGTTCTTTTGTCCAAACCCCAATTATGGTACAAAGCCCAATTACCCAATTTTAGTAATTAGCCCAACATCATGATTACTTCGTTTTAAATAAGCATAATAATAACTTAGCTACGAGACATTAATATAAAAAGGTTGAACATAACTTACAATGATTAAAAATAGCGTAGCGTTACACGGACAGAATTTCGACTTACACCCTTACAACATTCGCTAACATACCCTTATTATTAGAATTATAATTAAAATTAAAATATAAATTATAAATATAAATATATTTACGTATGAAGAGGAAGAGAAAAAAGATGATCAAATTTGATCAGAATTCGGTTGGCTTTATAGCCAGAGTTGAAAATTGGGGCTCCGCGACTCGCGGCAAAATGCCCTTAAAACTCCGCGAGTCGCGGAGAGGTATTTACAGCTCACACCCTTGGAGTTTCTTGCTGCCGACGGTTTTTATTATATATATATATAATATATATATAATTAATATAATTAATTATATATTATATTATATTTATATACATAGTTAACTTGTAATTTTTAGTCCGTTGCGTCGAGCGTTAAGAGTTGACTCTGGTCCCGGTTCCGGATTTTCGAACGTCCTCGCGTACAATTTAATATCTTGTACTTTGCGTTTTGAATCTTGTACTCTTGTGATTTCGAGACGTTTCTTATCAATAATTGGAACCTTTTTGATTGTCTTTTGTACTTTTGAGCTTTTTGGTCGTTTGCGTCTTCAATTCGTCGAATCTGTCTTTTGTCTTCACCTTTTATTATTTAAACGAATATCACTTGTAAATAGAACAATTGCAACTAAAAGCTTGTCTTTCTTGAGGAATAATGCTATGAAATATATGTTCGTTTTTAGCATTATCAAATATTCCCACACTTGAGCGTTGCTTGTCCTCAAGCAATATCGTCTTGAAATACTAGAATCACTTCTTTATTCTTCATACTTTGTACATCAGTGATTTCTATACGGCGGTATAAACAATGGTAGTAACGATATGGTTTACAGTCCCACATGACTATAAAAATTTAGATCCATTAAGGAAATTGGATCTTTATGAAAACATTTGATCTTTTGAAAATTAAATCTAGTTTTTACCCTAGATAAGTTTTCCGGAATAACCCTTTACCGGTGTTTGCAAAATATTTGTGTGGGTTTGGTGGGTTTCAGATTTGAAAATTTTAGCTCAAAACTTGCGGTTTTGTGTCACCCACTTGCTAACCTTGTATTTGGAAAGCAACACGTCCAGTTTACTTGTCCCGTATATTACCTTTCGGTAAACTACCGTCCGGTTGTAAAGGAAAGCGTTGAACAAGCAACTGTTAAGGCAATGTCCCGTGACATGCTTTTGATTATGGTCTATAACGTGTCGGACGCAATTACTATCCTTGGTAGGAGCAATAGTAAAGCTCACCCTTATAATTTGTCGGTCTGGCACAAGGTCCTGTCTTTGACCATGCTATGCAACCACCGTTCTTACGGTTGACACCCGATTTAGTTCAGGTGACCTAATGAATTTCAGGTGAATTCCTAGGATTTTACGTTCAATCGTAATGAACGTATTGAAAATAGGGTTTTCAGAAAACAAATCGGTTTGTAATTTTGATCAAAATATTTTCTCGTTTAAGCTCGAGCTTAGATATCATTGAATTCCATGAGTTTGTAATTCTCAATCTTTAAGGTCAATCTCTAGGATTGAGTAATATCAGTCTTAAAAGCTGATTTTTAATCTTTAAGGAGATTATCCTTTCTGGGGATCTGATTCATTAGTCTTATCCAGCTAATTTGCATGGTGCCCCCCATTGTACGAGATAAATCCTTCTCATGGTTAGGATAAATCTGACCACTTGGCGACCCTGTTTAATGCTGAGGTCCGTGGATTTCCTGCTGATTTTAGTGATGACTTTTCTAGATTTTTCGTCAACCTACAGCTGGTCTGGACGACAACTTCATGACCTAAATCAAGAAGCGCGTGTCTTTTTCGGAAGACTTTACTTCCTTTTAATGATGGAATTGATTCATCGTGTAGATCCATCTCTTTTTTTTTTTTTTTCATTGGGTAAAACAGTTTAGTTTAGTCCAAAGCAAAAGTATTTTCAGTTATTTGTTACAAATATATGTGACATATGTTTAAAATAACTTGGTAAATTTTCCCACACTTGGCTTTTTATTTTTCTTTTTATCGTCCTCTATTCCATTTTAAATGAATTTTAACATTTTAGTTTGTTTCTCAATTTATGTCCTTTCCGAGGTAACAATAATTTCGGTGTTAAAACCTAGTTTTATCGTTCATAAATATGTATAAACATGATTTTGAATTCATTTATTTGAAAATTTTGAAAAATTTTACTAGAATTGGGTAGTCAGTATATAAGACTAGGGCTGTTCTTTTTTTTCAGAGAGCACTAGATTCTAATACAACTACTGCTTTACTAGTATTTTTAATGGTAACCAAGTGTTTAATATAAAAATTTTAAAATCCGAAAGAATTTAACCCCTTCCCACACTTAAGATCTTGCAATGCCCTCATTTGCAAGAAATCAGTAACAATTTAAATTATTGAGGGTGATTTGTGTGAAAATGATTAAATTTTTACCAAAGTTTCCAAATATATTGGCGTTTGTTTGCTGAATGATAAATGGTGCACATCATTTGTTCATTCCGTCTTGTTGTTATTTCACATATATTTTGCATCTTGTCGTCAAAATTAGTTGCTTTTGCTGAACTTAATGCCAGTCTTTGAAAATGCGTTGTTTTACCCTGTTGTGTACATAAGACAAACTGCAAACATATATACATATTTTTGAAGTTTGGTATATTTCCCCACATTCAAAAATTATTAAAATCTAAGAATAAAAGTTAGAAATTATAAAAATGATTACAATATTAACAAAAATATTAAATGTATCAATAATTACAAATTATAAAATAAAAAAAAATAATAATAAAACTAAGGATGATATTGGTACCAATAGGGGTTCCACGCATAACCATAAGTGCTATAGAATGCTTCGGCAGGGTCATACGTAGGATATGGTGGCTGCATCTCTAACGACCAAGGAGGGAAGACGGGTTTCGGTGTAGGAATATAGTTTCTACCTATATGTTGGCAATGCGCTATGATCTGGTTCTGATGAACTTGCCAATCTTCAAATGCTCTCTGTCTAGCATTTTCGTATTCCTGAGAAGCTATAAACCTATGCATTTCTTGCATCTCATTCCCCCCTCCTACATTACCTTGTTCCTGGTTTCTCTCTACCTGTGGATGTCTACCATTGTATCGTACTGCGGCGTTATTTCGCCGCTTCAAAACTTTCGCACCATGGTATACATTTAAACCTATAGTGTCGCGGGGTTCCGGCTCTTCTACTAATAATCCCCCCCGACTTATATCCACACCGAGATATTCACCAATCAAAGTAATAAAAATACCACCTCCTATTATGCTATGTGGACGCATCCCCCGAACCATAGCTGATAAATAATAACCCACACAATATGGTATACTTACAGCGCTGTGTGGGTCTCGAATACACATATGGTAAAACAAATCTTGTTCATTTACCTTTTCTTTGTTTTTACCCCTTTGTGTAATCGAATTAGCTAAAAACCTATGTATTACTCTTAATTCGGCTCTATCTATATCCAAATAAGAGTAGTTTCCCCCTTTGAAACGGTGATGGCTTGTCATTTGACTCCACACACCGTGTGTATCAAAATTCTCATCTATCTTTCTACCGTTTAGTATCAATCCTCTACAATCGGCAGACGCTAACTCCTCAGGCGTATATATACGTAAAGCCTGAGCCATGTCCAGTAAAGACATGTGGCGCATCGAACCGCCTAACAAAAATCTAATAAAAGAACGATCGGTTAAACTAGCTACCCGATCATTCAACTCTATACTACATAACAACTCTTCACACCATACTTTATATACAGGTCTGCGTATGGTGAATAAACATATCCAGTCATTAAAAGAAGAATTACCATACCTCTGTACCAGTAATTCCCTAATTGGCCCGGCCAATTCTACAGCTTCCAAGGGTCCCCATTCTATGACCCTCGGTACCTCAACAACCTTGGAACGAAGAGTATGCAAACCCCGTTGATATTTTGGATAATCTATCCAAAGTCTGTCAAATCGCAGGTTCGGGTGCAACTGTTCCAAGTGCATATCTGAAAAGGTCATGACTGGATGAGGTACATCCTGCTTGTAGTAGTTATCTACCTCCTGTTGTTCCAAGTTCTCAGCAGGAGCATGGCGGGCTTGGGATGAAGATTCGCCCCTTTCATTCGTTTTTCTTGAGTAGTTCTTAGATATCATCCTTCTCAACATGATTTTAGCAAAAAATTTGGTGATTAACGGTTAAAAATTGAGATTTTTGGGGGTGATTTTCGGTGGTTTTCGGGTGCAGTTTCGAGTGTTTATGCAGTGTGTTTGTGTGTGGGGGAGTGACTGATCGAGCAGCTCTTTTATTTTTTTTTCTGGGTTTTGGACCCTCCGCGAGTCGCGGAGGTTTTGTACTTCAAACTCCGCGAGTCGCGGAGTTTACCCTTTTTTTTTTTTTTTTTTTTTTTATAATCTTTAACTTATAAAACAATTAAGAAATTAATTTTAAAATTTTGTTTCCCTTGTTATTTAGGACGAGGTCGTTTCGGATCGATGTCCTAGTCCGTCCCTCGACAAAATTTTAAAATTTGTCTTTTTGTAGCGATTGTTTTAAAAGCTAAGATTTTTGGGTTTTTTTAATGTTTTTGGCATACTTTAAATCAATAAGATTAAAAATAATGATAATAAAAGTTCTCGTCCCTCCCTCGGGTAAAGCAATTTCGGTTCAAAGACCTAGTCTTCAACTTACGACGAATTTTAAAAATCATATTTTTAACTTAATGAGATAAAGTAAATTTTTGTTTTTAAATTCACACAACATAAATATAAAATTCAAAATTAATATTAAAAATTCACACCAAACTCAAAATTTAAAATGCATAAAATTAAAAATTAATATTTAAAAAATTCACACCAAACTTAATTTAAAAATTTATAGATTCATACCAAACTTATATTAATTTTTCAAATATTTACAATTTTAAATATATTGTTTTTACAAAGTTTACAATATTAATTTAAGATTTAAATATTAAGATTAAAAACATAATAAAATTTAAAAATCTTTTTGTCTTTTTATCCCACTTTAATCAATCAAATATTATCAAAAATATGCGCCCCTCTTTTCGGTAAAGTAATTTCGGTTCCAAGACCTAATTTAACTCATGACGAATTTTTGAAATATTTTGGGTTGATTGATTAAAGATATTTATACCTTAAGAATAAACGTTAAATTTCGCAGTGATGTAATAAATTGTTGAATGATATCAATAATTTCGGTCGCCAAACCTAATTTTATTTAATACCAATTTAATACTTTTTAGCGAACGAATTAGCGTTTATTATCAAAAGGTTAAAAATAAAAATAAAAATAAAAACTGTACAGACATACCTGTGAAATAGATTTCTTAGTTATATGATCTATTATATTCATAAGATAGTCGGTTTAATTGGTTTTCCATGGCTGCATAAGCGTAACCTCGAGCATTCATTGTCTTTTCTTCTAAACATATGAACGGTCCGTCTCTGCATAAAGTAACAAATTCGGTATTTGAATAGGTTTGATTATTTGAATATTTACCTCCATGTGACCATTTTCCGCATTTGTGACATCGTTCTAGGTGTCGTGCTCTTCTTTTCGCTGCGGATTTTGATTTTCCTTTACCAAATTGTAACTTATTATCTTCGCATCTGGATCCTTTTCTAACTCCGTCCATTCTTTCTCTGATTACTGATACTAATTCACTCGGTAGTATGTCATTATTTCTTTTAGTGATCAAAGCGTGTAGCATTAGACCATGGTTTAGTTCACAGGCAGTCTTCATTTCGTAAAAACCTAAAAAAAATAAAAATTCAGAATGGGGGGAGAAGACTAGTTCTTTAGGGTCTGCTAGGGAAAGACCATACGTGTTCCATTTTCGAGAACTACACGAAAACAGACAATCTAACTCTAACAGAAATACATATTATCCTTTAAAGACTTGATTCTCCCCACACTTAGTTAGCTGTGGTATCGAAATTGTGATTAACTTCGTTGTCGACTTCCATCGAACCATGTATGTAATGTTTAACTCTGTGACCATTAACTTTAAATTCAATGCCATTTGAATTTATCAATTCTATCGTTCCGTATGGGAAAACTCTTTTGACTATGAATGGTCCAGACCATCTTGATTTCAATTTTCCAGGAAATAGCTTGAATCGTGAATTGAAAAGAAGAACTCTGTCTCCTTCTTTAAATTCTTTTGAACTTCTGATTCTTTTATCATGCCATTTCTTCGTTCTTTCTTTATAGATTAACGAATTTTCGTATGCTTCATGTCTTAATTCTTCTAATTCGTTTAGTTGACTTAATCGTAGACGTCCGGCTTCATGTAAATCAAGATTACATGTCTTCAAAGCCCAAAATGCTTTGTGTTCAATTTCTACTGGAAGATGACATGCTTTTCCATAAACAAGTCTAAAAGGTGTGGTTCCAATTGGAGTTTTGTAGGCTGTTCTAAAAGCCCAGAGTGCATCCTCCAATTTAATGGACCATTCCTTCGGATTTGATCCTACGGTTTTCTCTAGAATACGTTTTAAAGCTCGGTTGGTATTTTCAACTTGTCCACTTGTTTGTGGATGATATGCGGTGGAGATTTTATGAGTTACTCCATATCTTTTAAGAACTTTCTCAAGTTGATTATTACAGAAATGAGTACCCCGATCACTTATTAAAGCTTTCGGTGTTCCAAACCTTGCAAAAAGACGTTTTAAAAAGTTGACTACAACTCGTGCATCGTTAGTTGGGAGAGCTTGTGCTTTCGCCCATTTAGATACATAATCAATGGCTACGAGTATATATAGATTATTATGAGATTTTGGAAATGGACCCATAAAGTCAATACCCCAAATGTCAAATAGTTCACATACTTGGATGACATTTTGTGGCATTTCATCACGTTGACTTATTTTTCCGGTCCTTTGACATGCATCACAGGATTTGCAAAGAAGGTGTGCGTCTTTGTAAATTGTAGGCCAATAGAATCCAGCTTCATAAACTTTTCTTGCTGTTAGTTGAGGCCCATAATGCCCTCCTGTTGGTCCTGTGTGACAATGGTTTAAAATTTTACTAGCTTCATCTCCAAATACACATCGGCGTATTATTCCATCGGGACAACTTTTAAACAGATGTGGATCTTCCCAGAAATAGTGTTTTATATCACTGAAGAATTTCTTTCGTCTTTGGTACGATAATCCTTTTTCAAGGAATCCACAAACTAAGTAGTTTGCATAGTCTGCAAACCATGGAATTTCTTTATAATCTATCTTCAATAGATATTCATCAGGAAAGTTGTCTTGTATGGCCGATTCATTCAGAACTTCTAATTCGGGATTTTCAAGACGAGAAAGATGATCAGCGGCGAGATTTTCTGCTCCTTTTTTATCTCGGATTTCAATATCAAACTCTTGTAAGAGTAAGATCCAACGGATTAATCTTGGTTTAGCATCTTGTTTTGAAAATAGGTATCTAAGAGCAGAATGGTCGGTATAGACCACCGTTTTTGCTAGAACGAGATATGATCGAAATTTGTCAAAAGCAAAGACAATAGCAAGGAGTTCTTTTTCAGTAGTTGTATAGTTTGTTTGTGCTCCTTGTAATGTCTTACTAGCATAATATATAGGTTGAAATCGTTTTTCAATCCTTTGTCCTAAAACGGCTCCCATTGCAAAATCACTTGCATCGCACATTAGTTCAAATGGTAGATTCCAATTTGGTGTTATCATGATCGGCGCATTAGTGAGTTTTTCTTTAAGAATATTAAAAGATTTGATACACTCATCTGAAAAGATGAATGGCGCATCCTTTTCTAGGAGTTTATTCATAGGAGTGGCAATTTTAGAAAAATCTTTTATGAAACGTCGGTAAAAACCGGCATGCCCTAGAAAACTCCTAACTCCTCTAACATTGGTGGGATGTGGAAGTTTAGCAATTACATCTACTTTAGCTCTATCCACTTCGATTCCTTCTTTTGAAATTTTATGTCCAAGAACGATGCCTTCTTTAACCATGAAATGGCATTTCTCCCAATTAAGTACTAGATTTGATTTTTCGCATCTAATTAGCATTCGTTCCAGATTAACTAGACATGATTTAAATGTATCACCGAAGACTGAAAAGTCATCCATGAATACTTCCATGCATTCTTCTATCATGTCATGAAAAATCGCCATCATACACCTTTGAAAGGTTGCAGGGGCGTTACAAAGTCCAAATGGCATGCGTTTGTAAGCAAAAGTACCATAAGGGCACGTGAATGTGGTTTTCTCTTGATCTTCGGGTGCTATTGGAATTTGAAAATATCCGGAAAATCCATCTAGAAAACAATAGTAACTATTTCCGGCTAATCTTTCCAACATTTGATCTATGAAAGGTAAGGGAAAGTGATCTTTTCTGGTGGCGTCATTTAATTTTTTATAATCAATACATACACGCCATCCTGTTACAGTCCTAGTAGGAATAAGCTCATTTTTCTCATTTGTGATGACAGTCATGCCACCCTTCTTAGGTACGCATTGAACTGGGCTTACCCATGGACTATCAGAGATTGGATATATCAAACCTGCATCTAGCAGTTTAAAAATCTCTTTCTTAACTACATCTTGCATATTAGGATTTAGTCTTCGTTGGCGTTGCACATACGTTTTATGACCTTCTTCCATAAGGATTTTATGTGTGCAATACGAAGGACTTATTCCTTTAATATCATGAATCTTCCATGCAATGGCTGGTTTATGAGCTTTCAACACAGAAATGAGTTGTGATTTCTCATTTTCAGTAAGAGAAGACGATATTATTACAGGTAATTCAGATTCACCATGTAAATAAGCGTATTCCAAATGGTTTGGAAGTGGCTTTAACTCTAATTTCGGAGGTTCTTCTATCGATGATTTATATCGATATCTGTCTTCTTCTTTTAGCATTTGAATTTCTTCTGTTGTTGGTTCATATCCATTAGCTATAAGTGTAGCTAATATTTCAGCTTCATCAATTGGTTCATTACCTTCTCCTAAAGAACATTCTCCTGTTCCTTGTAATTCTGGAAATTCTTTTAATAATTCTGCATGTGCATCTATAGTTTGAATATAATAACATGTATCATCTGCAGATTGTGGTTGTTGCATTGCTCTATCAACTGAAAAGGTAACACTCTCATCCTCTATACTTAGGGTCAGTTTCTTACCGAACACGTCTATCATTGCTTTAGCCGTGTTTAAGAATGGTCTTCCTAATATGAGAGGAACTTGAGAATCTTCTTCCATGTCCAAAACAACAAAATCTACTGGAAATACTAAAGTACCAACTTTTATTGATCTATCGGCTAGTTGTATGCTTATTCTGGTTGGTTTTAATTCTCCAAGGTCTAGTTTAGCGTATAGTGAATACGGCATTAGATTTATACTAGCACCTAAATCTGCTAATGCTTCTATTGAACTAAGACTACCCAGAAAACATGGAATTGTGAAACTTCCTGGATCAGATAGTTTTTCTGGTATCTTATTCAACAGCACTGCTGAACAATTTGCATTCATAGTGACAGCCGAGAGTTCTTCCATTTTCTTTCTATTCGTGATTAGATCTTTCAAGAATTTAGCATATCTTGGCATTCCTGAAATCACATCAATGAAAGGAAGATTTACATTTATCTGTTTAAACATATCCAAGAATTTGGATTGCTCGGCTTCAAGTTTTTCTTTCTTCATTTTACTCGGATAAGGAAGTGGTGGTTGGTATGGTTTAACATAAGGTTTATCCTTAACTGTGTTATCTTCATTAACCTTTTCAACTACCGGTTCTTTTTCCTTATCTTGATCAGGTTGTGGTTCTTGTGGAATAGGAATAGTTTCATCAGAAGTTACAGGTATTTCAGGTGGTTTAAGTGTTGTACCACTTCTTGTGGTAATAGCTTTAGCTGTTTCATTCCGGGGGTTAGCATTTGTATCGCTTGGTAGACTTCCCGGTTTTCTTTCACCTATTAACCTTGCTAGGTTACTTACTTCTTGTTCCAGATTTTGAATAGAAGCTTGTTGATTTCTAAATGCTTGAGCATTTTGTTCATTGGTTTGTTTTTGAGATGTGAAAAACTGCGTTTGAGTTTCAACTAGCTTCGTCATTATATCTTCCAAATTCGGCTTTTTATCATCGGTTTGTTGTGGTGGCTTGTTTTGAAAATTCGGTCTTTGCTGATTATAAGTATTATTGGATACTTGTTGATTGCTAGGACCTTGTTGGTTGTTGTATGGAATATTTCGGTTATAGTTCTGGTTTTGATTGTAAATCGGTCTTGGCGGTTGATAATTATTCTGATAATTATTTCCAGGCCTTTGGTTTATGTATGAAATATTCTCTCTTTGTTCCATTGTTAATTCAATACTGAGACAATCTTTTGTCAAATGTGGTCCTCCACACTGCTCACAACTAATTCGTATTGAGTGAATATCCTTAGTCATCTTTTCCATTCGTCTCTCGAAAGCATCTATCTTTGCGGAAATGGAATCTAAGTCATGGCTAGAATCGGCTCTAGCTGCTTTAGATGATCTAATGATATCTTTTTCTTGGTGCCACTCATGTGAGTGGGAAGCAGTATTATCAATAATTTTGTAAGCATCAGTTTCGGTTTTCTTCATAATAGAACCACCAGCTGCTATATCTATGTCTTTTCTTGTAGTGATGTCGCATCCTTGGTAGAATATTTGTACTATTTGACAGGTGTCTAAACCATGTTGCGGACATCCTCTTAATAACTTTCCATATCTTGTCCACGCCTCATATAGAGTTTCATTTGGCTTCTGTGTGAACGTAACAATTTCTGCTTGAAGTCTTACGGCTTTAGATGCAGGAAAAAATTGTTTAAGAAATTTGTCAATTAAAACGTCCCATGTATCGATCGCCCCTTCAGGTAACGATTCCAACCAATCTTTGGCTTCTCCCTTTAAAGTCCAGGGAAATAACATGAGATATATCTGTTCATCCTCCACTTCTCGGATTTTAAATAGTGTGCAGATCCTATTAAAGGTACGTAGATGTTCATTTGGATCTTCCTTCGGCGCACCACTAAATTGGCATTGATTAGTCACCATGTGTAGAATTTGTCCTTTGATTTCATAATCTGGCGCATTAATGTCTGGATGAGTAATTGCGTGACCTTGGCCAGTGCGTTTAGCTCTCATTCGGTCTTCCATACTTAAAGGTTCCAGATTCTCCATAATTGAATTTGTTGAATCGGTATCACTAGATGATTCTGATTTAATAGTTCGTTCCTCAACAATCTCTGTTTGAATGATTGGTGGTTCCGGAGGAAAGTTTAGTGGTTCAGGATCTATGAACCGTTCCTGAATATTTTCCGGATTCTCAATTGTGAGGTTTGTTTCAAAAACTGGATTATCGGAAATTTGAACTGAAGTACTTGGTCGACTGGATGACGATTCTAAAGAAAAATCAACGGCGGTTATATTTGTTAAACGATGTCTTGATCGAGTTACAGGTGGTGAACGTACAAAAGGTGATGAACGTCTTGCTCGGTGCATTCACAGAATATCCTATTAGTTTTTAAAAGGAAAGAAAAATTATAATAAGTTATCCAATCAATAGACTTTTCTGATTTTGCCCACGTTTCGAATAGCCAAAAGATGCAGCAGAGGGGCAGGATTCGTTTGGTCTCAATATAATTGAGGACTGTTTGGCTCCAATAACCCGGTCCACGTACAAATCCAACTATTACTACGAACCAGAAAATTTTGATGTCTATTAATTTAACCACTTAAAATAAATTTTCGTAATTTTAAGAAATTTAGATAAGAAGTAGAAAAAATTCTAAGTCCTAAAAACTAGAATGGCGAGAAATAAGAGAGAAAAAGAGTTCGTCGCAAAAGGTCGAAAAAGAAAAAATGGTTGAAAAATAAAAGATGACGGAAAAATAAAAGAAACTTATAAAAACTTAAAAATACTTAACTAATTTAACCTTATTACTACAACTAACTTAAAATTATAATCGCAAATTGAAATTACTAATTGGAATGATAATTGATACATAGTAAAAGGTGTCTAAAAATATTAAAGCTTACAGGAAAAACTAAATCCCAAATGGAAATAACTTAAAAAGAAACTAAAACTTAAAAAGGCGTCGCAAAATTCTAAAGCACCTAAATCTTAGTTTAAAGAAAAAGCACTTAAGGAATTCTACGGCAAAGCCTAAAAATCTAGGAGTAAAAATAACTATAGCAAAAACTAAGTTTAAAATTAAATATGAGCTAAAAAAATACAAATATTACGCTACAACGATTAAAAAGGTACAAAATATAAAAATATACAAAAAGTTGTAAAAAGTACAATTTTTATAAAAATATTATTTTTATATTATTTATTTTATTAAACTACTAATTTTACAATTTAATAAAAACTAATTAAAACTAAATACAACAAATTAAATAAAAAGTAAAATTAAAACTAAAACTAATAATAATAATAATAATAATAATAATGTTTAAATAATAATAATAAATAATAACCCGTAATTAATGCAGGTTTAGGGCTTCCTGTCGCGTGTCAGATGGCCTCCGCGAGTCGCGGCAAATAAAGAAGAAAACCCCGCGAGTCGCGGGGTTCAGGAATTCAGTTGACAGCTTTGTGTTTTTACGCGTTTTCTTTATATTTTTTTTTTTATTTTTTTTTTTTTATTTTCTGTTTTTAATTTAAATAAACGAAAGATTTTAAAATAAAACTTATATTTTTATAAACTAAAATAGAAATAAAGAAACTTTATAAAACTTGAATATTTAACAAAATCTTAAAAATACTAATATTTTTGTTTTTTTTTTTATATTTTTGAATAATTAAAACGTATTTTTACAAAAGCGAATTTTTAATAAAAGTAACTAAAAATCTTTTTTTTTTTATATTAGCGTTGCGCTTCCGGCGTTTAAGAGTTTTTCCCCGTTGCGTCGAGCGTTAAGAGTTGACTCTGGTCCCGGTTCCGGATTTTCGAACGTCCTCGCGTACAATTTAATATCTTGTACTTTGCGTTTTGAATCTTGTACTCTTGTGATTTCGAGACGTTTCTTATCAATAATTGGAACCTTTTTGATTGTCTTTTGTACTTTTGAGCTTTTTGGTCGTTTGCGTCTTCAATTCGTCGAATCTGTCTTTTGTCTTCACCTTTTATTATTTAAACGAATATCACTTGTAAATAGAACAATTGCAACTAAAAGCTTGTCTTTCTTGAGGAATAATGCTATGAAATATATGTTCGTTTTTAGCATTATCAGACGCATTAGTGAGTCTAGACTACAACCGGATAGTTAATCATTGCATTCTGACATACATTTGCTATAGATAGCACTTACTTGACTACTTGTGCATTATACTTGAATCATTCTTAGGAAAACTTTTTAATGGTACCCAACCTTCATTATACGAACTCGTATCCTGCCACTTTAATTCGGGAACTCTGACTCCTTGGTTGTTTTTCCTCCCGTCTCATCTTACTATCCATGAATATTGTAAAGTCACTGTCACTACTCTAGATGAGTATCGTCATCACCATTTATCGCTACGGTTGCGTATTACTTGTTATCATGACTCGTTACTCTTTTCATACCTAAATACAATATTGTCTGACTCGAACCGATTTGACGTGAACAATCAACTATACACTTCCCTCGGGGAACGCATCTTCAGAGTTGCACCAATTCTTTCGATTTAATATGAGTCACGTTTGAGACGTCGTTACATTTTGTTCATTTTAGATTTTCACGATGACACGAACTTGAACCCATGGAGTGATGTGGGAATGGAGGTATGATTTGGCGTAATATAACGACACTCGATCAACGTGGTTATATTACGGTAAGACATACCAAAGTTCTAGTGACGCGTGATGGTGGTTAGACTCGATCAACCTAAACACCACCATGTGCCATGTACATGACTTCATATTTTCAGGTTTGGACATCCGAAAACTCCGAGAATATTTATAACAACCATACCGGGGACACACCTTCAATTATTGTCAAATTATATTTATGCTTCCGAATGAATTACCGATTCCATTCGACTTCATCCGTATGTCACACGGGTATACTAGCTCGTCCTCGCGCAGTCTTATTGACTAACTACAATTTACTCGTTATGCTCACATCGGGGCGGAAACTTCTCTTGCATCACCCTCGTACTTCCGGTTCAGGAGGTCCTTATTCTGAATTCTCAATGGAGAGCGACTCTTCACGTCATACAAGTATTCGCCGCGAGGGTGGATAGTCCTAACAATCGTTTTCAAAACCCGATAAGAACTTGCCCCGACGAACGTTTTTGGAAACCGATAAATCTTCCGCGACGCGAATTTTCTTGAGAAACTTGTCCTAGCTAACGTTTTCAATTCCTAGCAAACTTGTTCAATATGCCGTAGGGAAATATACCCCGTTTCGGATCGAGATCCTCGTTTCACTTCTAGATTTCGGAGTGCCTTACAAAAAGCCTCGGGACCACGTTTAGACATGAGTACCGCGTACCATCCAAAACCCGACAGACCAAACAAACATACGATTCAAACCTTGGAAACCGTAATACGAATTTGAGTTACCAACTTCAAACCACTTGAGAAAAGTCTTGCCTTTAACCAGAATCTCTTACCACGATAGTTATCATTCGATTCTTAACGTCACACCTTTTGAAACCACATGTGACCGGAAACGTCATTCTCTTTTGTCGAACAAAGTAAACGATGATCAATTCACCGGAGCCGAGGTTATTCATGAGCAACCGAGAAAATTTATTCATATTCAGGTAAAACCCTACGCGACTCGTAATCACCAAGAGCTACGCCGATGTTAGACGTAAACATTTCAAATTCCACGTGGGAAACCGCGTCACGTTAAGAGTCGCACCTTGGAAAGGTGCAATCCGTTTCGGGAAACGTAGAAAGCTAAATCCGCGATATTTTGATCCTTTAAATTCTTGGGGTGTTTTGGACCCGTCGCTAGCCGTTTAGACTTTTCCGACTCATTTCGAGTCTCCGTTCATCCTACATAGAACCTGAAGACGTAACTTGCTATTCCCTTCGATGAGTTTGCTATCGATGGTACACTCCACTTCCTAGGAGAACCGGTTGAAATTATGAATCGTGAAACCAAACTTCAATCCAACGTAAAAATCCCGACCGTCGAAGTTCGTTGAAATACCCTAGAACGTACTTCTCCCTCATTCGTAGAATTGGCAACACAAAATCTCGAGTAAGATTCAACAACTACTACTTCCAACTAAATTTCGGGACGAAATTTCTTTTGAGGTGTGGATAATGTAACATCCCGCGTTTTTCCGTTAAATTTATTTTTAACACCGTCTTTTTTTTTTTAAATAATATCTTTCGCTATTTAAATTCCCAATTTCCGTTGACTAACGTTTATAATATTCTCGTTATTTAATTATAACACCACTCGTCTACTCGAGCGTTTTTAAAATATTTCGTTTGGTTAATTCCCGCACCCGCTTTGAAACTTGAGGGACCAAAGTTGTCAAGTGGGCAAACTAGTTGACTAGGTCAACTAGTCAACCCACCATTCTCATCCATTCATTTCCATCCATCTTCACCTCCTTTTTCTCTCTAGCTCAAGAACTCCATTTCTCCCAACTTCACTAATTCATCATCTAAATCCGATTGGAGAAGCAAACATCAAAACAAATTACATATTCGTGATCCTCTCTTCATCCTCTTCGATTTGGTACCAATTTCATCAAGTTTGGGTAACATTTCTAAAACTCTAGATTTCTATAAATTCGTGTTTTTGACTTGAAATTGTGTTAGTTAGTGTCTATGGCTCGTAGGGATGTCGTGTATGTAATTTGTATGCTCGTTCTTCGTGTTTTGAAAATATGACATGAACACCCAAATGGGTCTAGCTTAATCTTGAGTTTTGGTTGCTCAAATGATGTTATAAGATAAAGTGTATGTGTTAAAAGTGTTAGTTACTTCCTTAGCTTCGTTTTGATATGTTGGATGATGAAAAACTAGCTCAATAACATGAAATGTGTTTTTGGTGAATCGATTATCGTTTTGGTAGGAACTTGATGCGGTTGAATGCTAGTTGAGACACTTGTTTGAATGTATGCTAGTTAACTAGTTAAATTGTATGCGTAAATAGCTTCGAAATGGTGTGATGTATGCTAGCGTTTGATTAGTGAATCATAAGTCTCATTTGTGTCGAAATTGATTTTGAAACGATAACGTGGCTAGTGATTTTGACGTAGTAAATGTTTATTGAAACTTGGAATATGCGTCTAGTTGCAATGTATGCGTTATTACCTTCAAAACGGCATATCATTTGTATGTTAAAAGTTCCCGAATCATAAAATACGTTTTACGAACTTGAAACTTTGAAAATGGACTTTTAAATGATCACTTGACGAGAATTCGATTGTTGTAAATGATGTTTTTGTGTGATGATTTGTGTTTAGTTGTGTTCCTTGTCAAAAGAGCTTTCCAACGGTATAAGATACGTCTTCTAATTGTTTGCGGTTTGCGTTTTGCGTTTGTTTGAAGTTTTACCAAGTCTTGAACATTTGTAACTGACAGACACCAGACCACGACCAAGGCCGCGGCGCGGCAACCCTGGTCGCGGCGCGACATAAGCCGCGTCCAGCTTCTGTCCAACTTTTCCATTTTATGAAAAATGTTTGCTATGCTATGGACCTCCGATTCACATGTAACTTGTTCTAACATGCTTATATATGATTAAAAACCTCAGAAAAATAGTTCGGGGTCCGACCCGAACGCGTTGACTTTTTCGTTGACTTTGACCAAGTTTGACATTTAGTCAAACTTAACCAAACTTTTATACAATCGTTCTAACATGCTTTTATACTTGATTCTTGCATGAAACTTGACAACGTGATTCACATGCTATACTATTCGAGTCGTAACGAGCCATAGGACTAATTGAACACATTTCACCCGACCTTGTGTCGTAACCGGTTAATTGATATAACTTACTTGTTTAGGTCAAGGCTAAGCAACTTTCATGCACACGTTTACTTGTTGAAGTACTTTTATACTCGTGCACTTGAGGTGAGATCATAGTCCCACCTTTTCAACAACTTTTATTCTTTTAAATCGTGGGCTGAGAAACATATACATTACATACTTATATACATTTCACATGTATATATACTTTTCATACTTTTATACTTTGAACACAATACGAATACAAAGATACAGACGAGTTAGAACAAAAGTCCTCAATCCAATTATCATTAGTTCCACTTGCAGGGTGTAAGTGTAAGCGAGTGATTATGTTGTGTGGCCATACGGGTTTAACGAACCCTCATTCAGACGGTTCGCTACCGTTAGTGGATGAAATATAATTTCAACGTGCATAGTGTATGTTCTAACACTATATTCAAAATTCAGAGGGAAGATTCAGTTAAGCTTTGGTAATTGGGTGCTCGCAATACAAACTACATTCTTCGGAATAAATACGATTTGGATAATCATCTATACAAACTATTGTGGTTCAAAATATACTTTTACAAATACATTTATGATCTCACCAACGTTTCTCGTTGACAGTTTTCTATATGTTTCTCAGGTTCATACTTGGCTATTTGATACATGCTTCCGCGTACATTCATACTTGCTTGGAGTCAAGCATACATACATGCATACGCTAGTGATAGCACCTTTGGATTCAAACATATTGTTTACATACTTACGCTATTTATAGCAACTGTGATTTTAAACTAATTATGTCGCAAGATATTTCATTTGTACTTTACTACTTTTGTAAACTTAAACTTGTTGTCGATCCGTTTGGTGAACTAAACTTTGCAAGTCATGCACGTTTCAAATGAATGCGACATAATTTTGGTCAAACGCGTCTCATATAAGGACTATGACCACGCAACGGGACCTAAGTAGCGGCGCCGTCAATGACGATTTGGTCGGGTCGTTACAAAGCGTAAGCTGAAAATTTGTGATTAATTCTTCAAAAGTCTTTATCAAAGTGTCGAACTTGTTATGGCATTCTATGACTTGAAGGTTTATCATATATTGTTTTTTCATAAATTCAACTAAAATTTCCTTAGAGTGGAGGGTAGGTTTGTGCAATGGAAAAATTATATTATGATCCGAGCTATTTTGCTGTTTGTGTGCCCATCTAGGGTAAGGATACCTTAGATTAGTTCTAGTAGCATCGGAAGTTTTAGGAATTTGTAAACTTTGAAGAGTAAGGGTGAGATCTTGTAACCTGGTTTCCAACATTTTTACCGTATGAGCGAAGACATCATCCTTCTCAGCAGCTTCATTGTTCCAATCTTCCTGTTGTGTAGCTATCGTGTCCAAGAGGTCCCATGCTTCATCCGCCGTTCGAGACATGAAATTGCCTTGCGAAGCCATGTCTAGGAGAGACTTATCATCCTTGGTCAAACCATTGTACAGTGTACAGACTATGTCTGCCCGACTTAACAAATGATTCAGACATCTTTTAAGCATCATCTTTACTCTATTCCATGCTAGACACAATGACTCATTTTCTTTTTGAGAAAAGTTAGTGATGTCATTTCTTAAACAGGTTTGTAGGGAGGGTGGATAAAATTTGTTTATAAATTTAGTGGCTAAATCCTCCCATGTATGAATTGAATTCGGATTAAGTGCGTCAAACCATGCTGAAGCGTGTGCAGAAAGTGAATATTGAGAAAGATGAAGTTTTAAAATATTTTTCTCGTGTGATTCCTTCTTAAAAGTGTCTACCAAACTGATAAATTTGTTTATGTGAAAGTTAGGATCGTCAGTCGGTAATCCTTGAAATTTACAGATCATACTGACTAGTTTAATCATGTGTGAACTGATTTCAGGAGTCCTTTCGGTTCCTAAGGTGATTGGTCCTCCTCTTTCTTCTAAGCATGACTTATGCATAGAAGCAAGGGTGTCTTGTTGTTCCATTTTTTTTTCTGTTTAAAAATACTTAAAAGTAACTTTTAGAAAATATTAATTGATAATGCTAAAAACAAACATATATTTCATAGCATTATTCCTCAAGAAAGACAAGCTTTTAGTTGCAATTATTCTATTTACAAATGATATTCGTTTAAATAATAAAAGGTGAAGACAAAAGATAGATTCGACGAATTGAAGACGCAAAAGACCAAAAACCTCAAAAGTACAAAATACAATCAATGAGGTTCCAATTATTGATAAGAAACGTCTCAAAATTACAAGAGTACAAGATTCAAAACGCAAAGTACAAGATATTAAATTATTCGCAAGGACGTTCGAAAATCCGGAACCGGGACCAGAGTCAACTCTCAACGCTCGACGCAACGGACTAAAAATTACAAGTCAACTATGCACATGAATATAATATAATATATAAATAATTCTTAAAAATTATATATATATTATATTAATATTTAAAATCGTCGGCAAGAAAGAAGCCAAAGCTGGTGAGCTGGAATTTCAAACTCCGCGACTCGCGGAGTTTGAAGGAAAAAAATGCCGCGAGTCGCGGAGATTACCTGGACGAAAATTCCTATAAAAGGCAACGCAGTTCGATGAAAAAAGATATCAAAAAAATCAATCTCTCTATATCTATACATAATATTTATATTTATAATTTATATTTTAATTTTAATTTAAATTTTAATTCTAATAATAAGGGTATGTTAGCGAATGTTGTAAGGGTGTAAGTCGAAATTCTGTCCGTGTAACGCTACGCTATTTTTAATCATTGTAAGTTATGTTCAACCTTTTTAATTTAATGTCTCGTAGCTAAGTTATTATTATGCTTATTTAATACCGAAGTAATCATGATGTTGGGCTAATTACTAAAATTGGGTAATTGGGCTTTGTACCATAATTGGGGTTTGGATAAAAGAACGACACTTGTGGAAATTAGACTATGGGCTATTAATGGGTTTTATATTAACTAAACAATACCTTGTTAATTTAATATACAAACTTATAATTCGACGTATTTATATATAACCACATACGCTTGACTGGGTACGGTGGGCGGGATATCTATAAATACCAATAATTATTCATTTTACCGGACACGGAACTGGATTAATAGTTAATAGACTTGTTGAAACAGGGGTGAATTACATTCAAGGGTAATTGGTGTAATTGTTAACAAAGTAGTAAAACCTTGGTTTACACGCAGTCGATAACCTGGTGTATTCATTAAACAAAGAATTAAAACCTTGTTACAATTCGAATCCCCAATTAGTTGGAATATTTGACTTCGGGAATAAGAATAATTTGACGAAGGCTTTCGCTCTTTATATTTATGACTGATGGACTATTATGGACAAATCCGTATAGACATATTAAATAATTCAGGACAAAGAACAATTAACCCATGGGCATAAAACTAAAATCAACACGTCAAACATCATGATTACGGAAGTTTAAATAAGCATAATTCTTTTATTTCATATTTAATTTCCTTTATTTTATATTTAATTGCACTTCTAATTATCGCATTTTTATTTATTGTTATTGTATTTAATTGCACTTTTAATTATCGTACTTTTTTAATTATCGCAAGTTTATTTTATCGCACTTTTATTATTCGCAATTTCATTATCGTTATTTACTTTACGCTTTAAATTAAGTCTTTTATTTATTTAATATTTTACATTTGGTTTTAACTGCGACTAAAGTTTTAAAATCGACAAACCGGTCATTAAAGGGTAAAAACCCCCTTTATAATAATAATAATATTACTTATATATATATTTGTATTTTTATAAAATAAAACTAATATAGCGTTAAGCTTTGATTAAAAGATTTTCCCTGTGGAACGAACCGGAATTACTAAAAACTATACTACTGTACGATTAGGTACACTGCCTATAAGTGTTGTAGCAAGGTTTAAGTATATCCATTCTATAAATAAATAAATATCTTGTGTAAAATTGTATCGTATTTAATAGTATTTCCTAGTAAAATTTAAGCTATTTTATATACACCTCGCATAACTATCAAGTATTTTTGGCGCCGCTGCCGGGGACAATCTAGCTTAAAAGCCGGAAGCGCAACGCTAATAAATATAAAAAAAAAAAAATTTAGTTTACTTTTATAAAAAGACGCTTTTCTAAAAATACGTTTTAAATATTCGAAAATATAAAAAGAAAACAAAAATAAAATATTTTTAAGAGTTTGTTAAATATTTAAGTTTTATAAAGTTTCTTTATTTCTATTTTATAAAAATATAAGTTTTATTTAATTATTTTGTGTTTATTTAAAACATAAAATTAAAAAACCGAAAAATATATATATATATATATATATATATATATATATATATATATATATATATATATATATAAATCTAGTTTTAAGATTTTTATTTATAAAATTATAAAGTATTTCTATTTTTATTTTAGTTTTTAAATATAAGTTTTTATTATATAAATATTTTTATTTAAACAGAAAATATAAAACAGAAATTTAAAAAAAAAAAAAAAACTGAAACGAACGATTTTTGTCCTGCACCTGATCTGAAATTTGAAACCCCGCGACTTGCGGAGTTTTCCAGCTTCGAGAACCGCGACTCGCGGAGTTCTCCCTTCAGCATTTATTACGGAGTAATTATTATTATTAATTTTTAATTAAACCCTAATTAGTTTTGTTAATTTATTATTAAGTTTAGTTTATTTATTTAATTTGTATATTTAGTTTATTTAGTTTAAATAAAATATAAAATTAATAGTTTTATAAATAAATAATATAAAAATAATATTTTTATAAAAATTGTACTTTTTACAACTTTTAGTATATTTTTATATTTTGTCCCTTTTTAATTGTTTTAGCGTAACTTTTATATTTTTCGCTCGTATTTAGTTTTAATTCATAGTTTTTGCCATAGTTATTTTTATTTCTAGATTTTTAGGCTTTGCCGTAAAATCCCTTAAGTGCTTTTTCTTTAGACTAAGATTTAGGTGCTTTAGAATTTTGCGACGCCTTTTTAAGTTTTAGTACCTTTTTAAGTTATTTCCATTTGGGATATAGTTTTACTTGTAAGCTTTAATATTTTTAGACACATTTTACCTATGTATCAATTATCATTCCAATTAGTAATCTCAATTTGCGGTTATAATTTTTAGTTAGTGGTAGTAATAAGGTTGGGTTAGTCGAGTGTTTTTAAGTTTTAAAGTCATTTTTTTTCTTTCGTATTTTTCGACGCCTTTTATTTTTTGACCTTTTTCGACGCGCTCTTTTTCTTTCTTATTTCTCGTCATTCTAGTTTTTAGGACATAGATTTTTATTCTACTTCTTATCTAAATTTCTTAAAATTACGAAAATTTATTTTAAGTGGTTAAATTGATAGACATCAAAATTTTCTGGTTCGTAGTAATAGTTGGATTTGTACGTGGACCGGGTTATTGGAGCCAAATAGTCCTCAATTATATTGAGACCAAACGAATCCTGCCCCTCTGCTGCATCTTTTGGCTATTCGAAACATGGGCAAAATCAGAAAAGTCTATTAATTGGATAACTTATATAACTATAGGATATTCAGTGAATGCATCGAGCAAGACGTTCACCACCTTTTGTACGTTCACCACCTGTAACTAGATCAAGACATTTAGCAAATATTACCGCCGTTGATTTTTTCTTTAGAATCGTCATCCAGTCGACCAAGTACTCCAATTCAAATTTCCGATAATCCATTTTTTGAACCCGACCTCACAATTGAGAATCCGGAGAATATTCAGGGACGATTCATAGATCCTGAACCATTAAATTTTCCTCCGGAACCACCAATCATTCAAACAGAGATTGTTGAGGAATGAACCATTAAATCAGAATCCTCTAGTGATTCCGATTCAACAAATTCAATTATGGAGAATCTGGAACCTTTAAGTATGGAAGACCGAATGAGAGCTAAACGTACTGGCCAAGGTCACGCAATTACTCATCCAGACATTAATGCGCCAGATTATGAAATCAAAGGACAAATTCTACACATGGTGACTAATCAATGCCAATTTAGTGGTGCGCCGAAGGAAGATCCAAATGAACATCTTCGTACCTTTAATAGGATCTGCACTCTATTTAAAATAAGAGAAGTTGAGGATGAACATATATATCTCATTTTATTTCCCTAAACTTTAAAGAGAGAAGTCAAAGATTGGTTGGAATCGTTACCTGAAGGGGCGATTGATACATGGGACGTTTTAGTTGAAAATTTTCTTAAACAATTCTTTCCGGCATCTAAAGCCGTAAGACTTCAAGGAGAAATTGTTACGTTCACACAGAAACCGAATCAAACTCTATATAAGGCGTGGACAAGATTTGGAAAGTTATTAAGAGGATGTCCGCAACATGGTTTAGACACCTGTCAAATAGTACAAATATTCTACCAAGGATGCAACATCACTACAAGAAAAGACATCGATATAGCAGCTGGTGGTTCCATTATGAAGAAAACCGAAACTGATGCTTACAAAATTATTGATAACACTGCTTCCCACTCACATGAGTGGCACCAAGAAAAAGATATCGTTAGATCATCTAAAGCAGCTAGAGCCGATTCTAGCCATGACTTAGATTCTATTTCCGCAAAGATAGATGCTGTCGAGAGACGAATGGAAAAGATGACTAAGGATATTCACTCAATACGAATTAGTTGTGAGCAGTGTGGAGGACCACATTTGACAAAAGATTGTCTCAGTATTGAATTAACAATGGAACAAAGAGAGAATATTTCATACATAAACCAAAGGCCTGGAAATAATTATCAGAATAATTATCAACCGCCAAGACCGATTTACAATCAAAATCAGAATTATAACCGAAATATTCCATACAACAACCAACAAGGTCCTAGCAATCAACAAGTATCTAACAATACTTACAACCAGCAAAGACCTAATTTTCAAAACAAACCACAACCCGATGATAAAAAGCCAAATTTAGAAGATATGATGACGAAGCTAGTTGAAACTCAAACGCAGTTTTTCACATCTCAGAAACAAACTAATGAACAAAATGCTCAAGCATTTAGAAATCAACAAGCTTCTATTCAAAACTTGGAACAAGAAGTAAGTAACCTAGCAAGGTTAATAGGTGAAAGAAAACTGGGAAGTCTACCTAGTGATACAAATGCTAACCCCCGAAATGAAATAGCTAAAGCCATTACCACAAGAAGTGGTACAACACTTAAACCACCTGAAATACCTGTAACTTCTGATGAAGCTATTCCTACTCCACAAGAACCACAACCTGAACAAGATAAGGAAAAAGAACCGGTACTTGAAAAGGTTAATGAAGATAACATAGTTAAGGCTAAACCTTATGTTAAACCATACCAACCACCACTTCCTTACCCGAGTAAAATGAAAAAAGAGAAACTTGAAGCCGAGCAATCCAAATTCTTGGATATGTTTAAACTGATAAATGTAAATCTTCCTTTCATTGATGTGATTTCAGGAATGCCTAGATATGCTAAATTTCTGAAAGATCTAATCTCAAATAGAAAGAAAATGGAAGAACTCTCGGCTGTTACTATGAATGCTAATTGTTCAGCAGTGCTGTTGAATAAGATACCAGAAAAACTATCTGATCCAGGAAGTTTCACAATTCCATGTTTTCTGGGTAGTCTTAGTTCAATAGAAGCATTGGCAGACTTAGGTGCTAGTATAAATTTAATGCCGTATTCACTATACGCTAAACTAGACCTTGGAGAATTGAAACCAACAAGAATAAGCATACAACTAGCCGATCGATCAATAAAATATCCTAGAGGGATAATGGAGAATATGCTAGTTAAAGTTGGTACTTTAGTATTTCCAGTAGATTTTGTTGTTCTGGACATGGAAGAAGATTATCAAGTTCCTCTCATATTAGGAAGACCATTCTTAAACACGGCTAAACCAATGATAGACGTGTTCGGTAAGAAATTGACCCTAAGTATAGAGGACGAGAGTGTTACCTTTTCAGTTGATAGAGCAATGCAACAACCGCAATCTGCAAATGATACATGCTATTATATTCAAACTATAGACTCACATGCAGAATTGTTAGAAGAATTTCCAGAATTACAAGGAACAGGAGAATGTTCTTTAGGAGAAGGTAATGAACCAATTGATGAAGCTGAAATGTTAGCTACACTAATAGCTAATGGATATGAACCAACAACAGAAGAAATTCAAATGCTAAAAGAAGAAGACAGATATCGATATAAATCATCGATAGAAGAACCACCGACATTAGAGTTAAAGCCACCTCCAAACCATTTGGAATACGCTTATTTACATGGTGAATCTGAATTACCTGTAATAATATCGTCTTCTCTTACTGAAAATGAGAAATCACAACTCATTTCTGTGTTGAAAGCTCATAAACCAGCTATTGCATGGAAGATTCATGATATAAAAGGAATAAGTCCTTCGTATTGCACACATAAAATCCTTATGGAAGAAGGTCATAAAATGTATGTGCAACGCCAACGAAGACTAAATCCGAATATGCAAGATGTAGTTAAAAAAGAAATTATTAAACTGCTAGACGCAGGTCTAATTTATCCAATTTTTGATAGTCCATGGGTAAGCCCAGTTCAATGCGTGCCTAAGAAGGGTGGCATGACTATCATTACAAATGAAAAAAATGAGCTTATTCCTACTAGGACTGTAACAGGATGGCGTGTATGTATTGATTATAGAAAATTAAATGACGCCACCAGAAAAGATCACTTTCCCTTACCTTTCATTGATCAAATGTTGGAAAGATTAGCCGGAAATAGTTACTATTGTTTTCTTGATGGTTTTTCCGGATATTTTCAAATTCCAATAGCACCCGAAGATCAAGAGAAAACCACATTCACGTGCCCTTATGGCACTTTTGCTTATAAACGCATGTCATTTGGACTTTGCAACGCCCCTGCAACCTTTCAAAGGTGCATGATGGCGATTTTTCACGACATGATAGAAGAATGCATGGAAGTTTTCATGGATGACTTTTCAGTCTTCGGTGATACATTTGAATCATGTCTAGTTAATCTGGAACGAATGCTTATTAGATGCGAACAATCAAATCTAGTACTTAATTGGGAGAAATGCCATTTCATGGTTAAAGAAGGCATCGTTCTTGGACATAAAATTTCAAAAGAAGGAATTGAAGTGGATAGAGCTAAAGTAGATGTAATTGCTAAACTTCCACATCCCACCAATGTTAGAGGAGTTAGGAGTTTTCTAGGGCATGCCGGTTTTTACCGACGTTTCATAAAAGATTTTTCTAAAATTGCCACTCCTATGAATAAACTCCTAGAAAATGATGCTCCATTCATCTTTTCAGATGAATGTATCAAATCTTTTAATATTCTTAAAGAGAAACTTACTAATGCGCCGATCATGATAACACCAAATTGGAATCTACCGTTTGAATTAATGTGCGATGCAAGTGATTTTGCAATGGGAGCCGTTTTAGGACAAAGGATTGAAAAACGATTTCAACCTATATATTATGCTAGTAAGACGTTACAAGGAGCACAAACAAATTACACAACTACTGAAAAAGAACTCCTTGCTATTGTCTTTGCTTTTGACAAATTTCGTTCATATCTCGTTCTAGCAAAAACGGTGGTCTATACCGACCATTCTGCTCTTAGATACCTATTTTTGAAACAAGATGCCAAACCAAGATTAATCCGTTGGATCTTACTCTTACAAGAATTTGATATTGAAATCCGAGATAAAAGAGGAGCAGAAAATCTCGCCGCCGATCATCTTTCTCGTCTTGAAAATCCCGAATTAGAAGTTCTAAATGAATCGGCCATACAAGACAACTTTCCTGATGAATATCTATTAAAGATAGATTATAATGAAATTCCATGATTTGCAGACTATGCAAACTACTTAGTATGTGGATTCCTTGAAAAAGGATTATCGTACCAAAAATGAAAGAAATTCTTCAGTGATATAAAACATTATTTCTGGGAAGATCCACATTTGTTTAAAAGTTGTCCAGATGGAATAATACGCCGATGTGTATTCGGAGATGAAGCCAATCAAATCTTAAACCATTGTCACACAGGACCAACAGGAGGGCATTATGGGCCTCAGCTAACAGCAAGAAAAGTTTATGATGCTGGATTCTATTGGCCTACAATTTACAAAGACGCACACCTTCTTTGCAAATCCTGTGATGCTTGTCAAAGGGCCGGAAAAATAAGTCAACGTGATGAAATGCCACAAAATGTCATCCAAGTATGTGAAGTATTTGACATTTGGGGTATTGACTTTATGGGTCCATTTCCAAAATCTCATAATAATCTCTATATTCTCGTAGCCATTGATTATGTATCTAAATGGGCGGAAGCACAAGCTCTCCCAACTAACAATGCACGAGTTGTAGTCAACTTTTTAAAACGTCTTTTTGTAAGGTTTAGAACACCAAAAGCTTTAATAAGTGATCGGGGAACTCATTTCTGTAATAATCAACTTGAGAAAGTTCTCAAAAGATATGGAGTAACTCATAAAATCTCCACTGCATATCATCCACAAACAAGTGGACAAGTTGAAAATACCAACCGAGCTTTAAAACGTATTCTAGAAAAAACCATAGGATCAAATCCGAAGGAATGGTCCATTAAATTGGAGGATGCACTCTGGGCTTTTAGAACAGCCTACAAAACTCCAATTGGAACCACACCTTTTAAACTCGTCTACGGAAAAGCATGTCATCTTCCAGTAGAAATTGAACACAAAGCATTTTGGGCTTTGAAGACATGTAATCTTGATTTACATGAAGCTGGACGTCTACGGTTAAGTCAACTAAACGAATTAGAAGAATTAAGACATGAAGCATACGAAAATTCGTTAATCTATAAAGAAAGAATGAAGAAATGGCATGATAAAAGAATCAGAAGTTCAAAAGAATTTAAAGAAGGAGACAGAGTTCTTCTTTTCAATTCACGATTCAAGCTATTTCCTGGAAAATTGAAATCAAGATGGTCTGGACCATTCATAGTCAAAAGAGTTTTCCCATACGGAACGATAGAATTAATAAATTCAAATGGAATTGAATTTAAAGTTAATGGTCACAGAGTTAAACATTACATACATGGTCCGATGGAAGTTGACAATGAAGTTAATCATAATTTCACCACCCAAGAAAACCTTCAAAATGAAAACATAAATATGTTATCAACAACATATGAAAAATCAAAATTAGAATATAAGGAGGATTCAAATTTGAGTGATGAAGAAGAATTCTTATACAAACCTCCCATTCCAAGAAACGAAGAAAAATGTGAACAAGAAATTCAAATAGAAGTGAAAGAACCAAGGAAAGAACACCCGAAAAAGGTTTACAAACCAACTCGACTTACTAAAGCAGGAGACCCGGGTGAATTTATCATTTCTTGCTTGCTTAATGATGGTGCTGTATATAATGGACTCGCAGATTTAGGAGCAAGTGCAAATATTATGCCTCTTTCCTTATACAAAAGATTAGGCATGGGTAAATTAAAACCAACCAAAATAGGTGTTCAATCATTTGACCAAACCATTAAACACCCGATTGGAATAGCAAATAATTTACTTGTTAACGTGGGAAGTTTGACCTTTGTTGCAAACTTCATAGTGATTAATATGGAGGAAAACCTTGATATTCCTCTAATTCTAGGTCGCCCATTTTTAGCAACCACCGAGGTATTCATTGATGTAAGAGAAGGTAGAATGACACTTAGGGATGGTGATACATCGATCACCTTTGTGAACCGAAAGTTTAGATCTCCACCAACCAAAACTGTTAGACCAATAAAAACGCATAAGTGTGGGGAAGATGAAGAAAAACTTAATGATGATCCAATCACAAAGAATGCCGTTGATGATACGAAATTAGATGAACCCATTTTTAACAGTTCAACAAAGAAACTTTATAAACGGATTCACGATGCTAAGATTAAAGGAAACTTTAAGTTATATAACCGATTAATATCCAATTTATCGTCAAAAGAAAAGGCGATGTTAGTTGAATTTGTGAAAGTTACGGAGGAAATCAACAAATGGATTGAAGTAAAAGTCAAAGATGTACAAGTTGTTGATGATTCAATTGAAAATAATGTTAATCACAATTTCAACTAAGTATAGGGAGGTTTATGTATTTCTGTTAGAGTTAGATTTTCTGTTTTCGTGTAGTTCTCAAAAATGGAACTCGAATGGTCTTTCCCTAGCAGACCCTAAAGAACTAGTCTTCTCCCCCCATTCTGAATTTTTTTTTTTTTTAGGTTTTTACGAAATGAAGACTGCCTGTGAACTAAACCATGGTCTAATGCTACACGCTTTGATCACTAAACGTAATAATAACACACTTCCGAGTGAAATAGTATCAGTAATCAGAGAAAGATTGGACGGAGTAAGAAAAGAATCCAGATGCGAAGATAATAAGTTACAATTTGGTAAAGGAAAATCAAAATCCGCAGCGAAAAGAAGAGCACGACACCTTGAAAGATGTCACAAATGCGGAAAATGGTCACATGGAGGTAAATGTTCAAATAATCAAACCTATTCAAATACCGAATTTGTTACTTTATGCAGAGACGGACCGTTCATATGTTTAGAAGAAAAAACACTGAATGCTCGAGGTTACGCCTATGTAGCTATGGAAAACTAATTAAACCGACTATCTTATGAATGGGATAGATCATATAACTAAGAATACTATCTCACAGGTAAGTCTGTACAGTTTTTATTTTTTGTTATTTTTATTTTTAACCTTTTGATAATAAACGCTAATTTGTTAGCTATAAAGTATTAAAGTGGTATTGAATAAAATTAGGTTTGGCGACCGAAATTATTGATATCATACAAAAATTTATTACATCACTGCGAAATTTAACGTTTATTCTTAAGGTATAAATATCTTTAATCAATCAACCCAAAATATTTCAAAAAATTCGTCATGAGTTAAATTAGGTCATGGAACCGAAATTACTTTACCGAAAAGAGGGGCGCATATTTTTAATAATATTTGATTGATTAAAGTGGGATAAAAGACCAAAAAGATTTTTAATTTTATTTTTACCATATTTTTAAAATTAATGTATAAATCTTAAATTAATATTGTAAACTTTTTAAATTAATATATTTAAAATTGTAAATATTTGAAAAATTAATCATTTTAATATAATTTTGTATGTATAAAAACAAAAATATAATATAAGTTTGGTGTGAATTTATAATATGAATTTTTATTTAAGTTTGGTGTGAATTTTTAATTTTATGCATATTTTAAATTTAAGTTTGGTGTGAATTTAAAAACAAAAATTTACTTTATTTCGCTAAGTTAAAAATATGATTTTTAAAATTCGTCGTGAGTTGAAGACTAGGTCGTTGAACCGAAATTGCTTTACCCGAGGGAGGGACGAGAACTTTTATCATCATTATTTTTAAACTTATTGAATTAAAGTATGCCAAAAACATTAAAAAAAAATCCAAAAATCTAAGCTTTTAAAACAATCGCTTGAAAAAGACAAATTTTATATTTGTTTTATAAGTTAAGGCTTATTAAAAAAAAAAAAAACGCCGCGACTCGCCGAGTTTGAAGAACAAAATCACCGCGACTCGCGAAGAGACCAAAACCCAGAAAAAAAATAAAAGGGATCGAACTGATCAGTCCACACCACCCACACACATATACTGCGAAAAAACACCCAAAAATACACACACAAACACTCCGAAATTCGTAATTTTTAGCCGTTTTTCATCAAATCTTTTACTAAAATCATGTTGAGAAGGATGCTATCAAGGAATTACTCAAGGAAAACGGTAAATTTCTACACCTAAACACCATTTAATCCGAAAATTAGTGTTCTTGAGCAATTTTTTTTTTACCCAATTCGATTTTGATGCTTTTAGTGTAATTATGCTTAAATTGCTTATGTATTATGCTTGTATAACCTAGATTGATGCTATTTAACATGATTAGAAGCTTTAAACTTCAAATTTTGTGTTCTTGAGCAAATTTGGGGCTTTTTGATATAAACAGGTTATGGCCGATTTTTGTCATGAATTGTTGCTAAATTAAGTAGTGTAACATGTTTAGGTAGTTAAATGATCCAAACTTTGAGCCTAAACATGATTTTAAGAATTAAAGTGGACTTTTTCAAGTCTAAAATTCATGAACTTGATATTTGAGAGATAATGCCATTTGAAACTTGTTTAATTGCTAGTAATGATTATTTTGACATGTTATTTGAGTTGAATGCTTATGAACTTGGCGAACATTTTCGTATATGCTTATTTGAAAAAGTGTAGATTTGATAAAAATATGAAAATGAGCTTATGTTTGATATAAATTGAACATGTCATTGTAATTATTTTGATTGATGATTTTGCTGACACTAATGCATATTTGGATGCACAAAAATTGTGTTTGATGTGTTTTGCAGACTGAAAGGGGTAAATCTTCATCCCAAGCTCGCAATGCTCCTGCTGAGAATACGGAACAACAGGAGGTGGATAACTACTACAAACAAGATATACCTCATCCAGTCATGACATTTTCAGATATGCACTTGGAAGATTTGCACCCGAACTTGAGATTTGACAGACGTTGGATAGATTATCCAAAATACCAAAGGGGTTTGCATACTCTTCATTCTAAAGCTGTTGAAGTACCTAGGGTAATAGAATGGGCACCGTTAGAAGCTGTAGAATTAGCCGGGCCAATTAGGGAATTACTTACACAGAGGTATGGTAATTCTACTTTTAACGATTGGGTACGTTTATTCAACATGCGTAGACCTGTATATAAAGTATGGTGTGAAGAATTATTGTGTAGTATAGAAATAAATGATCGGGTAGTTAGTTTAACCGATCGATCTTTTATTAGATTTTTGTTATGAGGTTCGATGCGCCACATATCTTTACTAGGCATGGCTCAGGCCTTACGTATATATACGCCTGAGGAGCTAGCATCTGCCGATTGTAAAGGGTTGATACTAAATGGTAGAAAGATAGACGAAAATTTTGATACGCATGGTGTATGGAGTCAAATGACTAGCCATCACCGATTTAAAGGGGAAAATTACTCTTATTTAGATATAGATAGAGCAGAGTTAAGAGTAATTCATAAGTTTTTAGCCAATTCGATTACACAACGAGGTAAGAGCAAGGAAAAGGTAAATGAACAGGATTTGTTTTACCACATGTGTATTCGAGACCCACAAAGTGCTGTAAGTACACCTTATTGTGTGGGTTATTATTTATCAGCTATGGTTAGGGGGATGAGACCGCATAGCATAATAGGAGGTGGTATATTTATTACTTTGATTGCTGAATATCTCGGTGTGGATATAAGTCGGGGGGATTATTAGTCGAAGAACCAGAACCCCGCGATACAATAGGTTTAAATGTATACCATGGTGCGAAGGTTTTGAAGAGGCGAAATAACGCCGCAGTACAATACCATGGTAGACATCCACAGGTTGAGAGAAACCAACAGCCAGGTAATGTGGGAGGAGGAAATGAAATGACAGAAATGCAAAGGTTTATAGCTTCACAAGAGTACGAAAATGCTAGACATCGAGCATTTGAAGATTGAAAAGTTCATCAAAACCAAATCATAGCTTATTGCCAACAAATAGGTAGAAACTATATTCCTACTCCATCGCCCGTATTTCCTCCCTGGTCTATAGAGATCCAACCACCGTATCCTACGTATAACCCAGCCGAAGCATTTTATAACACATATGGTTATGCATGAAACCCCTACTGGTATCAGTATCATCCCTAGTCTACTTAGTTTTATTTATTTTATTATTTGTAATGTTGATACATTTAATACTTATGTTAATATTGTAATAGTTTTTATAATTTTCTAACTTTTATTTTTAGATTTTAATAATTTTTGAATGTGGGGTAATATACCAAACTTCAAAAATATGTATATATGTTTGCAGTTTATCTTATGTACACAACAGGGTAAAATAACGCATTTTCAAAGACTGGCATTAAGTTCAGCAAAAGCAACTAATTTTGACGACAAGATGCAAAATAAATGTGATATAACAACAAGACGGAATGAACAAATGATATGCACCATTTATCATTTAGCAAACAAACGCCAATATGTTTGGAAACTTTGGTAAAATTTAATCATTTTCACATAAATCACCCTCAATAATTTAAATTGTTACTGATTTCTTGCAAATGAGGGCATTGCAAGATCTTAAGTGTGGGAAGGGGTTAAATTCTTTCGGATTTTAAATTTTTTACTTTATACACTTGGTTACCATTAGAAATACTAGTAAAGTAGTAGTTGTATTAGAATCTAGTGCTCTCTGATAATAAAGAACATCCCTAGTCTTATATACTGACTACCCAATTCTAGTAAAATTTTTCAAAATTTTCAATTAAATGAACTCAAAATCATGTTTATACATATTTATGAATGATAAAACTAGGTTTTAACACCGAAATTATTGTTACCTCGGAAAGGACATAAATTGAGAAACAAACCAAAATGTTAAAATTCATTTAAAATGGAATAGAGGACAATAAAAAGGAAAATAAAAGCCAAGTGTGGGAAAATTTACCAAGATATTTTAAATATATGTCACATATTTCTGTAACAAATAACTGAAAATACTTTTGCTTTGGAGTAAACTAAACTGTTTTACCCGATGAAAGAAAAGAAGAGATGGATCTACACGATGAATCAATTCCATCATTAAAAGGAAGTAAAGTCTTTCGAAAAAGAAACGCTCTTCGTGATTTAGGTCAGGAAGTTGTCGTCCAGACCAGCTGTATGTTGACGAAAGATCTAGAAAAGTCATCACTAAAATCAGCATGAAATCCACGGACCTCTGCATAAAACTGTAGTGACCCGAACTTTTCCATGTTTATATATATTAATTGAGATTAATATTTACATGATTAAATGTTTCCAACATGTTAAGCAATCAAACTTGTTAAGACTTGATTAATTGAAATATGTTTCATATAGACAATTGACCACCCAAGTTGACCGGCGATTCACGAACGTTAAAACTTGTAAAAACGACATGATGATATATATATGGATATACATATGGTTAACATGAGATTATGATAAGTAAGTATCTCCATAAGTATAATAACAATGAGTTATATACATATAAACAAGACTACTAACTTAAGGATTTCGAAACGAGATATATATGTAACGATTATCGTTGTAACGACATTTAAATGTATATATATCATATTAATATATATTAATATATCATAATATCATGATAATATAATAATTTAACATCTCATTAGATATAATAAACAATGGGTTAACAACATTAATTGAGATCGTTAACTTAAAGGTTTCAAAACAACACTTACATATAACGACTAACGATGACTTAACGACTCAGTTAAAATGTATATACATGTAGTGTATTTAGATGTATTAAAATACTTTTGGAAGACTTCAAGACATATATCAAAACACTCATACTTAATGAAAATGGTTACAGTTACTTTTCCATTCTTTTCTTTCATCAAGAATTCTAGTCGTATTCTTACCCGTATTATACACAGCTTCAAAACGTACTTACTATGAGTATATACCAATAGGAACTAGCATGGGATTCCACTCTTGATTATATCATGTATGACTAATCAATTTTAACTTCTACCATGAGCTAGTCAACTAACTAGAACTCCTTTTAACCCCACTCACCACTCTCCAATTACCACTCATCATTCACTCCATTTCACTTCCAATTTTCTTTCTAATTCTCTCTCAACACACACACACACTATTATGAACGTATATTTCCAGTAGTTAATCATCATCTTCATCAAAAATTACTTCAAGAATCAAGCTATAATCATCATAGGAAGAACACTTCAAGAACACTTCAAAAATCCATTCAAGTTTACTAATTTACTTCCAAGCTTTCTAATCCATTCCAAGTAATCATCTAAGATCAAGAAACCTTTGTTATATACAGTAGGTTATCTTTCTTATTCAAGGTAATATTCATATTCAAACTTTGATTCAATTTCTATAACTATAAACTATCTTAATTCGAGTAAAAATCTTACTTGAACTTGTTTTTGTGTCATGATCCTACTTCAAGAACTTTCAAGCCATCCAAGATCCTTTGAAGCTAGATCATTTCTTGTAACTTCCAGTAGGTTTACCTACTAAACTTGAGGTAGTAATGATGTTCATAACATCATTCGATTCATATATATAAAACTATCTTATTCGAAGGTTTAAACTCGTAATCACTAGAACATAGTTTAGTTAATTCTAAACTTGTTCGCAAACAAAAGTTAATCCTTCTAACTTGACTTTTAAAATTAACTACACACATGTTCTATATCTATATGATATGCTAACTTAATGATTTAAAACCTGGAAACACGAAAAACACCGTAAAACCGGATTTACGCCGTCGTAGTAACACCGCGGGCTGTTTTGGGTTAGTTAATTAAAAACTATGATAAACTTTGATTTAAAAGTTGTTATTATGAGAAAATGATTTTTATTATGAACATGAAACTATATCCAAAAATTATGGTTAAACTCAAAGTGGAAGTATGTTTTCTAAAATGGTCATCTAGACGTCGTTCTTTCGACTGAAATGACTACCTTTACAAAAATGACTTGTAACTTATTTTTTCGACTATAAACCTATACTTTTATGTTTAGATTCATAAAATAGAGTTCAATATGAAACTATAGCAATTTGATTCACTCAAAACGGATTTAAAATGAATAAGTTATGGGTAAAACAAGATTGGATAATTTTTCTCATTTTAGCTACGTGAAAATTGGTAACAAATCTATTCCAACCATAACTTAATCAACTTGTATTGTATATTATGTAATCTTGAGATACCATAGACACGTATACAATGTTTCGACCTATCATGTCGACACATCTATATATATTTTGGAACAACCATAGACACTCTATATGTGAATGTTGGAGTTAGCTATACAGGGTTGAGGTTGATTCCAAAATATATATAGTTTGAGTTGTGATCAATACTGAGATACGTATACACTGGGTCGTGGATTGATTCAAGATAATATTTATCGATTTATTTTTGTACATCTAACTGTGGACAACTAGTTGTAGGTTACTAACAAGGACAGCTGACTTAATAAACTTAAAACATCAAAATATATTAAAAGTGTTGTAAATATATTTTAAACATACTTTGATATATATGTATATATTGTTATAGGTTCGTGAATCAACCAGTGGCCAAGTCTTACTTCCCGACGAAGTAAAGAATCTGTGAAAGTGAGTTATAGTCCCACTTTTAAAATCTAATATTTTTGGGATGAGAATACATGCAGGTTTTATAAATGATTTACAAAATAGACACAAGTACGTGAAACTACATTCTATGGTTGAATTATCGAAATCGAATATGCCCCTTTTTATTAAGTCTGGTAATCTAAGAATTAGGGAACAGACACCCTAATTGACGCGAATCCTAAAGATAGATCTATTGGGCCTAACAAACCCCATCCAAAGTACCGGATGCTTTAGTACTTCGAAATTTATATCATATCCGAAGGGTGTCCCGGAATGATGGGGATATTCTTATATATATGCATCTTGTTAATGTCGGTTACCAGGTGTTCACCATATGAATGATTTTTATCTCTATGTATGGGATGTGTATTGAAATATGAAATCTTGTGGTCTATTGTTACGATTTGATATATATAGGTTAAACCTATAACTCACCAACATTTTTGTTGACGTTTAAAGCATGTTTATTCTCAGGTGAATACTAAGAGCTTCCGCTGTTGCATACTAAAATAAGGACAAGATTTGGAGTCCATGTTTGTATGATATTGTGAAAAACTGCATTCAAGAAACTGATTTCGATGTAACATATTTGTATTGTAAACCATTATGTAATGGTCGTGTGTAAACCGGATATTTTAGATTATCATTATTTGATAATCTACGTAAAGCTTTTTAAACCTTTATTTATGAAATAAAGGTTATGGTTTGTTTTAAAAATGAATGCAGTCTTTGAAAAACGTCTCATATAGAGGTCAAAACCTCGCAACGAAATCAATTAATATGGAACGTTTTTAATCAATAAGAACGGGACATTTCAGTTGGTATCCGAACGTTGGTCTTAGAGAACCAGAAAATTTGCATTAGTGTGTCTTATCGAGTTTGTTAGGGTGCATTAGTGAGTCTGGACTTCGACCGTGTTTTCTTTAAAAATGATTGCTTAACATTTTTGTTGGAAACTATATATTTTTAACATATGAATATTATGTGATATATTAATCTCTTAACGTGTTTGATATTATGTGATAGATGTCTACCTCTAGAACAAGTCCCATTGACTCACCTAATAATAATGAAGAGTCAAATGTAAATTGGAATGATTCGTGGACTGATTCACAAGTCCCGAAGAGGAACAGGAAGAAGAGTCGGAACCGGAAGAAGAATCGGAACCGGAAGAAGAATCGGAACCGGTGGGGGAAATAATAAAACGGTTAAGTAAAAGAGAATCCTCAACCAACCGACTAAGGTTAATTATGGTCAATGGTGTTTCCGCCAAGGAAACAAAATATTGGGAGGATTACCAATTCTCTGATGAATCGGATTCCTACGAGAATTCCGATGATGTTATAGAAATTACCCCAACTGAATTTAAAAAGGCAAAAGAAAATAATAAGGGAAAGGGCATAAAAATAGAGAAATCTAATTCCAACCCCGATGAACTTTATATGTATCGTCAACCCCCAAAGTCCTTAAGTTGTAACAATGTCCCGGGAACCTCTAAACCACCAGGTTTTTCTAAACCAATGTGGACAACGACGGCTCGTATTAGGGGAACATCATATATCCCTAGAAACTTGGCAAAACGAACCAAAACCGAACAAGAAGAAACGAGCGAGTCGGAATAAGATAGTTGTATTCGTGTGGTGTAATATATGTAATATAGTGTGCTTATGCTTTATGATATATGTAAAAAAATTGCTTGTATTAATAAGTATTTTTTTATGAATCTAACTCTTGTCTATTTTACAGTATAAAAACACAAAATGGATAGACAACCCAATATTTTAAGAGACCTACCCGGAGACATGATTGATGAAATCTTGTCTAGAGTCGGTCAGAATTCCTTGGCACAACTATTTAAGGCGAGATCAGTTTGTAAGACATTCGAAGAACGTTCCAAGAATGCCTTGGTTTATAAAAGGCTTTCGTTCGAAAGATGGGGGATATCACATTGGGAAATCCATAAGTTACGATGTGTTTACTTTGACGCATATATTGCGGGGAACCCAAATGCTATTTTACGCAACGGGTTAAGAAATTATTTTGACTCAGTATATCCGAATATAGGACTTCGTGATTTAGAAAAAGCGGCTAACATGCAACATAAAGAAGCATGTTATGCTTACGGGTTAGTAATGTTCGCTTCTCACCAAAGTGAGAACAAGAACATCGGGCTACAACTATTAAACAAAACGTTCCCACAAGTGACGGAGTCGGTAATTGGGATAAGAAATGAGGTTTTTAGGTTATTACGAGACTGTTGGTCATTACGTAACCCTCGTCCCTTTGACGACGTTACAACACGCTGTCTTATCAACGGCCATAACGGTTATGTTCCACAAGACCAAGGATGGGAAGTAGTCCTAGTAAAACCAGAATGCATGACTTGTTTCTGGACGTATGAATTACGTGTCTTTATTGCCTTTGCTGAACGACTTGTGTACTAGCTAGAATTATCTTCACAACTATCTTGTATCAAAGTTATTGTGTGCTATATTTCATGCTTTATGTAAAATAAGCGGTATTGTAAGTTTGTAAAATATTGTATAAAAGTTTGAACGCAAAATATTATTACAATCAGTTTTTCATATAGAATTGTAGTAGTTGAATTGTATATTAGCTACTAAGTATGAACTTAACGGGTAGGTACTACCCGAATTTAAACTTATAAAACGCTAATATGAAGAAAAAGCTTTTATAAATGAGTTCATATTATGCTACGAAATACTATTAACTACTCTTAATATTCTGTATGATTAACTTGTTCCATTTGACTATTTTGAAGGAAATGGCACCGACTACTCGACACACCGTGAATATGAATGAAGAGGAATTCCGTACTTTTCTAGCTTCAAACATAGCCGCAGTACAGGCTGTGCTACATACCAACAATAACCTTGGATCTGGCAGTACAGGAAATCGTGTAGGATGCACCTACAAAGAATTCACTGCCTGCAAACCTTTGGAATTTGATGGAACCGAAGGATCGATCGGATTGAAACGGTGGACCGAGAAGGTCGAATCGGTGTTTGCCATAAGTAAGTGTACTGAAGAGGACAAAGTGAAGTACGCTACGCATACCTTCATAGGTTCTGCGTTAACATGGTGGAATACCTATCTAGAGCAAGTGGGACAAGATGATGCGTACGCACTACCGTGGTCAGCATTCAAGCACTTGATGAATGAGAAGTACCATCCCAGAACCGAGGTCAATAAGCTCAAGACAGAACTTAGAGGGTTACAAACCCAAGGATTTGATATTACCACGTACGAAAGACGATTCACAGAATTGTGCCTATTGTGTCCGGGAGCATTCGAAGATGAGGAAGAGAAGATCGACGCGTTTGTGAAAGGATTACCGGAAAGAATCCAAGAAGATATAAGTTCACACGAACCCGCCTCCATACAACAGGCATGTAGAATGGCTCACAAACTAGTGAACCAGATTGAAGAAAGAATTAAAGAACAGACTGCTGAAGAGGCCAATGTGAAGCAAGTCAAAAGAAAGTGGGAGGAAAACGGTGATAAGAATCACCAATACAACAACAACAGCAATTACAACAATAATCGCAACAATTATCCCAACAATCGCAACATCAATCGCAACTACAACAAACGGCCCAACAACAACAACAACAACAACAGCAGCAACTACAACAATCATCCCAACAGCAATAATAACCGCAACAACAACAATAATCAGAAGCAGCTATGCCAAAGGTGTGAAAAGTATCACTCGGGGTTCTGCACCAAATTTTGCAACAAGTGTAAAAGAAATGGTCATAAAGCGGCGAAGTGTGAGGTCTACGGACCAGGGGTTAATAGAACGAAAGGAACAAATGGTGTCGGAACGAGTAATGGCGGAGCAAGTAGTGTCGGAGCAAGTTATGCCAATGTAGTTTGTTATAAATGTGGAAAACCGGGCCACATTATTAGAAATTGCCCGAACCAGGAGAACACGAATGGACAAGGCCGCGGAAAAGTTTTCAATATTAATACGGCAGAGGCACAGGAAGACCCGGAGCTTGTTACGGGTACGTTTCTTATTAACAATAAATCTGCTTACGTTTTATTTGATTCGGGTGCGGATAGAAGCTATATGAGTAGAGATTTTTGTGCTAAATTAAGTTGTCCATTGACGCCTTTGGATAGTAAACTTTTACTCGAATTAGCAAATGGTAAATTAATTTCAGCAGATAATATATGTCGGAATCGAGAAATTAAACTGGTTAGCAAAACATTTAAGATTGATTTGATACCAGTAGAGTTAGGGAGTTTTGATGTGATAATCGATATGGACTGGTTGAAAGAAGTGAAAGCAGAGATCGTTTGTTACAAAAATGCAATTCGCATTATACGAGAAAAAGGAAAACCCTTAATGGTGTACGGAGAAAAGGGCAACACGAAGCTACATATTATTAGTAATTTGAAGGCACAAAAACTAATAAGAAAAGGTTGCTATGCTGTTCTAGCACACGTCGAGAAAGTACAAACTGAAGAAAAGAGCATCAATGATGTTCCCATTGCAAAAGAATTTCCCGATGTATTTCCGAAAGAATTACCGGGATTACCCCCACATCGATCCGTTGAATTTCAAATAGATCTTGTACCAGGAGCTGCACCAATAGCTCGTGCTCCTTACAGACTCGCACCCAGCGAGATGAAAGAACTGCAAAGCCAATTACAAGAACTTTTAGAGCGTGGTTTCATTCGACCAAGTACATCACCGTGGGGAGCTCCTGTTTTGTTTGTCAAGAAGAAAGATGGTACATTCAGGTTGTGTATCGACTACCGAGAGTTGAACAAACTTACCATCAAGAACCGCTACCCACTACCGAGAATCGACGACTTATTTGATCAACTACAAGGCTCATCTGTTTATTCAAAGATTGACTTACGTTCCGGGTATCATCAAATGCGGGTGAAAGAAGATGATATTCCAAAGACTGCTTTCAGAACACGTTACAGTCATTACGAGTTTATGGTCATGCTGTTTGGTTTAACTAATGCACCAGCTGTGTTCATGGACCTTATGAACCGAGTGTGTGGACCATACCTTGACAAGTTTGTCATTGTTTTCATTGATGACATACTTATTTACTCAAAGAATGACCAAGAACACGGTGAACATTTGAGAAAGGTGTTAGAAGTATTGAGGAAGGAAGAATTGTACGCTAAGTTTTCAAAGTGTGCATTTTGGTTGGAAGAAGTTCAATTCCTCGGTCACATAGTGAACAAAGAAGGTATTAAGGTGGATCTGGCAAAGATAGAAACTGTTGAAAAGTGGGAAACCCCGAAAACTCCGAAACACATACGCCAGTTTTTAGGACTAGCTGGTTACTACAGAAGGTTCATCCAAGACTTTTCCAGAATAGCAAAACCCTTGACTGCATTAACGCATAAAGGGAAGAAATTTGAATGGAATGATGAACAAGAGAATGCGTTTCAGTTATTGAAGAAAAAGCTAACTACGGCACCTATATTGTCATTGCCTGAAGGGAATGATGATTTTGTGATTTATTGTGACGCATCAAAGCAAGGTCTCGATTGTGTATTAATGCAACGAACGAAGGTGATTGCTTATGCGTCTAGACAATTGAAGATTCACGAATAAAATTATACGACGCATGATTTGGAATTAGGCGCGGTTGTTTTTGCATTAAAGACTTGGAGGCACTACTTATATGGGGTCAAAAGTATTATATATACCGACCACAAAAGTCTTCAACACATATTTAATCAGAAACAACTGAATATGAGGCAGCGTAGGTGGATTGAATTATTGAATGATTACGACTTTGAGATTCGTTACCACCCGGGGAAGGCAAATGTGGTAGCCGATGCCTTGAGCAGGAAGGACAGAGAACCCATTCGAGTAAAATCTATGAATATAATGATTCATAATAACCTTACTACTCAAATAAAGGAGGCGCAACAAGGAGTTTTAAAAGAGGGAAATTTAAAGGATGAAATACCCAAAGGATCGGAGAAACATCTTAATATTCGGGAAGACGGAACCCAGTATAGGGCTGAAAGGATTTGGGTACCAAAATTTGGAGATATGAGAGAAATGGTACTTAGAGAAGCTCATAAAACCAGATACTCAATACATCCTGGAACGGGGAAGATGTACAAGGATCTCAGGAAATATTTTTGGTGGTCGGGTATGAAAGCCGATGTTGCTAAATACGTAGGAGAATGTTTGACGTGTTCTAAGGTCAAAGCTGAGCATCAGAAACCATCAGGTCTACTTCAACAACCCGAAATCCCGGAATGGAAATGGGAAAACATTACCATGGATTTCATCACTAAATTGCCAAGGACTGCAAGTGGTTTTGATACTATTTGGGTAATAGTTGATCGTCTCACCAAATCAGCACATTTCCTGCCAATAAGAGAAGATGACAAGATGGAGAAGTTAGCACGACTGTATTTGAAGGAAGTCGTCTCCAGACATGGAATACCAATCTCTATTATCTCTGATAGGGATGGCAGATTTATTTCAAGATTCTGGCATACATTACAGCAAGCATTAGGAACTCGTTTAGACATGAGTACTGCCTATCATCCAAAAACTGATGGGCAGAGCGAAAGGACGATACAAACGCTTGAAGACATGCTACGAGCATGTGTTATTGATTTCGGAAACAGTTGGGATCGACATCTACCATTAGCAGAATTTTCCTACAACAACAGCTACCATTCAAGCATTGAGATGGCGCCGTTTGAAGCACTTTATGGTAGAAAGTGCAGGTCTCCGATTTGTTGGAGTGAAGTGGGGGATAGACAGATTACGGGTCCGGAGATTATACAAGAAACTACCGAGAAGATCATCCAAATTCAACAACGGTTGAAAACCGCCCAAAGTCGACAAAAGAGCTACGCTGACATTAAAAGAAAAGATATAGAATTTGAAATTGGAGAGATGGTCATGCTTAAAGTTGCACCTTGGAAAGGCGTTGTTCGATTTGGTAAACGAGGGAAATTAAATCCAAGGTATATTGGACCATTCAAGATTATTGATCGTGTCGGGCCAGTAGCTTACTGTGACGACCCGGAAATTTCTGACTAAATTTAAACTTTATCTTTATATTATTCTGACACGATAAGCAATGTTTGTTAAGTTAAATCTCAAGGATTTTAAACTATGTTTATACATTCATTTAAACCTTGTAACATCCCGCGTTTTTCCGTTAAATTTAATTTTAACACCGTCTTTTTTTTTTAAAAAACATAATCTTTCGTATTTAAATTAATAGTTTCCGTGAGTAACGTTCATTATATTTCCGCTATTTAATTTTGACATCACCCGTTTACTCGAGCGTTTTAAAAATATTCGATCGGTTAAATCCCGCACCCGCTTTGAAACTCGAGGGACCGGAGTTGCCAAATGGGCAAACTAGTTGACTAGGTCAACTAGTCAACCCATTTTTCATTCATTCCATCATCTCCCTCCTCTCTTTTCTCTCCATCTCAAGAACACACACACAAACCCATTCCATTCATTCATCATCTAAATTCAATCTTGGAAGCTCACAACAAATCCGACTACATATTCTTGATCCTCTCATCATCCTCTACGATTTGATACTAACTTCATTGATTTTGGGTAACATTTCTAAAACTCTAGATTTCTCTAAATTCGTGTTTTTGACTTGAAATGGTGTTAGTTAGTGTCTATGGCTCGTGTATAACATGAATATATGTTTTGTTTGCTCGATTCGTTGTTTTGAGTAACTAGTTTGAACATTTGAAATGGGTGTGCTAAATTTTTGATTTTGGATGAGTTAATGTTGTTAAATTGTTAAAGTTCATGTTTTAATTGTGTTACTAGTATCACTAGCTTCGTTTTGATACGTAGGTTGATTAGGGAAACTTCAAAAACATGAATATTGATTTTTGCGGATTTTGGTTAGGGTTTGATAGACTTAAAACGAGCTTTTGATGTTTCGAATGCCATGAAAATGTTATTAGTAAGTGTTTAGTTGTAATGTATGCTTCATTACCTTCAAAACGGCATATCGTATGTGTAAATTGGATTCCCGAATCATAAAATACGTTTTACGAACTTGAAACTTTGAAAATAAACCTTTCTTGATCAATTGACGAGTTTTCGGTTATTGTAAATGATGTTTTTGATTGATGATATGTGGTTAGTTGTATTCCTCGTCAAAATACCTTTTCGACGATATATGATAGGCATTATAAGTGTTTGCGGGTCAAGAATTGGGTTGGAAAAGGTTTTGGTTCGTGCACACTTGGAAAAACTGACCAGAATTCTCTGCCCAGGTAGTGGCGCGGCGCGCCACATCCCCGCGCGGCGCGCAGAATCGCCTGGCCAGATTCTGCTCACTTTGTCACATTTCACGCGAAATGTTTGACTAGCTACCGACCTCCGATTCACATGAAACTTGTTTTAATATACTTGTATATGAATATTTAGCATAGAAAAATAGTTCGGGACCCGACCCGAACGCGTTGACTTTTTCGTTGACTTTGACCAAGTTTGACTTTTAGTCAAACTTAACCAAACTTTTATACAATCATTCTAACATGCTTTTATACTTGTTTCTTGTATGAAACTTGACAACGTGATTCACATGCTATACTTAATCGAGTCGTAACGAGCCATAGGACTAATTGAACACATTTCACCCGACCTTGTATCGTAACCGGTTAATTGACACAACTTACTTGTTTAGGTCAAGGCTAAGCAACTTTCATACATACGTTACTTTGTGAAGTACTTTTATACTCGTGCACTCGAGGTGAGATCATAGTCCCACTTTTTCAACAACTTTTTATACTTTTAAATTGTGGGCTGAGAAACATATACTTTGTTACATTTTGTACTACTTGCTTTTATACTTTGAACACAAGTACAAGGAAAACAAACATTCCACAGCGAGTTAGAACAAAAATCCTCAATTCGATTATCATTAGTTACACTTGCAGGGTGTAAGCGAGAACTTATATTGTGTGGCCATACGGGTTTGACAAACCCTCATTACGGACGGTTCGCTACCGTCTACGGATGAAATATATTTTCGGGAAACAGTGTATGTTCTAACACTATTGTGATGGGGTTCTATGGAAGGAAACGTTAAGTCTTGATAATTGGGTGCTCGCGAACAATACTTTTGGAATGCAAACGATTTTGATAATCAACTATGGGAATACTAAATCTTGTGGTTCAAAAACAACGTTTATTACAAACACCTATGATTTCACCAACGTTTTTCGTTGACAGTTTTCTATATGTTTCTCAGGTTCATACTCGGCTATTTGATACATGCTTCCGCGTACACTCATACTTGCTTGGAGTCGAGCATACATGCATACACTCTGATTTCTTGCTTGGGGTCAAGCATACATACATACATACGCTAGGGATAGCACTTTTGGATTCAAACTTTTGTTTACATACTTACGCTATTTATAGCAACTGTGTTTTTCAACTTATATTATGTCGCAAGTTATTTCATTTATACTTTATGACTTTTGTAAACTTAGACTTGTTGTCGAACGGTTTTGTAAACTAAACTTGCAAGTCTTGTACCTTTCAAATGAATGCGACATAATTTTGGTCAAACGAGTCTCATATAGGGACTACGACCACGCAACGGGACCTAAGTTAACGGCGCCGTCAATAACGGTTTTGGTCGGGTCGTTACAAGTGGTATCAGAGCGTTGGTTGTAGGGAACTAGGACGTGCATTAGTGTGTCTAACAGAGTCGTTAGGACGCATTAGTGAGTCTAGACTACCACCGGATAGTTAGCATTTGCATTCTGACATACATTTGCTATAGATAGCACTTACTTGACTACTTGTGCATTATACTTGAATCATTCTTAGGCAAACTTTTTAATGGTACCCAACTTTCATCATACGAACTCGTATTCCGCCACTTTTTGGTAATACACGCGAATTCAAGGTTTATACGCGTACGGATGACCACGACTTCGTTAGTCACTCTAGTTCGGGAATTCTGACTCCTTGGTTGTTATCCACCCCGTCTCAGCTTACTATCCACAAGTGTTGTAAAGTTACCACCACTACTCTAGATGAGTATCGTCATCACTATTTATCACTGCGGTTGCGTACTACTCGTTATCATGACTCGTTACTCTTTTCATACCTAAATACATATTGTCTGACTCGAACCACATTGACGTGAACAATCAACTATACACTTCCCTCGGGGAACGCATCTTCAGAGTTGCACCAATTCTTTCGATTTAATACGAGTCACGTTTGAGACGTCGTTACATTTTGTTTATTTTAGATTTTCGCGATGACACGAACTTGAATCTATGGAGTGATGTGGGAATGGAGGTATGAGTTAGCATAATATAACTACACTCGATCAACGTAGTTATATTACGGTAAGACATACCAAAGTTCTAGTGACGCGTGATGGTGGTTAGACTCGATCAACCTAAACACCACCATGTGCCATGTACATGACTTCATCCTTTCATGTTTGGACATCCGAAAACTCCGAGAATATTGATAACAACCATACCGGGGACACCCCTTCGACTTTTGTCGAACTATACTTATGCTTCCGAATGAATTACCGATTCCTCTCGACTTCAACCGTATGTTACACGTGTATACTATCTCGTCCTCGCACAGTCTTATTGACTAATTACGATTTACTCGTTATGCTCGCACCGAGGCGGAAACTTCTCTCTCATCACACTCGTACTTCCGGTTCAGGAAATCTTTACTCTAAACTCTCAATGGGGGGAGAGACTCTCCACGTTATACTAGTATTCACCTCGAGGGTGAATAGTTCCGACGAACGTTTTTCTTTCAGAAACCGATGAGAACTTGCCCCGACGAACGTTTTTGGAAACTGATAAATCTTTCGCGACGCGAATTTTCTTGAGAAACTTGTCCTAACAAACTTGTCCAAATATACCTTACGGAATGTACTCCGTTTCGGACCGAGATCCTCGTTTCACTTCTAGATTTTGGAGTGCCTCACAAAAGTCTCGGGACCACGTTTAGACATGAGTACCGCACATCAACCATAACCCGACGGACCGAACAAACATACGATTTAAGTCTTGAAAACCATAATACGAATTTGTATTAAAACGTCATTCTCCTTTGTCGAACCAAGTAAACGATGATCAATTCACCGGGGCCGAGGTTATTCATGAGCAACCGAGAAAAGTTATTCATATTCAGGTAAAACCCTACGCGACTCGTAATCACCAAGAGCTACGCCGATGTTAGACGTAAACATTTCAAATTCCACGTGGGAAAATCGCGTCACGTTAAGAGTCGCACCTTGGAAAGGTGCAATCCGTTTCGGGAAAACTTAGGAAGCTAAATCCGCGATATTTTGATCCTTTAAATTCTTGGGGTGTTTTGGACCCGTCGCTAGCCGTTTAGACTTTTCCGACTCATTTTGGGTCTCCGTTTATCCTACATTCGATGTATCAACTCAAAGACGTGTTTTGCGAAACGAGAACTTGTTATCTCCTTTGATGAACTCACTATCGACGATAACCCTCACTTCCTAGGAGGACCGGTTGAAACCATGAATCATGGAAGCCAAACCTTAAAACAACATACGACCCCGACCTTCAGGATCGTTGAAATACCCTAGAACGTACTTCTCCCTCATTCGTAGAATTTGCAACACAAGATCTCGAGTAAGATTCAACAACTACTACTTCCAACTAAATTTCGGGACGAAATTTCTTTTGAGGTGTGGATAATGTAACATCCCGCGTTTTTCCGTTAAATTTAATTTTAACACCGTCTTTTTTTTTTAAAAAACATAATCTTTCGTATTTAAATTAATAGTTTCCGTGAGTAACGTTCATTATATTTCCGCTATTTAATTTTGACATCACCCGTTTACTCGAGCGTTTTAAAAATATTCGATCGGTTAAATCCCGCACCCGCTTTGAAACTCGAGGGACCGGAGTTGCCAAATGGGCAAACTAGTTGACTAGGTCAACTAGTCAACCCATTTTTCATTCATTCCATCATCTCCCTCCTCTCTTTTCTCTCCATCTCAAGAACACACACACAAACCCATTCCATTCATTCATCATCTAAATTCAATCTTGGAAGCTCACAACAAATCCGACTACATATTCTTGATCCTCTCATCATCCTCTACGATTTGATACTAACTTCATTGATTTTGGGTAACATTTCTAAAACTCTAGATTTCTCTAAATTCGTGTTTTTGACTTGAAATGGTGTTAGTTAGTGTCTATGGCTCGTGTATAACATGAATATATGTTTTGTTTGCTCGATTCGTTGTTTTGAGTAACTAGTTTAAACATTTGAAATGGGTGTGCTAAATCTTTGATTTTGGATGAGTTAATGTTGTTAAATTGTTAAAGTTCATGTTTTAATTGTGTTACTAGTATCACTAGCTTCGTTTTGATGCGTAGGTTGATTAGGGAAACTTCAAAAACATGAATATTGATTTTTGCGGATTTTGGTTAGGGTTTGATAGACTTAAAACGAGCTTTTGATGTTTCGAATGCCATGAAATGTTATTAGTAAGTGTTTAGTTGTAATGTATGCTTCATTACCTTCAAAACGGCATATCGTATGTGTAAATTGGATTCCCGAATCATAAAATACGTTTTACGAACTTGAAACTTTGAAAATAAACCTTTCTTGATCAATTGACGAGTTTTCGGTTATTGTAAATGATGTTTTTGATTGATGATATGTGGTTAGTTGTATTCCTCGTCAAAATACCTTTTCGACGATATATGATAGGCATTATAAGTGTTTGCGGGTCAAGAATTGGGTTGGAAAAGGTTTTGGTTCGTGCACACTTGGAAAAACTGACCAGAATTCTCTGCCCAGGTAGTGGCGCGGCGCGCCACATCCCCGCGCGGCGCGCAGAATCGCCTGGCCAGATTCTGCTCACTTTGTCACATTTCACGCGAAAGTTTGACTAGCTACCGACCTCCGATTCACATGAAACTTGTTTTAATATACTTGTATATGAATATTTAGCATAGAAAAATAGTTCGGGACCCGACCCGAACGCGTTGACTTTTTCGTTGACTTTGACCAAGTTTGACTTTTAGTCAAACTTAACCAAACTTTTATACAATCATTCTAACATGCTTTTATACTTGTTTCTTGTATGAAACTTGACAACGTGATTCACATGCTATACTTAATCGAGTCGTAACGAGCCATAGGACTAATTGAACACATTTCACCCGACCTTGTATCGTAACCGGTTAATTGACACAACTTACTTGTTTAGGTCAAGGCTAAGCAACTTTCATACATACGTTACTTTGTGAAGTACTTTTATACTCGTGCACTCGAGGTGAGATCATAGTCCCACTTTTTCAACAACTTTTTATACTTTTAAATTGTGGGCTGAGAAACATATACTTTGTTACATTTTGTACTACTTGCTTTTATACTTTGAACACAAGTACAAGGAAAACAAACATTCCACAGCGAGTTAGAACAAAAATCCTCAATTCGATTATCATTAGTTACACTTGCAGGGTGTAAGCGAGAACTTATATTGTGTGGCCATACGGGTTTGACAAACCCTCATTACGGACGGTTCGCTACCGTCTACGGATGAAATATATTTTCGGGAAACAGTGTATGTTCTAACACTATTGTGATGGGGTTCTATGGAAGGAAACGTTAAGTCTTGATAATTGGGTGCTCGCGAACAATACTTTTGGAATGCAAACGATTTTGATAATCAACTATGGGAATACTAAATCTTGTGGTTCAAAAACAACGTTTATTACAAACACCTATGATTTCACCAACGTTTTTCGTTGACAGTTTTCTATATGTTTCTCAGGTTCATACTCGGCTATTTGATACATGCTTCCGCGTACACTCATACTTGCTTGGAGTCGAGCATACATGCATACACTCTGATTTCTTGCTTGGGGTCAAGCATACATACATACATACGCTAGGGATAGCACTTTTGGATTCAAACTTTTGTTTACATACTTACGCTATTTATAGCAACTGTGTTTTTCAACTTATATTATGTCGCAAGTTATTTCATTTATACTTTATGACTTTTGTAAACTTAGACTTGTTGTCGAACGGTTTTGTAAACTAAACTTGCAAGTCTTGTACCTTTCAAATGAATGCGACATAATTTTGGTCAAACGAGTCTCATATAGGGACTACGACCACGCAACGGGACCTAAGTTAACGGCGCCGTCAATAACGGTTTTGGTCGGGTCGTTACAAACCTCGACCAAATTCCAATGATTCACGAACCATTAAATGAACATATATGAATATGTATGTATATGTGTATATGTTATAAATTGAAAATGTCAACAAAGTATTTAAAAGTATAATGCTTTATATGAACGTATTTGTTTCAATATGATTATCAATGAAATTAAAAAAATATATATATTAAATGATTGAATTATCAGAAACATTGAATTATGATTACAAGTCTCTGTTGAGAGGTCCACTATGATTTGAGAAATCTATTCCTCTTAACGATATTCGGAATAATTTGTAAAGCTATTTATAAATAAAAATAAAAGTGTCATTTATGAAAGTTAGACAAAAGCTAGTGGAGAATTGGTTTCCATAATATTCTATTAATCTATTTTCAAACGTACAAAAACGTTTTCAGTTTAAAAAGAACTTTATTATTAAAACGTATATAACTTTTATAAATATCTAGAATCACTTTTGACAACTCATTACTTAACCAGTATAATAAATATAACGATATTTATATTTTATTTCATTAAATATATATAACAATTTAAATTAATATTATATATATTTATACGCGTATTATACATACATAGTTTTTATACTTTTACTATACTTTAACTTTACCTTTACTTTAACTTTAATAATTCACTTTAATAATTCATACTTTAATAATTCACTTTAATAATTCATACTTTAATAATTCACTTTAATAATTCATACTTTAATAATTCACTTTAATAATTCATACTTTAATAATTCACTTTAATAATTCATACTTTAATAATTCACTTTAATAATTCAAAAATCTATTATAAATAGAATTCAATAGGTTTCATTATTTCATAGAAACTTGAAAATATATTTCTCTAAACTCTCTCAATCGATTTACATATATATATATATATATTTGCTCTGTATTATTTCAAGATATTATTAGTATACATAAAATATCACGACGGAGTGATGTCCGAGTGATTTCAAAATAGTTTTTTGAATGAGTCGAAGCTAAGGAAATTATGGGTTATAGCTATGGAGGTGATGGGTATGGTTCATGAGTATGCTCATGAGGTCAATCTAGTGTTTATCATCTCCGTTGCGTCTACGTACTTTCCTGCAATATTGAATCTCAATATTGATACGTGAGCACTCATAACTTAACTTTTATATATCAATAGTGTATCCCTGACTAGTGCTCGAGTATATAGAATTATGCATGCTTGTACATTCGATATTGTCCTTAGATTGGTTTGTTGAATCCTGAATTAGATACATATGCTACTGAGATAGGGTATATGATATGCATGTCATTGGAAAGCTAGCGAAAAATTAAAAACTTTTCATTTAGATATCGAATGGTTTCGATGAACGGATTTGAAGTTATAGTCAACTGAATTTTAGTATTATTGTTAAAATGATTATTATTACTATCGTCGTTATTATTTTAATAGAAATATCATTGTTATTATAAAATATCATTATTACTATTATGTTAGTATTATCATTTTATCATAATAACATTTTTAGTAAATATAAATATTGTTATTTTTTTATAGAATAATAATAATTATTATTACAAAATAATACAACTTTTACTTATTATTATTATGATCAATATTATTTTATCAAATAAATAGGGGATACAAATATATTTTTCACCACGCGTAATATAATTACATTAATAATACTTACCACTATAGTTTTAAGATATTAAGTGAACTTTATAAATTTTACTACTTAAGATATATAAAAGTATATTTTATCATATATAAACGTTAATATAAATATTTATTAATAAATGACTTTTATTATTATAAAATCTAATAAATATATTTAAATATATAAAACGACTATAGTTAAGTTATATAATAAACACGTATAAATTTTAGAAGTCATTTTGGGTCAAGTTGACTTTTGTTGACTTTTGCATATTAGTCTCGAGCATTAGGATTGTGGTACACTATGACTTGACCAAAAATTGTTAGACAAATATTGACCAACATATAAATATATATAATTAATATAGGTTCGTGAATCCGAGGCCAACCTTGCACTTGTTAAATGACATTATATGTATTTTTACTACGAAATACAGTATGGTGAGTTTCATTTGCTCCCTTTTATATATATTTTTGGGACTGAGAATACATGCGCTGTTTTTTATAAATGTTTTACGAAATAGGCACAAGTACTAAAACTAATTCTACGTGGGTTTAAACCAGAAATATACCCTTAGCTTGGTAACATTAAACTACTTGTCTATGTACGGTAGGCGCGAATCCTAAAGATAGATCTATTGGGCCTGACAAACCCCATCCTGACTATGGGATGCTTTAGTACTTTGAGGTTATTTTAAACACACCTGATCTGGTGTACTTCAGAGGGTAAAACATGAACGTTAAGGCTTGTTACCGAGTGCCTACAACTTATAGAATACTTTTATACACTTGCGATTGTACATATATTTATAAACGAAAATCTTGTGGTCTATTAATATATTGAAATGATTGTTATGATAAACCTATGAACTCACCAACCTTTTGGTTGACACTTTAAAGCATGTTTATTCTCAGGTATTAAAGAAATCTTCCGCTGTGCATTAGCTCATTTTAAGGATATTACTTGGAGTCATTCATGGCATATTTTGAAAGACGTTGCATTCGAGTCATTGAGTTCATCAAGATTATTATTATGTCAATTATAGTTGGATGTATTATCAAATGGTGTGCATGCCGTCAACTTTCGTTGTAAAGAAAGTTTGTCTTTTAAAAACGAATGCAATGTTTGTAAAATGTATCATATAGAGGTCAAATACCTCGCGATGTAATCAACTATTGTGAATCGTTTATAATATATATGAACGGGTCCTTTCAGTTGGTATCAGAGCGGTGGTCTTAGCGAACCAGGTCTGCATTAGTGTGTCTAACTGATAGTCGTTAGGATGCATTAATGAGCCTGGACTTCGACCGTGTCTGCATGTCAAAAGTTTTGCTTATCATTTTTGTCGAAAATTGCCTGCTTATCATTCTTAGTCTAGACACGTCTTACTGCATTGATTGTGTGACGCCCCGTACTAAATCATCATGTACGGACCATCAACAACAGGATCATTACAAGGTTAAGTACTATATGCGTTTTCAAAACAGAGTTTACATTCATAAATAAAAGTGACGTCATAACATACGTCAATTGTTTTACAAATCAAAAGTATGCTTCGCTAAGTAGAAGCATTAAATAAGTGTACGTGACCATAATGGTCGTTACATAACATAAGTTCATAAGTAAAAAGTTTGAATGCAACATAAGTAGTCATGCGATAACAACTCTAGGCAGCGGGTTCTACAGCACGACTAGTAAGATAGCGGAAGCGACTTCAAGCACCTGAGAAAATACATGCTTAAAAAGGTCAACACAAAGGTTGGTGAGCTATAGTTTAAGTATAACAGTAATGTAAGTAGGCCACGAGATTTCAGTGCTACAACGAGCGTTTCAAAAGTATGTAAAAGTATATGCTTAACCGTGGGCACCCGGTAACTAACTTAACGTTTAATGTACCCCCTTAAAGTGCACTTGGCAAGTGCGTATAACCTCGAAGTATTAAACACTCGTTAAATGCTAGCGCTACTAGCCCGAGTGGGGATGTCAAACCCTATGGATCCATATCTAAGATTCGCGTTCACGGTTCAAAAACCAATGATTAAACGTTACCGAGCTAAAGGGAATGTTTCTGCCGTTATATAATCCACACATATATAAAGTTTAAGTACTCGTGCCTAGTATGTAAAACATAAAATCCGCATGTATTCTCAGTTCCCAAAATAAGTTAAAGTAAAAGGGAATGCTATAACTCACAATGATTAGTAGTAATGGTAAGGTAGTAGTCGGAAAGTGGTGAGCAAGTAACGGTCCAAACGTCCTCAACCTAAGTCAAATAGCACTAAGTCAATAAGTCGTCTCAAAAGGTTTACAAGTACGTAATTAAGGTCATAAGGGTCATCATCAATCATCATTAAACAAAAGGTAACAAGTAAGACTCGTTTATGAAAGTCGTTTAAAACAAAGGCTGACTTCGGTCAGTCACCACAGCCTCGACCCTTACTGAATTAAGGTGAGACCAGTGGTCATGGCTCCGTCTATGAGTCCCTTAAGTGTGGTAAAATTTACAGAAGCAAACTCGTCTTGGTTTGACCGTGGCGACGGTCTAAGTGCGAGTAGGTCAGAAATTTCTGCACAACGTTAAAGGACATGGTAACGATCGGAGGGCCATAAATCCTAAACCGTAACTCGGATTAAGACGAGTCCTATATGAAAAGTTATCTACTCGAAAAGTTCTATCTAAAAATCCAGGTTAGAACAGCCCAGGTCTACTGGTCTGTTCCAGAAGCAGTAGGTCAGAAACTTTTGGACAGAATGCAGTGGGTTTTCAAGGGTTCCGGTGATCTTGGTGTTGGATGCTCATCATGGTTCTCATCCTTGATGTGTCTAGCTTCAAGTGCACCACTCATGGATGTGTATACATCATCTTAACCAAGATTTGTCCATCATAACCTTAGTGCAAGTCTAAGACATGAATTTGATGAACCAAAGTTACATCAAGTCCTAGATCTACACACACATGAACAATGAAAGTAATTCTAACTAAGTTTTGACACTAGCAACACAAGTGTGAGTCTAAGACATGTAGATCAACTCACTTAAGAGTTGTATAATGTTTGATGAACCAAGGTTTCGTCAAAGTCTTAGATCTAGCACACACATGAACTTTTAAAACAATAATAAGTTACAAACTTGAATTGAACTTAAGTAAGCAAGATCTTAGCTTGTAGAACATAGTTCTTAGTTAGGTCTTGAAGATTCAAGACTCAAAAGTTTAGATCTATAGTTCTTAAGTCAAATCAACACAAGTTAGAGAGTTTAAAGTGTTGTTCTTGAACTAACAAGTTAGATCCAAGAAATATAAGATCGAGATTAACTAGTAATCATGACCAAGGTTACATGTAAGTTTATGAACAAGTTCATGAACACTAAGAAAGATCACAACCAAGTGTTGGATCCATGATACTTGCACCAAAGTGTAAGCTCTTGTTGGTTTCATGTCCTTGTTCAAATGTGTAGTAAGCAACTAACAATAAGAAATAAAGAAAATGAATGATAAGCCTAAACCAACCATGAAGGTGGTATTCTAGTAACATACAACAACAAGAACACAAGTAACAATTATAAAGATTATAAACTTTAAATCTTGAAAAACACTAAATAATGAACCATAAACTAGAGAGTTTAGGTTCATGTATGTTCTTGGTACTTCATAAACAAAAGAAAGTGTAAGTAACCAAGATCTAAGAAGATGCAAACTAATAAGTTTGATCTTTGAACAACAAACAATAATTAGCAAGTAGTAACAAGAAATGATGATGATGATTCTTGCTTGTAACCCTACGGTTTTGGGGAAGCAAGTAGAAGAGAAAAAAAAAACTTAAAACTTACAAAAGAAGGAGAGAAGAGATGAGAGGAAAGTTGAGAGAATTGTGAGTAACTTTGTGTGTGTGAAATGAGTTGGAAGTATACAAGTAAAAATGAAAAACAAAGTAAAAGAGTTGGATCCTCTTTGTGGCTCCAAGAACCGTCGGCCTAAGGGCCTAGAGGGGAAGGTCAAGGTGTTGTTTTCTTGCATGGGAGGGATGTGTGAGCTCAAAGGGGTAATAAGTTAAAATGTGGCTAGCATGCTTGAGACATCTTTGTCCCTTGATTAACTTAATAAACCTAGATTAATACTAACATAATACTAGCTTAAGAAGTGGGCTAATAGGTCCATGAAAGAGTAGGGTGGGCTTACATGGCCCAAGTCTAGTAATTAAAAGCCCAAACTTAATTAAAGGTGCAATTTAACTAATTAAAGCCCATGTAATTAATCACTAACCTTGATTAATTAAAATGATTAATAATAAATAATCATGTATGCAAATAATACTCTAAAAATATTATTCGCGCAGTTTCGTGTGTCGCAGGGACGTTTCGGGCCCTTAAAAGTCAAGTACGGGCAATCATGGAAGCATGTAAATGTAATTATATACATTCGTTTAATCACACGTATTAATAATAATAATTATTAATAAAATAACGTTGGAAAAACCAGGGTCGTTACATTACCCACCTGTTAAAGAAAATTTCGTCCCGAAATTTAAGCTGAATCTGAATCTGAAGGTGATGGAGGGGGTGGGAAAAGATGAGGATACTTCTGCCTCATGCGGTCCTCTCGTTCCCAAGTAAACTCAGGTCCTCGTTTGGAATTCCATCGAACTCGGACGATCGGAATCCTTTTATGTTTCAACCTCTTGACTTCTTGTTCCATGATTTCAACAGGCTCTTCCACAAAGTGGAGTTTGTCATCAATAGTAAGTTCCTCCAATGGTATGATAAGTTCAGGTGGAGCAAGACACTTCTTCAAGTTTGATACGTGGAAGGTAGGATGAACTGAGCTCAATTGTTCTGGAAGATCAAGACGATAAGCAACGGGTCCAACACGCTCCAAAATTTCAAAAGGACCAATGTATCGTGGGTTCAACTTTCCACGTTTTCCAAAACGGATCACACCTTTCCAAGGTGCAACCTTCAACATTACACGATCACCAACATTAAATTCAAAGTCTTTCCGTTTAAGATCGGCATAGCTCTTTTGGCGATCACGGGCAGTCTTAAGTCTAGCTTGGATCTGAGCAATCTTCTCCGTGGTTTCGTGAACTACCTCGGGTCCGGTGATTTGCTTTTCGCCTACTTCGGCCCAACAAATAGGAGATCGGCACTTACGACCATACAATGCTTCAAAAGGTGCAGCATTAATGCTTGAGTGATAACTGTTGTTGTACGAGAATTCGGCGAGTGGCAAATGCCTTTCCCAGGCCTTTCCAAAATCAATGACACATGCACGCAGCATGTCCTCCAAGGTCTGAATCGTTCGTTCACTTTGCCCGTCAGTCTGAGGATGATAAGCAGTACTCATGTCAAGACGAGTTCCCATGGCTTCTTGCAAAGAACGCCAAAATCTAGAAGCAAAACGGGGATCGCGATCGGAGATGATTGATAAAGGTACACCATGACGAGATACAACCTCTTTGATGTACAGCTGAGCAAGTCTTTCCATTGTATCAGTTTCCTTCATCGCTAGGAAGTGTGCAGATTTGGTGAGGCGGTCAACAATAACCCAAATAGTATCGCATCCGCCCACTGTCTTCGGCAGCTTAGTAATGAAATCCATTGTGATCCTTTCCCACTTCCATTGTGGGATTTCCGGCTGTTGAAGTAACCCAGAAGGTCTCTGATGTTCGGCTTTAACCTTCGAGCAAGTCAAACACTTACCAACATAAGTTGCAACGTCCTTCTTAAGATTCGGCCACCAATACTGTTCTTTAAGGTCGTGGTACATCTTACCTGCACCGGGGTGAATCGAATATCTCGATTTGTGTGCTTCATCAAGTATCAGGCTTCGTAGATCTCCATAGTAAGGTACCCAAATTCTTCCGGCATAACATCGGAGTCCAGACTCTCTAACCTCGAATCGAGAGACAAGTATGTTCAAATGCTCGTGAGATATGTTCTCCTCCTTGAGAGCCTCAACTTGGGCTACTCTGATCTGGTTGTTGAGGTTCGAATGGATGGTGATGTTCAGAGCCCTAACACGGAGAGGTGCCGTCCTCTCCTTTCGGCTTAAAGCGTCAGCTACAACATTGGCCTTGCCAGGGTGATAACGGAGTTCACAATCGTAGTCGTTGATCGTCTCGATCCATCGACGCTGTCTCATATTCAATTGCTTCTGATCGAAGATGTGCTGGAGACTCTTGTGATCGGTGAAGATAGTGCTCTTAGTTCCATACAAATAATGTCTCCACAATTTGAGTGCAAAGACAACGGCTCCAAGTTCAAGATCATGTGTAGTGTAGTTCCGCTCGTGAATCTTCAATTGGCGGGAGGCATAGGCAATAACCTTTGATCGTTGCATCAGTACACAACCAAAACCACTCTTCGATGCATCGCAATAAACAACAAAGTCGTCACTGCCTTCAGGAAGTGATAGGATAGGTGCGGAGGTTAACTTCTTCTTCAAAGTTTGGAATGCTGATTCGTGTGTGGGTTCCCAAATGAACTTCTTGCCCTTGTGAGTCAGTGCGGTCAAAGGACGCGCAATCAGAGAAAATCCTTCGATAAACCTTCGATAATAACCGGCGAGACCTAGAAATTGGCGAATATGCGTTGGAGTAGTGGGGATCTCCCACTTGCTGATGGCTTCAATCTTGGCGGGATCAACTTTGATACCCTGGTCGCTCACAACATGACCCAAAAACTGTACTTCCTTCAACCAAAATTCGCACTTGGAGAATTTGGCGTAAAGTTGCTCTTGTCTTAAGAGTTCAAGCACTAGCCGAAGGTGTTGCTCATGTTCTTCTTCGTTCTTAGAGTAGATGAGGATATCATCTATGAAGACGATAACAAACTTATCCAAGTAAGGCTTGCAGACACGATTCATGAGATCCATGAACACGGCAGGCGCATTTGTCAAACCGAATGGCATCACGAGGAACTCATAATGACCATAACGGGTCCTGAATGCAGTTTTCATCACGTCACTTTCCTTCACCCTCAGCTGGTGATATCCGGATCGCAAATCGATCTTTGAATAAACGCTCGATCCTTGTAGTTGATCAAAAAGATCATCAATTCGTGGAAGAGGATATCGATTCTTGATAGTCAATTTGTTGAGTTCACGGTAGTCGATACACATACGGAAGGATCCATCCTTCTTCTTTACAAACAACACAGGTGCGCCCCAAGGCGAGAAGCTTGGTTGGATAAACCCTCGATCTAATAGTTCTTGTAGTTGACTCTGTAATTCTTGCATCTCGGAAGGTGCGAGTCTATAAGGTGCGCGAGCTACAGGTGCAGCTCCTGGCACTAAGTCAATCTGAAACTCTACTGCCCTCTGCGGTGGTAATCCAGGCAATTCCTCTGGGAAGACATCAGAAAATTCGTTCACAATTCGAACGTCGTTCACGTTCTTCATCTCAGTTTCTACCGCTTTCACATGTGCTAGGACAGCAAAGCGTCCCTTCTTCATAATCTTTTGCGCTTTCACGCAACTAATGAGGTTCAACTTCGAGGTACATCTCTCTCCATAGATAACCAGTGGTTCGCCATCTCCTTGTGGTATGCGAAGTGCTTTATCTCCACAGATAACATCGGCCTTTATCTTGCTCAACCAATCCATACCGACGATCACGTCAAAACTTCCCAGTTTGATAGGTATCAAATCAATTTCGAAATCTGCACCAGCTATGTTGATAATAGCTCCACGACTAATATGGTCAACCTTTTCAAGTTTTCCATTGGTGACCTCGACAAGCATACTTTCCTTCAAAGGAACTAACGACCAATCTAACTTATCACAAAAATGTCTACACACATAGCTCCTATCGGCACCAGTATCGAATAGGACAGAAGCTAAAAGATTGTTGATTTTAAATATACCTGTTACCAAGTCGGGGTTGTCGCGTGCATCTCTTGCATTAACATTGAAGGCTCTAGCACGTGGTGGTCCGCCATCCTTACGCTTGTTAGGACACTCGTTTCTGAAATGGCCCGTCTTTCCACATTCATAACACTTCTTAGGCCCATTGTTGTTGTGGTTTGGCTTCACATTCAAAGTGGTAACCTTGCAATCCTTGCCAACATGTCCAGATCGTTGGCACTTCTCACAGATAACATTGCAATACCCAGTGTGGTGCTTGTAGCACCTATTGCATTGTGGTAAGGTTCCTTTGTAGTTCGGATTGGTGCGGTTGTTGTTGTTGGGGTTGGTGTTGTTGTTGTGCATGTTGTTGTTTTGCCTGAACCCTTCATGTCGTTTTGCCGGGTTTTGATCATAGTTCCTACCCCTGTTGTTGTGGTTGTTGTCCCATTTCCTCTTTTCACCACTACCAGTTTCAAACTTAGCCTTCTCCGGCTCGTCCAGGATGATTTGATTCAAGAGAGTATGCGCCATGCGCATTGCTTCGGGAACACTTGGTGGCTTGGATGAGGTAACATTACCCTTGATGGACTTAGGAAGTCCCGAGAAGTATTTCTCCAAACGCTTAAATTCGGGGGTGACCATGGTTGGACACATAAGAGCCAATTCCAAAAACCTACGGTTGTAGCTGTTAAGGTCGTTCCCTACGGTCTTCAATTGCATAAATTCGATTTCCATCTTTTGAATCTCGGTTCTCGGACAGTATTCCTCGATCATAGCACATTTAAATTCTTCCCAAGGCGTAGCATACGCCTCATCAATTCCTTGCGCTTGGGCCATGGTATTCCACCATGTAAGTGCGCCATCCGAAAGTGTGCAAGATGCAAATTTCGTTTTGTTAGCCTCAGAACAATTGCTAACCCTGAATACCGATTCCAACTTTTCGAACCATCTGGTGAGACCGACGGGTCCCTCAGTGCCACTGAAGTAGTGTGGCTTGCAGTTTTGAAATTCCTTGTAAGTACACCCATCTCGGACGACAGGTGGATTGACAGGCGGTGGTGGTGGTGCTTGGGGTTGTCTTTCAGCTAGTGCAGCAGCGACTCGCTCGTTAATCATTTCCTCAATTTGTGCCGCGGTGGGGATAGATCTCCCGTTGGCCATGATGTTCTATACAAACATTTTGACTCAAGTCAAAATCCAATATGCAACAAATAATAATATAGTATATAACAACCAACATGAAAACAGCACAACACATGTTGATTAAGTAACGCAAGCAGATATAGGTACCACAAAACCATGATACGGTATCGTAAATAGAACGCTTATGCAATAAGTAAACAACACAAATTCCATTCATTAATGATAATAAGTTCATACATTACAATAAGTTCGTACATTACATAAGTGAAATATGAAATTACAAAAGAGATTACAATACAGAATCTAGTACAAAGTCCTACGGCGATGGTGGGTACAAGATGTCCAAAACATGAGCCAACTGCTCCTCGAGCTCAGTAACTCGAGTCTGGAGAATCTCAATCTCCCGCCTCATTTCCTCATTAGAGGAAGATGGTGGGGCAGGTGGTGCTGGCGGTGCAGGTGGAGCCGGTGGTGCTGAAGTGGATGGTCCGGCTCTGGGTGGAGACGGTAATATCAGTGGGTCGGCGGGGTACGGCACCAGCCGTTTACGAGCAGTGATCCTACGACGCCGACCATAAGCGTCAGTGACAGTACGACCAGGAATTATGCCAGCGAAGCGATACCGCTTCTTCGGCGGGGTAGAAGGTGCCTAAATCGGTCGGTCAGCGGGATCCTCCTCATCACTGGAGTCGTCAGATGAGGTGTCGTCTGAAGAAGTATCGGTGGAAGAACCGTCGTCTGAATCATGCGGTGGTGGCGCGGGTGGCTCAACATATCCGAAAGCGGCCAACATCTGTCGGTGTCGGCCTGGCGTAATCACGGCTAAGCGGCCGTCGGCAGTACGTCGGCAAGGTGTGCGCCAGTGATTACGGAAGGGACCTTCCCCGAACTCCGCGGGGATCTCCATGCCACCAATGCGAGCCAGTTGCCTCGGGGGTCTGGAAGAAGACGCCGGGATAGGCACACTAGAGCTAGCTCCAGAACTAGAGGCGCCGGGGTCGCCAGTGGGTGTCGGGGCCGGAATGTCGGCAGCAGAAGCAGCAGCAACAGGTGCAGTAGTGGGTGGAACAACGGGGCCTGAGCCGCTCGGGATGTCAGTAGGTGGAACGTCCGACATCTGAACAAGGAAAAATAAATTTTCCATGTCAGTATGTCATAAAGCAAGCAAATAATAGGCCAACAGTTTAAATCATGTATAACAATAAGTAGCATGGCAATATCAGTAATCGTACGAAACTAGCATGCAATCGAAAGCAAGTAATAGCATGCAGTAGTGAAATCACGTAGTAGCATACGGCATATAGCAGTAACAGTAAGCAGCAGCATGCAGTAAGTTCAGCGGAAACAAGTAAACTAACAAGTTGTAGATTAGCCCTATTAGTGAATCCTACCCGGGTCGGTCTTAGACTCACTAATGCATCCTAATTCCCTACAACCTGGCTCTGATACCAAATGTGACGCCCCGTACTAAATCATCATGTACGGACCATCAACAACAGGATCATTACAAGGTTAAGTACTATATGCGTTTTCAAAACAGAGTTTACATTCATAAATAAAAGTGACGTCATAACATACGTCAATTGTTTTACAAATCAAAAGTATGCTTCGCTAAGTAGAAGCATTAAATAAGTGTACGTGACCATAATGGTCGTTACATAACATAAGTTCATAAGTAAAAAGTTTGAATGCAACATAAGTAGTCATGCGATAACAACTCTAGGCAGCGGGTTCTACAGCACGACTAGTAAGATAGCGGAAGCGACTTCAAGCACCTGAGAAAATACATGCTTAAAAAGGTCAACACAAAGGTTGGTGAGCTATAGTTTAAGTATAACAGTAATGTAAGTAGGCCACGAGATTTCAGTGCTACAACGAGCGTTTCAAAAGTATGTAAAAGTATATGCTTAACCGTGGGCACCCGGTAACTAACTTAACGTTTAATGTACCCCCTTAAAGTGCACTTGGCAAGTGCGTATAACCTCGAAGTATTAAACACTCGTTAAATGCTAGCGCTACTAGCCCGAGTGGGGATGTCAAACCCTATGGATCCATATCTAAGATTCGCGTTCACGGTTCAAAAACCAATGATTAAACGTTACCGAGCTAAAGGGAATGTTTCTGCCGTTATATAACCCACACATATATAAAGTTTAAGTACTCGTGCCTAGTATGTAAAACATAAAATCCGCATGTATTCTCAGTTCCCAAAATAAGTTAAAGTAAAAGGGAATGCTATAACTCACAATGATTAGTAGTAATGGTAAGGTAGTAGTCGGAAAGTGGTGAGCAAGTAACGGTCCAAACGTCCTCAACCTAAGTCAAATAGCACTAAGTCAATAAGTCGTCTCAAAAGGTTTACAAGTACGTAATTAAGGTCATAAGGGTCATCATCAATCATCATTAAACAAAAGGTAACAAGTAAGACTCGTTTATGAAAGTCGTTTAAAACAAAGGCTGACTTCGGTCAGTCACCACAGCCTCGACCCTTACTGAATTAAGGTGAGACCAGTGGTCATGGCTCCGTCTATGAGTCCCTTAAGTGTGGTAAAATTTACAGAAGCAAACTCGTCTTGGTTTGACCGTGGCGACGGTCTAAGTGCGAGTAGGTCAGAAATTTCTGCACAACGTTAAAGGACATGGTAACGATCGGAGGGCCATAAATCCTAAACCGTAACTCGGATTAAGACGAGTCCTATATGAAAAGTTATCTACTCGAAAAGTTCTATCTAAAAATCCAGGTTAGAACAGCCCAGGTCTACTGGTCTGTTCCAGAAGCAGTAGGTCAGAAACTTTTGGACAGAATGCAGTGGGTTTTCAAGGGTTCCGGTGATCTTGGTGTTGGATGCTCATCATGGTTCTCATCCTTGATGCGTCTAGCTTCAAGTGCACCACTCATGGATGTGTATACATCATCTTAACCAAGATTTGTCCATCATAACCTTAGTGCAAGTCTAAGACATGAATTTGATGAACCAAAGTTACATCAAGTCCTAGATCTACACACACATGAACAATGAAAGTAATTCTAACTAAGTTTTGACACTAGCAACACAAGTGTGAGTCTAAGACATGTAGATCAACTCACTTAAGAGTTGTATAATGTTTGATGAACCAAGGTTTCGTCAAAGTCTTAGATCTAGCACACACATGAACTTTTAAAACAATAATAAGTTACAAACTTGAATTGAACTTAAGTAAGCAAGATCTTAGCTTGTAGAACATAGTTCTTAGTTAGGTCTTGAAGATTCAAGACTCAAAAGTTTAGATCTATAGTTCTTAAGTCAAATCAACATAAGTTAGAGAGTTTAAAGTGTTGTTCTTGAACTAACAAGTTAGATCCAAGAAATATAAGATCGAGATTAACTAGTAATCATGACCAAGGTTACATGTAAGTTTATGAACAAGTTCATGAACACTAAGAAAGATCACAACCAAGTGTTGGATCCATGATACTTGCACCAAAGTGTAAGCTCTTGTTGGTTTCATGTCCTTGTTCAAATGTGTAGTAAGCAACTAACAATAAGAAATAAAGAAAATGAATGATAAGCCTAAACCAACCATGAAGGTGGTATTCTAGTAACATACAACAACAAGAACACAAGTAACAATTATAAAGATTATAAACTTTAAATCTTGAAAAACACTAAATAATGAACCATAAACTAGAGAGTTTAGGTTCATGTATGTTCTTGGTACTTCATAAACAAAAGAAAGTGTAAGTAACCAAGATCTAAGAAGATGCAAACTAATAAGTTTGATCTTTGAACAACAAACAATAATTAGCAAGTAGTAACAAGAAATGATGATGATGATTCTTGCTTGTAACCCTACGGTTTTGGGGAAGCAAGTAGAAGAGAAAAAAAAAAAACTTAAAACTTACAAAAGAAGGAGAGAAGAGATGAGAGGAAAGTTGAGAGAATTGTGAGTAACTTTGTGTGTGTGAAATGAGTTGGAAGTATACAAGTAAAAATGAAAAACAAAGTAAAAGAGTTGGATCCTCTTTGTGGCTCCAAGAACCGTCGGCCTAAGGGCCTAGAGGGGAAGGTCAAGGTGTTGTTTTCTTGCATGGGAGGGATGTGTGAGCTCAAAGGGGTAATAAGTTAAAATGTGGCTAGCATGCTTGAGACATCTTTGTCCCTTGATTAACTTAATAAACCTAGATTAATACTAACATAATACTAGCTTAAGAAGTGGGCTAATAGGTTCATGAAAGAGTAGGGTAGGCTTACATGGCCCAAGTCTAGTAATTAAAAGCCCAAACTTAATTAAAGGTGCAATTTAACTAATTAAAGCCCATGTAATTAATCACTAACCTTGATTAATTAAAATGATTAATAATAAATAATCATGTATGCAAATAATACTCTAAAAATATTATTCGCGCAGTTTCGTGTGTCGCAGGGACGTTTCGGGCCCTTAAAAGTCAAGTACGGGCAATCATGGAAGCATGTAAATGTAATTATATACATTCGTTTAATCACACGTATTAATAATAATAATTATTAATAAAATAACGTTGGAAAAACCAGGGTCGTTACAGATTGCATGAATAGTGTATAGACAAAATTCATATCTTAGCGTATCTGTTACTGTAAACTTTGCCTGACATATCCCGTAATTTCCTCCGTAATCTACGAAATCTTTTGCGCTATATATATAGATATTCTATGTAATTAGAATACCACCCGATAGCCGAAAAATCATTTCATATCGAAAAATTCTTTATTCAATCGAACGAAATGGAATTCATCATTAGTTCAAGTCCCTCGAATTCCGATATGGAATCCCACTCAAGCTCCGAAAGCAGTGTGACCGGAATGGATCAACCAATTAGCCATCATCTATTCTGGATGAATTGGGGATAGGTTCGTAGCCTCCTCAATAATTGAAGACAAGAAGAAGGTGATCCCTTCCATCCACCACATTGCCCTCTTGGCGATGAACCTGAAGCACTTACCGGCGAACCGGTCCGAAACACCATTTTCTCTCTCATTTTCAGAGTATCTCGTCACGATTATATACTACATCAAATTCTAGATTTTATTTATCCGTTCGTCCGAACCGACAATCACCCCGGTGTAATAGAAGAAGTCAACGAGCTTCGCGCTCGAGTAGTGGCTTTAGAGAATATGGTGCAAGGGTTACAAACACCAACAAATAACGAAGTATTAATTCATAATTTCAATTTTATTGAATAAATACTCCGTAAAAGTTATGTAATTTCTAAAGTTTTTAGGGATTATTCAGTTCTAGTTTCAACCGTAAATCAAATGAGTTTAATTTAATATTAACTCATTAAATCTATGTTACATCTGAAGAAAATATGCACATATATATTTTCATAAAGACTGTAATAAAATTCTGTTGTACAAAATATTAATTGTGAATTTTTTTTTAACGGGTAGGTAATACCCGAGAGATATATAAATTCACAATTAATATATTACATTTTTCGAATCTGATTAAGCAAATCATCAACTATACTCCCAAAATCTCACAACAATATACATTCTTGTATAGAAATCAAAGCAACCATTCTCACCCAAATTTGATTACGCATTCTGATTTTGACAAATCAAAATCCAAGTCATGATTTAACAGAAGAGATCACTCTTAGATTCCTACATCTTTCAAAGCTATACTTTGACTTCAAAACCGTGTTAGAACATCATATGTATATTAATGATTACAAACTGTGTTCAAACTCTCCGAAGTTTTCGAAGACACTTCAAACAATGAACAATCGAGATGATGATCCAACCACATATTACCCACATTTATGTACCTAAAAAGCTCTCGAAGCCAAAGTCATAGTTCGACGCGTATCGGTGTCAGACCCTTTGGCATTTATTAGCTAAAATGACTTTTCAATTCCTTTTCAAAGTAGACAGTTTTGCCACAGCTCCAGCAAGTCAACTTCGACTTTTCAGTCGGACTAGTCTTATTATAACCTCGATAGATACGTTGCCCTTTCGTCATCGTTACTGGGGACCTTTCATATCTCACCACCTTAGCAATAAACTTACCAACAACTTCAATTATCTTTGACTTTTTGAAAAATCATTATATTTATTGAAATCACATCATTTACTCATTCGCATCTTGTAACGAGAATTGTCATATGAATCATCGAAAAATAGTAACCAGTATTTTGAAATCTCGCAGCATGTCTACGCCAACAGTTATATGTGGACGTAAAACGACTATCTCCTAGACTTACATACTTTGAATGTGAAGTTCTGAAAAATATTTTGAACTGCAAACTAGTTCTTGAAATGCTGACGAAGCATCAAAAACTGTAAACGATCTTAACAGTAAAAAGTTTGATGACAAAGAATAGTAAGGTGGAAAAGCTGAGAAAAAGAGAAGGTTTGGAACTGGAAAATGGATTGAACAGACTATGAAGGAGGCTGTGGATAAATCACGAAGACTAAATCTGCCTTCAAAGAATCCAAATGATTCAGTGCCTGCTAAAGTCATTAACGAATACCTTACTCTTTATTCTAAACCTTTACAGACAAATCTTCATCATCATCCATCAATATTAGAAATTCTAAGATATTATCATATCTTTCATTATAAATATCCGCGATATTTCTGAAGATATTTTCACAACTAATCTTATCTGAAGTCATTTCTCTTTTTGCGCTAAAGAAACTATTAGTTTCTATATTCTATAAACTTTCGAGTTTAAATTATGAATGTTTTGAAGTAGTGTTGGGAACTGAAGCATGAGTTAGTATAATATAATGACACTTGATCAACATGATTATATTACAGTAAGTCATGCTGAGTTTCTAATGGGACATGACGATTCACAGACCATGCCGTCATCATGTTCCATGTTACACGACTCTTGTATTCTATTTAATCTCTAAAAATATCAAGAATATATTTTCTTGATGATTCGGTCTTTTCAGGGTATTCTGGTAAATTAACAAATCAAGATCGTGCCATTACCATTTCCTTCTTAGAACATTAACTATGTTCATTCTGAAATTCATATCTGCGAATACTGGACCATTACAAACGTTGCTTAATCGCAAGCAGAAGAAACGAAAGGACAAAACTCCAAAATAGAAATTGGAGTATAAATCGCAGCAAATAGAAGGGAGCATTAACTGTGGATGTCAATGATTATAGAAGACAAAAGCAGGGGCTTTGAAATATAAGGGAAGATATAAAACCCAACAACCACCCAAAAATTATAAACCGTATATATCGATGCATATAGCAATATAAAGACACGGAAGAACTAAAAACACTATAAAACCGAGAGTATAGTAGAAGTAAATAGATTCTTCCGGAGGCAGATGAAAAAGAAGAACGACAGATATGAAAGTGAGGAGTATATCGAGAATCAGTACTGGATGAAGCATATTGACAAATACTTTAAAATATGAGTTGAGGAAGAAAGAATAGAAGGTGTGAGTTGTAAGGAAATGAAGGAGGTGGATTTATAGTGAAATACCCGACAGAGAAATCAAGATGGATTATCGTATTAATTCGAAGAGAATCATAATCTCCTTAATCACCGAAGCATCAAATCCAACATAGATTACAAAGATTTTCTTTAAATTCGGAGATCAATTGTGATGACGTCAAAAGATATGACGAATCACTATAATCTTATTTCCTTCATTTACGATAACTTCTCTCATACGCTTTGAGTAATCGAATTATTTTATCCATACTTCTTAGACATGATAAAAACTTCATAATCGTCATAATAACATTCTCATTGTTAGCCATAACGACCTCTATCAAATTTCGGGGACGAAATTTCTTTAACGGGTAGGTACTGTGACGACCCGGAAATTTCCGACTAAATTTAAACTTTATCTTTATATTATTCTGACACGATAAGCAATGTTTGTTAAGTTAAATCTCAAGGATTTTAAACTATGTTTATACATTCATTTAAACCTCGACCAAATTCTAATGATTCACGAACCATTAAATGAACATATATGAATATGTATGTATATGTGTATATGTTATAAATTGAAAATGTCAACAAAGTATTTAAAAGTATAATGCTTTATATGAACGTATTTGTTTCAATATGATTATCAATGAAATTAAAAAAAATATATATATTAAATGATTGAATTATCAGAAACATTGAATTATGATTACAAGTCTCTGTTGAGAGGTCCACTATGATTTGAGAAATCTATTCCTCTTAACGATATTCGGAATAATTTGTAAAGCTATTTATAAATAAAAATAAAAGTGTCATTTACGAAAGTTAGACAAAAGCTAGTGGAGAATTGGTTTCCATAATATTCTATTAATCTATTTTCAAACGTACAAAAACGTTTTCAGTTTAAAAAGAACTTTATTATTAAAACGTATATAACTTTTATAAATATCTAGAATCACTTTTGACAACTCATTACTTAACCAGTATAATAAATATAACGATATTTATATTTTATTTCATTAAATATATATAACAATTTAAATTAATATTATATATATTTATACGCGTATTATACATACATAATTTTTATACTTTTACTATACTTTAACTTTACCTTTACTTTAACTTTAATAATTCACTTTAATAATTCATACTTTAATAATTCACTTTAATAATTCATACTTTAATAATTCACTTTAATAATTCATACTTTAATAATTCACTTTAATAATTCATACTTTAATAATTCACTTTAATAATTCAAAAATCTATTATAAATAGAATTCAATAGGTTTCATTATTTCATAGAAACTTGAAAATATATTTCTCTAAACTCTCTCAATCGATTTACATATATATATATATATATATATATATATATATATATATATATATATATATATATATATATATATATATATATATATATTTGCTCTGTATTATTTCAAGATATTATTAGTATACATAAAATATCACGACGGAGTGATGTCCGAGTGATTTCAAAATAGTTTTTTGAATGAGTCGAAGCTAAGGAAATTATGGGTTATAGCTATGGAGGTGATGGGTATGGTTCATGAGTATGCTCGTGAGGTCAATCTAGTGTTTATCATCTCCGTTGCGTCTACGTACTTTCCTGCAATATTGAATCTCAATATTGATACGTGAGCACTCATAACTTAACTTTTATATATCAATAGTGTATCCCTGACTAGTGCTCGAGTATATAGAATTATGCATGCTTGTACATTCGATATTGTCCTTAGATAGGTTTGTTGAATCCTGAATTAGATACATATGCTACTGAGATAGGGTATATGATATGCATGTCATTGGAAAGCTAGCGAAAAATTAAAAACTTTTCATTTAGATATCGAATGGTTTCGATGAACGGATTTGAAGTTATAGTCAACTGAATTTTAGTATTATTGTTAAAATGATTATTATTACTATCGTCGTTATTATTTTAATAGAAATATCATTGTTATTATAAAATATCATTATTACTATTATGTTAGTATTATCATTTTATCATAATAACATTTTTAGTAAATATAAATATTGTTATTTTTTATAGAATAATAATAATTATTATTACAAAATAATACAACTTTTACTTATTATTATTATGATCAATATTATTTTATCAAATAAATAGGGGATACAAATATATTTTTCACCACGCGTAATATAATTACATTAATAATACTTACCACTATAGTTTTAAGATATTAAGTGAACTTTATAAATTTTACGACTTAAGATATATAAAAGTATATTTTATTATATATAAACGTTAATATAAATATTTATTAATAAATGACTTTTATTATTATAAAATCTAATAAATATATTTAAATATATAAAACGACTATAGTTAAGTTATATAATAAACACGTATAAATTTTAGAAGTCATTTTGGGTCAAGTTGACTTTTGTTGACTTTTGCATATTAGTCTCGAGCATTAGGATTGTGGTACACTATGACTTGACCAAAAATTGTTAGACAAATATTGACCAACATATAAATATATTTAATTAATATAGGTTCGTGAATCCGAGGCCAACCTTGCACTTGTTAAATGACGTTATATGTATTTTTACTACGAAATACAGTATGGTGAGTTTCATTTGCTCCCTTTTATATATATTTTTGGGACTGAGAATACATGCGCTGTTTTTTATAAATGTTTTACGAAATAGGCACAAGTACTAAAACTAATTCTACGTGGGTTTAAACCATAAATATACCCTTAGCTTGGTAACATTAAACTACTTGTCTATGTACGGTAGGCGCGAATCCTAAAGATAGATCTATTGGGCCTGACAAACCCCATCCTGACTATGGGATTCTTTAGTACTTCGAGGTTATTTTAAACACACCTGATCTGGTGTACTTCAGAGGGTAAAACATGAACGTTAAGGCTTGTTACCGAGTGCCTACAACTTATAGAATACTTTTATACACTTGCGATTGTACATATATTTATAAACGAAAATCTTGTGGTCTATTAATATATTGAAATGATTGTTATGATAAACCTATGAACTCACCAACCTTTTGGTTGACACTTTAAAGCATGTTTATTCTCAGGTATTAAAGAAATCTTCCGCTGTGCATTAGCTCATTTTAAGGATATTACTTGGAGTCATTCATGGCATATTTTGAAAGACGTTGCATTCGAGTCATTGAGTTCATCAAGATTATTATTATGTCAATTATAGTTGGATGTATTATCAAATGGTGTGCATGCCGTCAACTTTCGTTGTAAAGAAAGTTTGTCTTTTAAAAACGAATGCAATGTTTGTAAAATGTATCATATAGAGGTCAAATACCTCGCGATGTAATCAACTATTGTGAATCGTTTATAATATATATGAACGGGTCCTTTCACTTACCGACTTGAGTTACCTCAATAACTCGCGGCTGTACATAACACTTTCCACGTCTCGAATTTGAAGAAATGTTTTGCTAAAGAAGATCTCACTATTCCGTTAGATGAAATCCAAATCAACAAAAAACTCCAATTCATCGAAGAACCCGTCGAAATAATGGATCGTGAGGTTAAAAGACTTAAGCAAAACAAGATACCAATTGTTAAGGTTTGATGGAATGCTCGTAGAGGACCCGAGTTCACCTGGGAGCATGAAGATCAGATGAAGAAGAAATACCCGCATCTATTTCCAGAAGATTCGTCAACACCTTCAACAGCTTAAAATTTCGGGACGAAATTTATTTAACGGGTAGGTACTGTAGTGACCCGAACTTTTCCATGTTTATATATATTAATTGAGATTGATATTTACATGATTAAATGTTTCCAACATGTTAAGCAATCAAACTTGTTAAGACTTGATTAATTGAAATATGTTTCATATAGACAATTGACCACCCAAGTTGACCGGCGATTCACGAACGTTAAAACTTGTAAAAACGACATGACGATATATATATGGATATACATATGGTTAACATGAGATTATGATAAGTAAGTATCTCCATAAGTATATTAACAATGAGTTATATACATATAAACAAGACTACTAACTTAAGGATTTCGAAACGAGACATATATGTAACGATTATCGTTGTAACGACATTTAAATGTATATATATCATATTAATATATACTAATATATCATAATATCATGATAATATAATAATTTAACATCTCATTAGATATAATAAACAATGGGTTAACAACATTAATTGAGATCGTTAACTTAAAGGTTTCAAAACAACACTTACATGTAACAACTAACGATGACTTAACGACTCAGTTAAAATGTATATACATGTAGTGTATTTAGATGTATTAAAATACTTTTGGAAGACTTCAAGACATATATCAAAACACTCATACTTAACAAAAATGGTTACAGTTACTTTTCCATTCTTTTCTTTCATCAAGAATTCTTGTCGTATTCTTACCCGTATTATACACAGCTTCAAAACGTACTTACTATGAGTATATACCAATAGGAACTAGCATGGGATTCCACTCTTGATTATGTCATGTATGACTAATCAATTTTAACTTCTACCATGAGCTAGACAACTAACTAGAACTCCTTTTAACCCCACTCACCACTCACCAATTACCACTCATCATTCACTCCATTTCACTTCCAATTCTCTTTCTAATTCTCTCTCAACACACACACACTATTATGAACGTATTTTTCCAGTAGTTAATCATCATCTTCATCAAAAATCACTTCAAGAATTAAGCTATAATCATCATAGGAAGAACACTTCAAGAACACTTCAAAAATCCCTTCAAGTTTACTAATTTACTTCCAAGCTTTCTAATCCATTCCAAGTAATCATCTAAGATCAAGAAACCTTTGTTATATACAGTAGGTTATCTTTATTATTCAAGGTAATATTCATATTCAAACTTTGATTCAATTTCTATAACTATAAACTATCTTAATTCGAGTAAAAATCTTACTTGAACTTGTTTTTGTGTCATGATCCTACTTCAAGAACTTTCAAGCCATCCAAGATCCTTTGAAGCTAGATCATTTCTTGTCACTTCCAGTAGGTTTACCTACTAAACTTAAGGTAGTAATGATGTTCATAACATCATTCGATTCATATATATAAAACTATCTTATTCGAAGGTTTAAACTCGTAATCACTAGAACATAGTTTAGTTAATTCTAAACTTGTTCGCAAACAAAAGTTAATCCTTCTAACTTGACTTTTAAAATTAACTACACACATGTTCTATATCTATATGATATGCTAACTTAATGATTTAAAACCTGGAAACACGAAAAACACCGTAAAATCGGATTTACGCTGTCGTAGTAACACCGCGGGCTGTTTTGGGTTAGTTAATTAAAAACTATGATAAACTTTGATTTAAAAGTTGTTATTCTGAGAAAATGATTTTTATTATGAACATGAAACTATATCCAACAATTATGGTTAAACTCAAAGTGGAAGTATGTTTTCTAAAATGGTCATCTAGACGTCGTTCTTTCGACTGAAATGACTACCTTTACAAAAACGACTTGTAACTTATTTTTCCGACTACAAACCTATACTTTTCTGTTTAGATTCATAAAATAGAGTTCAATATGAAACCATAGCAATTTGATTCACTCAAAACGGATTTAAAATGAAGAAGTTATGGGTAAAACAAGATTGGATAATTTTTCTCATTTTAGCTACGTGAAAATTGGTAACAAATCTATTCCAACCATAACTTAATCAACTTGTATTGTATATTATGTAATCTTAAGATACCATAGACACGTATACAATGTTTTGACCTATCATGTCGACACATCTATATATATTTCGGAACAACCATAGACACTCTATATGTGAATGTTGGAGTTAGCTATACCGGGTTGAGGTTGATTCCAAAATATATATAGTTTGAGTTGTGATCAATACTGAGATACGTATACACTGGGTCGTGGATTGATTCAAGATAATATTTATCGATTTATTTCTGTACATCTAAATGTGGACAACTAGTTGTAGGTTACTAACAAGGACAGCTGACTTAATAAACTTAAAACATCAAAATATATTAAAAGTGTTGTAAATATATTTTAAACATACTTTGATATATATGTATATATTGTTATAGGTTCGTGAATCAAACAGTGGCCAAGTCTTACTTCCCGACAAAGTAAAAAATCTGTGAAAGTGAGTTATAGTCCCACTTTTAAAATCTAATATTTTTGGGATGAGAATACATGCAGGTTTTATAAATAATTTACAAAATAGATACAAGTACGTGAAACTACATTCTATGGTTGAATTATCGAAATTGAATATGCCCCTTTTTATTAAGTCTGGTAATCTAAGAATTAGGGAACAGACACCCTAATTGACGCGAATCCTAAAGATAGATCTATTGGGCCTAACAAACCCCATCCAAAGTACCGGATGCTTTAGTACTTCGAAATTTATATCATATCCGAAGGGTGTCCCGGAATGATGGGGATATTCTTATATATATATATGCATCTTGTTAATGTCGGTTACCAGGTGTTCACCATATGAATGATTTTTATCTCTATGTATGGAATGTGTATTGAAATATGAAATCTTGTGGTCTATTGTTACGATTTGATATATATAGGTTAAACCTATAACTCACCAACATTTTTGTTGACGTTTAAAGCATGTTTATTCTCAGGTGAATACTAAGAGCTTCCGCTGTTGCATACTAAAATAAGGACAAGATTTGGAGTCCATGTTTGTATGATATTGTGTAAAAACTGCATTCAAGAAACTGATTTTGATGTAACATATTTGTATTGTAAACCATTATGTAATGGTCGTGTGTAAACAGGATATTTTAGATTATCATTATTTGATAATCTACGTAAAGCTTTTTAAATCTTTATTTATGAAATAAAGGTTATGGTTTGTTTTAAAAATGAATGCAGTCTTTGAAAAACGTCTCATATAGAGGTCAAAACCTCGCAACGAAATCAATTAATATGGAACGTTTTTAATCAATAAGAACGGGACATTTCAAAAACAGGGTCGCCAAGTGGTCAGATTTATCCTAACCATGAGAAGGATTTATCTCGTAAAATGGGGGGGCACCGTGCAAATTAGCTGGATAAGACTAATGAATCAGATCCTCAGAAAGGATAATCTCCTTAAAGATCAAAAATCAGCTTTTAAGACTGATATTACTCAATCCTAGAGATTGACCTTAAAGATTGAGAATTACAAACTCATAGAATTCAATGATATCTAAACTCGAGCTTGAACGAGAAAATATTTTGATCAAAATTACAAACCGATTTGTTTTCTGAAAACCCATTTTCAATGCGTTCGTTACCATTGAATGTAAAATACTAGGAATTCACCTGGAATTCATTAGGTCACCTGAACCAAATCGGGTGTCAACCGTAAGAACGGTGGTTTCATAGCATGGTCAAAGACAGGACCTTGTGCCAGACCGAAAAATTATAAGGGTGAGCTTTACTATTGCTCCTACCAAAGATAGTAATTGCGTCCGACACGTTATAGACCATAATTAAAAGCATGTCAGGGGACATTGCCTTAACAGTTGCTTGTTCAACGCTTTCCTTTACAACCGGACGGTAGTTTACCAAAAGGTAATATACGGAGCATGTATACTGGACGTGTTGCTTTCCTAATACAAGGTTAGTAAGTGGGTGACACAAAACCACAAGTTTTAAGCTAAAATTTTCAAATCTGAAACCCACCAAACCCACCAAACCCACAAAAAGAATTTGCAAACACCGGTGAAGGGTTATTCCGGAAAACTTATCTAGGGTAAAAACTAGATTTAATTTTCAAAAGATCAAATGTTTTCATAAAGATCCAATTTCCTTAATGGATCTAAATTTTTATAGTCATGTGAGACTGTAAACCATATCGTTACTACCATTGTTTATACTGCCGTATAGAAATCACTGATGTACAAAGTGTGAAGAATAAAGAAGTGATTCTAGTATTTCAAGACTATATTGCTTGAGGACAAGCAACGCTCAAGTGTGGGAATATTTGATAATGCTAAAAACGAGCATATATTTCATAGCATTATTCCTCAAGAAAGACAAGCTTTTAGTTGCAATTGTTCTATTTACAAATGATATTCGTTTAAATAATAAAAGGAGAAGACAAAAGATAGATTCGACGAATTGAAGACGCAAAAGACCAAAAAGCTCAAAAGTACAAAATACAATCAATGAGGTTCCAATTATTGATAAGAAACGTCTCAAAATTACAAGAGTACAAGATTCAAAATGCAAAGTACAAGATATTAAATTATTCGCAAGGACGTTCGAAAATCCGGAACCGGGACCAGAGTCAACTCTCAACGCTCGACGCAACGGACTAAAAATTACAAGTCAACTATGCACATGAATATAATATAATATATAAATAATTCTTAAAAATTATATATATATTATGTTAATATTTAAAACCGTCGGCAAGAAAGAAGCCAAAGCTGGTGAGCTGGAATTTCAAACTCCGCGACTCGCGGAGTTTGAAGGCAAAAAATGCCGCGAGTCGCGGAGATTACCTGGATGAAAATTCCTATAAAAGACAACGCAGTTCGACGAAAAAAGATATCAAAAAAATCAATCTCTCTATATCTATACGTAATATTTATATTTTAATTTTAATTTTAATTTTAATTCTAATAATAAGGGTATGTTAGCGAATGTTGTAAGGGTGTAAGTCGAAATTCTGTCCGTGTAACGCTACGCTATTTTTAATGATTGTAAGTTATGTTCAACCTTTTTAATTTAATGTCTCGTAGCTAAGTTATTATTATGCTTATTTAATACCGAAGTAATCATGATGTTGGGCTAATTACTAAAATTGGGTAATTGGGCTTTGTACCATAATTGGGGTTTGGATAAAAGAACGACACTTGTGGAAATTAGACTATGGGCTATTAATGAGTTTTATATTAACTAAACAATACCTTGTTAATTTAATATACAAACTTATAATTCGACGTATTTATATATAACCACATACGCTTGACTGGGTACGGTGGGCGGGATATCTATAAATACCAATAATTATTCATTTTACCGGACACGGAACTGGATTAATAGTTAATAGACTTGTTGAAACAGGGGTGAATTACATTCAAGGGTAATTGGTGTAATTGTTAACAAAGTAGTAAAACCTTGGTTTACAAGCAGTCGATAACCTGGTGTATTCATTAAACAAAGTATTAAAACCTTGTTACAATTCGAATCCCCAATTAGTTGGAATATTTGACTTCGGGAATAAGAATAATTTGACGAAGGCTTTCGCTCTTTATATTTATGACTGATGGACTATTGTGGAACAAATCCGTATGGACATATTAAATAATCCAGGACTAAAAACAATTAACCCATGGGCATAAAACTAAAATCAACACGTCAAACATCATGATTACGGAAGTTTAAATAAGCTTAATTCTTTTATTTCATATTTAATTTCCTTTATTTTATATTTAATTGCACTTCTAATTATCGCATTTTTATTTATTGTTATTGTATTTAATTGCACTTTTAATTATCGTACTTTTTTAATTATCGCAAGTTTATTTTATCGCACTTTTATTATTCGCAATTTCATTATCGTTATTTACTTTACGCTTTAAATTAAGTCTTTTATTTATTTAATATTTTACATTTGGTTTTAACTGCGACTAAAGTTTTAAAATCGACAAACCGGTCATTAAACGGTAAAAACCCCCCTTTATAATAATAATATTACTTATATATATATTTGTATTTTTATAAAATAAAACTAATATAGCGTTAAGCTTTGATTAAAAGATTTTCCCTGTGGAACAAACCGGACTTACTAAAAACTACACTACTGTACGATTAGGTACACTGCCTATAAGTGTTGTAGCAAGGTTTAAGTATATCCATTCTATAAATAAATAAATATCTTGTGTAAAATTGTATCGTATTTAATAGTATTTCCTAGTAAAATTTAAGCTATTTTATATACACCTCGCATAACTATCATTAATTTACTAAAAGGATCGATAATTTAATAAAAACAATTATTCTTGAAATTCGGTCACTAACCAGATCGGATATCTTAACTGATAGGACTTTTCACAGATTACTTGTATCTAGGTAGCCAGGCCGACTACAGAGAGGCAGGATCCTTTTGGTTTCAATATAATTGGAGACTGTTCGGAAAATCCAATAACCAAGTCTGTGTATAATTGTCTTTCTTAGACACCACCAAACAATACTTTGTCTGTTTAAAATCTTTCTCGATCAAAATATTCGATCCCCGACAGCGGCGCCAAAAGGAACAACTGATAGGCCACTAACGGATGGTTTTATTTCTGCGGTGTCGTTAGGTCGCAGGGTGCCCGATTCGGTAGCACACAGTGTCTTCGTTTATTTATATTTTGCGAGGCCTAAATTTACTTTTACTTTCTAAGGTGTAGAAGGTGTAAGTTAACCTAGTGTCGAATTTTATGCTGATTAACTAATTGAAGATCAAGTGGATAATTGTCTTTTAGTTAAATTACCTGGATAGAAGATAGTAGTTGATTTTAGCTAAAGGTCCTAAATGCAGAAAAGTAAATAAAGTGGGAGGATACCTGGAGTATGCAGATCAAGGAAATGTTGACCAAGATATCAGTATTGGGTTAGTGAAAGGTAATTATGCTTATGTTAAGACTATGCTTGGATTGTTGTAGATCTGGTTGGATGAGCCAATTACACAGACCTACTTATCTCTGAACTATCGAAGTTCTCTTTGAGCAGTGAGAAGCATGTCACTTGGTCGTATAACTGAAGTGTAACAATGCCTCGGAGATTATCCTCAGTAAAGTACTAGGTTTATTAGTGAGTTAAGCTCTAATCATATCCCTCTTTATCAGTTTAGATAACTGAATAACAACGTGCCGTGTTGATTGAACACTGATCACAAACGGAAGGAGTCCGTCGGTTTAATTTGGCAAAACCTTAAATGAAAACTAACAACCATTACTTCATACTAATTAGATCACAACAAATCAAACATTATACAGCATCACAGTTAATATACTGATAGTAAAGCAGATAGAAACCTAATGAGTACCTGAACAGTTGATATGACTAAGACCTAGGGCAACAATCAGACAAGACCATGCAATAGGCTTGGGTCATATAGTAAAGGCACTAACTAGATCTTAACAGCTCCTAAGAGGTCTCTTCAGAACAGTCAATAGGCATACTAGGTCATTCATGTCTCAATTCCTAAGTTCCGTGTCCTAAAAGTGCATTAGATGCCTCTCGAGAACTCCGGCCATACCGAGTTCATAGAATCTTCAGATACAGTATAACCAGAGGTCTTAATCCTATGAAGTAGCTAATTTCATATAGGTGGACAAGTCCTGATCACAACCTAAGTTGGCCAATCCTTAAGATGCTAGCATACAAATCTATCAGACTTCCTAGTTCAGCATTATAACAGTAACCGTACTATATTAACATAATTACGCTAACCCAAACTTCTATCATGGCAACATACAGATAAATTAAGCTATCATGGTAATATCGAAACGCATTATTAAACATAAATGATAAGAATACATGTTTAATACAAAAGACAAGCGTTTTGGATAAAAACCTGAAAAAGCCGAACTATTCTGCCCGGAATCGCAGGGACTCGCCGGGATATCCTCCAGAAAATAAAAGCTAAGCTAACTACTAACTAAAAACTAACTAAAAATTGAAAATATAAATTGAATTGTATGTTGAGTGTGTCTTGGAATGAATGGAGAAAGGCCCTTAAATATACCAGAATTTGGCCAAATACGGCCGGCAAGCCGTGAAATGTCCCGTTGTTATTGATTAAAAATGTTCCATATTAATTGATTTCGTTGCGAGGTTTTGACCTCTATATGAGACGTTTTTCAAAGACTGCATTCATTTTAAAATAAACCATAACCTTTATTTCATCAATAAAGGTTTAAAAAGCTTTACGTAGATTATCAAATAATGATAATCTAAAATATCCTGTTTACACACGACCATTACATAATGGTTTACAATACAAATATGTTACAACAAAATAAGTTTCTTGAATGCAGTTTTTACACAATATCATATAAGCATGGACTCCAAATCTCGTCCTTATTTAAGTATGTGACAGCGGAAGCTCTTAATAATCACCTGAGAATAAACATGCTTAAAATGTCAATAAAAATGTTGGTGAGTTATAGGTTTAACCTATATATATCAAATCATAATAATAGACCACAAGATTTCATATTTCAATACACATCCCATACATAGAGATAAAAATCATTCATATGGTGAACACCTGGTAACCGACTTTAACAAGATGCATATATAAGAATATCCCCATCATTCCGGGACACCCTTCGGATATGATATAAATTTCGAAGTACTAAAGCATCCGGTACTTTGGATGGGGTTTGTTAGGCCCAATAGATCTATCTTTAGGATTCGCGTCAATTAGGGTGTCTGTTCCCTAATTCTTAGATTACCAGACTTAATAAAAAGGGGCATATTCGATTTCGATAATTCAACCATAGAATGTAGTTTCACGTACTTGTGTCTATTTTGTAAATCATTTATAAAACCTGCATGTATTCTCATCCCAAAAATATTAGATTTTAAAAGTGGGACTATAACTCACTTTCACAGATTTTTACTTCGTCGGGAAGTAAGACTTGGCCACTGGTTGATTCACGAACCTATAACAATATATACATATATATCAAAGTATGTTCAAAATATATCTACAACACTTTTAATATATTTTGATGTTTTAAGTTTATTAAGTCAGCTGTCCTCGTTAGTAACCTACAACTAGTTGTCCACAGTTAGATGTACAGAAATAAATCGATAAATATTATCTTGAATCAATCCACGACCCAGTGTATACGTATCTCAGTATTGATCACAACTCAAACTATATATATATTTTGGAATCAACCTCAACCCTGTATAGCTAACTCTAACATTCACATATAGAGTGTCTATGGTTGTTCCAAAATATATATAGATGTGTCGACATGATAGGTCGAAACATTGTATACGTGTCTATGGTATCTCAAGATTACATAATATACAATACAAGTTGATTAAGTTATGGTTGGAATAGATTTGTTACCAATTTTCACGTAGCTAAAATGAGAAAAATTATCCAATCTTGTTTTACCCATAACTTCTTCATTTTAAATCCGTTTTGAGTGAATCAAATTGCTATGGTTTTATATTGAACTCTATTTTATGAATCTAAATAGAAAAAGTATAGGTTTATAGTCGGAAAAATAAGTTACAAGTCGTTTTTGTAAAGGTAGTCATTTCAGTCGAAAGAACGACGTCTAGATGACCATTTTAGAAAACATACTTCCACTTTGAGTTTAACCATAATTTTTGGATATAGTTTCATGTTCATAATAAAAATCATTTTCTCAGAATAACAACTTTTAAATCAAAGTTTATCATAGTTTTTAATTAACTAACCCAAAACAGCCCGCGGTGTTACTACGACGGCGTAAATCCGGTTTTACGGTGTTTTTCGTGTTTCCAGGTTTTAAATCATTAAGTTAGCATATCATATAGATATAGAACATGTGTTTAGTTGATTTTAAAAGTCAAGTTAGAAGGATTAACTTTTGTTTGTGAACAAGTTTAGAATTAACTAAACTATGTTCTAGTGATTACAAGTTTAAACCTTCGAATAAGATAGCTTTATATGTATGAATCGAATGATGTTATGAACATCATTACTGCCTTAAGTTCCTTGGATAAACCTACTGAAAAAGAGAAAAATGGATCTAGCTTCAACGGATCCTTGGATGGCTCGAAGTTCTTGAAGCAGAATCATGACACGAAAACAAGTTCAAGTAAGATCATCACTTGAAATAAGATTGTTATAGTTATAGAAATTGAACCAAAGTTTGAATATGATTATTACCTTGTATTAGAATGATAACCTACTGTAAGAAACAAATATTTCTTGAGGTTGGATGATCACCTTACAAGATTGGAAGTGAGCTAGCAAACTTGAAAGTATTCTTGATTTTATGTAACTAGAACTGGTAGAATTTATGAAGAACACTTAGAACTTGAAGATAGAACTTGAGAGAGATCAATTAGATGAAGAAAATTGAAGAATGAAAGTGTTTTTAGGTGTTTTTGGTCGTTGGTGTATGGATTATATATAAAGGATATGTAATTTTGTTTTCATGTAAATAAGTCATGAATGATTACTCATATTTTTGTAATTTTATGAGATATTTCATGCTAGTTGCCAAATGATGGTTCCCACATGTGTTAGGTGACTCACATGGGCTGCTAAGAGCTGATCATTGGAGTGTATATACCAATAGTACATACATCTAAAAGTTGTGTATTGTACGAGTACGAATACGGGTGCATACGAGTAGAATTGTTGATGAAACTGAACGAGGATGTAATTGTAAGTATTTTTGTTAAGTAGAAGTATTTTGATAAGTGTATTGAAGTCTTTCAAAAGTGTATAAATACATATTAAAACACTACATGTATATACATTTTAACTGAGTCGTTAAGTCATCGTTAGTCGTTACATGTAAGTGTTGTTTTAAAACCTTTAGGTTAACGATCTTGTTAAATGTTGTTAACCTAATGTTTATAATATCAAATGAGATTTTAAATTATTATATTATCATGATATTATCATGTATGAATATCTCTTAATATGATATATATACATTAAATGTCTTTACAACGATAATCGTTACATATATGTGTCGTTTAAAAATCATTAAGTTAGTAGTCTTGTTTTTACATATGTAGTTCATTTTTAATATACTTAATGATATGTTTACTTATCATAGTATCATGTTAACTATATATATATCCATATATATGTCATCATATAGTTTTTACAAGTTTTAACGTTCGTGAATAACCGGTCAACTTGGGTGGTCAATTGTCTATATGAAACATATTTCAATTAATCAAGTCTTAACAAGTTTGATTGCTTAACATGTTGGAAACATTTAATCATGTAAATATCAATCTCAATTAATATATATAAACATGGAAAAGTTCGGGTCACTACAGTACCTACCCGTTAAATAAATTTCGTCCCGAAATTTTAAGCTGTTGAAGGTGTTGACGAATCTTCTGGAAATAGATGCGGGTATTTCTTCTTCATCTGATCTTCACACTCCCAGGTGAACTCGGGTCCTCTACGAGCATTCCATCAAACCATAACAATTGGTATCTTGTTTTGCTTAAGTCTTTTAACCTCACGATCCATTATTTCGACGGGTTCTTCGATGAATTGGAGTTTTTCGTTGATTTGGATTTCATCTAACGGAATAGTGAGATCTTCTTTAGCAAAACATTTCTTCAAATTCGTGACGTGGAAAGTGTTATGTACAGCCGCGAGTTGTTGAGGTAACTCAAGTCGGTAAGCTACTGGTCCGACAAGATCAATAATCTTGAATGGTCCAATATACCTTGGATTTAATTTCCCTCGTTTACCAAATCGAACAACGCCTTTCCAAGGTGCAACTTTAAGCATGACCATCTCTCCAATTTCAAATTCTATATCTTTTCTTTTAATGTCAGCGTAGCTCTTTTGTCGACTTTGGGCGGTTTTCAACCGTTGTTGAATTTGGATGATCTTCTCGGTAGTTTCTTGTATAATCTCCGGACCCGTAATCTGTCTATCCCCCACTTCACTCCAACAAATCAGAGACCTGCACTTTCTACCATAAAGTGCTTCAAACGGCGCCATCTCAATGCTTGAATGGTAGCTGTTGTTGTAGGAAAATTCTGCTAACGGTAGATGTCGATCCCAACTGTTTCTGAAATCAATAACACATGCTCGTAGCATGTCTTCAAGCATTTGTATCGTCCTTTCGCTCTGCCCATCAGTTTGTGGATGATAGGCAGTACTCATGTCTAGACGAGTTCCTAATGCTTGCTGTAATGTCTGCCAGAATCTTGAAATAAATCTGCCATCCCTATCAGAGATAATAGAGATTGGTATTCCATGTCTGGAGACGACTTCCTTCAAATACAGTCGTGCTAACTTCTCCATCTTGTCATCTTCTCTTATTGGCAGGAAGTGTGCTGATTTGGTGAGACGATCAACTATTACCCAAATAGTATCAAAACCACTTGCAGTCCTTGGCAATTTAGTGATGAAATCCATGGTAATGTTTTTCCATTTCCATTCCGGGATTTCGGGTTGTTGAAGTAGACCTGATGGTTTCTGATGCTCAGCTTTGACCTTAGAACACGTCAAACATTCTCCTACGTATTTAGCAACATCGGCTTTCATACCCGGCCACCAAAAATGTTTCTTGAGATCCTTGTACATCTTCCCCGTTCCAGGATGTATTGAGTATCTGGTTTTATGAGCTTCTCTAAGTACCATTTCTCTCATATCTCCAAATTTTGGTACCCAAATCCTTTCAGCCCTATACCGGGTTCCGTCTTCCCGAATATTAAGATGCTTCTTCGATCCTTTGGGTATTTCATCCTTTAAATTTCCCTCTTTTAAAACTCCTTGTTGCGCCTCCTTTATTTGAGTATAAGGTTATTGTGAATCATTATATTCATAGATTTTAATCGAATGGGTTCTCTGTCCTTCCTGCTCAAGGCGTCGGCTACCACATTTGCCTTCCCCGGGTGGTAACGAATCTCAAAGTCATAATCATTCAACAATTCAATCCACCTACGCTGCCTCATATTCAGTTGTTTCTGATTAAATATGTGCTGAAGACTTTTGTGGTCGGTATATATAATACTTCTGACCCCATATAAGTAGTGCCTCCAAGTCTTTAATGCAAAAACAACCGCGCCTAATTCCAAATCATGCGTCGTATAATTTTGTTCGTGAATCTTCAATTGTCTAGACGCATAAGCAATCACCTTCGTTCGTTGCATTAATACACAACCGAGACCTTGCTTTGATGCGTCACAATAAATCACAAAATCATCATTCCCTTCAGGCAATGACAATATAGGTGCCGTAGTTAGCTTTTTCTTCAATAACTGAAACGCTTTCTCTTGTTCATCCTTCCATTCAAATTTCTTCCCTTTATGCGTTAATGCAGTCAAGGGTTTTGCTATTCTGGAAAAGTCTTGGATGAACCTTCTGTAGTAACCAGCTAGTCCTAAAAACTGGCGTATGTGTTTCGGAGTTTTCGGGGTTTCCCACTTTTCAACAGTTTCTATCTTTGCCGGATCCACCTTAATACCTTCTTTGTTCACTATGTGACCGAGGAATTGAACTTCTTCCAACCAAAATGCACACTTTGAAAACTTAGCGTACAATTCTTCCTTCCTCAATACTTCTAACACCTTTCTCAAATGTTCACCGTGTTCTTGGTCATTCTTTGAGTAAATAAGTATGTCATCAATGAAAACAATGACAAACTTGTCAAGGTATGGTCCACACACTCGGTTCATAAGGTCCATGAACACAGCTGGTGCATTAGTTAAAATAAAACGGCATGACCATAAACTCGTAATGACTGTAACGTGTTCTGAAAGCAGTCTTTGGAATATCATCTTCTTTCACCCGCATTTGATGATACCCGGAACGTAAGTCAATCTTTGAATAAACAGATGAGCCTTGTAGTTGATCAAATAAGTCGTCGATTCTCGGTAGTGGGTAGCGGTTCTTGATGGTAAGTTTGTTCAACTCTCGGTAGTCGATACACAACCTGAATGTACCATCTTTCTTCTTGACAAACAAAACAGGAGCTCCCCACGGTGATGTGCTTGGTCGAATGAAACCACGCTCTAAAAGTTCTTGTAATTGGCTTTGCAGTTCTTTCATCTCGCTGGGTGCGAGTCTGTAAGGAGCACGAGCTATTGGTGCAGCTCCTGGTACAAGATCTATTTGAAATTCAACGAATCGATGTGGGGGTAATCCCAGTAATTCTTTCAGAAATACATCGGGAAATTCTTTTGCGACGAGAACATCATTGATGCTCTTTTCTTCAGTTTGTACTTTCTCGACGTGTGCTAGAATAGCATAGCAACCTTTTCTTATTAGTTTTTGTGCCTTCAAATTACTAATAAGATGTAGCTTCGTGTTGCCCTTTTCTCCGTACACCATTAAGGGCTTTCCTTTTTCTCGTATAATGCAAATTGCATTTTTGTAACAAACGATCTCTGCTTTCACTTCTTTCAACCAGTCCATACCGATTATCACATCAAAACTCCCTAATTCTACTGATATCAAGTCAATCTTAAATATTTCGCTACCCAGTTTAATTTCTCGATTCCGGCATATATTATCTGCTGAAATTAATTTACCGTTTGCTAATTCGAGTAAAAATTTACTATCCAACGGCGTCAATGGACAACTTAATTTAGCACAAAAATCTCTACTCATATAGCTTCTATCCGCACCCGAATCATATAAAACGTAAGCAGATTTATTGTCAATAAGAAACGTACCCGTAACAAGCTCCGGGTCTTCCTGTGCCTCTGCCGCATTAATATTGAAAACTCTTCCGCGGCCTTGTCCATTCGTGTTCTCCTGGTTCGGGCAATTTCTAATAATGTGGCCCGGTTTTCCACATTTATAACAAACTACATTGGCATAACTTGCTCCGACACTACTTGCTCCGCCATTACTCGTTCTGACACCATTTGTTCCTTTCGTTCTGTTAACCCCTGGTCCGTAGACCTCACACTTCAACGCGCTATGACCATTTCTTTTACACTTGTTGCAAAATTTGGTGCAGAACCCCGAGTGATACTTTTCACACCTTTGGCATAGCTGCTTCTGATTGTTGTTGTTGTTGCGGTTGTTATTGTTGTTGGGATGATTGTTGTAGTTGTTGTTGTTGTTGTTGTTGTTGTTGTTGTTGTTGTTGTTGTTGTTGTTGTTGTTGTTGTTGTTGTTGTTGTTGGGCCGTTTGTTGTAGTTGCGATTGATGTTGCGATTGTTGGGATAATTGTTGCGATTATTGTTGTAATTGCTGTTGTTGTTGTATTGGTGATTCTTATCACCGTTTTCCTCCCACTTTCTTTTGACTTGCTTCACATTGGCCTCTTCAGCAGTCTGTTCTTTAATTCTTTCTTGAATCTGGTTCACTAGTTTGTGAGCCATTCTACATGCATGTTGTATGGAGGCGGGCTCGTGTGAACTTATATCTTCTTGGATTCTTTCCGGTAATCCTTTCATAAACGCGTCGATCTTCTCTTCTTCATCTTCGAACGCTCCTGGACACAATAGGCATAATTCTGTGAATCGTCTTTCGTATATGCTAATATCAAATCCTTGGGTTCGTAACCCTCTAAGTTCTATCTTGAGCTTATTGACCTCGGTTCTGGGACGGTACTTTTCGTTCATCAAGTGCTTGAATGCTGACCACGGTAGTGCGTAAGCATCATCTTGTCCCACTTGCTCTAGATAGGTATTCCACCATGTTAACGCAGAACCTGTGAAGGTATGCGTAGCGTACTTCACTTTGTCCTCTTTAGTACACTTACTTATGGCAAACACCGATTCGACCTTCTCGGTTCACCGTTTCAATCCGATCGGTCCTTTGGTTCTATCAAATTCTAAAGGTTTGCAGGCAGTAAATTCTTTGTAGGTGCATCCTACACTATTTCCTGTACTGCTAGATCCAAGGTTATTGTTGGTATGTAGCGCAGCCTGTACTGCGGCTATGTTTGAAGCTAGAAAAGTACGAAATTCCTCTTCATTCATATTCACGGTGTGTCGAGTAGTCGGTGCCATTTCCTTCAAAATAGTCAAATGGCACAAGTTAACCATACAGAATATTAAGAGTAGTTAATAGTATTTCGTAGCATAATATGAACTCATTTATAAAAGCTTTTTCTTCATATTAGCGTTTTATAAGTTTAAATTCGGGTAGTACCTACCTGTTAAGTTCATACTTAGTAGCTAATATACAATTCAACTACTACAATTCTATATGAACAACTGATTATAATAATATTTCACGTTCAAACTTTTATACAATATTTTACAAACTTACAATACCGCTTATTTTACGTAAAGCATGAAATATAGCACACAATAACTTTGATACAAGATAGTTGTGAAGATAATTCTAGCTAGTACACAAGTCGTTCAGCAAAGGCAATAAAGACACGTAATTCATACGTCCAGAAACAAGTCATGCATTCTGGTTTTACTAGGACTACTTCCCATCCTTGGTCTCGTGGAACATAACCGTTATGGCTGTTGATAAGACAGCGTGTTGTAACGTCATCAAAGGGACGAGGGTTACGTAATGTCCAACAGTCCCGTAACAATCTAAAAACCTTGTTTCTCACCCCAACTACTGACTCCGTTACTTGTGGAAATGTTTTGTTTAATAGTTGTAGCCCGATGTTCTTGTTCTCACTTTGGTGAGAAGCGAACATTACTAACCCGTAAGCATAACATACTTCTTTATGTTGCATGTTAGCCGCTTTTTCTAAATCATGAAGTCCTATGTTCGGATACATTGAGTCAAAATAATTTCTTAACCCGTTGCGTAAAATAGCACTTGGGTTCCCCGCAATATATGCGTCAAAGTAAACACATCGTAACTTATGGGTTTCCCAATGTGATATCCCCCATCTTTCAAACGAAAGTCTCTTATAAACCAAGACATTCTTGGAACGTTCTTCGAATGTCTTACAAACTGATCTCGCCTTAAATAGTTGTGCCGAGGAATTCTGGCCGACTCTAGACAAGATTTCATCAATCATGTCTCCGGGTAGGTCTCTTAAAATATTGGGTTGTCTATCCATTTTGTGTTTTTAAACTGTAAAATAGACAAGAGTTAGATTCATAAAAAAAAATACTTATTAATACAAGCAATTTTTACATATATCATAAAGCATAAGCACACTATATTACATATATTACACCACACGAATACAACTATCTTATTCCGACTCGCTTGTTTCTTCTTCTTCTTCGGTTTTGGTTCGTTTTGCCAAGTTTCTAGGGATATATGATGTTCCCCTAATACGAGCCGTCGTTTTCCACATTGGTTTAGAAAAACCTGGTAGTTTAGAGGTTCCCGGGTCATTGTTACAACTTAAGGACTTCGGGGGTTGACGATACATATAAAGTTCATCGGGGTTGGAATTAGATTTCTCTATTTTTATGCCCTTTCCCTTATTATTTTCTTTTGCCTTTTTAAATTCAGTTGGGGTAATTTCTATAACATCATCGGAATTCTCGTCGGAATCCGATTCATCGGAGAATTGGTAATCCTCCCAATATTTTGCTTCCTTGGCGGAAACACCATTGACCATAATTAACCTTGGTCGGTTGGTTGAGGATTTTCTTTTACTTAACCGTTTTATTATTTCCCCCACCGGTTCTATTTCTTCATCCGGTTCCGATTCTTCTTCCGGTTCCGATTCTTCTTCCGGTTCCGACTCTTCTTCCGGTTCCTCTTCGGGAACTTGTGAATCAGTCCACGAATCATTCCAATTTACATTTGACTCTTCATTATTATTAGGTGAGTCAATGGGACTTGTTCTAGAGGTAGACATCTATCACATAATATCAAACGCGTTAAGAGATTAATATACCACATAATATTCACATGTTTAAAATATATAGTTTCCAACAAAATTTGTTAAGCAATCATTTTTCAAGTAAACACGGTCGAAGTACAGACTCACTAATGCATCCTAACAAACTCGATAAGACACACTAATGTAAAATTCTGGTTCTCTAAGACCAACGCTCAGATACCAACTGAAATGTCCCGTTCTTATTGATTAAAAACGTTCCATATTAATTGATTTCGTATCGAGGTTTTGACCTCTATATGAGACGTTTTTCAAAGACTGCATTCATTTTAAAACAAACCATAACCTTTATTTCATCAATAAAGGTTTAAAAAGCTTTACGTAGATTATCAAATAATGATAATCTAAAATATCCTGGTTACACACGACCATTACATAATGGTTTACAATACAAATATGTTACAACAAAATAAGTTTCTTGGATGCAGTTTTTACACAATATCATACAAGCATGGACTCCAAATCTCGTCCTTATTTAAGTATGCGACAACGGAAGCTCTTAATAATCACCTGAGAATAAACATGCTTAAAACGTCAACAAAAATATTGGTGAGTTATAGGTTTAACCTATATATATCAAATCATAATAATAGACCACAAGATTTCATATTTCAATACACATCCCATACATAGAGATAAAAATCATTCATATGGTGAACACCTGGTAACCGACTTTAACAAGATGCATATATAAGAATATCCCCATCATTCCGGGACACCCTTCGGATATGATATAAATTTCGAAGTACTAAAGCATCCGGTACTTTGGATGGGGTTTGTTAGGCCCAATAGATCTATCTTTAGGATTCGCGTCAATTAGGGTGTTTGTTCCCTAATTCTTAGATTACCAGACTTAATAAAAAGGGGCATATTCGATTTCGATAATTCAACCATAGAATGTAGTTTCACGTACTTGTGTCTATTTTGTAAATCATTTATAAAACCTGCATGTATTCTCATCCCAAAAATATTAGATTTTAAAAGTGGGACTATAACTCACTTTCACAGATTTTTACTTCGTCGGGAAGTAAGACTTGGCCACTGGTTGATTCACGAACCTATAACAATATATACATATATATCAAAGTATGTTCAAAATATATTTACAACACTTTTAATATATTTTGATGTTTTAAGTTTATTAAGTCAGCTGTCCTCGTTAGTAACCTACAACTAGTTGTCCACAGTTAGATGTACAGAAATAAATCGATAAATATTATCTTGAATCAATCCACGACCCAGTGTATACGTATCTCAGTATTGATCACAAGTCAAACTATATATATTTTGGAATCAACCTCAACCCTGTATAGCTAACTCCAACATTCACATATAGAGTGTCTATGGTTGTTCCGAAATATATATAGATGTGGCGACATGATAGGTCGAAACATTGTATACGTGTCTATGGTATCTCAATATTACATAATATACAATACAAGTTGATTAAGTTATGGTTGGAATAGATTTGTTACCAATTTTCACGTAGCTAAAATGAGAAAAATTATCCAATCTTATTTTACCCATAACTTCTTCATTTTAAATTCGTTTTGAGTGAATCAAATTGCTATGGTTTCATATTGAACTCTATTTTATGAATCTAAACAGAAAAAGTATAGGTTTATAGTCGGAAAAATAAGTTACAAGTTGTTTTTGTGAAGGTAGTCATTTCAGTCGAAAGAACGACGTCTAGATGACCATTTTAGAAAACATACCTCCACTTTGAGTTTAACCATATTTTTGGATATAGTTTCATGTTCATAATAAAAATAATTTTCTCAGAATAACAACTTTTAAATCAAAGTTTATCATAGTTTTTAATTAACTAACCCAAAACAGCCCGCGGTGTTACTACGACGGCGTAAATCCGGTTTTACGGTGTTTTTCGTGTTTTCAGGTTTTAAATCATTAAGTTAGCATATCATATAGATATAGAACATGTGTTTAGTTGATTTTAAAAGTCAAGTTAGAAGGATTAACTTTTGTTTGCGAACAAGTTTAGAATTAACTAAACTATGTTCTAGTGATTACAAGTTTAAACCTTCGAATAAGATAGCTTTATATGTATGAATCGAATGATGTTATGAACATCATTACTACCTTAAGTTCCTTGAATAAACTACTGAAAAAGAGAAAAATGGATCTAGCTTCAACGGATCCTTGGATGGCTCGAAGTTCTTGAAGCAGAATCATGACACGAAAACAAGTTCAAGTAAGATCATCACTTGAAATAAGATTGTTATAGTTATAGAAATTGAACCAAAGTTTGAATAGGATTATTACCTTGTATTAGAATGATAACCAACTGTAAGAAAAAGATATTTCTTGAGGTTGGATGATCACCTTACAAGATTGGAAGTGAGCTAGCAAATTTGAAAGTATTCTTGATTTTATGTAACTAGAACTTGTAGAATTTATGAAGAACACTTAGAACTTGAAGATAGAACTTGAGAGAGATCAATTAGATGAAGAAAATTGAAGAATGAAAGTGTTTGTAGGTGTTTTTGGTCGTTGGTGTATGGATTAGATATAAAGGATATGTAATTTTGTTTTCATGTAAATAAGTCATGAATGATTACTCATATTTTTGTAATTTTATGAGATATTTAATGCTAGTTGCCAAATGATGGTTCCTACATGTGTTAGGTGACTCACATGGGCTACTAAAAGATGATCATTGGAGTGTATATACCAATAGTACATACATCTAAAAGCTGTGTATTGTACGAGTACGAATACGGGTGCATACGAGTAGAATTGTTGATGAAACTGAACGAGGATGTAATTGTAAGCATTTTTGTTAAGTAGAAGTATTTTAATAAGTGTATTGAAGTCTTTCAAAAGAGTATAAATACATATTAAAACACTACATGTATATACATTTTAACTGAGTCGTTAAGTCATCGTTAGTCGTTACATGTAAGTGTTGTTTTGAAACCTTTAGGTTAACGATCTTGTTAAATGTTGTTAACCCAATGTTTATAATATCAAATGAGATTTTAAATTATTATATTATCATGATATTATCATGTATGAATATCTCTTAATATGATATATATATATACATTAAATGTCTTTACAACGATAATCGTTACATATATGTCTCGTTTAAAAATCATTAAGTTAGTAGTCTTGTTTTTACATATGTAGTTCATTGTTAATATACTTAATGATATGTTTACTTATCATAGTATCATGTTAACTATATATATATCCATATATATGTCATCATATAGTTTTTACAAGTTTTAACGTTCGTGAATCACCGGTCAACTTGGGTGGTCAATTGTCTATATGAAACATATTTCAATTAATCAAATCTTAACAAGTTTGATTGCTTAACATGTTGGAAACATTTAATCATGTAAATATCAATCTCAATTAATATATATAAACATGGAAAAGTTCGGGTCACTACAAGCCGTATGGCAGGCCGGATGGTGGGCCGTATGCAAGGCAGGCCGTATGGTGGCTCGTTTGTTGGCACGTATTTGGCAGGCCATTTCCATACTGGCAGGCCGTATGGTGTGCTGGTCAGCCTTGATTCCCTGGATCGTAACTTGATTTCTTGTCTTTACCATTTTCGCTCTAGAATCTTCGTTTTAGCTCCGTTTTACTTGATTCTTTTTGCATCGCCTTTGTAATTACTTAATCTACAAAATCAACCGAAAAAGTGATAATTTTGCCAATAAAGTTTTAACCTTTATTGTTTTAGGGCTCCGATATCAACCCCCATCACCTCTTCCACATCAGCACTATACCCCACAAAAAACCCATCACCCCCGGCAGCATTAAAAAGAGTCTAAAAGGATCTACCGTATCTCTCTCTACATCTATGTTGTGCATATCTCAATCTTGATCTCTACCTCTCTTAAAAAAATCAATATCTTCCTTTCAACACATATGGGTAACCGACAAAACAAGACACGGATGAACTGCCGACTGACGGCTTAATGCTGATTAACACGATTAATTAGCATCCGCTTTGATTAACGTTGTTGCATCCTGCTAACAACTTGCCCTCGATTCACTGATGTGCATCTCGGATCTTAGACCGAACTATCAAATGTGTCACGCACTCCGGCGAAAAAATTATGACGCATCCTTGTGAAAATGGTTTAACTCTCAGTAAATGATATCCAATTATACAAAAATTGTGTTCAGCGCATCCTATTTGAATGTATATATCAAAATCAAATAATTACTCATATTGGTTAATATCGAGATGGATAGTGCATTCACCAGATTCATTGTTTTTTTTGTTTGGTAATTTTTTAATATTAAATAAATAGCATAAAGAATATTTTTATCAAATAGGTGTGCATCAATAAATTAGATCTATAACAGCATAAAGTATATATTTTTATCAAATAGGTGTGCAACAAAAAATTAGATTTATGTTCATCCCTAATTCTGTAATTTGTTCATTACGTACGGTCAGTAGTTTTTGTTTTTTTTTTTTTTTTTTTTTTTGCTAAAAATTCAAATGTATTAAAAACTTTCCAAACCTTCTCATCAAAGAGATGACTTGGCCCATTACAAAAGCTAGTCACTATTAGCCCATTTAAATATGGGTCAAGACTAGGAAACAAACTACAAATTACATACTTGATAACTAGCTTACAATAACAGAAAAATAATCGAAGCAAGTAGACTTTTGATTAGCTAGCGAGATGGTTGCTTAAAGAAGAGCCCACGGATTTGAATCCCAAATGTAAAATTCATAAGAATGACATAGCTTCGCATTCGTAGCCCATTCGAACGATTTGATTTTAACCTTCTTCAAAATGGTTGTCCAACACGTAAACTCGCTATTAAAAAGGGCGTTGTTTCTTGCTAACCAAATTAACCAAATAGTTACCGGGCCAATTAACCGCCATAATTTCCCGGCTTTGATTCCCATCCCCGAACTCCATGCGTGTGTAAAGGGAGCTAGGGAAGATGGCATAACCCATGTAATATTCCACCAACGAAAAATGTCCGCCCAAATCAAATTGACCCAAGAACAATGTAAAAGTAAGTGATCGATCGTTTCGACCGAATTAAAACACCAAAAGCAATCCACACTTTGACTAACATGAAGAATACCTCTTTGAGAAAGAATACCCTTAACCGGTATACTCCTTTGAATGGCGAGCCAATGAAAAATAAGAATTTTAGACGGAATAGGATTGTACCATATCAATTTTGCCCAATCCGGAATTGAAACAATACTCTCATTAACGAGTAAACGAACACCTTCGGAAACCGAATATGACCCGTCCAAAGCAGGTACCCAAAGCATTGAGTCGTCTTTATCTTCTAATAATGTGATATTATCCAATTCGTCCATAATAAGATCGAACTCGGGCGCGTCGAAAGCTTGAAGAGGAAAATCTAAAAACAAATTCCACTTTTGGCTACTGTTAGTGGAATTAAAAACTTCTTGAACACTAGCATCTTTTGCATGGCTAAATCGAAACAGTGAGGGATAAACATAACAAAGGGGAGATGAGGACACCCAGTAATCATGCCAAAATGAAATTTTAGACCCGTTACTCACAGACCACTTCCAACGACCATTGCCCAAAACCGACGTTAAGCTCTCGTCATCCTTTAAGGAAACAATATCTTTCCATAAAGGCGACAAGTTACGAAAATTCAAGCTAGCCGTTTCATACATTAACTTGCCTCTAAAGGAAGGACCAAACGAATTAAGAACAATTGATTTCCAAAGAACAGATTTATTGTCATTTAACCTAGCCCACCACTTTGCGAGCATAGCTAAGTTCTTTATCCGAAGAGGAGTAACACCGAGACCTCCCAATTCTTTTGGTTTACAAACGGTCGCCCATTTGACAAGGCACAACTTTTTTTACAACAATCGCCACCCCATAAAAAGTTCCTCCTTAAACTTTCTAATTTTTTGAGAACCTTTATAGGAGTTTTGTAAAAGGCCATGTAGTGAAGGGGAAGACTTGAGAGAACAGCGTTAACCAACACAAGTCTACCGCCGAACGAAAGACACCGCCCTTTCCATCCCGCTAACTTCTTTTTAAACTTACCAATAACCGGGTCCCAAAATGAGCTATGTCTTCGTTTGATACCAATCGGAATACCCAAATATGAAAACAGGAAATGACCAATTGGGCAACCCAAAATACCCGAAAAAAATTCCAATTGGGCTTGTGAACAATTTAAGCCGTATAACAACGACTTAGAGGGATTAATGGTTAAACCTGAGTGTTGAGAAAAATGAGCAAGAACACGTTTGATGTGAAGAATTTCTCTCAAAGATGGGTAGGCGAAAATCATAGTATCGCCCGCATATTGGGAATGATTAATTCTTAAAAAAGGACGAATTTCGAAACCTATTAACTTGAAAGTAACTTGCTTAGGACCTCGGTAACGATAATAAACAAAAAGGAGGATATTGGGTCTCCTTGTCGTAACCCTCTTTTCATAACACTCTCTCTTGAAGGAGCACCATTGATTAGAACCGAAAAATGAACGTTCGAAATACATGCCTTGATCCACCTTATAAACTTAGCACCAAAACCCATTTCTTTTAACACACGAAGAAGAAAATCATGAGAAACACTATCGTATGCTTTTGAAAAATCAATCTTTAGAAACAAAATTGGACTTTTCTTCTTCTTTGCAGAGAACCAAACCTCATTAAGAACCATGACCCCATCTAATAGTAGTCTATTAGGAACGAACCCACTTTGATTTTCACTCACTATTGACGGGATGACCTTCTTTAAACGATTAGCAATAACCTTTGACAATATCTTGTAAGGCCCGTTTATGAGGCTAATGGGCCTCATTTGATCGATAGAAGATGATGAGTTATTCTTGGGAATAAGAACAATAAACGAGGAATTGAAACCTTTCGGAAAAGACGCATTAACATGAAATTGAGAAAAAGTTTGCATAATTTCGTCATTTAAAAATTCCCAACACTTCTTGAAAAATTTCATTGAGTATCCGTCCGGACCCGGCGACTTGTTACCATCAAAACCATTCACAACATTTTGAACCTCCTGTTCTTCGAAAGTAGAAACGAGCTCACTGTTTTGGGCTGCAGACACATGGGGCAGACCTAACTCGGCCCAATCCAAATTTTGCACGAAATTTTGATTTTGTAAGGAGAATAGACTAGTAAAAAAGTCCAGAACATGTTCTTTTACCACATTTGGGTCATCCTCCCAAACTCCATTAATATTCATGCCATCAATTCTTGAGGATTGTAATCTTATTCGACACATTAAATGAAAAAATTTGGAGTTTTTGTTTCCAACTTTGAGCCAATTGACTCTCGATATAATTTTTCTCCTTGATTCCTTTTTTACTTTCAGTAACCGTCTTTGTGCTTTAAAAAGAATAAGGGCGAAATATTCTTCTATCGATAAGTCCCTTTGCTCGAAAATAGAGTTTAAAACAAGGATATTGTTTTCACATTCGGTTAAATCCTTTATTTGATTAATTATCTCCAAACTGTGCCAACTTTTAAGCTCATCTTTTAATAAAATTAACTTTCGTTGCAGCACGAAAGCCGCCCACCCATCAACTTGAAAGGATTGCCATAAAGCTTTACATTTATCAATAAAACCGCTTACTTTGAACCAAGAATTAATGAACTTAAAAGGCTTTGGGCCCCAAAACGTTAATTGTTTGGCCCAAATCAAAGGTCTATGATCAGAAAGATCATTATCCCCTGCGAATACTGAGGCTTCGGCCCAAAGAGATAGGCATTCGTCATTGATCAAAACTCTATCGATACAAGATTTTTTCCCCAAAGGTCCCTCCCAAGTGTATAATTCATTTACAATGCTCTGATCAAAAAGGTTACAGCTAGAGATAAAATTATTGAAGTTTACCATATTTGAGACGTCTTGAGATTCTCGTAACCGTTCATCGGGATGGCAAGTTGAATTGAAGTCGCCTAAAATACAAACAGGGCCGCTCCATTCGAGTAACAAATTCGAAATATGATCCCAAACTAAACACTTTAACACCTCTGATTGTGGTGCATACACGTTTAGTATTAACATATCAACACATGTTGGGACGAACTGCACGTACGTTGCAATCCATTGTTGATCATAAACCACCTCGATCAACTTAAAATAATCGTCTCGCCAAATAGACAACAAGCCACCCGAAAGTCCAACAGCCCCCACTTGAACTCCTCTGTACATATTATACTTCCAAATTTCGTTCATAACCGGTTTTCGAACTTCATTTACTTTGGTCTCTTGGATGGCCATGAAATGGATTTGATACTTTTTCACCAAACGTCCTACCATTAAACCTCGATCTTTAGAACTGAGGCCCCGAGTGTTCCACGTTGCCAATCTCATTGGCGTTTTTTGTGAGGTGGGGTTGGAGGTTCGCCATATTTACTCATACCGCTAATAAATTCAGTATATTTTTTCATATGAACCGCTTCCTTGTTAGGATTAACAAGTTTGACGTTTGATTTGGGTTGTTGAGTTTTAGAATTTTGACCTGACTGAATTTTGGATTCGGTTGGAGTAGGATGAGTTAGCTGATTCGAGGCACCAAGTGTATCAGTGAGCCCATCTGACCCATCGTCAATGCTTTCAGATTGGATATTCTTTCCGAACGGATCTTTATCTAAATTACCAGCTTTCTACTTCAAAGCCTTCTTTCTTTCGGATTTTGAAAGTCTGTTTTTGTTCTCATTTGGAAAGTTTACTGCTTCCTGAGCTTGTATCCCTTTGACTTTGTGAAAATTATCAATAAAATTAGCACAAGGCTCTTTGCATTGAGGAGTGGGACAAGGTAAATCTCTGCTATTTGATTTATCAGTAGGTGTGGGAACAGGTATATCATGCTTTAAGTACTCTGCACTTGTACTATGTTGTAAAGTGACTCCCTTTTTGTCCCCTTTAGTAACCTTAATTGGAATGGAATCAGATTTTTGGAAACTATTAAAAATTTGGAGTACATTATTATACATATCGACAGTAAGGTGCTGTTTGTTTTTTAAGATGTTTTTGTCTGAAGGTCTGCGGACCACATCTGTAGAGAAGATGTGGTCTGAAGGTCTGTATATAGAGTACTGAAAACTGTTTGTTTTTACATCTGCAAAATAACTTAATTCTGTCTCCAGATTATATGAGTTTACGTTTATTTTGCCAAAATAAGAAAATAAATAAATAAAATTCACTATTAACACAAACATTTACATGTATACTAGTAATATAATTAGGTGATCCGTAAATAAAAATATAGCATTCGAAGCATATTATATAGTTTATCTAAAAAGAATATACTGTAATTTTTTTTGACAAGGTTATTAGTTTTACACGTATATTACATATCATCCACTTGTATGTCTTTAGTTAATACATTGGTTCTTCCACCACAAGTTCCAATTCTCATTCTTGCAATATGCCAATATCTAAATATATTTATCCCTCTTTTTGTATCTTCTCCGTATATCGTTATAAATCATCTCAGTCCTTCACCATATATCTTGATTTCTTCATGTTCTTCACTTGTCAAAATCAAAATTAAAATCAGGACTTCTTTATATTTGATAAACACCTTATTTAACATTTATCTTGTCCTTTGTAATGTTCTGGCCGATAACTTTTACCATAAAAAAAGATGGTTAAACTGAGATGGTTACATCATTATAATAAGTCAAAAGGAACTGATCAGCAAAAGAAAATTATCGATTTATTGCTGCCGCAGGTCGTGTCGTTGAAGGTTATTCCGCCGGAGGTGGTGCCGCCAGAGGTGGTCCGCCGATGAAAGTGGGTAGGTTGGTGGGAAGGGTTGGAAGAGACGGGTAAAAAGTTGAAAGATAATTGCATAGGGTGAAGCTGATTATAATTCTGTAGAAGTTAGAAGCAGTATTTGAGAGCTTCAAATTAGAAGACATTTGAAGATGTTTTTTTGTCTTATGTCTTCAAGAAAACAAACCATCTGCAATAGAAATGTCTGCCCGCCCGCAGACATAAGCTATAATAAGGTCTTCAATATGAAAAACAAACACCACCTAAATTCTTCTTCATTTAAAGAAGTTGGTAAAAAAATCTTTCTTCTTCCCACTTTTTTCACTAGTTACCGAGCTAATGGGTTCAAAATTTGAATCTAAATTGCCACCATCCGGGTTAATAATTTCAGTAATGTAAGACCCCAATATTTATGGCACACAGAGTTTTTAATGATGTTCGTATAGTGGATGAAGCATGGTGTAAAAGTTAAAAGGTCAGAATCTGCCCAGACATGGGTGCGCGCCGCGCACATGCCCAGCGACAGAATTCTGCCTTTTTCTATTTTAAGTTTAATGAGGGGCTTTTTGATCTTTTCACTTGAGACCGGATCTCATGCCTTATCAGCCAGTTTGGATCCACTTTTGGATCATATTTAACATCCACAAACACTCTCAAGTATCTTAGAGAGAGAGAGTGAGAATTCTAGTGAGAGAATTAGGGTTTTGGTGAAGAAGGAGCTTGAATTGATCAAAGTCCCGGGTGTTAAAGTTGTTCACCTCGTTCCTAGCTATGTTTTGGTTGTTGTGGTAAGTTCTAACTCCGAATTTCATTGTTTGATTTTGATATTCAAGTAAGGGTTTGAACTTAAATTGTTGAGAAACCCATTTAAACTCTTGAAGTGAGTTTAGTGATGCTAGTAATCGGGTTTATTGTTATTGTTGGTGGATTTTTGGTTGGTGAACTAATTGGCCATGATTAGAACTTGTAATTGGGTTTAATCATTAGGTTTAGTGATTATGGAAGTGTTAGAACCCATTTTGTGTATTTGAAAGACTAATTTTGGAAATGGGTCAAAATTAGGGTTTATGGGTGATTTTGAGATTGATAAGTGTTTAACACTTATGATTGGGTTAATTTGGCATATTAGGACCATTGTCACTAGTGTTAGTGATTATTGGTTAGTTTGGGCGCGTTTTGTGCTTGGAAGTGCATTTGGGTCAAAATTGCACTAAGGGTCATTTGGGTTGGTTTGTACGTCAGCCCTAATTGTGTTGCTTGTTTCGTGATAATGGAATAGGTACTTTCCATTGAAGAGTTGCGGATTATTCGGTGGCATTCATCAAGGCGACAAGGTGAGTGTTAATATCCTATATGCATATGTATGTGTAGGATGGGTGCGGGTCGGATGAAGTGGTTCTCGGTTATAGAGCTCACTTCACATATAGGTGGATTGATGGACTTGTGTATAGGTCCAATTGGCACGGTTGTGCGTTTTGGTTGACCACCTTTGGCGAGGTACACGTTTATGTGTACGTTATCACACTTGGTTGTGATGTGGACGATATAACCCCAATGGCGAAGGGTTTTGATGTTGAGAAGTGAATCGCGTGTAGTTCAGATTCACGATGACGCGTGTAGTTTCGGTCATCTTATTAAATTGTGAAAGTGGATCTCGTGTAGTTCGGATTCACGGTGACGCGTGTAGTTCGGTCATCTTGTTGAGGTAGTGATCTTGTGTAGTTCGGATTCACTAAGGCTCGTGTACTTCGGCCAACCTCGATGTTGTGTTATTGAAGATAGTAGTCTCGTGTGTATGCGGATTTACTAAGGCTCGTGTAGTTCGGCCAATCTTCATTGTGGTATTTGGTTTTCGGTATTTGGGTTAAGGGGTTAACCTTGAACGTATATATATATTGTTATACATATATATTAATGTATTGTTGTGATGTAGCTAACCCTCCGGGTGTAGCTATTTGGCATTGTTCACATCGTCGTTGGTGAACTTATATTTTGTTGATGTATCTTTAGCTTGTTGCTTAGTGATCGTACGGTATGCTTAGCTTAGCTTGCCTTTATGCTTGGATGCTCCGGTATGCGGTATTTGATATTTTGTGGCGTGTCCATTTTATGCATATATATGTATGTAGTATATATTTCACTCACTAAGCGTTAGCTTACCCTCTCGTTGTTTACATTTTTTATAGATTGCATGGATGCGATGGCTCGGGTAAGCATGGGACTAGAGGTCTCGTGTAGTTGCTTTAGAAGGCTTGCTTTTGGATTGATTAGGATTGGGTAGCGTATCCCGAATCGCCATGCTCGGCTTTATTTTTTATTAAAAGTCGTGTGATCGAAAACTAGTATTATGTACTTAAAGGGTAATTTGGGCATATGTGGGCCCGGTGTCGTAAAACCCTTTTTATTAATGGAACGTGTTAGTTTTAACTATTATAATATGTTGTGAAAACCGTTTGGTCTAAATGTGTCGGGAAGTCGAAGATCTTTTCGCGTGAAATGGAAAAAGTGGACAGCGGGCAGCCAGGCCCTGTGCGCGCTGCGCACAGGTGGAGCTGCGCGCCGCGCACCCCATCTGGTCAGCCCAGTTTTAAATTTTCTTTTTCTTTTTTTTTTCGCGTTTTTGGTTGGTTAACGGGTTGGGATGTTACAAGTGGTATCAGAGCATGGTCTAAGGGATTTAGGTGACTTGAGATAGGTGCCTAGACTTAGACTTTTGTGTGTGCTTAATTTGTTGCGGGACTTGTAGGATTACGGGTCGAAATGGGTTATAATTAGTGTCTTGTTTGTAGGTGGACTAACGTTTATATTAGTAATGCGGATATTATTAATATATTATTGTGTTGTGGTGTAATTCTTGCGTGTGTGTATATCGCGTGGAATTTTGTTTGTGTTTGATTATATCATCGAGCGAGGCGGTCGTTGTACTAACGAGTTGATACGGCGTGTGTGCGTAATAAGGACTTGCAAACCTTATTACGGGTGCAAATCGTGTCTAGCAAGTGATGTACGACGAGTGTTTAGCAAGATGGGGCGGTGTTGTGTGTGTGGTTTTATACATTCGTGATCTAATCGCTTTGCATTCCTTAGAATGGCGACGGGAAGTGGGATTGAGACGAACGACGTGGAGTTTAACGTTAGAGTTGCGGCCGCCGTTGCGGAGCAAATGAGTGCGTTTCGAGAAGAAATGGATAGGAGGTATTTCGAACTTCAATGTAGTGGTGAAATGAAGCGTTGTTTTAAGGGCTTCATGAGGACTAAACCCCCGATGTATGACGAGAAACCGGATCCTTTGATAAGCACAACTTGGGTCTCGGATGTCGAAGGGTGTTTTCGTACTATTGAATGCCCTCCCGAGAAAAGGACGAGACTCGCTACTAGTTTGTTGCGGGGTAGGGCGAAGGATTGGTTGGATGGTAAGATTGATCTTGTCGGTGGGGAACCGTTTATGGCGTTATCATGGGACGAGTTTAAGAAGGAATTCTTCGAGGAGTTCTGAACTTCGGCTGATTTGTCGGAAATGCGTAATGAGTTGCGAAATTTGCAACAAGGTTCTATGGATTTGAATACTCTCAAGACGACCTTTATGGCGAAGGCTCGTTTTTGCCCGGAGTATTTGGGGAATGATCGTTTGTTGATGGGGAATTTCTATTGGACCTTGAATGACGACTTGAAGAGTAAAATTAGCTGAGGTCAAGCGAAATCGTTTGCTGAATTATTCGACTTGGCAAGAGGTTTTGAGTCGTATTCACGATCAAAGAAGGGTGGACCTTCAAGTGAGAGAAGGGTTGTTTCGTATGGTGCTCCGAGTAAGAGGACTAAGGGTCCGAGTGTGAGCACGGGTGGTACGCGGACGGGTATACCGGATTCTACTGCGTCTAGATGTTACAATTGTGGCATGAGGGGTCACAAGTCTTGGGAATGTTAGGTACCAAAGGGTGATGGCATGGTGAAACCCTTTTGAACAACCTTATAAATCTTGCAAGTTGATATTCATGAATGCTAGCAGGATCATAACATTCCACAAAAACATAAGAGTAACACGATTGGGTCTTTCTATGCGTCGATTTATCCACACAAAGCATTTTGCCATATTTCCTTGCAATAGCTATAGCATTTTCAACTGTGCCACTTTCAAAAGGTAGACCTTGTAGCTTTAACGAAGTGAATCTAGAGAAGGGTCCCTTTCTATCCTCGATCGATTGAACCGCTAAAAATTCGTCATCGCCTGAGCCCGGACCTTGTAAAGCTTTGTCAAAGCCATCCGAATCGAGACAATGAATGATGCACCCATATACGCCCCAAACACTGATCGAAGAAATCAAAATATTTCTGTTTTTCAGCCACTGAAAAACCTTGTTTTTACAAATGGGTTTGCGATCGATGAGCATCACAGATCTGCCCAAATTTTTAACAAGTTCTTCGTCGTGCTCGTAATAACCGATCTGTTTGAAACCCTTTTGAACAACCTTTCTTTTATGTAAAGAAAGGTTTAAAAGCCTCATCTCTGTTTTAGCATAACCCACAATTAATTTTTTACCATGGAAAAAACGACCATTCGTTTCCAACTTAGCATCATCTGCTTGGCTGGAGTTCATAAATCTTATGAACGCGTAATTTCGGTTTCTCAACCATGAAATGCATTGGATTGACCCAAATTTACGAAAAGAAACAGCTAACATTGACGGGTTAACCTTAGTGGTTAACCCTCCGACATAAATCGTCTTAATTATGTTACTGGAATCAAGACCTGAAGTAGGCAGGCTATGTGGAGGGTGATGATGAGGGTGTTGGGAATTTAGTGAGGGTTTAAATTGAGGTGGAGGAGGTGGAAGTGGAGGTGGAGGTGGAGGAGGAGGTGGAGGAACGGTTGGGGAAAGGGAAGGGTTTGAGAGCATTTTGGAATTCAAGTATCCAACAGGAGGTTTATTATATATTTTGTTTTTATTGTTTGAATAAAGAGAGATGCTATAAATTAGGATTGCCTAAAATTATGGAAGCATACGAATTTCCTTTAATACCCATGTTCTCATTTATTTAAATATGTGAGAATGTTCTCATGAGACTCGTGGGGATTGAGTCAATCTGCTGCAGATTGACATTTTTTTTCCTTTTTTGCAGATTGACTCAGCAGATTGACTTTTTTTTGTGCAGATTGAGTCAATCTGCGTGCAAATTGACTTTTTGCAGTTTTTTTTTTCAGATTGACTTTTTTCTGTGCAGATTGACCTTTTCTTTGTGCAGATTGAGTCAATCTGCGTGTAAATTGACTTTTTTTACAGTTTTTTTTTGTAGATTGATTTTTTTTCTGTGCAGATTGAATTTTTTTTGTGGAGATTGAGTCAATATGCGTGCAGATTGACTTTTTTTTGCAGTTTTTTTTTGCAGATTGACTGTTTTTTTTCTTGTGCAGATTGACTTTTTTTAGTGTGCAGATTGACTGTTTTTTTTTTTAGTTTTTTTGTGTGTGCAGATTGATTTTTTTTTAAGCTCAATCTTCACATAGATTGAAGTTCAATCTATGAGTTCTCTACATACTCTAGTTCTCTATGGATCCTTTCAATATATATATATATATATATATATATATATATATATATATATATATATATATATATATATATATATATATATATATATACACTCAAATATATGCATGAGCAATACATTTTAATGATTTTATGTTTATAACGTCTACTTTTTTCAAAGACAATTTTTTTTGCTTAAAACTATAAATGTGCACAACATTTTAAGTGACATGCCGATTATGCAATTTGGATGCACATATAATTTATTTTATAAAAATTACTGACATTTACATATATACTACTCCGTAATAGGTACAAATTTTTTGGTTGTTTATATGTTGGAGGGTAAAGTGCAACTCATTAACTATATAGGATTACGTATTATTTTTACAATATCAGTAAATTGTCATCATTATCACATTGCGTAAATATCATTTTAAATTATAACATGAGTGTTTGTACAATAACCGGTGATTAGTATTGATATGAGGATATTCAAGTCACTGAGATTAGAGATTGAGTTATTATGATTTTAGCTTTGTTCGCTGGCCATTCCCCGAAGGTAACTATCAAGTGATTGTTTTACGCCACCGAAGCAAATAATATAACATGATGTGTTATTATGTGTGTCAATGTTGAATGTGAAATGTATCCTGCATTCTATTATATTTATAAGTGGGTTGGAACGGCTTCCTATACCAGCTCGCTAGTTCCCAATGGTTTTGGAATACTAGTTGACCTTTTCCTTTTCGTAAACCTACAGATGAAAGTAACCTTGTCCCTTTCCTTTGTTGTACAAGCGTGCAACCGAGCTAGAAATAGTTTCGCTAGCTTGACTTTGTAATTGACCGAGGTTTTATGGGTTCTAAGATCACTATTATTGCTCTGATTTCAGGACCTCGTTCATTGTAGCTAAAGTTTCCTTCGTACCATGTATTGTGGCTAAATCCTCCGAAGCAAACTGCGAAGCTGGTAAAACAGTCGAAGGTGGGGTACACTATCAAGCCCTCCAGTTTAATTTTACGAAGCATTAATATCGACATATAAGCTTCGTTAAGTTAAACTTAGTAGTAATTACTTTTGCTGTTGTGATTTGACATTTAACTGCACCGGTTAAGACTCTTGTCCCCGGAATTACTATTTTGCCCTTAATGAGAGAATCTTTTGTGCCTTGCTTCCAGGGGTACGATCGTCCAATGAGAGAATCTTTTGAGAGAATCTGCAGTTTGATTTTACGGCTACCCCTTCATCTTTCTTAAAGGTATAACGCTACATCTTCTCTCTCTTATTTGTGTTCATCTTTTTTCAAAAAACTCCATCTTTCGGAAATCTTTCATCTTCGCATATCAAGGTACTCACGGTTTTTTCTCACGTTTCTCTTTCTTTTTGTTTATATTTTACCATGTCCAAACGTGGTATTGAGGCCTCCTTTAGCGATGTTAAGTCCTCTTTGATATTGTATCTGATTAAAATGCTTGGTTTGAAATCCGGTGATATGCTTATTCCTGCTAGCGACAAGCATATCTTAAAACCTTCTAAAGGTTACATTGGTGTGTATACCCAATTATTTACGGAGTGTAACATTAGGGTTCCTATCTCCTCTTTCTTTCTTAGCGTCTTAGATCATTTTAGGGTGAATATTTCTGTTTTTCATCCTTTGGCCGTGAAAAAGGTTATGGCTTTTGAGGTTATGTGTAGGGCTTATGGTGGTGAGCCTTCTGTTGATCTGTTTCGCCGTTTTTTTTTTTTTTGCACTGGTGATACCGGTGATTGGGTTACTGTTCACAAGCGAAAAAGTAGGAGAGGTGCTCCTCCTCATGTTTATTGCTTTGCTCCTCAATTTCCTGATGTTCAAAACTGGAAGTGTTCTTTTGTCTTTTTGAAAAGATCTTTCTTATTTCCGAAAGAATATCCCTTTGTTTCTGATCCTGCAAGGGCATTTGTCCCTAAAGAATACAAAGATCCCGTTCCTTTCATTTCTGAAGATGATGCTTTGTTCAGAAGGATTTGCAAACACGCCATCATTCCTTCTACTTACCCAGATGCTATACTTTTTAAGTTAGGGATGGCACCCGGATGGGAGGAGGGTACTGCCAATCCTGTGTTCTTGTGTGGGGAACAAAGTATGTTTCATTGTGTTTTTGGATATAATTGGTTATCTCTTTAACTTCTTACATTTATCTGTTATTTTTTTTTACAGAAATGTCTTTGAGGAATATTGTCAAGGCCCAAGGGTTGAAAGAGTATACTGTTTCTGTCCAAGCTAGGTCGACTGTTGCTAAGGATCTTGGATCTCCTTCATGATCTGGTTTCATGGAGATATCAAGCAAACCGAAAACAGAAAATGGTGAAGTGAGTTCGTCCAAGGCGAAAACTAAGGAAAAACTGAAGCAACTTGAAGCTCCCATCGATGTGGATACTCAAGATGATCAGCCTATTGTTTCTCTGGCGACAAACGTTGGGGCCGGAGTGGCACAACGCTACAAGGCTAAGGGTGTGATGAAACAGAAGGCATATCATGGTATTTCCTCTGTGAAAAAGTAAAAGTTTGGTTACCTTCGGGATGAAGCGAGTGATGACATCAATGCTGCAAACCCTCTGTTTGGTATGTTTTCTCAGTTTACTTCTTTGTTAGTTACTCCTTTATTTTTTATTTACTGCTTTGTTTGCTTCCTACAGACCTGCCTGTATATTCTGAAGTTCCTGCTCCAGGCGATTGTTTTGATATTATTGACAGTCTTGTTCCTGATAACTGGGGAAACTCTTTTGCTGACAACATGAAGAGTTTCTATGATGCTTTTCCAGTTATCAATTTGCATGCTGTTTTTATGGGGCACATCGCCTCCTCCCTTTTGCAGAAGCGCAATGCAGAATTCGAGTCTTTGAGGGAGCATCATGTTGCCATGAGTGAGAGGGTTAAGAAACTTGAGAAGGAGGTATTGATGGCTCCTAGCTATGAAGAGGAGTTGAAAGCTGCTCGTGATAAGATAATAGGTTTGCAGAGGCAGGTGAAGCTAGGCGAAGTTCAGAAGTTGGCCATTACTGATGAGTTGAAAGACTACAAGAAGCGTTGTGAGGAGTTGAAATCTGATTACTCCCAAGTTGTTTCTCAGGTAATTCCTCATGCTTGTCACCAATTACTAAAGAGTGCAGATTTTGGACAGCTTTTTGGTGATGTGGTGTTGGCCTCGAAGGTTCAGGCTAGGTGCGATGTGATAGGAGGCTTGGCATCAAAAGGGGTTGTGTAGCTTGGTGATTTTGCTGATTATACAGATCAGGGGAAAGCGATGGTGGATGCTGCTTTTGATGAGCTCGAACAGGCTGAATTGATTATGTCAAGACTATCTTTGCCAGGATTTGAGATAAAAGGATAATTCTAGCTCCAGAGGTCTTTAGTTTAATGTTTTGGTTGTTTTCTGTTGAGTATTGGTCATATTTAAGCTCAAAGTATGTTTGAACACGAGAAATTGAAGTTTTACTGAGTCTGGAGCTGATCACAGCCGCAACTGGTTGAATCCCGGCCGTAATACATTGACAGAAGTTGAAGGAATTGAAATCAGCTGGATCGCGGTCGCGATCCCCTCATCCCGGTCGCGATGACCTTCTGCCATCCCGGTCGCGATTGGTCTATTCCGGTCGCGACGCGGGCCCGAACTGGTGACTTTTTGAGCAATTATAAATAGTCGAGGTTTTTTTTACCCTAAAAGGGTGTGCAGTTTTCCAGTTACAAAAAGAGGAGTATTTTGAAGACCTCAACCCTACCATTGAAGACTAGTTCATATTTTTCATCTATTCGATTATTCATAACGTTCGGTACTTGATTTAATCATCAATTTATCATTGTAATCATGAATACTCTTTGTTTGTATTGGTCTTTTATTTCTTGCTACTTTAATATGCTAGGCTAAATAAGTTTAGTGTTTGCTTGAATGTGAAACTATGGATATTGGATTGTTCTATCATTTGGATCTAATGTTTTGTGATTGAAGTTAATTGTGTTTGATTAAAGATCCACTCTTATGCATGTTCTACTTTCTTAATTCAATTACATAGGTTGTTAATCGTTTAATGTGGGTTAAATTGAGATGCAATTTATGCTTCAACACTTAGGTGATCTAGACAATTAGATAAGTGATTTCAAGTGATTGTGTCATTGATTTAATTGGTAATTGAAAGGCTTGTGAACTGCATAATAGTGTAATTATTGCAAGTGATTGTTATAACTAGGATGTTACGTGAGTTTAGCCCAAATCAAGTCTCATTGGTTTCTATCAAAATATAGTTTAATCTTTTGAAGTGTGTTTATGTGAGTTCACTCACTTTGATTGATTAGAACTTTGTGAGAAGTCATACAACTATATTAAAGACATAATAATTGGTAATAATTGTAAGAACAATCCATATCAGTAGTGAATCATTCAAGTGGACACTGTTTTATCTTAATTGTTAATTCATTTCATTTGCTTCACGTTGATTGCGTGAATTGAAATACAAACCAAATCTCTTTATTAAATCTCTAGGATAATTACTAGTGTTAAAATCTTAATTAAACTGCTCTATGTGGAATGAACTGGTCAAATTACTTATAGGTTATTGCATGATCAGGTTATAGTTGCCTGTAATTGTGTGATAATTGATAAGTTTTTAGCTAGTTATTTTAAGGTACTCTCTTTTTGTTCTTCATGCAGAATTATATCAAAGACTGGTCCTTTCCAGCACTAGGAGCATAGCTTAACCATAAGAAGCCCAGCCCTAGGAGATTAACTTAGACGTAGGGAAGTAATCTGTTCTTAAACCTCTTTTCAGTTATTACGCACTAAAACCGGGTTACACCCGCAACAAAACTTAGAAACTCTAGAAAATGTTGTCCTTAATTTATCAAGGCCCAAAATATTCTATTTACGGGAACATTAGGGACAATGTTCTTCTAAGTGTGGGGTATTGGGTAAAGGTTTAATATGGTTAGAGATTATCTGAGAACGGACATGTACTTTATCAAGGCTCAAAATATTTTATTTACGGGAACATTAGGGACAATGTTCTTCTAAGCCTAACATATAGTAATCGTTATTTTTGCCAAACAAAAATACATTTTGTTTTAAATATGGTTAGAGATTATTTGAGAACGGACATGTACTTTCATCTACGCAATCAAATTGCATATTTAAATGCTTTTATTGGGTACAAATAAACTTTACGCTTTAGATAATTATGCTATAAGGGTAGAGTTATTATAAAATGGCAAAGAAGAAATTACAAGTTCAGATTGAGGTAGTAGATAAAGGAAATGGGGATGGAGGCTCACTGACTTCAACAACTCCATCAGGCATCTGAACAACCTTCCTCATGATCGGTCTCAGAGACGGATTTTTTTGTATGCACCAGAGACCAACCATCATGAATGTATTTAGGTTCTTGTAGTCATCTAAGGCCTCTAAATCATTCTCAACAAATGCATCCAAAGTTCTCTCTTGATAGCAATCCCATGCCCAATCAGTCAAGACCGGTCCACACTCATCACCACTTTCAAATTTCTCCAGGCTCTTTCGGCATGAAATTATCTCTAGTAGCAACACACCAAAACTATAGACATCCACCTTTGTGGTTACCGCAGTGTTCCTAAACCATTCAGGAGCCACATATCCTCTTGTTCCTCTTATTCCTGTATTTGTTCGACTTTGATTCATTTTCAAAAGCTTGGCTAACCCAAAATCTGAAATTCGGGGATTGTAGTAATCATCAAGAAGTACATTTTGCGGCTTTATGTCACAGTGGATGATCTGTGTGGTGCACTCTTCATGAAGGTACGGGAGTCCCTTTGCAATGCTCAATGCTATATGGCTCCTTTGGTTCCAAGACGGTTTATTGTTTTCAAAAAGAAACTAGTCATAGTACCATTACTCATGTACTCATAAACTAAAAGCCGTTGATCACGTTCGTCACAGTAGCCAAGAAGTTGCACCAAATTTTTGTGATGCGTCCTCAAAATAGCACCTACCTCAGTTTTAAATTCCTTCTCACCATCTTCAACAACTCTATTATACAACTTCTTAACCGCCACACTATTTGTTCCGATTAGCCCTTTATACACTATTCCAAAAGACCCTCTTCCGAGTTCATCTTTGAACTCATTAGTAGCTTGAACAAGTTCTTTATATCTAAAATAAACCAGATTGGTTTCAGCAACATTATCCCCTAGGTTACAAGTTCTAGACTTCTTATGGTAGTTTAGAAAGAAACCACGACAAATTATGACAAGTAATATGACATTTACAAAAACAGAACTACCTAAAAGGGCTGCTCCTATAGTTATCAAAGTTGTTTGGTCATTCTTCTTTCTCGGAAATTGAGCGGGGCTATGACGAGGAAGATCCCCTTTCACAAACTTTAAAAAAGCTTTCGTATTAAGTGACTCGTTCGTCCATCCATTAGAGAGAGGAAGTGTAACGTCCTCCCAATAGGGTCTGGAAGAAACGTTACTAATATCAAATAAACCAACATATTATAATACGAGAACAATACTAAATGAGAAAATTTAACTTTATTGAGTACGCAGCGGAAAATGAAATGTCATTACAATAATGGAAATAACGATAAAGTAATTGTTCATATGCAGAAGTAATAAATGCGATATCTCTTGATCCTAAGTCCAAGTAGCATCACATAAGTAGTAGATAAGAAAGCTTGAATCAAACGGCACCTGAGACAAAACATGCTAAAGTGTCAACCAAAAAGGTTGAGTGAAGTTCATAGGTTTAACAAAAGTAGTTATCGTTATTTTAGACCACAAGATTTAGTTTGTAACGTTGATCTCCCGCAGGATCAAAAGTTATGCCAGTGCGTGATATTTAGACTAAACGTTCAAGTTTGCCCCATGACAAGTTGTGTCTGTCCTTGTCGGTTTAAATTTCATTATCAAGTAATACAAAGACTGAGTCAAATGTATCGGGGACGTTACTCCCGATAGGCCTACCCCCAATAAATAAGCATGCCGCAGCACTTAAAAATATCATTGTAGGGACTTAGTCGGACATAGCCGGGTATAGCATAGTTTTAGCAGTTGGTACTTGTGTCTAGATTGTAAATAGTAAAAGCATGTGTCTCACCCCAATAAAAGTAAGTAAGTTTGCTAGCAATAAAGAGTGGGGCTATGAATTCACCTTAGTAAGTAGAGAGAGAGTTATTCCTCGGAATAAAGAGTTGAACGAGTGAGCAGGAAAGTCAACCTATTGACATTTAAGAGTAGTTAAGTGTTTTGCCCATGTTTAAGTTTAAGTATGTGTTTAATTATAGTTTGTTTTACTAAGTTTCTATTCCTAGTAAGTTACTATTTTTAGAAAGTTTCTATTTTTAGAAAGTTTCTTATTTTACTAAGTTTCTATGACTAGAGAGTTTCTACTTTTATGAGTGTTTTCCATTTTAGGATACTTGCCGTATTAGATAAGCTTCCAATCACCCCTTTCCCTTCGAATGGCTAATTTAGATCTAGGGGCTTGAGCCATAGGACCCTTTAAATCGGAAATCCAAACCCTCTGCCTAGAATCTCGTAGAAACCATTCGTCAAGAAAGTTCGAAGATCTATACATCTCTAATACATATCCCAAAATGTTTGTGTGCTACAATATAAGTAGTAGGTTATAGGTGCTAGTAATAGTAATAGTGTATACATGTTAAGTACTAGTATAAGTAGTATTAGGGTTTAAGGTTTTAATATGTATATGTATATATAATTTATATATATATGTATATATATATAAAAATATATATATATTTTTTTGACATGTATATATGTATATATAAATCTAGGTGTGTTTATGGATAACAAGTTTATAATATGAATATGAATTAACAAAGATTAAAGTTTATGTAAATAGTTTAGGGTTTATGTTATACCTTTGAAGATTCAAGATAATTAACAAAGAAAAGATGAACACGATGAAGATGGAAGATCAAAGCCTTGAAAATCTTGAAGAACTCCTTGAAGATTCTTGAAGAACACGAAGAACAAGCTTGAAGATCCGAATACCACAAGAGAGGGAGAGGGAGAGATTGTTTTTTTTAGAGAGGATTTTGGTGTGATTTGTGAATGAGAAACTAGGAGTTTATATAGTGCAAGTATTAGAGTGTTAGTCAACATAAGGATGTTCTAATTAATGATTTTATTTTGTTTTATATTTTTTAGTTAACAAAAGGTGGTACTAGTTTATAATTAGTCAACATAAGGATGTACTAGTTTATACTTTATTTTTAGTCAACATAAGGATGTAATTGTTTAAGATTCTTTAGTCTCATTATTATTACTATTATTATTATTATTATTATTATTATTATTATTATTATTATTATTATTATTATTATTATTATTATTATTATTATTATTATTATTATTTTTACATTTACTACATGATAAGTATTATTTTCTTTTTACTAATTCATGACTTGTATTTATTTTTATTTAGTTCCCAATTGTTTTATTATTTATATAAATGACACTTTTTATTTATTACTTATAGATTAATAGTTATAAATAATATTACTGAAATGCATAAATTTTAATTAGCAGTGAGTGTCGAATAAAAGTTTATTATTTGGTCAACGTTAAATTGATTGTGTATATAACAACCCTTAAATAATTAATATGTATAGTCAGACAGTAAACCCTAGGGTTATTTCAGTAATTTCAGAAGTCAAAAAGTGAGGGTTGTTATAGTACCTCCCCGTTAATAAAAACTTCGTCCCGAAGTTTTAGGTAGACTTCTCGGATGCATCAACAGTTGAGAAGAGATGGGGATATTTCCGTTTCATATGATCTTTGCGTTCCCAGGTATATTCGGGGCCTCTACGTGAATTTCAACAGACTTTAATGATAGGTATGTTGCTTTTACGCGTTTGTTTGACCTCTCCTTCCATGATTTCTATAGATTCTTCAACGAAGTGCATTTTATCATTAATGCGAAGATCATTCAAAATGATGATGTTATACAAGTCATTTCAGTAAATTGGATACATGAAATATGTTATGAATAGTATTGAGCTCATTTAAAACCTTGAGCATTTTATGCCACAATATTAGGGCAGACAAACACAGAGGAGTTCGTGAAAACCACAGTCATGAAATTTGATAGAGATCTTCATTGTTTACAACAAGAATATTTTAATGATGAATATAAGTTGAAAAATAAAGTTTTATCACTATTGAATAATATGGATAAAACGATTCGTTTATAGGAAGAGTATAAACGAAGCTATCATAAAAGAGTGAAATGAGAAAATTAAATGTTCGCCTTAACTTTTGACGTAGTCACGATTGATTTCCTGAATTCAAGGAATTAAAAGAAATCTTCGTAATCTATAAGATTTGATTATCCGGTAATTAAGGAATTTGAGATTTTCTTTAATTAAATGCGGTGGATTGTCTCGATTGTTGTGTTTGGAATTTTTCTATAAATTAGCTTCTTCCGTTTCATTATCTTCACCACTTCTATACTTTCTTCCTCATTTCAAACTTCCAAAAGATTAAGAAAATGCTTAATCCAGTTCTGATCCTGGTTATTATATTGACCATATTTGCAGTCATTCTTCTTTTTCTTTTACCGCCAGAGGAATCTGTTTACTTCTACTATGCTCTTGGGGTTATAGTGTTTTTAATTATCCCGTGTCTTTATATTGCTATACGTATTGATATACACGGTTTGTAATTTCGGAGTCGTTATCGGGCTTTATATTTTCCCTTATATGTCGGAGCTTTATGCTTTTGTTTCTTCTTCCCGACTTCAAGTCAAGCGAGTAATGGTCCAGAATTCATAGGTATGAAGTTTCGAATGATCATAATATATAAAGTAGAAAGGAAAGGTAATAGCACGATTTGATTTGTCATATTACCAGAATATCCGAAAAAGACCGAATCATCAAGAAAAATATTTTCTTGATATGTTTAGAAGTTAAACAGAATGTAAGAGTCGTGTAACATGGCAAATGATGATTATAAAATCTATGAATCATCATCTTCCATTAAAAACTTAGCATGACTTGCTGTAATATAATCACGTTGGCCTGACGTCTTTATATTATACTAACTCATGCTTCAATTGCCAACACTTCTTCAAAGCATTTATAATTTAAACTCGAATTTTACAGAATATAGAAACTAAAACAGTTTCCTTTATAAAGATATCGCAAAGAGATACTTAATTGCGGACATGAATCGTTATGAAGATATCTTCCAAAATATAGAGGATATTTATGATGATATTTTGGAATTTCTAAGTTCGAAAGTTGATGAAGAAAAATTTTCAGCAAGCTTTTAACATGACTTCGGGGCAAGATATTCTCTAAAGATTTCACCGGATCCAGAATTACCTGGATTCTTTGAATATAGGGTTTGGACCTTGTGTTTGTCCTTGGTCTCCTCTATGGTTAGCTCAATCCGTTTTTCAGTTCCAAATTTTCTTTTGAGCTTTTCCAACGTACCATTCTTTATTATCAAACTGTTGGCCCTTAAGACCATCTACAATTTTTCTGTTTCCTCTGCAATTAATGCAGCCATATTTGAATCATCGGTTATCAATCCGAGATGGTTTCAAGAAATTTCGTTTTTAGATGATTAAACGCTAATTATGATCGTCAAGATTCAAAGGATGTTTTTAAGAATTTTGAATTTGAAGTGTTTAAGTGTAAGATGCATCCATCAATGGATCTAACGGTTGACGAATAAATGTTGTGATTTTCAAAAGTAAGGAATGGTAAGTTCGGTGGTTTGATGTGATAATTCATCATAGAATACTAATGAATATAATTCATGAATGTAGTGATCTTTAGGAAGATAACACTTGCTAAAGCTTTACTTAAGTTCCGATATGTCAAAATCAGAATATGTAACTGAATTTGTATGAAAATGGTTGTCCTTTGGTGAACATATACATATATCATGTGAATGTAAGTAGTATAGTTAACAACTGCTGAATCAGAATGGAAGAATGTACAATGTAACATATTTATATAAGATATGAATATCTCTCGGGTTTTACCTACCCGTTAAAATATTTTTCACAATTAACAGTTTGTACAAAAGAGAAGATATACGTTCATATATGTATTCTTAAGATGTAATCATGGTTTTAATGAGTTAATATAACATTAAACTCATTTGATTTGCTGTTGAAACGAGAATAAATAATCTCCAAAACCTTTATAGATTTCATAATTGTCGTGAAATATTTCGCTAATGAAGTTATGAATCAATACTTCATCATTCATTGTTATTGATATACTTCGGTATATGATGTTGGTGCTCGTGGAATTCTTGAGAAATTCATAAGTGTAACACCGACCATTTTTTTTTTAAACACAGCGGAAGACTTTAATAATAAACACAATATAAGTCACGTCATTACGTTTAAGTTTACACAACGGTGTTACGTTATCACAAAACATTATTTATACAAAAGTCCACATCAGAGTTGGGTTGTCAAACATGTCTTCTGCAATAGCACCCTTCCCGACTAGCAGTACCTAAACCTGCAAGGGGAGAATATGTGGGGGATTAGCGCACCGCTAAGTGAATGGAATCTATCTAACAGATATAGCTTAAGTCACACACAAGCTATATACTAACAGTAACACTTGCTAACTACCAACTAGCAGACAATAAGACAATACGAGGATCGGCGGCTTGTACGAGCACACGACTCCCAGCTGATCGGGCCTGAGTCTACCGATAGTCCCTGCTACTCAATTCACAGTATAGTTATCCAGATGCAGGGGATGCATCATTCACACTATACTCCACAATCAGTAGCCTATGGACCCAACCTCCCCTAGGCACGGTTGACCTCATACGGACTCTAACCTCTCCTAGGCACGGTCTCGAGTCCCCAGTCTCCCTAGGCCCGACTGGTGTCATTCACACAGTGTACACATAATTCACATACAACATCAGGCAAACGATATTATTCTATCATGGCAATTCCTACACTATGCATGGTAAAAGAGTCAACCACAGTAGCATGATATGCTACTTAAACTCTATCCGTAGATAGACCCACTCACCAATTACCAGCAACTGCTCAGTTATTATTTCTGAGCTTCTTCCTTGTCCTTATCTCCTGAGAACAGCAAAAACCAAGTTAGAATAGTGTTCCCATCAAGATTAGACACACTGACAGCGAATTATAGCAAATTCATAAAAAAATGCGTTCGCTAAAATTTTCATGCTTAACACTTATGCACTTTCAAAATTTACATCCTGAACACCAAAATATAAACGGGCAGCATAACGGCTAGAAAAAAGCACTTTGGTAAAACATTCTGCCCTGTACACACAGTCGGTCGACTGTCTCCTCAATCGGTCGACTGACATAGACAGTCGGTCGACTTTTGACACAACCGGTCGACTGACTTTCCTAATCGGTCGACTTATTTGGTATCACCACAATCGGCCGAAAGTCGAACTCAGTCGGTCGGTTCACTAGCCAGTCGGTCGACTGTCGACCGACAGTCGGCCGACTGTGTTCATCATCTGCAGATTCTGAACACAACCTACGGACTTCAAGCTAAATTCACCAAAACTCGATCTAGAGCTCGTTTTCGACACCAAAACTTACCACAACTCAATTACTACATGTTATAGACTATAAACCCATAAAGTTTTGACCATAACAACATCAAATCCATGGATTTTGACACAAAATCAAGCTTATGAACAAATACACTTAAAAACACCATTTTAACACTAAATTGATCATGAAAGCTCATGATTCATACCTTAAAAGAATCAGTAGAGTGTAAAGAACGTGATTTCAAGACCAATTCGAGCTCAAGATCAACAATGGAGAATTAGGGTTTGGTTAGGTGGGAGGGATGAAGGTACGGGTGTGTGGGAAAATTCTAGAAAAGGGAAAGAAGAAGGCAGTACACTAGTCACATATTTGGGATTAATTCCCACACTGTGCAACACACGGGTATTTACCAGTTATCAGATATCTTTCGTACAGGATTAGGTAACCCAAACGAGGTCCAAATAAAATAAACAAACCTGTTCTGGGACCCTTGTCACAAACTGGACACAACATAAATATAATAAAACACTAATTAAATAATTTAAATAAAAAGCACTTAAGACTTACACAAACCCTAAGGGCAAAATAGTCCACTTACAACTAGCCCGGGTTTCAGTCTGTTACAATAAGGCACTAATGATGTTTTCTAGAAAGTTTCGAGTACATCGAAAATTAAAGTATACAATCAATCATGTATTTGAGTAATACACTTGGTTTATTACGAAATGAAGTTTATTGTGTTGAAGCAATGATTAACGATTGCTAAGTTATTAACAAAAGATGTACATCATAGCATATTAACCATGTAGTACATACTAGTTAAGATTCACACGTAATAGCTTAGCACGAAAAGATTTATTATTGTTCCAACCCATATATATAAAGTATACATATGTAATTCTTCAGGAAGAATAAGTCAATACATCTTAACTCATTATTACTAATATTCCTTGGTATCTATGGGGCGTATGATGTTGATGTTTGAGGTACTGAGTGTGATGTTGAGGCGTGGAATGCGGATGTTGTCGTTGGTGAAGCTGGTGATGTTGGTGGTGATGCCGATGGTACTGGTGGTACTGGTTATGCTGCTGGTGCTACTACTGGTGTTCGTAGGTTTCGCACCATATTCTCCAGAGCCACTACTCGAGCGCGAAGCTCGTTGACTTCTTCTATTATTCCGGGATGATTGGCGGTTCGGACAAGTGGATAAATAAGATCTAAAATTTTTGATATTATATATTCGTGACTGGATATCCTGGAAATGAGGGTGAAAATAGTGTTCCGAACGGGTTCGCCAGTAAGTGCTTCAGGTTCTTCACCAAGAGGTGAATTCGGTTGGTGGAAGGGATCACCTTCTTCTTGTCTCCATTGATTAAGTTTACTAGAACCCATCCCCAATTCATCCAAAATAGATAATGGCTGATTGGTTGGTTCATTCCGGTTACGCTGCCATTGGAGCTCGAAGAGTTCGAGGAATCCATATTATGTGTTTGGAATTAGGGTTTTTGATATGAGATTAGTGTTGAATACTGGATGATATATTCGTCTCCTTGAATACGTGTATATAGCAAAAAGATTTCCATAATTTACGGAGGGAATTTAGGAAAAGTGTTTAGACAAAATCTATTGGGATAGATACGATAAGATATAATAAGATATGATGTGTCTATACTTTAATAATGGCAGTAGGACGTGTCGAGATCATAAAGTGATAAGTATGTAATCTAATAATCTTTTGATTAAAGACTTTCAATTCATATACTGTGATAACCCAAATGACATTTTTTTGATTCGTAAACCGATGCATAAAGGCATAAGGCATATAGGTACGTGATATAACAGAAAGTTATATACGTTTGAGTGTGAGTAGTAACAATTATAAGAGTTTCAAAATCATGGATAATATTTCATGTAATACATATGTAATACACATAACCATGATAGATGACTTATGAATGTCAAGAATTTCTGAAATCATTGTGTCGCATTTAGATGCGGTGGTGTAATTGGATAGTACTCAGGAAAGTGAGCAGAGTTCTTAGAATAGCTCGGCATTCTAAGATAAGTAAAGTTTCTAAAATATAGTGTAGCATTTAACAGTTAAAGGCAACAATTAAAGGCACTATGGTCAAGGAAAGTTGTAGTCCTACATTAGGAAAGAGACTTTGATTAGAATCTTTAAGTCAAGTTTGGTAAAGCATGATTGTTAAGATTATAAGGCAATCCTAAGTGCTTTAAGTCTAAGGAAAGGTTATAGTTTCCTAGATTGCTAAGGCACCCTAGCTAGCAAGTAAGGCATACATAAAAATGCAATCCTGGTTCTCTATAACAGCCTGGTTATGCTCTGTTACCAATCTGTAACGTCCTCCCAATAGGGTCTGGAAGAAATGTTACTAATATCAAATAAACCAACATATTATAATACGAGAACAATACTAAATGAGAAAATTTAACTTTATTGAGTACGCAGCGGAAAATGAAATGTCATTACAATAATGGAAATAACGATAAAGTAATTGTTCATATGCAGAAGTAATAAATGCGATATCTCTTGATCCTAAGTCCAAGTAGCATCACATAAGTAGTAGATAAGAAAGCTTGAATCAAACGGCACCTGAGACAAAACATGCTAAAGTGTCAACCAAAAAGGTTGAGTGAAGTTCATAGGTTTACCAAAAGTAGTTATCGTTGTTTTAGACCACAAGATTTAGTTTGTAACGTTGATCTCCCGCAGGATCAAAAGTTATGCCAGTGCGTGATATTTAGACTAAACGTTCAAGTTTGCCCCATGACAAGTTGTGTCTGTCCTTGTCGATTTAAATTTCATTATCAAGTAATACAAAGACTGAGTCAAATGTATCGGGGAAGTTACTCCCGATAGGCCTACACCCAATAAATAAGCATGCCGCAGCACTTAAAAATATCACTGTAGGGACTTAGTCGGACATAGCCGGGTATAGCATAGTTTTAGCAGTTGGTACTTGTGTCTAGATTGTAAATAGTAAAAGCATGTGTCTCACCCCAATAAAAGTAAGTAAGTTTGCTAGCAATAAAGAGTGGGGCTATGAATTCACCTTAGTAAGTAGAGAGAGAGTTATTCCTCGGAATAAAGAGTTGAACGAGTGAGCAGGAAAGTCAACCTATTGACATTTAAGAGTAGTTAAGTGTTTTGCCCATGTTTAAGTTTAAGTATGTGTTTAATTATAGTTTGTTTTACTAAGTTTCTATTCCTAATAAGTTACTATTTTTATAAAGTTTCCATTTTTAGAAAGTTTCTTATTTTACTAAGTTTCTATGACTAGAGAGTTTCTACTTTTATGAGTGTTTTCCATTTTAGGATACTTGCCGTATTAGATAAGCTTCCAATCACCCCTTTCCCTTCGAATGGCTAATTTAGATCTAGGGGCTTGAGCCAAAGGACCCTTTAAATCGGAAATCCAAACCCTCTGCCTAGAATCTCGTAGAAACCATTCGTCAAGAAAGTTCGAAGATCTATACATCTCTAATACATATCCCAAAATGTTTGTGTGATACAATATAAGTAGTAGGTTATAGGTGCTAGTAATAGTAATAGTGTATACATGTTAAGTACTAGTATAAGTAGTATTAGGGTTTAAGGTTTTAATATGTATATGTATATATAATTTATATATATATGTATATATATATAAAAATATATATATATATTTTTTACATGTATATATGTATATATAAATCTAGGTGTGTTTATGGATAACAAGTTTATAATATGAATATGAATTAACAAAGATTAAAGTTTATGTAAATAGTTTAGGGTTTATGTTATACCTTTGAAGATTCAAGATAATTAACAAAGAAAAGATGAACACGATGAAGATGGAAGATCAAAGCCTTGAAAATCTTGAAGAACTCCTTGAAGATTCTTGAAGAACACGAAGAACAAGCTTGAAGATCCGAATACCACAAGAGAGGGAGAGGGAGAGATTGTTTTTTTTAGAGAGGATTTTGGTGTGATTTGTGAATGAGAAACTAGGAGTTTATATAGTGCAAGTATTAGAGTGTTAGTCAACATAAGGATGTTCTAATTAATGATTTTATTTTGTTTTATATTTTTTAGTCAACAAAAGGTGGTACTAGTTTATAATTAGTCAACATAAGGATGTACTAGTTTATACTTTATTTTTAGTCAACATAAGGATGTAATTGTTTAAGATTCTTTAGTCTCATTATTATTACTATTATTATTATTATTATTATTATTATTATTATTATTATTATTATTATTATTATTATTATTATTATTATTATTATTATTATTATTATTATTATTATTATTATTATTATTATTATTATTATTATTATTTTTTTTTTTTTTTTTTTTTACATGATAAGTATTATTTTCTTTTTACTAATTCATGACTTGTATTTATTTTTATTTAGTTCCCAATTGTTTTATTATTTATATAAATGACACTTTTTATTTATTACTTATAGATTAATAGTTATAAATAATATTACTGAAATGCATAAATTTTAATTAGCAGTGAGTGTCGAATAAAAGTTTATTATTTGGTTAACGTTAAATTGATTGTGTATATAACAACCCTTAAATAATTAATACGTATAGTCAGACAGTAAACCCTAGGGTTATTTCAGTAATTTCAGAAGTCAAAAAGTGAGGGTTGTTATAGGAAGCTTCTTTTTCCAACAATTGTTACCATCATGAACCGCCACCGCACAAAAACAATCATTCAAGCATGAATCTTTGCATTCTTGCTCATTAGTTAAATCCATGTGTATATAATCGGATCGTGGCCAATCGGTTTTATTGAGCTCCACAAAATCAAGTTCTCCCTTATAACTTGACACATCTTCATCGCACGTTGTAGTAAAGTTTAGCTTGCAGTCGCCATACGGATCGTTAGGATCTAACAACAATAACCCTGGTGGGCATTCACACTTTGGCCGTCTAGCACCATCAAGGCTACAAACATTGTTTAACCCACAAGCCCCACTACCTTCGAGTCCGATGATATCACCACATATGTTTTCAGGCTCTAACCACGAAACGCTCCAGCTCGTGTTCCCGGTAAAAATTTTCGGATAATAGTATTGCGTAAAAACCCCGTCGAATGAAAGTGTAGCTCGATGATGATAATCACCTGATGGTAGTGTTTCTCTTGGAGTAAGAGTCGATCTTTGGCCATTTCTTTTCAATATATACATGTAACCGGTTACATCAAAGATCAATTGGTCACCAGGATTCGTTGAATTGGAAACGTCTATTGTATTATTCGATTTTAATAAGCCTCATACGCAAAATTCTAAAGTACGTCTCGAGAATTAAGAACAAGTTTTCCGTCTTGAAGAAGGCGTAGCTGAAATCTTCCACCAGTGAAATTTGTTTCGCTCATTCTTGAATTAATCACTCCGCCTCTCTGTTGATGCATATTTTGTATGGCCGTCGATGGGCGAATAACGTTTATTCTTACATTGTACACCTAGATGTATTACACGCGTGAAACTGATCAGTTACAGGAGCATATATGACTGTTGGGCCGACTATTGGATCGTTCATGTCGATAGGACCATTAGGGTAACCTAAGCCTAGGTCGTCTATATAAATCAGTTTCATGTGTGTTTTAGGGTCAACAGAGTAGAACCCTAATTGGGGGCATGCTAGAACCCTAATTTAGAAGAGCCGTTTTGGCGATTCCCATGCATAAGGGAGATCATGCTCGATCTCCCCTGGCCAACCGATGTTTTTCCGTTTAAATCAATTGTAAGTGTAACGTTTTATATTAATAATATTGATTTATGTTTGATTCATCGTGTTTATCTCTTCCGTCTTTGATTTTGCTCGAATATGGTTGTTTATGATCCTTAAACGGACCAACACTCTCACCATAATCTGAGTTGGCAACAAAGTGTCCGCCGGAAAATTAAAACTCTCCCATATCTTGTTAGAACCACTACCAACGATCACAAATTTACTCGTATCATTCATGACACTATATGAAACATTATTGGATAACGATCCGGAAGTCCATACCTCTCTACCCTGAAGATTAGTGAGTACGAGCCCACGCTCGTTGATTAGCTCAATTTTCGATCCTCTGGGCACGATAGGATTTGCTTGTGGATACCAGATAATGGTCTTGTTGGGTAATGTTAGGATTTTATGGGACCCAAACAAGACCGGTGATTTAAACCAATCACCAAACTCACAACGACAAACGATAAAATAAAGCATGAAACGATAAATAAATGACACGATATTTAACGTGGTTATATCCCAACTCCAAAACACGAAGAAGAGTTTACTCCATGGGTGCAAACCAGAGATCTTTCACTATAATTTTCGTGCACACATGTTAGGGTTACAATGAGATGTTTATATAGGCAAGGAAACAACTTAGGGAACAAGAAAACTTGATTCTAGAATTTTCAACCCGTCAGGCCCTAGCCGCGCCGCTCCCGGGAAGGGCCGCGCCGTGCCTCCACTGCAAAATCTAAATCAACCTTTTTTTCTTATTTTCCTTGTTGTTTTGATATCCTTCACACAACCAACAATCTCCCACTTGAAGGATGATCTAAACACAACCTTCGCCAACCCGTCACTATGTTTCTTTAACAACCCACAATAACTCCAGATTAGCTGATTACCAACTCTTTTTGATACCGCCGGATGAGACACCAGAATCACGCCGCACTTCATTCGATAACCTTGGAACAAGTGAAGTCTTTCGACACCAAAAAAACCGCTGACCGATAATCCAATCTCTTAGTTACTAGCTTGGGCCATCTCGGTTTCTATCGCCACCATCTTCTAACACGAAGATCATCTTCTTACACTAGAAGACCAATTGAAGTATGCGACACTTCAAATATAGGATTCTTCATGAGACTACACCGCCTCACCAATCATTCTAGATATGTCCAATCCCGAACACACATGTCAATGATTACCCTCGTACAGGATTTCACCTTCTATCAATGATTTCCTTCACCAACAAAAAAGGAACTCTAACAGACGCCTTTGTAGACTCTTCTTCAAGATACCCTAGTGAGAACGTCACCACCACCTTGAAGTCTACTAACTTTTCAACTTTCCGCTTCCTCGCTGGTACACTGACTTTCTCATAGCTATGAATTTCACAAACTCATATTCTCATCCCAAGCACGCTCCCACTGTACAAGTAAGAAACAAATTGCGGCTACTCGAGAAGAAACTTGGTTCGTACCACCAGTCAGTCGCAAATTTCTTTGTCATCGGAGAGTAAAACAAGTACTTGAAGCCCTAGTGTTACCCGGAATCATCACACTAATCTTGAGAACTTTGGAGAACAACGTCGCATAATTATCCCCATCACTCTACTAGTTGACTAACTCCCACTAGCTCGATAACTTCCGTCGATTACTAAACTCAACCGAGTTCCCGACACCCTCAACGATCCTAGAAAGCTCAAGTTCCATCAAATTCCAATCATCTTGAAATATCCGACCATACACTTAGTCACACAGTTTCATAACACGCAAGCAACAAACTTCCTCGATAACTCCCACTGTTGACTTCAACTCGATGCATCTTGTTCGTTATCCAACTGCTCTAACCCGAGATAAAAACAACCTCCTGAGCTCCCATAACAAACCAGCATCTTTGAAAACACAAGTCATATCGCTTGAAGTTTCACGAGACAAAAAAACCTTCTCGCACTCGCGTCATCAAACCCGAAAAAGTTCAACCCTGAAACAGCCCAAATTCGAAAAATCATAACTGAAAATCCAACTGTCCGATCAACCTCGAATGTTTGCCACAACTAGATCTGTGTGTGTAGAACCACCAGCCCAAACCACTATCGCTTCTAGTCTTCTTGTGATCTACATGTTAGCCTTCTATGTATCATTCAATTCGATCCAACGGTAGACGAACCCACAATTAATTTTCTCGCACAGCTGCGCAAACAAACCCCAAAAGGGTCTGCAAAATTTGAAAAAATATAACTCCAAATTGAACGGTCCGATCGCTATGATTTTTGGATATGATTTAGACCTACATGTCTACCACCTACAGAAAAAATTTCAAGACTATCCGACGGTTAACGAGCCCTACATGAATTTTCGACCACAGCTCTGCAATTAAACTCTAAACCGAGTTACTGCAACTTCGGAATATTTTATCTCCAAATCCAACCGTCTGATCACTCTCAAAATTGGTACACAACCAGATTTATGAGTCTTCCACCTACGGTTAAAATATCATGGAGATCCAACGGTTAACGAAATCGCTACGAATTTTCTACCACAGCTGCGCCAGAATTCCGAATTTCGAAAAATCTCTCTTCTACAACAAAACCTATCGATTCGACCACCGACCCCGTTACCACCGCGAACCACCACGATAACCTATTATAATCATAGACCAATTTTAATAGATTATCTCATGAGTACATAGACATACTCATGAGTTCTTCGCGATCTTCTAACAACTAAGCCCTTTGATCTCGATACATGTTGTACAAAACTCGTCGTTCATTCACCATGCTTTCAAATCGCCATCGCTCCCACTCGAAACCTGGCTCTGATACCACTTGTTAGGATTTTATGGGACCCAAACAAGACCGGTGATTTAAACCAATCACCAAACCCACAACGACAAACGATAAAATAAAGCATGAAACGATAAATAAACGAAACGATATTTAACGTGGTTATATCACAACTCCAAAACACGGAGAAGGGTTTACTCCACGGGCGCAAACCAGATATCTTTCACTATAATTTTCGTGCACACATGTTAGGGTTACAATGAGATGTTTATATAGGCAAGGAAACAACTTAGGGGAAAAAGAAAACTTGATTCTAGAATTATCAGCCGATCAGGCTATAGCCGCGCCGCGCCAAGGAAGGGCCGCGCCGCGCTTCCACTGCAAAATCCAAATCAGCCTTTTTTTTCTTCTTTTCCTTGTTGTTTTGATATCCTTCACACAACCAACAGGTAATTTATTATACCATATGGATAACAAAAATAAATCTTTTCCCTGAATTTGTTGGAAGCCAAAGGTGAAATCGCCCGAAGATGAGATCCATGATCTGATGTTATCGTCAGTTGCTGTGAGGGATGAACCAACTGGTACGGAACCATTTGATTGTTGAGCTATAGCTGGAAAGGTAGAAAAGTAATTAAAAGAAAATAATACTATAGGACACTGGACATTGCAACTTGCTAATTTTTTAAAATTTTAACCTGGGTATTCAAACGGTCAACTTGACTAATCCCAGGGCGACTACTCGCTACGCGAGCAGCCCGGAGTCATTGCAGGCGAACCTCCGTGGCCATGAGTGGATAACTGTAGGTGCTTGGAATCGAACCCATGACCTTTACTATGGAAGGCCAGGGTCATAATCATTCAACCACCACACTCATGGTTTGCAACTTGCTAATATGATGTGGAAAACAAGAAACTTTAATGATCCTGGTTAATTAAAAAAAGAAATGTCACTGACTCACGGTTACAACTTACAAGTCAACAGAAGGACATTTGCAAGTCGTGTCAAACTTTAATGATCCAGGAAATTTCCACACGGAGTTACTAAAATAATGTTTCTATCGACATCAAAAACCATTTCAATTGACATAAAATAACACTGTAAATTACACTAAAAATGACACTGAAATACATTTTTACCTGTTATCATCCCACTGAAAGTTAAAACTCTCTTCAAACTATTGTTTTACTTTTCATAGATGGGAGCGTTGGAATCGGGCATGGCGTAAAAAGTGTTAGCGAATATAGATTGCCTTTGCCCGTTATGGAAGTTTAGGATAAACAATACCATTTAGTAATTAAAGATTATTTTTTTATGGGTTCGGGTCCTGGTCCATCTCCAGGGATGGTATTGATTAATTAGGTAATCTCCAAGCACGAAAATGGATATTATTTTTCTGCTAACAAAGAATAAGATGTATTGACTGATAGATTTGAATATTCAAACATGAAACAGAGACTGATTGTAAATATTCTATATACATATACATTAATTAAAAAATTCTGGAAGTGTTGTCCTAGGTTATTTGAAAATATTAATAACATTATCATTCTGTTGTTATAATAGCTGTAATGAAAGTGACGTGATCCTATGATGACTGTTTGAATATAAATTAGTTTGTATCATAGTGACCTTATGTGATTGTTCCTTTGATAACAGCAGGCTTTACTGACTGCTCTTGCAAAGACCCTTGTAGGATCGTGTAAACAGGATTAAAAGATCTTAGATTCAATAACGAGTGCGAAAAATTTAGTTATTGAGTTTTATACTCAAAACTCAATGAAAACATTTGATCTTAATGATAAAATTGACTTAGATATGTTAAAGATCGACTATATTGAATGCTAGAACACCAGAAAATCGGATTGTACGTGTAGAATAGGCTAGGATACGTAACCCTAACAATGAACCCGAAATACTCATTAAATACACACAGCACGTTGCAACCGTGCGGTTGTACGTTGCAACCGTGCGGTTGCACCTTGCAACGGTGCGGTTGCATGTTCTAACCGTACGGTTGCATCCTGTAAACCGTGCGGTTGCACACCAGCAGAGAAAGCTAAACGATTAAGCTTATTAACATGATCATAATGAACTCGGGGACTAATTATGCACCAACAAACTCCCCATAGGACCCAGTTCATTATCTAAAATCACAAACTGTACTTTCCCTGCAATACAACTAAACACACAGTCAAACACATTCAACAATATAAAAATTAAAACATTAAAATCAAGTTATTACAACCAAATCGAACTCAATCCAAAAGAAAACGTTCAAGTTCACAGTTCATGAAAACAAGAGCATAAGATAGACATTAAGCATGGATATCATAAGCATAACAAGTTAATCTAATCATATTCAAACATCCTAGTCCATCAATTTCATAATTTACATACCATCATGCCATAATCAAAAGACAGAGTTACCAATATTACACAAACAAAGTTTCATCAAAAGATCACCAAAAGACAATCAACATCAAATACACATTTAGGCTGCATACAAGACCTCAGCTTCCACCTCTTCCACATCTGTTGGATGCACCAACTCATCATCATCATCAAAGAAATTGTTCAGCAGAAACCCATAAGGCAAACCTCGATCAGCAGACACACGCAGACCTACCATCTTTTTCGCTACAACATAAGCAAAGTTGAAAGGAATTTGACTAATCAAACACATTAACATTAGAACTTCAGTCACAGTCAGCTCTAAATCATCCTCATCTCTAAACATAACATTTCTCTTGATGACTCTCATCATCTGTCTGTATTCATCCAGAATGTTTTCCTCTCGAATGATTACTGGCCCGCTTCTTGGCCACTTGAACCCAGATTTACACAAGCCAGAGACAAACCCAAAAGAAGAAAACAAGTTACATGTTGCAGAACTTCTTAGAGCAGTGTTTATATCCTTACTCATGCTAAAGAACTTAAAATCACCATCTGGAATATCTAGTATCTCAGCAAACTCTTCTAAAGTCCAGTCGTAGGGATACCCAAACATATTCAGGTGAATACTTTTCACTTTTCTCTCGTTAAACTCAAAGTTTGTATAAAACTCCCTAATGAGCTTAGGGTAATAAATTCTATCTCTATGAATAAATGCTCCAGCACTTATCCCTCTCCAGTAAGCAGTAAACCCTGGTTGAGCTCTCACATGACACACAGTAAGGATAGCACGACCAGCAATCAAATTTCTTTGTTGTGTGATAGCACTCTCAGTTTCACTCTGAGACACCCTGCGCGATGCTCTGCTTGCCATAGAAATGAACTATAACACACAAACCTTAAAGATTGTTAAAGCAACACATTGAACTAACAATTCAAATTAAACAAAAACTGATTAATATGTGAACTTTGAATCTGCTGTGCAACCGTGCGGATGCACAGAATAATACTCGATTGCAAGCACAACCATGCGGTTGCAAGGTGCAACCGTGCGGTTGCATTCATCCGAACTGTTAGGGTTTTCAAAAACCCAAATCCACCAAAACGAGTATTGATCATCAAGTAAATCATTGTAATAGCAACTAATACCTCAGATTAACATGTTTAAAACAACAATTTTAGTTAAAACACATTAATACTCCCTGTATTGATCTTAAGTTCATGAAAAATAAAAACTAATTAAAACAAGAGATTTAATGGATGAAATAGAACCTGTTATAGATGAAATTGATGAGAAACACAAGTAGAATCGGAAAAACGAGATCAAAAGCTCCCCTTAACACTTTGCAATTTTTGAAGAATTTAACACTTAACCAAATGAGAGCACAAGCAACCCACGGTTCTGAGTTTGGGTATTTATACCCATCATGCAACCGTGCGATTGGAGGGTTGTATCCGGCCCAATATTATGTAACAGTGCGGGTGCAATATGTATCCGTGCGGTTAGATTTTAAGTCCAAAAACCCCTCAAATTACACTTATCCGGGCGGTTACATGGTGTAACCGTGCGGTTGCATTGTGTAACCGTCCGGTTGCAAAAAAACATTATCATTTTAATTTTCCAATTCTCGTTTATCTAACGTTAATTCTCAACCAATTCAACTCACTTATGTAAACTAGTCCATAAAATCTCAACTTTACTCATCTTTTCCAGATCCAAAAGCATTTTAACCTAAGTCAAATAAATTAATACCCGACTTAATAAACTTTTCGTTTTACGGATCTCTTCCACTACCACTTACACACTTGCTTACTCCCCCTCGTCCACACATACAGAGTTTATGAAGTAACTACCAAATGATATGCAAAATATACAGTATGAAACATGCAAAAGCATTAAAACACACTAAATCTTTTGTCTTTTTCATTTTATAATGCAAATTATGGAAAAATAAAATAATGCATGCATATACATTATGATGAATTAAATCAATAAACTAGCATGGTGAATATCACAAGTATGAAAACAGATTATACTATCAAGAATAAAACTACACAGCTAAAATAGCATAAACACATATTTTTGTGAGAAGATGAATTAATCAACATTTTTCTTGGGATCAGAACTGAACTATGTTTTGCAAATTTTCACATCGTTAAATTCATTCATTCAGAACTTTTTGTTCCAAAATATATTTTCAAGTATTAACACTTTCAGTCTTTGAATATCAATAAACTTATTAGACTTTCCTCCCAGACTTTTTGAAAATCACTTGCGCACATGGATAAGTAATCTTAAACTTAGTCATCACTTAAGATCGCACAAATTTTTTAGGTAGTCAATTGAGCACAATAAATTGAAGCTGTCCGCTATCACCTCAATGTACTTTCGATTAGATTGAACAGGAACATCTCACGATGTTTCTAGCAACCCTGTCAGCCATGAGCTTCTACCTTAAACTTATACCTTTCGATTCAGAAGGCTTTGTTTATCTCAATTTTATTGCATACTCCGTAAGAACACAGTTATCAGTCGCTATAAACCCCATGCTTGAGTGGAAATCTAATAATGATGGAATGATAAGATGATTTTGGGGGTGATGGAATTCTAAGTCAGAATACCCTCTAGAAGATATCCCCAGCTATATAGATCAATCGGCATAACCCATATTACAGACAACAGATGAAACGTCCCTTTAAATGATACGCAAAATCCTGCTAAAATTATGATTTCCAGGATAGACAGAATGATTTGAGTTTTCTAGATCTGAAACTCTGGCACTTCTCCCCCTCTAATATAGATAACTTAAATAGTTCTGATCAGCATAGCATTTGATCATCTTTCACATGTAGACTTTATATTTTTGATAGACACGAAGTCTAAACTTGTATAGCACGAATTCTTTGTATTTGATGTGGTGCATCATTTTAATTTCATCTAAATCATATATACATTAATAAATAACCAATAACATAATCCACACAATATTTTTTATTTTTTGGATTTTCTGATTTTGCTCTTTTGCCTTTGCAAACATAAACATAAATGAAAACAAACTTAAAATAAATAAATACAACTTTGATGATGATGCACCACACTTAGAAATGAACCACACTGTAACTTTAATCTTTGGCGTTGAAGCAGTCTCCTTTAATAACTTTCTCAAATCGATGGAATGTCTGTGATATAGAATTGCACTTTTCGACCCGTTCATAGTGAGAACACCCCCCTTTGGATAACTGACTATCCTAAGGCATTTCGGCCCAAGCAATAAAGGTAAATAGAAATTGGTATATGTTCAAACAGAGTAAACTCACCTTGGGGACTTACTTGGCAATCCTTCACTAGAGTATAAATCGTAGTAGGGGAAACCTCAACCGTCTGTTGAATCCCTGAACAATCGTTTCTCAATACATTCTCAGTGATAGGTAGGTGACTACCGTCAACCGCTGTAAACCTTTCCACTATTTCCTTGCCAAGATTATTTACTTTATGCCCAAGTGATCCTCTCATTCCAAAATTCAATCCTCAGAATTTATCAACATTCATTAACTAATCATGTACTACTTACTTTATACGCAGAACGATTAACATGCACGTTCAGTAATACAGTCATTTCCCATTTTCACATAGCAACTTCTCATTTTCTGATTTTTCTGATTTTTATGGCTTTTTCATTTTTCACTATTTTTGTATTTTCTGATGAAGCAAATTTTCTCAACTATTCTACTTAACAGAAAGCAAATAAACACAATCTTTTTGCTTTTTCAAATGCATAGCAGAAAATAAAATGAACATGCAAAGCAGAAAATAAACTAAGTAACATGCAAAAATGATGCAAAATGCTAATATACAAAAGATACAGAATGGATGGTTACTTCAATAGCTCCCTGTCGGACACAACCTCCACCCTATCTTTCACTCCTAACACATTTAACAGGAATAGGAAACGAGGTCGGTCGAAAGCTTTCGTAAATAAGTCAGCCCTTTGGGTTGTTGTACCTATTTGTAGGACATCTATTAGTTTCTTTTCATAACAGTCCCTAATGAAATGGTACTTGATCCCTATGTATTTGGTCTTAAAATGATTAAGAGGATTCTTAGTAACAACAATAGCAGCAGTATTATCAACATATATAGGAGTGTTAGAAATTTGCAAACCGTAGTCCCGAAGTTGTTGTTGAATCCAGACAACCTGAGAAGTACAACTTGATACTGCAATATATTCAGCCTCACACGTTGATTGTGCGACTGCCGTTTGTTTCTTACACTGTCAACTTATCAACCTACTACCTAGAAACTGACAACCACCAGAGGTTGATTTGAAGTCCCTCTTACAACCCCCATAATCAGAATCGCTAAATGCCGTTAGATCAAACCCATCCTTTCTTGGATACCATAAGCTCAAACTTGGAGTTCCCTTTAGATAACACATGATCTTCTTTGCTGCTAACATATGATTCACATTCGGTTGTGCCTGATAACGAGCACACAAACAAGTAGCGACCATGATATCTGGGCGAGACGCTGTAAGATACATTAAAGAACCAATAATAGCCCTATATAGAGTCGGATTGACTTTCGAACCTGTATTTTCTGGTGTAATCCCATGATTCACCGACAGAGGATTCTTGGCAATTCGTTCACCTTCTATCTTGAACCGGCTCAAGATGTCAGCTACATACTTTGATTGATGTAGAAAAATGCCCTTTTCAGTTTGGTCAACCTGCAACCCTAAAAATAAATTAATGGCCCCTAGTGAACTCATCTTAAATCGTTTTTGCATTACGTCCTGAAGCTCATCAACCATTTTTTGATCGGTTGACCCAAAGATGATATCGTCCACATATACTTGTACCAGTATAATGTCGTCCCCCCTTTCCTTAATAAATAGGGTCTGATCAATGACCCCTCGTCTAAAACCATTCTCTATCATATAGTTTGACATAGTAGCATACCAAGCTCTCGGGGCTTGGTGAAGACCATAAAGCGCCTTTTCTAAGAGATACACCTTCTCTGGATGATGTGGATCAACAAAACCCGGTGGCTAAGTCACATACACAGTTTCTTGAAGAGTACCATATAAAAACGCACTCTTAACATCCATCTGAAACACTTTAAAACCTTTCCACAAAGCAAATGCCAAAAACATCCGTATCGCCTCAAGTCTGGCAACCGGAGCATATAACTCATCATAATCAACTTCTGGAATTTGTTGATAACCCCGAACAACCAATCTTGCTTTGTTTCGGATCATGATACCTTGATCATCTGTCTTATTCTTCAATACCCACTTCAGGCCATACGGCTTACAACCTGTAGGCGGTATTACCAATCTCCAAACACCCAAGTGATTAAACTATTGAAGTTCTTCCTGCATGGATGAAACCCACTCATCATACTGCAAAGCATCTTTGACGTCTTCAGGTTCGATTTTCGATACAAAAGTACAGTACGCATTCCTGAAGATTCTTCTGGTCTGATTCAATTCAGTATAAAAGGCAGTAACAACATTTGCAGAGGGTGTTACACGCTCATCTGAAGCAGAAGATTCACCTGTATTAGCCCCTGAAACACCTGCAGGGTTAATTACATAATCATCAAAATGTTTAGGAAAGATACTGAACGGCTAGACCGTCGTAGTTCGCCTGTTTCAGTGGTATCATCTGTATTAGTTTGTAAAGGATCCACAATAACTATTTGTATAGGTTCCTCATGTTGAATCGATTCCTCCAACACAGTTCTATTCGGTTCCTCCACTACTAAGTCCTCGTATACTTCATCTAGATAAACTTCCTCCCCCTCAGACTGTAAGGTCGATTCTTCTAATGCCGAAACTGAATCGCCTGAGTCCGAGTCATCATCATTAGACCTTGTTACTGGTGCTATAATATCAGTTGCCTTAGGTACTTGAGATTGCACATGCACATCAGACATACGTTCAGTAGAGAGACGCATGTTATACATCATTTGTACATCTATCTCTTCTTCATCAGAGTCATCCTCAGGAAGATTGAATGAATCAAACAACTTATCATAATCAAACTGCCACGTGTACCCTTTACCAGATGGGATTGCTGCATGTCTTTGAATATCAATTTCGGTACATTCTTCAACACACCGCGATTCCAAATTATAAACTCGTTTGCACGCATTTCCATAACCCAAGAACCTACCTGTAACAGCTTTCGGATTAAATTTCTCACCTGTATCTCTAACCATTATAATACAAAGAGAACCAAACGGTTCGAGATGTTTAATGTGAGGTGTTCTTTTCAGTAGCAGCTCATAACATGTCTTGCCGTGACGTTTCACAACAAGCACTCTATTCATCGTATAGCACGCATTCAAGACTGCCTCACTCCAAAAGGTAACTGGTAATTCTGAGTCAGCCAGCATGGTCCTAGCAGTCTCAATTAGAGTACGATTCTTTCTTTCGTCAACAGCATTCATCTGAGGAGTATAAGGTGAACTGAATTGTTGTTGAATTCCTCTTTCATTACAATACTCTTCCATTTTCTTATTTTTAAACTTTATCCCATTATCTGTTCGGATCCTACGAACCCTCAATTTATACAACGTTTCAAGCCTCGTGATCAGCAACTTGATTTGTTTAAAAGTATCAGCTTTACTTTTCAGCATCACAACCCACGTAAACCGTGAGTATTCATCAGTAACCACTAAGAAATAGGAGTGTCCAGTTATACTCTTCTTGTTAACTGGACCGAATAGGTCCATATGAAGCATCTCAAGAGGAGTATCAATGGAATGATGTTTCTTAGCCTTGTGTGGTTTCTTAGCTTGCTTCCTCTTCTTACACGGCACATAACCATCAGGATCATGAAACCCTTTAACATTTACCCCTTCCACCAAACGATTGTGAACTAAATGGTTCATTTTCCTGAAACTCAAATGACCCATCCTTTTCATAACATAGACTCATGTTCAGAAGCTTTGGACACAAAAGCCTGATGTCCCATAGTTGCGTTCACATAAGCCTTCGACATATCCAAAATGTACAAGTCTTGACATCTTGGTGCCGTCATAAGAATCATATCATCAGGAACTTTATAATCTTTCCTCATGAAGTAACACTGTTGTTCATCAAATAAAACTTTGTGCCTCTTGTCACACACTTGAGAGACAGACAGCAGATTGTTCGACATTTCCTTCACATAGCTCACTTTGTCAAAACTGACCGATGAATTTGAAATCATCCCTTGTGCAGTTATAAACCCTCCTTGATCACCAGCAAAAGAAACATGTCCACCCTTAATAGATTTAACATCATTCAACAGAGACATGTTTCCTGTCATGTGCCTGGACGCCCCACTATTAACAATCCAAGTGTTTGAGGGGGTACCCATGCCTTTTCGGCAATGGGTTTCCCATTTACATTAACAACCATTTCATTTTCCCTGAAAGTGGTGCCCGAACCACAAGTCCCATTAGAACCCTCCTTAGTCACCCACATTTGGCTTTTATATAAGAGTTTTTTAAAATAAACATTATCTTACTTTACCCTTTTACTGTTTGCAGCTTTGGATAGATTCTCATAAATCACATGTTGACTTGACCCTTGTGAGTTAGGTCTAGACGACATCTGATTCTTAGGAGGAGAAGCTGATCGAAATTTTTGAAAACTTTTAGGGGGACTCAGCTCAATCCTCCTTCTGGGTGCTACAAATTGTTTAGAACAATGAACCGCCCTATGACCTCCCAACCCGCAATGTAAACATGTCCACACATTTTCAATATCCTCATCCATAAAATAGGAATTGAAGCTAGGTCTACGAGCAGGTGGAGATCTATTTCTAAAATATCTGGGTGGAGATCTCCTGATTACAGGGGATCTCTCAGAAGTTCTATCAGGAGACCGTTTTGGTGGAGGAACATACTTTGACTGCGAATTTCCAGCAGGTTTCAAGAAGTCCTCCTCCTCAAAATTAGGACCTTTAACAAATTTAATTGGCGATCAGTTCCTAATCTTTATTGGTCTCTGATTTGCCAGTGTGACGTCCTCCAAATAGTGTCTGGAAGAAAACGTCACTAATATCAAATAAACCAACATATTATAATACGAGAACAATACTATATGAGAAAAACAAACTTTATTGAGTACGCAGCGGAAAATAAAATGTCGTTGCAATAATGGAAATTACAATAAAGTAATTGTTTCAAATGCAAGAATAATAAATGCGATATCTCTTGATCCTAAGTCCAAGTAGCATCACATAAGCAGTAAGTAAGAAAGCTTGATCAATCAGTACCCGAGACAAAACATGCTAAAGTGTCAACCAAAAAGGTTGAGTGAAATCATAGGTTTAACAAAAGTAGTTATCGTTGTTTTTAGACCACAAGGTTTAGTTTATAAAGTTGATCTCGAAGGGACCAAAAAGTTATGCCAGTTCTTGATATTTAGACTAAACATTCAAGTTTGGCCCAATGACAAGTGTGTCTATACTTGTCGATTTAATTTCATTATTAAGTAATACAATGACTTGGTCAAATTTATCGGGGACGTTACTCCCGATATGCCTACCCCCAATAATTAAGAATGCATTTAACGAGCAATTAAAAATATCACTGTAGGGACTTAGTCGGACATAGCCGGGTATAGCATAGTTTAGCAATTGGTACTTGTGTCTAAATTGTAAAAAGTAAAAGTAGCATGTGTCTCACCCCAAGTAAGTTAAAATAAATTGCGCAATAGTAAGAAGGGGCTATGAATTCACCTTAGTAAGCAAGAGAAGAGTTGTTATTCCTTGGAATAGAAAGTTTGGATGAACGTAAGCAGAAAGTCAACCTATTGACATTTACGAGTAGTTAAATGTTTTGCCCAAATTAAGTTTAAGTATGAAAGTGTTTTAAGTATAGTTTGTTTTACTAAGTTTCCATTCCTAGTAAGTTTCCACTTTTAGAAAGTTTTCATTTTTAGAAGTTTCCACTTTTAGAAAGTTTCTATTTTAAGAGTATGTCCATATTAGATATACTTCCAATCATACCCTTTCCCTTCGAATGGCCATTTCAGGTCTTGGGGCTTGAGCTACACGATCCTTTAAATCGGAAAATCCAAACCCTTCTGCCTATAGTTTCGTAGAAACCATTCGTCAAGAAAGTTAAATGATCTATATATATTCAATATGTTTTTAGGTGTTATAATATAAGTAGTATAGTATATGTGTTAATAATAGTATATGTGTAAGTGTTAGTAGTATATAGTAGTATTAGAGTTTCATTAATTAATTAGGTTTAATTAATTAAAGTAGTATTTAATGATTTGGGTTTAGTAAAAAATAAATGTTTAGGGTTTTAATTAATGTAGTAGGGTTTAGGTTTAATTAATTAGGGTTTTAATAAATTAGGATTTTAATTATTTAATGTGTATATGTATATATATATTTCGTATATATGTATATATGTATATATATATATATATATATATATATATATATATATATATATATATATATATATATATATGGCCGAATATATATAAAAAAGAAATATATATATATATATATATATATATATATATATATATATATATATATATATATATATATATATATATATATATATATATATATATATTATTTTTATTTTTTTACAAATAGGCATGGTGTATCTATTTATGGTATGTACATATCTTGTTACCTTTTTTAATCATTAACAAATCTCCTAACAATTATCCAGGGTTTAAAGATCAAACATAATCTAGTATGAATATGATTATGAATGTAAACATGAATTGAAAGTAAGATTTAAGAGTTTTGGATCTAGGTTTTTACCTTGATGAAGATCTATGAAGATTAACAAGAAAAAGTTGAAGAACACTTGAAGATGATGATCAAAACCCTTGAAGATCGAAGAACACCTTGAAGATCTTTGAAGAACGCTAAGAACACGACGAACAAACTTGAAGATCACTTGAAGATCTTGAAGATTTTCGATGGTGGTGGTGGTGATTTCGGTTTTTGGTCAAAAATAGGGAGAGAGGGGAGAGATTTGAGAGAGAGATTTGTGATTGTGATTTGGTACATGTTTAGCTCTAGCCTAGGTCTCTATTTATAGGGAGGACTAGAGGATTCTAGAATTAGATTAAGATTAGGTTTTACTTAGGGAACAAGTTAGACTTGGAGAGGAATTAATGGGAGTTGCTTGGGCCGAATTTTGGGAGGGGCAAAAGGGTAATTTTTCCATCTTAAAATCGGCTAGGGTTTTAGGGAGTAGGGTGGAACTTTTTCACTTTAGTCCTTGTACTTTAAATTAACTTAAATGGTTCCTTAATTATCCAAGTTTAATTATTTAAGTGTACTAAGTTTGAGGGTATTCATTTTTTTCACAAAAGTTTATTAACTCATTATTTTATCTTTTATTAACTTGTCAATTATTACACAAAGTTAATGTAACGACCCGAAGAAATCGTCATTGACGGCGCCGTTAACTTAGGTCCCGTTGCGTGGTCATAGTCCCTATATGAGACACGTTTGACCAAAATTATGTCGCATTCATTTGAAACATGCATGACTTGCAAAGTTTAGTTTACCAACCGGATCGACAACAAGTTTAAGTTTACAAAAGTAGTGATGTATAAATGAAATAACTTACGACATAATAAGTTTAAAATCACAGTTGCTATAAATAGCGTATGCATATAATCAATATGTTTAAGTTTGAATCCAAAAGTGCTATCGCTAGCGTATGCATGTATGCTTGACTCCAAGCAAGTAATCAAAGTGTGCGGAAGCATGTATCAAGTAGCCAAGTATAAACCTGAGAAAACATATAGAAAACTGTCAACGAAAAACGTTGGTGAAATCATAGGTGTTTGTAAACGTTGTTTTTGAACCACAAGATTTTTGTATTTCCATAACGTTGATTATCTAAATCGTTTGCATTCCAAAAGTTTGTTCGCGAGCACCCAATTATCAAGACTTAACGTTTCCTTCCATAGAACCCCATCACAATAGTGTTAGAACATACACTATTTCTCGAAAATATATTTTATCCGTAGACAGTAGCGAACCGTCCGTAATGAGGGTTTGTCAAACCCGTATGGCCACACAATATAAGTTCTCGCTTACACCCTGCAAGTGTAACTAATGATAATCGAATTGAGGATTTTTGTTCTAACTCGCTGTGGAATGTTTGTTTTCTTGTACTTGTGTTCAAAGTATAAAAGTATGTAGTATAAAACTGTATATGTTTCTCATCCCATGATTTAAAAGTATAAATGTTGTTGAAAGATGGGACTATGATCTCACCTCGAGTGCACGAGTATAAATGTACTTCACAAAGTAAACGTGTGCATGAAAGTTGCTTAGTCTTGACCTAAACAAGTAAGTTGTATCAATTAACCGGTTACGACACAAGGTCGGGCGAAATGTGTTCGATTAGTCCTATGGCTCGTTACGACTCGAATAGTATATCATGTGAATCATGTTGTCAAGTGAAATGTCCCGTTCTTATTGATTAAAAACGTTCCATATTAATTGATTTCATTGCGAGGTTTTGACCTCTATATGAGACGTTTTTCAAAGAATGCATTCATTTTTAAAACAAACCATAACCTTTATTTCATAAATAAAGGTTCAAAAAGCTTTACGTAGATTATCAAATAATGATAATCTAAAATATCCTGTTTACACACGACCATTACATAATGGTTTACAATACAAATATGTTACTTCGAAATCAGTTTCTTGAATACAGTTTTTACACAATATCATACAAACATGGACTCCAAATCTTGTCCTTATTTTAGTATGCAACAGCGGAAGCTCTTAGTATTCACCTGAGAATAAACATGCTTTAAACGTCAACAAAAATGTTTGTGAGTTATAGGTTTAACCTATATATATCAAATCGTAACAATAGACCACAAGATTTCATATTTCAATACACATCCCATACATAGAGATAAAAATTATTCATATGGTGAACACCTGGTAATCGACATTAACAATATGCATATATGAATATCCCCATCATTCCGGGATCCTCCTTCGGACATGATATAAATTTCGAAGTACTAAAGCATCCGGTACTTTGGATGGGGCTTGTTGGGCCCGATAGATCTATCTTTAGGATTCGCGTCAATTAGGGTGTCTGTTCCCTAATTCTTAGATTACCAGACTTAATAAAAAGGGGCATATTCGATTTCGATAATTCAACCATAGAATGTAGTTTCACGTATTTGTGTCTATTTTGTAAATCATTTATAAAACCTGCATGTATTCTCATCCCAAAAATATTAGATTTTAAAAGTGGGACTATAACTCACTTTCACAGATTTTTACTTCGTCGGGAAGTAAGACTTGGCCACTGGTTGATTCACGAACCTATAACAATATATACATATATATCAAAGTATGTTCAAAATATATTTACAACACTTTTAATATATTTTGATGTTTTAAGTTTATTAAGTCAGCTGTCCTAGTTAGTAACCTACAACTAGTTGTCCACAGTTAGATGTACAGAAATAAATCGATATATATTATCTTGAATCAATCCACGACCCAGTGTATACGTATCTCAGTATTGATCACAACTCAAACTATATATATTTTGGAATCAACCTCAACCCTGTATAGCTAACTCCAACATTTACATATAGAGTGTCTATGGTTGTTCCGAAATATATATAGATGTGTCGACATGATAGGTTGAAACATTGTATACGTGTCTATGGTATCTCAAGATTACATTATATACAATACAAGTTGATTAAGTTATGGTTGGAATAGATTTGTTACCAATTTTCACGTAGCTAAAATGAGAAAAATTATCCAATCTTGTTTTACCCATAACTTCTTCATTTTAAATCCGTTTTGAGTGAATCAAATTGCTATGGTTTCATATTGAACTCTATTTTATGAATCTAAACAGAAAAAGTATAGGTTTATAGTCGGAAAATTAAGTTACAAGTCATTTTTGTAAAGGTAGTCATTTCAGTCGAAAGAACGACGTCTAGATGACCATTTTAGAAAACATACTTCCACTTTGAGTTTAACCATGATTTTTGGATATAGTTTCATGTTCATAATAAAAATCATTTTCCCAGAAGAACAACTTTTAAATCAAAGTTTATCATAGTTTTTAATTAACTAACCCAAAACAGCCCGCGGTGTTACTACGACGGCGTATGTCCGGTTTTACAGTGTTCTTCGTGTTTCCAGGTTTTAAATCATTAAGTTAGCATATCATATAGATATAGAACATGTGTATAGTTGATTTTAAAAGTGTAGTTAGAAGGATTAACTTTATTTGCGAACAAGTTTAGAATTAACTAAACTATGTTCTAGTGATTACTAGTTTACCACTTCGAATATGATAGCTTTTTATGTATGAATCGAATGATGTTATGAACATCATTACTACCTTAAGTTCCTTGTATAAACCTACTGGAAAAGAGAAAAATGGATCTAGCTTCAACGGATCCTTGGATGGCTCGAAGTTCTTGAAGCAGAATCATGACACGAAAACAAGTTCAAGTAAGATCATCACTTGAAATAAGATTGTTATAGTTATAGAAATTGAACCAAAGTTTGAATATGATTATTACCTTGTATTAGAATGATAACCTACTGTAAGAAACAAAGATTTTTTGAGGTTGAATGATCACCTTACAAGATTGGAAGTGAGCTAGCAAACTTGAAAGTATTCTTGATTTTATGTAACTAGAACTTGTAGAATTTATGAAGAACACTTAGAACTTGAAGATAGAACTTGAGAGAGATCAATTAGATGAAGAAAATTGAAGAATGAAAGTGTTTGTAGGTGTTTTTGGTCGTTGGTGTATGGATTAGATATAAAGGATATGTAATTTTGTTTTCATGTAAATAAGTCATGAATGATTACTCATATTTTTGTAATTTTATGAGATATTTCATGCTAGTTGCCAAATGATGGTTACCACATGTGTTAGGTGACTCACATGGGCTGCTAAGAGCTGATCATTGGAGTGTATATACCAATAGTACATACATCTAAAAGCTGTGTATTGTACGAGTACGAATACGGGTGTATACGAGTAGAATTGTTGATGAAACTAAACGAGGATGTAATTGTAAGCATTTTTGTTAAGTAGAAGTATTTTGATAAGTGTCTTGAAGTCTTTAAAAAGTGTATGAATACATATTAAAACACTACATGTATATACATTTTAACTGAGTCGTTAAGTCATCGTTAGTCGTTACATGTAAATGTTGTTTTGAAACTTTTAGGTTAACGATCTTGTTGAATGTTGTTAACCCATTGTTTATTATAATAAATGAGATGTTAAATTGTTATATTATCATGATATTATGATATATAATATATCTTAGTATGATATATATACAGTTAAATGTCGTTACAACGATAATCGTTACATATATGTCTCGTTTCGAAATCATTAAGTTAGTAGTCTTATTTTTACATATGTATTTCATTGTTAATACACTTAATAATATATTTACTTATCATTTAACATAATTAACCAAGTGTATCAATATCTTAATATGATTCATATGTGCCTAGTAAGACGTTGTTATAACGATAATCGTTATATATATCGTTTTCGAGTTTCTTAAATTAATAGTCTCATTTTTATGTATATAACTCATTGTTAAAATACCTAATGAGATACATACTTATAATAAAATCATGTTAACTATATATATAACTATATATATGTCATCGTATAGTTTTTACAAGTTTTAACGTTCGTGAATCACCGGTCAACATGGGTGGTCAATTGTCTATATGAAACCTATTTCAATTAATCAAGTCTTAACAAGTTTGATTGCTTAACATGTTGGAAACACTTAATCATGTAAATAACAATTTCATTTAATATATATATAAACATGGAAAAGTTCGGGTCACTACAGTACCTACCCGTAAAATAAATTTCGTCCCGAAATTTTAAGCAGTTGGAGGTGTTGACGTATCTTCTGGAAATAAATGCGGGTATTTCTTCTTCATTTGATCTTCATGCTCCCAGGTGAACTCGGGTCCTCTACGAGCATTCCATCGAACCTTAACAATCGGTATCTTTTTTGTTTAAGTCTCTTAACCTCACGATCCATTATTTCGACGGGTTCTTCAATGAATTGAAGTTTTTCATTGATTTAGATTTCGTCCAACGGAATAGTGAGATCTTCTTTAGCAAAACATTTCTTCAAATTTGAGACGTGGAAAGTGTTATGTACAGCCGCGAGTTGTTGAGGTAACTCAAGTCGGTAAGCTACTGGTCCGACACGATCAATAATCTTGAATGGTCCAATATACCTTGGATTTAATTTCCCTCGTTTACCAAATCGAACAACGCCTTTCCAAGGTGCAACTTTAAGCATGACCATCTCTCTAATTTCAAATTCTATATCTTTTCTTTTAATGTCAGTGTAGCTCTTTTGTCGACTTTGGGCGGTTTTCAACCGTTGTTGAATTTGGATGATCTTCTTGGTAGTTTATTGTATTATCTCCGGACCCGTAATCTGTCTATCCCCCACTTCACTCCAACAAATCGGAGACCTGCACTTTCTACCATAAAGTGCTTCAAACGGCACCATCTCAATGCTTGAATGGTAGCTGTTGTTGTAGGAAAATTCTGCTAACGGTAGATGTCGATCCCAACTGTTTCTGAAATCAATAACACATACTCGTAGCATGTCTTCAAGCGTTTGTATCGTCCTTTCACTCTGCCCATCAGTTTGTGGATGATAGGCAGTACTCATGTAACAACCCGTCCTTATCCACCTGGACGAAATCATCAACATCTGGTCCCATTGCGATGATCGACTCCAAGTAATGTCCTTATAATGAGCAAATGCACAGCGGAAGACTTAATTTGTACCTGAGAATAACATGCTTTAAAATGTCAACATAAAGTTGGTGAGATATAGGTTTTATTGCTAGCAGCGTTATAACTATGGACCACAAGATTTCATGTTTATACATAATACACTCCTCGTGTATGAAAAGTCGTTGAGCACTTGGTAACCATACTTAACATTTAAATCACAGCAGCATATTCTTAAATAAACCCTACACCGTACCAAGTGTAGTAACGAAACGAAGTACTGTGCAACCGTTTAAAACTGGTTGTCCAGCCCGGTTGGGGTTGTCAGGCCCGATAGATCTATCAACAGGATTCGCGTTTACGCTCCTCACGTAAATATTAGCTACCAAGTATAAAGAAATATGCCATGGTACAACTCAACGTAGAATTTATTTTTGATCACTTGTGTCCATAAAGTAAATCATTTATAAAAAAAACAGCGCATGTATTCTCAGCCCAAAAATATTTAGAGTTTAAAAGGGACAATATACTCACCATACTGTATTTTGTAGTAAAAATACATAACATCATTGAACATGTATAAGATTGGCTTCGGATTCACGAACCTATATCATTTATATTTTAACACATAATATTAATCAACTAAGTTTATAAATTTTATAATGTATTATGATAATAAAGATAATAATACTTATACTGATAAATAAAATGACAATTTCAATAAAAATACTTTTGATAATAATAAAACTAATAATAATAATAATATAAATTATACCTTTGTAATATTAAAAAGAGTTAAACTGCCCGAGACGAGACTCAAACTCACGACCTCCCGCTAACTTGACATTACCCCTAACCATTCCTTCATTTCTTATCTTTTTTTTTTTTTTAATTCTTCCACAAATTTTTTACACCCTTTTATTGATTAGCATAAACCTCATCATCATAATCTCTTCATCGTCTCTTATCATCATAAAATTAGAACATATAACCAATATTTGTAACAGCAACCTTAGAACGTTATAACTGTATCGTCTTTTACGCCATACCTCATATTATCTAATCGTCATTTAATCTTATATCATTATCATAATATTATCACCATCTATCATTATCCATTATCATTAAACCCGTCATTTTCCTAAATCTATCTCTTCATCATAATCATCACCTAATCTCCAATCAATCAACTCTCGGCTCAATCATATACACCAAAAACGTACATCATGTCCCGCTAAACAAAATAATAAGAACATGGTCCAACAATTAAATCAATCATGGCCCAACCCAAAAGGGATCCCTCGGCCCAGCAGTAACCGAAAGTCCAAATCAGAAAATAATACGGTGGCCCAACTATAATTTAGAAACAATAGTCCATTAATAATCTAATCCTAATGCAGATTTCTTGAATACGCTCACTTGTTTCAACTAATCCCACCATTGAGTGGTGGGGTTACCCTCCATTGATTGACAGCACTTAAATAACAATAATATGAGAAAAGAATACGCACAAGAGCCATGCTTTATCATATTATCCATAAATCATTATCATCCATAAAAGAATAGAAACAGCAGAAGACTCTCGCTGGCAAAAAAAAAATAATTGCAGCGACAATAGTGAGTTGCAGGTGAGTCTTCGTTGGGTGTTAAATGATTGTTCGATGGCGGTTGAAACAGAAACATTAAAGTAGCTGCAGCAGTTTACAACGAAAAGGAAAAAAAATATGTAGTTGTAGGTGAATCGTGTTTGAGCTGTGGGGTTTACGGAGGTGGGGTCTTTGTGGAGCCAATCAACACGATTTAATATAGTGAAAGAGGGTTTCGGTTGTCATAAAAAAATGCAATATAAAACAACAAAGTTGTAGCAGCCACAAAGTGGCCACGTAAAGCTGCCTTGCCTCAATTATTTTAGTGGGAATGTCCAAGTAGCCAGCTGTTATGCTCATGACAATTTTATAAAGGCTATGTGAGTGCTTCGATCATAGTAGAGAAAAGAAAAAAAATAAACCGCATAACAGCAACTATTTTCAATGATAATATTGAGTTTGTTGATCGTACAAGAACGGGAATGGAGTTTACAAGCGAAAAGATAAATAACGAGGTAATTGATAGTGGTTCCTGGTTAATGAAGTGTCATGATTTTAGGGTGTTTAAACAAGGTGGGTTCATTCACGAAGAAGAAGAAAGTGAAGAGGTGACGGTTTGAACGCATATAGACAGAAAAACAAGAGTGGTTTCATGATTGTAGGGTGATGAACAATGGTGGTTTGTGATGGCTACGACGCGAAGAAGGATGTGTGTTTAAATGGTGTCGTGATGGTTCATGAGTTGGGTTCTCATATGATAAAAGGTGATTGACATGTAAGGTGATCAATGAATAAAAAAAAATGGTGGTGATTGATTATGGGGTTCGAAGGTGGTGGTTTGGTGATGATATTTTGACAAGAATTAAGAAGACGGAAAGATGAAAGTTCATGTGGGTTTGTTCTTGGCGGTCATAGAAACCGAATAGCAGCAAAAGATAACGATGATGATGATGTTTTAATGGGTCTCGATGTCGGGTTGTTTATTGATCGAAAGGTGGTGGTTTAATGTAAACAAAATAGACGAGGAATAGATGGTGTTGTAGGGTTGAGTTGAAATAAAAAAAAATGGATGATAGTAGTAATAATAAAAGAAAAAAGAGGAGATTAAATGGTGGTTATTGTTCATTGGAAATGGTGGAAGAAAGAAGATGAAGTGTTGGTTCAAAATAAGGGAAATGTCAAGTTGATCATGTGGAAGAATCAAATGGTGATCGTGTGTGAGCTTCTATATGTATATTTATATACATAGATTATGATATAAAATAAGGAAGGATACAAAACAGTGACACAGTAATATCCACTTAAGTCTTCATTTAAATAGTTAGTGGACGAATGAATTTGTTTTACTTTACCGACAGTTCCCCCGAAGATTATATCGTGTCCATTGCTAAACAGTTAACGTATAAAAGTGTTCCTAAAAATCCCAAATTTTTAGATTAAATGTATTTAATCATTTCACTCATTAATTGTTTGAAACCTGCTCAAAAGGGGTCAATAATTATTTAATTTTTGTTCCAATTTGTATGTACGGTGTACCAATATTTAGACTTAACAATGTAAAAATATTTTATTTATTTCCTAAAATTTAATCATATATTATAACAAATAATATATTAAATTATTATTGTATATATATATATATATATATTTAAATATATATGTATCTATTTACAACTAGTTGTTCGTGAATCGTCAGGCATGGTTAAAAGGGTTACTAATTATCCAAATATAGATTTCAGACTTTCTAGACTCAACATTAGGGTTTTTGCTTATCGTGTCGGAAACCTATAGAGATTAAGGTTCAAATTTGGTCGGAAATTTCCGGGTCGTTACAGTACCCACCCGTTAAAGAAATTTCGTCCCCGAAATTTGATAGAGGTTGTCATAAATAACAATAGGAATGTTTTCATGACGAATATGAGGGAATAATAGAGTTTTATCATTATTGGAGGATATGGATAAAACGATTCGATCATGTGAAGCGCACGAGTGAAGCTATCACAATAGAATGAAATGAGTAATATGGAATCGTTTTGACCAATGTCATAGTCATGATAGATTTCCGGATTTTAAGGGAGTTATGGAAAATCTTACATAGTAAGATTTGGTTCTTCGGCGATTTTTAATTTAATGCGGCACATCTGTTTTGATTTCTTTGTCGGATCTTTTACTATAAAACTACGTTCTTCGTTTCCTTATTTCCATATCCCACATCTTTGTTGGGTTTTAACAAGTTTCATAATACTTAGGACATTTTAAGAAACAAATTAAGCGGAAGCATGTAAGTATTACCATTTAGAACTTGTAAACCTTTAACCAATTAAAGTTAACACCCAATTAGGATCAAGTTATGAAACATGCTTACAAACTACAAGCAAATAAAGAGATTATACCTCCTACTAGCTTGTTGATAGATGATGATGAAGATGATGATGAATGGAGCTCCAAAACTATGAAACCTCAAGTAGTTATACCCCAAACTTGTGCACCAACACCCTAGCTTTTGGTTAGGATTTATTTTTACTTGAAATGAACTTGCAAAATTCAAATTATGAACCTCTTTTGGCCACCAAACCCCACGGCACCAGCAGCTAAGTTTTAAGAGAGTTATGCAGTTTTTTTTCAAGTATTTTTGACTTGTTTCACTTGAGAGAATAAGTGCTATACTTGGTAGAAGTGTTAAGCATGCTTATGAGGAGTTGTGAAGTATTAAAAGTAACAAAAACAAGCATGTGAGCCCTTCCTTGGAGTCCAAAAATCTGCCACATATTTGTTTAATAATAATACATGTAAGTTTATAAAAGTTTATAAACTTATTATAAACTTATGTATTATTTTGTTACTTATATATTTTATAAAACCTTTTATAAAATATAACACAATATAATCATTTAAACCCATAAACAATTTTATATAAATTATCCAAATAATTTATCTCAAGTGATAATATTTTAGAAACCCGATTTTCTAAAATCCAAGTGTCGCGTATTTGCTTAATGATCCAATCGTTAAGATCAAATACGTATGAGGTGTCGGTAAGTTTGTTATTGGGTATGACCCGACTTGGATCATATCATATTAGCCACATTAATTTAATATGTCTCTCGGGCATACGAAATACCTTCAATCTCCCACTTGCACGAGAAACATAAGAAATTAATGCAAGTGACGGATACAGCCTAACACACCGTCCATCACCCCTAATATGTTATGACTTTGTGCCATTCAATAACATCATCCCTTTCGAGCTCCCTACTTGAACTGATATATGTAGGTGAATCTTTCATTATTTCCTTTCGTCCTAGATGTCATGTCAAATCCAAGAGATACAGAGTGATCACTCTCTTATAGATTTAACTTTTCAGGCCTTAGACATCTGACTCTCAACGAATAAGAGGGACAAATTCCATCTTGACTACATACGTCCTAGATATACACTTTGTAATATACCTGAGTTCTTCCTTATGTACTACCATGTTTCAGAATAGCGAAGGAAAGAATCAAGGCACAGTACTTGGTGAATATCCGAACCCAATATGTATCTCAGGTCAGAGGATACAATGATATTCGCCTTTACTCAAGATTACATGTGATCAACCACAAAGGCTCTATACAGTAATTCTTGAGAGCGGGTCTTCCAATATTTGTTTCCCACAAATATCTATGAACCTTGGTTGCAACCTTGCCCCACATTCAACCTATGAATGTATACCAATCCGAGTTCATAATAGTCTAAACTTCACACTCGTTCCCACAAATGTGATTGACTACGGAAATTTAGAATAATTGCTTATTCATGGATGAAATATGCAAAATAGGAACATAACTCAAATAAATTAACACCATAGTTATATTAATGAGTTTGAATAATTTCGTTCCGGTACAATACATAAAATAGATCATATCCAATCACTAGAATATCGAAGCCCTAATGCACAAACATGTCCCTCATGTTTTGGCCCATGTAAAAGCTTCGTGAGTGGATCCGCAACATTATGATCTGTATGAACTTTGTGAATACATATCTTTCTTTTTTCAACTTCATCCCTTATGTAGTTGAATCTCCGCTCAATGTGACGAGTCTTTTGATGGGCACGAGGTTCCTTGATTTGAGCAATCGCACCCTCGTTGTCACAAAAGATCTCAAGGGGGTCCTGAATGGAAGGGACCACTCCTAAGTCGTCGATGAATTTCTTCATCCATGCAGCTTCCTGAGCTGCCAGTGAGGCGGCAATGTACTCCGACTCTGTAGTGGATAACGCAACAACCTCCTGTTTCGAACTCTTCCAAGAGACCGCACCACCATTTAACATGAAGACATAACCGGATTGTGATCGAGAGTCATCTCGATCAGTTTGGAAACTCGCATCCACGTAACCTTTTACAGCGAGTTCCTCCTCACCAGACCCATATATTAGAAACATATCTTTAGTCATCCTAAGGTATTTCAATATGCTTTTAACAGTAATCCAATGACTGTTTCCTGGGTTATTCTGGTATCTACTTGTCAAGCTTAGAGCGCATGACACATCCGGTCTAGTACATATCATTGCATACATGATAGACCCAATAGCAGATGCGTATGGGACTTTCTTCATTCTCTCTTGTTCATCTTTCGTGGCAGGACACTGAGATGAACTGAGAACGGTTCCTTTTTGAATAGGTACCAAACCTCTCTTAGAGTTTTCCATCTTGAACCTTTTCAAGATTTTATCAATGTATGTACTTTGACTTAAACCTATCAATCTCTTGGATCTATCCCTATAGATCCCTATCCCCAATATGTATTGTGCATTTCCAAGATCCTTAATGGAGAAGCAACTCTTTAGCCAAGTTTTGACTCCTTGCATTGTGGTAATATCATTCCCAAATAATAATATATCATCCACATATAGTACAAGGAATATGATAGTGCTCCCACTAGCTTTCTTATATACACAAGCTTCATCACCATTTTTAATGAAGACAAATTTCTCGGCTTCCTCATTAAAACGATGATTCCACATTCTAGATGCTTGTTTCAATCCGTAGATTGACTTCTTTAACTTGCATACCCTTTTAGGATATTTTGGATCAACAAAACCTTCAGGCTGAACCATATAGACATCTTCCATAAGATATCCATTTAGGAAAGCGGTTTTGACATCCATTTGCCATATTTCATAGTCGTAGTGAGCAGCAATGGCAAATAATATCCTAATAGACTTTAGCATTGCCACTGGCGAGAAAGTTTCATCATAATCAACCCCTGGAGTTTGAGTGAAACCTTTTGCTACAAGTCTAGCTTTATATGTATCCAAGTTTCCATGTATGTCGGTTTTCATTTTGAAAAGCCATTTGCAATCAACTAGCTTAGAGTTAGGAGGTTGCTCAACAAGTTCCCACACTTGGTTTTCATACATGGATTGCATCTCGGCGTTCATGGCTTCCTGCCATTTATCTTTATCAATTCTTGATAAAGCATCTTGGTAGTTTGTTGGTTCATCCAAATCAACCGTATAGCAACCATCTATGAGAAACCCATATCTCTCAGGAGGATTGCTAATCCTACCAGATCTACGAATGCCTTGTGTATTTTGATCATCCATTTGATCACTATCAACATTTTCATGTTGAGTGCTAGTGTCAACCAATTGTGTATCATCTACTTGATCTTGAACCTCTTCAAGATCTATCTTCCTTTCACTATTTTCTTCCATTAGGAACTTAGTTTCTAGGAATTCCGCTTTCCGAGCAACAAATACCGTTTGCTCGGATGGATCATAGAAGTAATATCCCATGTCATCTTTGGGATATCCTATGAAGATACACTTTGTGGATCGAGCATGTAGCTTATTTGCTACATAACGCTTAGGATAAGCTTCACATCCCCATACTTTCAAGTATGAAAGAGAAGGAGGTTTTCCAAACCACATCTCGTGAGGAGTTCGTTCCACTTTCTTGGTTGGAGCCATATTTAAAATACGAGCCGCGGAGCTTAGACAATAACCCCAAAATGATAGAGGCAACGAGCTTCTTGCCATCATAGATCGAACCATATCCATTAGGGTTCGGTTCCTCCTTTCGGAAACTCCATTAAGTTGGGGTGTTCCGGGTGGAGTAAGTTGTGAGATAATCCCACAACTCCTAAGATGACCTTGGAAAGCATCGCTTAGGTATTCACCTCCTCTATCGGTACGAAGTACCTTAATTGTCTTATTGAGTTGATTTTGTACTTCGTTTTGATATTCCTTGAATGCTTCAAAAGTTTCGTCCTTGTGTCTTAATAAGTAGACATATCCGAAACGACTGAAGTCATCAATGAAAGTAACGAAGTACCTTTCACCATTCCTAGTCATGGGCTTAAAAGGTCCACATACATCCGAATGTATTAATCCTAATAAGTCTTTAGCCCTTTCATTTATCCCTTTGAAAGGCGCTTTAGTCATCTTGCCTTGTAAACAAGATTCACATACATCAAACGAATCCATTTCATTTGATTTCAAAAGTCCATTCTTTTGAAGTGTATGCATTCGGTTCTTGTTTATGTGACCAAGGCGACAATGCCATAAATAGGAATCACTCAAATCCCTTTTGAGTTTCTTGGTGCTTGTATGGTATATTGAGCTACTAGGTAATGTGTCATCATGAACCAATTCATAAATTCCATTTGAAGGTGAAGCCTTGAAATAGAATACATTATCTAAATAAATGTGGATATCATCATTAACAAAATTAGGATTAAAACCACATTGTTTCAAACGGGAAACAGAAATAATGTTTCGACATAAGTCGGGTGCATACAAAACATCATTCAAAATAAGTTCCAAGCCACTTGGAAGTTTTAACACAAAGTCTCCTTGAGCTTTCACTTGCACTTTAGCTCCATTCCCCATGAAGAGACTTGATGTTCCCGTTTGCTTGTTACTTCTTTTGAACCCCTGCAAAGAATTGCAAATATGAGTTCCACATCCCGTGTCTAATACCCATGTATTAGAAGAAGTAATATTAAGCTCAATATATACCACATATATATTACCTGAGGTTTGCCCCACATCCCTCTTTTCCTTCAACTCCTTAAGATAGACCGGACAGTTTTGTTTCCAATGACCCATTTCACCGCAACCGAAACATGGGTCTTCCTTGGGGTTTGCCTTCTCGGCTACCTTTTGTTTCTTAGCCTTGTTGATGGTTGGGGTAACCATCTTCCCCTTCCCTTTGCCTTGATGGGCGGGTCCTTTTCTCTTAGCCACCTTTGGCTTAGAGGTGTTACCTTTGGATCCACCTTGATCGATTGCTAACACGGGTAAAGCCCTTTTACCCATGCTAGTTTCCGCCGTTCTAAGCATACCGTGAAGCTCACCTATGCTCTTATCCATCCCATTCATATTGTAATTAATTACAAATTGATCAAACCTTTTTGATAGGGAGTTAAGGATAAGATCGGTGGCTAACTCATTGGAAATGTTTAGGTTAAGACGGTTAGCACGATCGATAAGGCTTTTCATCTTAAGTACATAAGATGAAACCGATTGGGTATCGTCCATACGACAAGCATGTAGCGCCCGAACCGTTTCGAAGCGCTCGACACGCGCTTGTTGGAGAAACATCTCCTTCAATTGCGTTATCATGTCGTATGCACTATGGTGCTCGAAATCCTTTTGGAGTTCGGGTATCATAGTCCCAAGCATTAAGCATGAGACTTGAAGGGAGTCGTGGCAATACTTATCGTAAGAGGCCATTGCCTCCACATCATTCTCATCCGGTTGATCGGGAATGGGGTCCTCAAGCACATACATTTTATCCTCTTGTTTGAGGACAATCCGAAGATTGCGGAACCAATCCATAAAGTTTGTATGGTTGAGTTTGTCTTTCTCTAAGAGAGACCTTAATGATAGGTGGTTTAGGTTAAGTGGTGCGTTTGGAATGTTGTTGTTGTTATTGGCGGCCATCTACAAAATTAACAAAGTTCGTTTAAGTATCGATTTTAATTTAACATTCAATACCCTTTAAATCAAATTGAATTATTAAATTCTAGAATCCAACGGTAAACCAAAATTCGGTTAGGTGACCTTTATCCCGCAATTTTGATTTAGCTAGGTAGTCAATAAATGACAATTGCAATCCATTTGCAACTTCTAGAGTATGGGATCATGCAATCCTTTTGCATGGCATATTTATCCCATCAACGCCTATTTGTTCCTCATGCTTCGGTGACCCTAAGTTCATGATTCCCAAATCAAGTCGTCCTACTTGTATAGACTTGTAAATTTAACATACATGTGGTTAGGTGACCTTTATCCCACAAGCATGCGAAATTTACCTTAATCATATTAGTTTGCTCATAATGGTTAGGTGACCTTTATCCCATCATGAGTTCCCTAATACTTTTAAGTGTCACACAATAGGATGGCGTTTAACTTGTTTACCTTGTTAGTGAAAGGGATTTTGAGTTTTCGTTAATTCTAGTTTGAGAAAACTTTTATACCATACACCAACATGCATTTAGTGCATGGTACTTATGAAAAACCATTTTCATGTCTTGTAATTAAACCAATTACATGATATAAACCATTTTATATATATGATCCTTATTATGATCTTAATAACCGTTTATTAATGTCCTTTTAGCCATTTCAATTTAACCATTTAAATTGTCGTTTTGCATGTGATTAATAACGTCTAATTTAACCAATTAAATTTTAGTTTTGTTTGTTGTTAACTTGTGTGATTAACTTGTAGCATACAAACATACAATCCACAATCATACAAGAAATTAAAACAACCACGCATGCAAAACAAAGATGTTCACAATCTAGCCATTTTGGTAGGCATTTGTTTAGCCGAAAACAAATGCCACCGGTTAAGGGGTTATAACACAAAGTTAGAGATTTCAAAATCTCCCACTCAATCTTGCATCCAAATGCTTCTTCATGTGTTCTTCAAGTCTTCATCATCTTCATCATTTTACAAAATATATCCTAATACATTTTGTCTAGAAAATGAAAATACATCCTAATCTATTTTACATACCAAATATAAAATAAATTACATAACCAAATGAATATTATTACAAACCACTTGAATAAATATTATTACAAACCATAAGAATGAATTAAATCAACCAAACATACATGCAACCATACACAAGGTCAAGGCTAAGATTGTGAACAACATGCAACCAAAATTTGAACCAAATAAAGAGTCCAAAACCCATTTTGGGACTCCTATAATTCGGCCCAAAAATCATACCCACCCAAAACCATAAATTTTTGCATTTTACAATCATGCATGTACATAAAATGCAAAGTTATGGTGAGTTCAAAAACCATCTCGAAGCATATTTCAACAACTTCGGCTCTAGATACCATTGTTGGGTTTTAACAAGTTTCATAATACTTAGGACATTTTAAGAAACAAATTAAGCGGAAGCATGTAAGTATTACCATTTAGAACTTGTAAACCTTTAACCAATTAAAGTTAAAACCCAATTAGGATCAAGTTATGAAACATGCTTACAAACTACAAGCAAATAAAGAGATTATACCTCCTACTAGCTTGTTGATAGATGATGATGAAGATGATGATGAATGGAGCTCCAAAACTATGAAACCTCAAGTAGTTATACCCCAAACTTGTGCACCAACACCCTAGCTTTTGGTTAGGATTTATTTTTACTTGAAATGAACTTGCAAAATTCAAGTTATGAACCTCTTTTGGCCACCAAACCCCATGGCACCAGCAGCTAAGTTTTAAGAGAGTTATGCAGTTTTTTTTCAAGTATTTTTGACTTGTTTCACTTGAGAGAATAAGTGCTATACTTGGTAGAAGTGTTAAGCATGCTTATGAGGAGTTGTGAAGTATTAAAAGTAACAAAAACAAGCATGTGAGCCCTTCCTTGGAGTCCAAAAATCTGCCACATATTTGTTTAATAATAATACATGTAAGTTTATAAAAGTTTATAAACTTATTATAAACTTATGTATTATTTTGTTACTTATATATTTTATAAAACCTTTTATAAAATATAACACAATATAATCATTTAAACCCATAAACAATTATATATAAATTATCCAAATAATTTATCTCAAGTGATAATATTTTAGAAACCCGATTTTCTAAAATCCAAGTGTCGCGTATTTGCTTAATGATCCAATCGTTAAGATCAAATACGTATGAGGTGTCGGTAAGTTTGTTATTGGGTATGACCCGACTTGGATCATATCATATTAGCCACATTAATTTAATATGTCTCTCGGGCATACGAAATACCTTCAATCTTCTACTCTCTCCTTATTCCTACCTTAAGACATTCGTCAAAATGCTTCATCCCATTCTAATTCTTGATATACTCTTAATTTTCACATCCGTTATTCTTCTATTTCATCTACCACCGGAGGATTTTATATCTTCCCTTATATTTCGATGTTCTTACTCTTGTCTTCTGTAATCATTGTCATCCACAGTTAATGCTCTCTCTTATTTGCTGTGGTTTATGCTCCTATTCTATTTTGGAGCTCCATTCTTTCATTTCCTCTTCCCGTCCTCGAGTCAAGCGAATAATGATCCGGAATTTGTAAGCATGAAATTTGAAATGAACATAGCTAATGCTTTTAGAAAGAAATGGTAATAGCATGAGTTCGATTTGTCAAATTACCAGAATATCCTGGAAAAGATAGAACTATCAGGATGATATGTTCCTAATATGTTTGGGGATTAGCTAGAATGTAAGAGCCGTGTAACATGGCACATGATGACGGTACTGTGGATCATCACATTCGATTAGAAACTTAACATGACTTACTGTAATATAATGAAGTTGATCAAGTTTCATTATATTATACTAATTCATGCATCAGTTCCCAACACTACTTCAGAACATTCCTATTTTAAACTTGAAGGTTTCAGAATTAGAAATTAACACAGTTGTAACGCAGATGTTACGAAGAGATACATGATTTCAGATAAGAATAGTTGTGAGAATATCTCCAGAAATATGGAGGATATGTATAACGAAAGATATGAAATTATCTTATAATATCTAAGATAAGATGATGACGAAGAATATCATTTCGAAAAGTTTAGAATAAGGAGTAGAGTTCTTACTAACGGTTTTAGCAGGCACTAAATCGCTTAGATTCTTTGAAGTCAGGTTCAGTTTTCATGATTTGTTCACGGCCTCCTTCATACTTTGCTCAATTCATTTTCCATTTCCAACCCTTCTCTTTTTCTGAACTTTACCAACACACTGTACTTTATCGTCAAACTTTTGACTTGTTAAAGTCGTTTACAGTTTTTGCTGCTTCATCAGCATCTCGAGAACTACTTCACAGTTCAGGGTGTTTTCCAGAAACTTCACATTCGAAATATGCAATTCTTAGGGATAGACGTTTTTGGTATAACTGGGAGAATTTCTACGAGATTTTCAAAATACTAATTGCGGATTTCACCAAAGAGATAACGAGTTGCTGGTACATTTGCTAATGCTGTTGTGAAATATAAAAGGTTCTCTGATAAAGACGGCGAAAGGACAAGGTATAAATATCAAGATTATAATAGAAGTAGTCTCACTGAGAAGTTGAAGTGGAGCTGTGACATAATTAGCTTCTTGAAAAGAAATTGTAGGGTTGTTTTTGCTAATAAATGGCAAAGAATTCAACACGGTATGTGTTAAACTATGAATTTGGATTCGAAAGTTTTTCAGGTGCATAAATCTTTTCTTCCGTAGATGAAGTGCGGTTGGTTCATCTTTTCGATCGAGGTGTTTTCAAGAATCATGAAAAATTGTGAATGCGAATTGTAATTGTCAAGATTCGAATGAGGTTTAAGATAGAATCAAGTGGAAAACTTGAAGAATTGTTTAGTTTCATATGTTATAATCAACATTTTAATTCATTTTAATTGTCCAAAGTTAGCAGTCCAATAGTCCGATTGTCCAATGGTCCAATAAATTCATATATAGATTAAATATATACTATTCGAATTAATTAACACGTATCGTGACCCGTGCACCGGTCTCAGTATTGATCACAACTCAAAGTATATATATATTTTGGAATCCACCTCAACCCTGTATAGCCAACTATAGAGTGTCTATGGTCGTTCCGAAATATATATATAGATGGGTCGATATGATAAGTCGAAACCTTGCATACGTGTCCCGTTATTTAAAGTGCGTAAAGTAAATAATTATATATCATGACTCATTATACAACGTGTTGTCTCAGAATTAATCCGACGTATTGTTGTACATGTGTCCCGACGGTATGTAAAGTGCGAAAATTAAATAACAATAAATAAAATTGCTAGAATGTAAATTGCGAGAATGTAAATTGCGAGAATGTAAATTGCGATAAATAAAATGTTAATCAGTTAGCTAGGAACAGTTAGCTGGAACAGTTAGCGTGGAATCTTAACAATATTTCAATTAATTAGTTCGTTTGTTTCTAATAAATTTTATTTGTCCAATGTTTTCTTCATTATGCCACTTGTTGAATTTTGATAGATCAACATCCAAATATGAAACTGAATGAGAATGGTTATTTTTCGGTGAACAACTTTGTATATTGGTGGTTGTAGATAGGATAGTAAATGACCGTTGAATCAGATTCGAAGAATGTACATTGTAACTTATTAATGTGAATTCTAAATATTCCTCGGGTACTACCCACCCGTTAAAATATTCTCATCATTAATAATTTGTACGAAGGGATTTTTAATTACAATCTTTATGAAAATATACTGGCATATATATTTTCTTCAGATGTAATCATAGATTTAATGAGTCAATAAGATATTAAACTCATCAGGTTTATTGTTAATACTAGATTACATAATCTCTAAAGCATTAGAGATTACTTAGTCGTCATATTGAACAAAGGTAGTGAGGTAGAATGGTACGTAAATCGAAGATAATCGATGTAGAACGAAAATAAAGTGGATAGAGCGATACGTAGAACGGTGATTATACTCAAGGTGTAATTTGTGACGTTGAGATTTACGACGTGGTGGTGGTTTGGGGGTGATAAGAGTATTGTCGACGTTGATGGCGGTGGTACGGATTATACTGATGGTGCTGTTGCTGGTGTTTGTAACCTTCGCACCATGTTCTCCAAAGCCGTCACGCGAGCGCGAAGTTCGTTAACTTCTGCTAGTACACTGGAATGATTGGCGGTCGGAGCGAGCGGATGAACAAGATTCAAAATATGGGATAGTATATAATTGTGACGAGATATTCTGGAAATGGGAGAGAAATTGGTTTCTTGAACAGGTTCACCGGTAAGCGTTTCAGGTTCATTGCCAAGAGAGCAATTTGGTGGATGGAATAAATTTTCGATGTGAAATGATTTTTCGGATATCGGATGATATTCTAGCTATATAGAATATCTATATATTATACCAAAGATTTCGTAGACTACAGAGGAACCTACGGCATGTGTCAGGCAAATCTACAGATGCGCTAAGATAGGAATTACCAGATACGCTAAGATATGAATTTTGTCTATACACTATCGATGCACTAAATGCAGTAAGACGTGTCTAGACTTAAGAATGATGAGAAGGTAATTCCTAAGGATGATAAGCAGATGATTTCCGACTAGAATGATAAGCAAAACTTTTTGACAGGCAGACACGGTCGAAGTCCAGACTCACTAATGTATCCTAACAATTACTAGTCAGACACACTAATGCAAGGCCTGGTTCACTAAGACCACCGCTCTGATACCACATGTAACAACCCGTCCTTATCCACCTGGACGAAATCATCAACATCTGGTCCCATTGCAATGATCGACTCCAAGTAATGTCCTTATAATGAGCAAATGCACAGCGGAAGACTTAATTTGTACCTGAGAATAACATGCTTTAAAATGTCAACATAAAGTTGGTGAGATATAGGTTTTATTGCTAGCAGCGTTATAACTATGGACCACAAGATTTCATGTTTATACATAATACACTCCTCGTGTATGAAAAGTCATTGAGCACTTGGTAACCATACTTAACATTTAAATCACAGCAGCATATTCTTAAACAAACCCTACACCATACCAAGTGTAGTAACGAAACGAAGTACTGTGCAACCGTTTAAAACTGGTCGTCCAGCCCGGTTGGGGTTGTCAGGCCCGATAGATCTATCAACAGGATTCGCGTTTACGCTCCTCACGTAAATATTAGCTACCAAGTATAAAGAAATATGCCATGGTACAACTCAACGTAGAATTTATTTTTGATCACTTGTGTCCATAAAGTAAATCATTTATAAAAAAATAGCGCATGTATTCTCAGCCCAAAAATATTTAGAGTTTAAAAGGGACAATATACTCACCATACTGTATTTTGTAGTAAAAATACATAACATCATTGAACATGTATAAGATTGGCTTCGGATTCACGAACCTATATCATTTATATTTTAACACATAATATTAATCAACTAAGTTTATAAATTTTATAATGTATTATGATAATAAAGATAATAATACTTATACTGATAAATAAAATGACAATTTCAATAAAAATACTTTTGATAATAATAATACTAATAATAATAATAATAATATAAATTATACCTTTGTAATATTAAAAAGAGTTAAACTGCCCGAGACGAGACTCAAACTCACGACCTCCCGCTAACTTGACATTACCCCTAACCATTCCTTCATTTCTTATCTTTTTTTTTTTAATTCTTCCACAAATTCTTTACACCCTTTTATTGATTAGCATAAACCTCATCATCATAATCTCTTCATCGTCTCTTATCATCATAAAATTAGGACATATAACCAATATTTGTAACAGCAACCTTAGAACGTTATAACTGTATCGTCTTTTACGCCATACCTCATATTATCTAATCGTCATTTAATCTTATATCATTATCATAATATTATCACCATCTATCATTATCCATTATCATTAAACCCGTCATTTTCCTAAATCTATCTCTTCATCATAATCATCACCTAATCTCCAATCAATCAACTCTCGGCTCAATCATATACACCAAAAACGTACATCATGTCCCGCTAAACAAAATAATAAGAACATGGTCCAACAATTAAATCAATCATGGCCCAACCCAAAAGGGATCCCTCGGCCCAGCAGTAACCGAAAGTCCAAATCAGAAAATAATACGGTGGCCCAACTATAATTTAGAAACAATAGTCCATTAATAATCTAATCCTAATGCAGATTTCTTGAATACGCTCACTTGTTTCAACTAATCCCACCGTTGAGTGGTGGGGTTACCCTCCATTGATTGACAGCACTTAAATAACAATAATATGAGAAAAGAATACGCACAAGAGCCATGCTTTATCATATTATCCATAAATCATTATCATCCATAAAAGAATAGAAACAGCAGAAGACTCTCGCTGGCAAAAAAAAAATAATTGCAGCGACAATAGTGAGTTGCAGGTGAGTCTTCGTTGGGTGTTAAATGATTGTTCGATGGCGGTTGAAACAGAAACATTAAAGTAGCTGCAGCAGTTTACAACGAAAAGGAAAAAAAATATGTAGTTGTAGGTGAATCGTGTTTGAGCTGTGGGGTTTACGGAGGTGGGGTCTTTGTGGAGCCAATCAACACGATTTAATATAGTGAAAGAGGGTTTCGGTTGTCATAAAAAAATGCAATATAAAATAACAAAGTTGTAGCAGCCACAAAGTGGCCACGTAAAGCTGCCTTGCCTCAATTATTTTAGTGGGAATGTCCAAGTAGCCAGCTGTTATGCTCATGACAATTTTATAAAGGCTATGTGAGTGCTTCGATCATAGTAGAGAAAAGAAAAAAAATAAACCGCATAACAGCAACTATTTTCAATGATAATATTGAGTTTGTTGATCGTACAAGAACGGGAATGGAGTTTACAAGCGAAAAGATAAATAACGAGGTAATTGATAGTGGTTCCTGGTTAATGAAGTGTCATGATTTTAGGGTGTTTAAACAAGGTGGGTTCATTCACGAAGAAGAAGAAAGTGAAGAGGTGACGGTTTGAACGCATATAGACAGAAAAACAAGAGTGGTTTCATGATTGTAGGGTGATGAACAATGGTGGTTTGTGATGGCTACGACGCGAAGAAGGATGTGTGTTTAAATGGTGTCGTGATGGTTCATGAGTTGGGTTCTCATATGATAAAAGGTGATTGACATGTAAGGTGATCAATGAATAAAAAAAAATGGTGGTGATTGATTATGGGGTTCGAAGGTGGTGGTTTGGTGATGATATTTTGACAAGAATTAAGAAGACGGAAAGATGAAAGTTCATGTGGGTTTGTTCTTGGCGGTCATAGAAACCGAATAGCAGCAAAATATAACGATGATGATGATGTTTTAATGGGTCTTGATGTCGGGTTGTTTATTGATCGAAAGGTGGTGGTTTAATGTAAACAAAATAGACAAGGAATAGATGGTGTTGTAGGGTTGAGTTGAAATAAAAAAAAATGGATGATAGTAGTAATAATAAAAGAAAAAAGAGGAGATTAAATGGTGGTTATTGTTCATTGGAAATGGTGGAAGAAAGAAGATGAAGTGTTGGTTCAAAATAAGGGAAATGTCAAGTTGATCATGTGGAAGAATCAAATGGTGATCGTGTGTGAGCTTCTATATGTATATTTATATACATAGATTATGATATAAAATAAGGAAGGATACAAAACAGTGACACAGTAATATCCACTTAAGTCTTCATTTAAATAGTTAGTGGACGAATGAATTTGTTTTACTTTACCGACAGTTCCCCCGAAGATTATATCGTGTCCATTGCTAAACAGTTAACGTATAAAAGTGTTCCTAAAAATCTCAAATTTTTAGATTAAATGTATTTAATCATTTCACTCATTAATTGTTTGAAACCTGCTCAAAAGGGGTCAATAATTATTTAATTTTTGTTCCAATTTGTATGTACGGTGTACCAATATTTAGACTTAACAATGTAAAAATATTTTATTTATTTCCTAAAATTTAATCATATATTATAACAAATAATATTTTAAATTATTATTGTATATATATATATATTTAAATATATATGTATCTATTTACAACTAGTTGTTCGTGAATCGTCAGGCATGGTTAAAAGGGTAACTAATTATCCAAATATAGATTTCAGACTTTCTAGACTCAACATTAGGGTTTTTGCTTATCGTGTCGGAAACCTATAGAGATTAAGGTTCAAATTTGGTCGGAAATTTCCGGGTCGTTACAACTCATGTCTAGACGAGTTCCTAATGCTCACTGTAATGTCTGCCAGAATCTTGAAATAAATCTGCCATCCCTATCAGAGATAATAGAGATTGGTATTCCATGTCTGGAGATGACTTCCTTTAAATACAGTCGTGCTAACTTCTCTATCTTGTCATCTTCTCTTATTGGCAGGAAGTGTGCTGATTTGGTGAGACGATCAACTATTACCCAAATAGTATCAAAACCACTTGCAGTCCTTGGAAATTTAGTGATGAGATCTATGGTAATGTTTTCCCATTTCCATTCCGGGATTTCGGGCTGTTGAAGTAGACCTGATGGTTTCTGATGCTCAGCTTTGACCTTAGAACACGTCAAACATTCTCCTACGTATTTAGCAACATCGGCTTTCATACCCGGCAACCAAAAATGTTTCTTGAGATCCTTGTACATCTTCCCCGTTCCAGGATGTATTGAGTATCTAGTTTTATGAGCTTCTCTAAGTACCATTTCTCTCATATCTCCAAATTTTGGTACCCAAATTCTTTCAGCCCTATACCGGGTTCCATCTTCCCGAATATTAAGATGCTTCTCCAATCCTTTGGGTATTTCATCCTTTAAATTTCCCTCTTTTAAAACTCCTTGTTGCGCCTCCTTTATTTGAGTAGTAAGGTTAGTGTGAATCATTATATTCATAGATTTTACTCGAATGGGTTCTCTGTCCTTCCTGCTCAAGGAGTTGGCTACCACATTTGCCTTCCCCGGGTGGTAATGAATCTCAAAGTCGTAATCATTCAACAATTCAATCCACCTACGCTGCCTCATATTCAGTTGTTTTTGATTAAATATTTGTTGAAGACTTTTGTGGTCGGTATATATAATACTTTTGACCCCATATAAGTAGTGCCTCCAAGTCTTTAATGCAAAAACAACCGCGCCTAATTCCAAATCATGCGTCGTATAATTTTGTTCGTGAATCTTCAATTGTCTAAACGCATAAGCAATTACTTTTGTTCGTTACATTAATACACAACCGAGACCTTGCTTTGAGGCGTCACAATATATCACAAAATCATCATTCCCTTCAGGTAATGACAATATAGGTGCCGTAGTTAACTTTTTCTTCAATAACTGAAACGCTTCCTTCCATTCAAATTTCTTCCCTTTATGCGTTAATGCAGTCAAGGGTTTTGCTATTCTGGAAAAGTCTTGGATGAACCTTCTGTAGTAACCAGCTAGTCCTAAAAACTGGCGTATGTGTTTCGGAGTTTTCGGGGTTTCCCACTTTTCAACAGTTTCTATCTTTGCCGGATCCACCTTAATACCCTCTTTGTTCACTATGTGACCGAGGAATTGAACTTCTTCCAACCAAAATGCACACTTTGAAAACTTAGCGTACAATTCTTCCTTTCTCAATACTTCTAACACCTTTCTCAAATGTTCACCGTGTTCTTGGTCATTCTTTGAGTAAATAAGTATGTCATCAATGAAAACAATGACAAACTTGTCAAGGTATGGTCCACACACTCGATTCATAAGGTCCATGAACACAGCTGGTGCATTAGTTAAACCAAACGGCATGACCATAAACTCGTAATGACCGTAACGTGTTCTGAAAGCAGTCTTTGGAATATCATCTTCTTTCACCCGCATTTGATGATACCCGGAACGTAAGTCAATCTTTGAATAAACAGACGAGCCTTGTAGTTGATCAAATAAATCGTCGATTCTCGGTAGTGGGTAGCGGTTCTTGATGGTAAGTTTGTTCAAATCTCGGTAGTCGATACACAACCTGAATGTACCATCCTTCTTCTTGACAAACAAAATAGGAGCTCCCCATGGTGATATGCTTGGTCGAATGAAACCACGTTCTAATAGTTCTTGCAGTTGGCTTTGCAGTTCTTTCATCTTGCTGGGTGCGAGTCGATAAGGAGCACGAGCTATTGGTGCAGCTCCTGGTACAAGATCTATTTGAAATTCAACAGATCGATGTGGAGGTAGTCCCGGTAATTCTTTCGGAAATACATCGGGAAATTCTTTTGCGACGGGAACATAATTGATGCTCTTTTCTTCAGTTTGTACTTTCTCGACGTGTGCTAGAATAGCATAGCAACCTTTTCTTATTAGTTTTTGTGCCTTCAAATTACTAATAAGATGTAGCTTCATGTTGCCCTTTTCTCCGTACACCATTAAGGGTTCTCCTTCTTCTCGTATAATGCGAATTGCATTTTTATAACATACGATCTCTTCTTTCACCTTCTTCAGCCAGTCCATACCGATTATCACATCAAAACTCCCTAACTCTACTGGTATCAAGTCAATCTTAAATGTTTCGCTAACCAGTTTAATTTCTCGATTCCGACATATATTATCTGCTGAAATTAATTTACCATTTGCTAATTCGAGTAAAAATTTACTATCCAAAGGCATCAATGGACAACTTAATTTAGCACAAAAATCTCTACTCATATAGCTTCTATCCACACCCGAATCAAATAAAACGTAAGCAGATTTATTGTCAATAAGAAACGTACCCGTAACAAGCTCCGGGTCTTCCTGTGCCTCTGCCGCATTAATATTGAAAACTCTTCCGCGGCCTTGTCCATTCGTGTTCTCCTGGTTCGGGCAATTTCTAATAATGTGGCCCGGTTTTCCACATTTATAACAAACTACATTGGCATAACTTGCTCTGACACTACTTGCTCCGCCATTACTCGTTCCGACACCATTTGTTCCTTTCGTTCTATTAACCCCTGGTCCGTAGACCTCACACTTCGCCGCGCTATGACCATTTCTTTTACACTTGTTGCAAAATTTGGTGCAGAACCCCGAGTGATACTTTTCACACCTTTTTCATAGCTGCTTCTGATTGTTGTTGTTGTTGCGGTTATTATTGTTGTTGGGATGATTGTTGTAGTTGCTGTTGTTGTTGTTGTTGTTGTTGTTGTTGTTGTTGTTGTTGTTGTTGTTGTTGTTGGGCCGTTTGTTGTAGTTGCGATTGATGTTTCGATTATTGGGATAGTTGTTGTGATTATTGTTGTAATTGCTGTTGTTGTTGTATTGGTGATTCTTATCACCATTTTCCTCCCACTTTCTTTTGACTTGCTTCACATTGGCCTCTTCAGCAGTCTGTTCTTTAATTCTTTCTTCAATCTGGTTCACTAGTTTGTGAGCCATTCTACATGCCTGTTGTATGGAGGCGGGCTCGTGTGAACTTAAATCTTCTTGGATTCTTTCCGGTAATCCTTTCACAAATGCGTCGATCTTCTCTTCCTCATCTTCGAACGCTCCTGGACACAATAGGCACAATTCTGTGAATCGTCTTTCGTACGTGGTAATATCAAATCCTTGGGTTCGTAACCCTCTAATTCTGTCTTGAGCTTATTGACCTCGGTTCTGGGGCGGTACTTCTCGTTCATCAAGTGCTTGAATGCTGACCACGGTAGCACGTACGCATCATCTTGTCCCACTTGCTCTAGATAAGTATTCCACCATGTTAACGCAGAACCTGTGAAGGTATGCGTAGCGTACTTCACTTTTTCCTCTTCAGTACACTAACTTATGGCAAACACTGATTCGACCTTCTCGGTCCACCGTTTCAATCCGATCGGTCCTTCGGTTCCATCAAATTCCAAAGGTTTGCAGGCAATGAATTCTTTGTAGGTGCATCCTACACGATTTCCTGTACTGCTAGATCCAAGGTTATTGTTGGTATGTAGTGCAGCCTGTACTGCAGCTATGTTTGAAGTTAGAAAAGTACAGAATTCCTCTTCATTCATATTCACGGTGTGTCGAGTAGTCGGTGCCATTTCCTTCAAAATAGTCAAATGGAACAAGTTAATCATACAGAATATTAAGAGTAGTTAATAGTATTTCGTAGCATAATATGAACTCATTTATAAAAGCTTTTTCTTCATATTAGCGTTTTATAAGTTTAAATTCGGGTAGTACCTACCCGTTAAGTTCATACTTAGTAGCTAATATACAATTCAACTACTACAATTCTATATGAAAAACTGATTATAATAATATTTCGCGTTCAAGCTTTTATACAATATTTTACAAACTTACAATACCGCTTATTTTACATAAAGCATGAAATATAGCACATAAAACTTTGATACAAAGTAGTTGCGAAGATAATTCTAGTTAATAAATAAGGCGTTCAGCAAAGGCAATAAAGACACGTAATTCATACGTCCTGAAACAAGTCATGCATTCTGGTTTTACTAATACCACTTCCCATCCTTGGTTTTGTGGAACATAACCGTTGTGACCGATAGTAAGACAATGTGTTGTAACGTCGTCAAAAGGATGAAGGTTACGTAATGACCAACAGTCTCGTAATAACCTAAAAACCTCATTTCTTATCCCAATTACCGACTCCGTCACTTGTGGAAATGTTTTGTTTAATAGTTGTAGCCCGATGTTCTTGTTCTCACTTTGGCGAGAAGCGAACATTACTAACCCGTAAGCATAACATGCTTCTTTATGTTGCATGTTAGCCGCTTTTTCTAAATCACGAAGTCCTATATTCGGATATACTGAGTCAAAATAATTTCTTAACCCGTTGCGTAAAATAGCATTTGGGTTCCCAATGTGATATCCCCCATCTTTTGAACGAAAGCCTTTTATAAACCAAGGCATTCTTGGAACGTTCTTCGAATGTCTTACAAACTGATCTCGCCTTAAATAGTTGTGCCGAGGAATTCTGACCGACTCTAGACAAGATTTCATCAATCATGTCTCCGGGTAGGTCTCTTAAAATATTGGGTTGTCTATCCATTTTGTGTTTTTATACTATAAAATAGAAAAGGGTTAGATTTATAAAAAAAAAATACTTATTAATACAAGCAATTTTTACATATATCATAAAGCATAAGCACACTATATTACATATATTACACCACACGAATACAACTATCTTATTCCGACTCGCTCGTTTCTTCTTGTTCGGTTTTGGTTCATTTTGCCAAGTTTCTAGAGATATATGATGTTCCTCTAATACGAGCCATTGTTGTCCACATTGGTTTAGAAAAACCTGGTGGTTTAGTGGTTCCCGGGTCATCGTTACAACTTAAGGGCTTCGGGGGTTGACGATACATATAAAGTTCATCGGGGTTGGAATTAGATTTCTCTATTTTTATGCCCTTTCCCTTATTATTTTCTTTTGCCTTTTTAAATTCAGTTGGGGTAATTTCTATAACATCATCGGAATTCTCGTCGGAATCCGATTCATCGGAGAATTGGTAATCCTCCCAATATTTTGCTTCCTTGGCGGAAACACCATTGACCATAATTAACCTTGGTCGGTTGGTTGGGGATTTTCTTTTACTTAACCGTTTTATTATTTCCCCCCACCGGTTCTATTTCCTCCTCCGGTTCCTCCTCTTCCGGTTCTGATTCTTCTTCCGGTTCTGATTCTTCTTCCGGTTCTTCTTCGGGAACTTGTGAATCAGTCCAATATATATTCGACTCTTCGTTATTATTAGGTGAGTCAATGGAATTTGTGCTAGAGGTAGACATCTATCACACAATATCAAACATGTTAAGAGATTAATATATCACATAATATATACATGTTAATAATATATAGTTTCCAACAAAAATGTTAAGCAATCATTTTTAAAGAAAACACGGTCGAAGTCCAGACTCACTAATGCATCCTAACAAACTTGATAAGACACACTAATGCAAATTTTCTGGTTCTCTAAGACCAATGCTCGGATACCAACTGAAATGTCCCGTTCTTATTGATTAAAAACGTTCCATATTAATTGATTTCATTGCGAGGTTTTGACCTCTATATGAGACGTTTTTCAAAGAATGCATTCATTTTTAAAACAAACCATAACCTTTATTTCATAAATAAAGGTTCAAAAAGCTTTACGTAGATTATCAAATAATGATAATCTAAAATATCCTGTTTACACACGACCATTACATAATGGTTTACAATACAAATATGTTACTTCGAAATCAGTTTCTTGAATACAGTTTTTACACAATATCATACAAACATGGACTCCAAATCTTGTCCTTATTTTAGTATGCAATAGCGGAAGCTCTTAGTATTCACCTGAGAATAAACATGCTTTAAACGTCAACAAAAATGTTGGTGAGTTATAGGTTTAACCTATATATATCAAATCGTAACAATAGACCACAAGATTTCATATTTCAATACACATCCCATACATAGAGATAAAAATTATTCATATGGTGAACACCTGGTAATCGACATTAACAATATGCATATATGAATATCCCCATCATTCCGGGATCCTCCTTCGGACATGATATAAATTTCAAAGTACTAAAGCATCCGGTACTTTGAATGGGGCTTGTTGGGCCCGATAGATCTATCTTTAGGATTCGCGTCAATTAGGGTGTCTGTTCCCTAATTCTTAGATTACCAGACTTAATAAAAAGGGGCATATTCGATTTCGATAATTCAACCATAGAATGTAGTTTCACGTACTTGTGTCTATTTTGTAAATCATTTATAAAACCTGCATGTATTCTCATCCCAAAAATATTAGATTTTAAAAGTGGGACTATAACTCACTTTCACAGATTTTTACTTCGTCGGGAAGTAAGACTTGGCCACTGGTTGATTCATGAACCTATAACAATATATACATATATATAAAATTATGTTCAAAATATATTTACAACACTTGTAATATATTTTGATGTTTTAAGTTTATTAAGTCAGCTGTCCTCGTTAGTAACCTACAACTAGTTGTCCACAGTTAGATGTATAGAAATAAATCGATATATATTATCTTGAATCAATCCACGACCCAGTGTATACGTATCTCAGTATTGATCACAACTCAAACTATATATATTTTGGAATCAACCTCAACCCTGTATAGCTAACTCCAACATTTACATATAGAGTGTCTATGGTTGTTCCGAAATATATATAGATGTGTCGACATGAGAGGTTGAAACATTGTATATGTGTCTATGGTATCTCAAGATTACATAATATACAATACAAGTTGATTAAGTTATGGTTGGAATAGATTTGTTACCAATTTTCACGTAGCTAAAATGAGAAAAATTATCCAATCTTGTTTTACCCATAACTTCTTCATTTTAAATCCGTTTTGAGTGAATCAAATTGCTTTGGTTTCATATTGAACTCTATTTTATGAATCTAAACAGAAAAAGTATAGTTTTATAGTCAGAAAATTAAGTTACAAGTCATTTTTGTAAAGGTAGTCATTTCAGTCGAAAGAACGACGTCTAGATGACCATTTTAGAAAACATACTTCCACTTTGAGTTTAACCATGATTTTTGGATATAGTTTCATGTTCATAATAAAAATCATTTTCCTAGAAGAACAACTTTTAAATCAAAGTTTATCATAGTTTTTAATTAACTAACCCAAAACAGCCCGCGGCGTATGTCCGGTTTTACAGTGTTCTTCGTGTTTCCAGGTTTTAAATCATTAAGTTAGCATATCATATAGATATAGAACATGTGTATAGTTGATTTTAAAAGTGTAGTTAGAAGGATTAACTTTATTTGCGAACAAGTTTAGAATTAACTAAACTATGTTCTAGTGATTACTAGTTTACCACTTCGAATATGATAGCTTTTTATGTATGAATCGAATGATGTTATGAACATCATTACTACCTTAAGTTCCTTGGATAAACCTACTGGAAAAGATAAAAATGGATCTAGCTTCAACGGATCCTTGGATGGCTCGAAGTTCTTGAAGCAGAATCATGACACGAAAACAAGTTCAAGTAAGATCATCACTTGAAATAAGATTGTTATAGTTATAGAAATTTAACCAAAGTTTGAATATGATTATTACCTTGTATTAGAATGATAACCTACTGTAAGAAACAAAGATTTCTTGAGGTTGGATGATCACCTTACAAGATTGGAAGTGAGCTAGCAAACTTGAAAGTATTCTTGATTTTATGTAACTAGAACTTGTAGAATTTATGAAGAACACTTAGAACTTGAAGATAGAACTTGAGAGAGATCAATTAGATGAAGAAAATTGAAGAATGAAAGTGTTTGTAGGTGTTTTTGGTCGTTGGTGTATGGATTAGATATAAAGGATATGTAATTTTGTTTTCATGTAAATAAGTCATGAATGATTACTCATATTTTTGTAATTTTATGAGATATTTCATGCTAGTTACCAAATGATGGTTCCCACATGTGTTATGTGACTCACATGGGCTGCTAAGAGCTGATCATTGGAGTGTATATACCAATAGTACATACATCTAAAAGCTGTGTATTGTACGAGTACGAATACGGGTGCATACGAGTAGAATTGTTGATGAAACTAAACGAGGATGTAATTGTAAGCATTTTTGTTAAGTAGAAGTATTTTGATAAGTGTCTTGAAGTCTTTCAAAAGTGTATGAATACATATTAAAACACTACATGTATATACATTTTAACTGAGTCGTTAAGTCATCGTTAGTCGTTACATGTAAATGTTGTTTTGAAACCTTTAGGTTAACGATCTTGTTGAATGTTGTTAACCCATTGTTTATTATAACAAATGAGATGTTAAATTGTTATATTATCATGATATTATGATATATAATATATCTTAGTATGATATATATACAGTTAAATGTCGTTACAACGATAATCGTTACATATATGTCTCGTTTCGAAATCATTAAGTTAGTAGTCTTATTTTTACATATGTATTTCATTGTTAATACACTTAATAATATATTTACTTATCATTTAACATAATTAACCAAGTGTATCAATATCTTAATATGATTCATATGTACCTAGTAAGACGTTGTTATAACGATAATCGTTATATATATCGTTTTCGAGTTTCTTAAATTAATAGTCTCATTTTTATGTATATAACTCATTGTTAAAATACCTAATGAGATACATACTTATAATAAAATCATGTTAACTATATATATAACCATATATATGTCATCGTATAGTTTTTACAAGTTTTAACGTTCGTGAATCACCGGTCAACATGGGTGGTCAATTGTCTATATGAAACCTATTTCAATTAATCAAGTCTTAATAAGTTTGATTGCTTAACATGTTGGAAACACTTAATCATGTAAATAACAATTTCATTTAATATATATAAAAACATGGAAAAGTTCGGGTCACTACATCAAGTTTCATGCAAGAATCAAGTATAAAATAAGATTTGAACGATTGCATAAGTGTTTGGTTAAGTTTGACTAAAAGTCAAACTCGATCAAGTCAAAGTCAATGAAAAGTCAACACGTTCAGGTCGGGTCCCGAACTATTTTTCTATGGTTTTTAATCATATATAAGCATGTTAGAACAAGTTACACGTGAATCAGAGGTGCGTAGCGTAGCAAACATTTTCTAAATTTTGACCATGTAGGTCAGAACCCAAACACGGCAAATGCCGCGCCGCGACCAAGGAGGGCCGCGCCGCGACATTTAACGTGATCTGGTGCCTGGTCAGTTTCAATTGTTCAAGTCAAAATTAACTCTTCAATTTACCACAATTCACAAACCGTAAACACTTAGAACACGTATCTTATATCATTGGAAAGGTAATTTAACGAGGAACATAACTAAACACTTTTCATCAAGCAAAAACATCAATTACAATAACTGAAATCTCGTCAAGTGATCAATAAAGGTTTATTTTCAAAGTTTCAAGTTCATCAAATGCATTTTAAGTTTCTGGAATCCAATTCACACATATGATATGCCGTTTTGAAGGTAATGAAACATACAATACAACTAAACACTTATCAATAACATTAACAAGCATTCAATGCATCAAAAGTTCGTTTTAAAGCTATCAAACCCTAACCAAACTTCACAAACTCATTAATCATGTTCTTGAAGTTTTCTAAATCAACCTATGCATCAAAACGAAGCTAGTGATACTAGTAACACAATTAAAACATGAACTTTAACAATTTAACAACATTAACTCATCCAAAATCAAAGATTAAGCACACCCATTTCAAATGTTCAAACTAGTTACTCAAAACAACGAATCGAGCAAACAAAACATACATTCATGTTATACACGAGCCATAGACACTAACTAACACCATTTCAAGTCAAAAACACGAATTTAGAGAAATCTAGAGTTTTAGAAATGTTACCCAAACGAGATGAAATTGGTACCAAGACGTAGAGGATGAAGAGAGGATCACGAATATGTAATTTATTTTGATGTTTGCTTCTTGATTCGGGTTTAGATGATGATTCTTTGTGAAGATCAAAAAGATGTAAAAATGGAAGTATTAGTTGAAAGAAAAATGGAAAAGAGAAAAAAAAGAATTAAATGAATGGAGGAGGTAAAGTGGTTGACTAGTTGACCTAGTCACCACTTTGCCCTCTTGACAACATTTGTCCCTCAAGTTTCAAAGCGGGTGCGGGATTTTACAGAACGAATATTTTAAACACGCGAGAGTAAACGGAATGTGTTATAATCTAATAACGGAAATATTAAGAACATTAGTTAACGAAAGGTACGAATTTAGATAACGAAAGATATTATTAAAAAAAAAGATAGTGTTAAAAATAAATTTAACGGAAAAACGCGGGATGTTACATTACCTACACCTTAAAGGAAATTTCGTCCCGAAATTTAGTTGGAAGTAGTAGTTGTTGTTTCTTCTTCGAAACCTTGTGTTGCAAATTCTACGGATATGTGAAGATACTTCCTTGGGCATTTCAACGAACTTTGACAGTCGGGATTTTACGTCGTTTTAGAGTTTTATTTCGCGAGTCAATATTTCAACCGGTTCCCCTAGGAAGGGAAATTTGTCATTGATAGTAAGCTCATCAAAAAGGATAAGAAGTTCTTGTTTCGCAAGACACGCCTTAAGTTTGATACGTGGAATGTAGGATGAACGGAGACTCAAATGAGTCGTAAAATCTAAACGGCTAGCAACGGATCCAAAACGCCCCAAGATTTTAAAAGGATCAAAGTATCACGGATAGAGCTTTCTACATTTCTCGAAACAGATTACACCTCCTCAAGGTGCGACTTTTAACATTACGCGGTTTCCCACTTGGAATTTGAAATGTTTACGTCTAACATCGGTGTAGCTCTTTTGGCGACTACAGGCCGTCTTGAGCCTTTCTTGGAATTGAATAATTTTCCGGTTGTTTCATGAATGAGTTCTGGTCCGGTGGTTCGCTTGTCACCTACTTCGGTTCAACAATTTAAGAAAACGACAATTTCGGCTATACGGGTCCTCGAAAAGTGTGGCGTTAATACTCGAATGAAAATTATTGTAGTAAGAGAATTCAGCTAAAGGCAACTACTTTTCTCAAGTAAATTTGAAGTTGATAACGCAAATTCGTATTACGGTTTCCAAAGTTTGAATCGTATGTTTGCTCGGTCCGTCGGGTTGTGGTTGATGTGTTGTACTCATGTTTAAACGTGGTCCCGAGGCTTTTTGTAAGGCACCCCGAAATCTAGAAGTGAAACGAGCACCTCGATCCGAAACGAGGTACATTTCTGTAAGGTATATTTGAACAAGTTTGTTAGGACTTGAAAACGTTTGTTGGAACGAGTTTCTGTTTCTCAAGAATTTCGAGCCGCGGAAGATTTAACGGTTTTCGAAAAATGTTCGTTAGGAACATTCCCCCTCGTGGCGAATACTAGTATAACGTGAAGAGTCTCTCCCTCCATTGAGAATTTAGATAGAAAATTTCCTGAATCGGAAGTATGAGTGTGATGCGAGAGAAATTTCCGCCTCGATGTGAGCATAACAAGTATATTGTAGTTCATCGATAAAACTGTGCGAAAACGAGATAGTATACACGTGTAACATACGTTTGAAGTTGAAAGAATTTTTCATTCATTCGGAAGCATAAATATGGTTCGACAATAATCGGCGATGTGTCCCGGGTATGGTTGTTATCAGTATTCTCGGAGTTGTCGGATGTTCAAACCAGAAAAAATGAAGTCATGTACATGGCACATGGTGGTGATTAGGTTGATCGAATCCAATCACCATCACGAGTCATTAGAAATTTGGTATGACTTACTGTAATATAACCACGTTGATCGAGTATCGTTATATTACGCTAACTCATACCTCCATTCCCACATTACTCCATAGATTCAAGTTCGTATAATCGTGAAGTTTTAAAATGAACAAAGTGTAACGACGTCTCTAACGTGACTCGTATTGAATCGAAAGAATTTGTACAACTCTAAAGAAGCGTTCCCCGAGGGAAGTGTATAAATGATTGTTCACGTCAATGCGATTCAAGTCAAACAATAATGTATTCCGGTACGAGAAGTGTAACGAATCATGATAACGAATAGTAAGCGACCGTAGTGATAAATAGTAATGACGATAATCACCTAGAGTAGTGGGGGTACTAACAAGAAGTGGTAGATAGTAAGGAACACCGGTGTGACAACGGTAGTAAGTTGAAACGGTGGCGAATAACAATTTGGGAGACAGAGTTCCCGAACAAGTGTGACTAATGAAGTCGTCGTCATCCTTACGCGTATGAATCTTGAATTTACGTGTGTTACCAGAAAGTGGCAGAATACGGATTCGTATGATGAAAGTTTGGTACCATTAAAAATTTGCCTAAAAATGATTCAAGTATAATGCACAAGTAGTCAAGTAAGTGCTATCTATAGCAAATGTATGTCAGAATGCAATGGCTAACTATCTGGTTATAGTCTAGATTCACTAATGCGTCCTAACGACTCTGTCAGACACACTAATGCATATCCTAGTTCCCTACAACCAACGCTCTGATACCATCTGTAACGACCCGAAGAAATCGTCATTGACGGCGCCGTTAACTTAGGTCCCGTTGCGTGGTCATAGTCCCTATATGAGACACGTTTGACCAAAATTATGTCGCATTCATTTGAAACGTGCATGACTTGCAAAGTTTAGTTTACCAACCGGATCGACAACAAGTTTAAGTTTACAAAAGTAGTGTTGTATAAATGAAATAACTTGCGACATAATAAGTTTAAAATCACAGTTGCTATAAATAGCGTATGCATATAATCAATATGTTTAAGTTTGAATCCAAAAGTGCTATCGCTAGCGTATGCATGTATGCTTGACTCCAAGCAAGTAATCAAAGTGTGTGGAAGCATGTATCAAGTAGCCAAGTATGAACCTGAGAAAACATATAGAAAACTGTCAACGAAAAACGTTGGTGAAATCATAGGTGTTTGTAAACGTTGTTTTTGAACTACAAGATTTTTGTATTTCCATAACGTTGATTATCTAAATCGTTTGCATTCCAAAAGTTTGTTCGCGAGCACCCAATTATCAAGACTTAACGTTTCCTTCCATAAAACCCCATCACAATAGTGTTAGAACATACACTGTTTCTCGAAAATATATTTCATCCGTAGACGGTAGCGAACTGTCCGTAATGAGGGTTTGTCAAACCCGTATGGCCACACAATATAAGTTCTCGCTTACACCCTGCAAGTGTAACTAATGATAATCGAATTGACGATTTTTGTTCTAACTCGCTGTGGAATGTTTGTTTCCTTCTACTTGTGTTCAAAGTATAAAAGTATGTAGTATAAAACTGTATATGTTTCTCATCCCATGATTTAAAAGTATAAAAGTTGTTGAAAGATGGGACTATGATCTCACCTCGAGTGCACGAGTATAAATGTACTTCACAAAGTAAACGTGTGCATGAAAGTTGCTTAGTCTTGACCTAAACAAGTAAGTTGTATCAATTAACCGGTTACGACACAAGGTCGGGCGAAATGTGTTCGATTAGTCCTATGGCTCGTTACGACTCGAATAGTATAGCATGTGAATCACGTTGTCAAGTTTCATGCAAGAATCAAGTATAAAATAAGATTTGAACGATTGCATAAGTGTTTGGTTAAGTTTGACTAAAAGTCAAACTCGGTCAAGTCAAAGTCAACGAAAAAGTCAACACGTTCGGGTCGGGTCCCGAACTATTTTTCTATGGTTTTTAATCATATATAAGCATGTTAGAACAAGTTACACGTGAATCGGAGATGCGTAGCGTAGCAAACATTTTCTAAATTTTAACCATGTAGGTCAGAACCCAAACACGGCAAATTCCGCGCCGCGACCAAGGAGGGCCGCGCCGCGACATTTAACGTGACCTGGTGCCTGGTCAGTTTCAATTGTTCAAGTCAAAATTAACTCTTCAATTTACCACAATTCACAAACCGTAAACACTTAGAAAACGTATCTTATATCATTGGAAAGGTAATTTGACGAGGAACACAACTAAACACTTTTCATCAAGCAAAACCATCAATTACAATAACCGAAATCTCGTCAAGTGATCAATAAAGGTTTATTTTCAAAGTTTCAAGTTCATCAAATGCATTTTAAGTTTCGGGAATCCAATTCACACATATGATATGCCGTTTTGAAGGTAATGAAATATACAATACAACTAAACACTTATCAATAACATTAACAAGCATTCAATGCATCAAAAGTTCGTTTTAAAGCTATCAAACCCTAACCAAACTTCACAAACTCATTAATCATGTTCTTGAAGTTTTTTAAATCAACCTATGCATCAAAACGAAGCTAGTGATACTAGTAACACAATTAAAACATGAACTTTAACAATTTAACAACATTAACTCATCCAAAATCAAAGATTAAGCACACCCATTTCAAATGTTCAAACTAGTTACTCAAAACAACGAATCGAGCAAACAAAACATATATTCATGTTATACACGAGCCATAGACACTAACTAACACCATTTCAAGTCAAAAACAAGAATTTAGAGAAATCTAGAGTTTTAGAAATGTTAACCAAAAGAGATGAAATTGGTACCAAGACGTAGAGGATGAAGAGAGGATCACGAATATGTAATTTGTTTTGATGTTTGCTTCTTGATTCGGGTTTAGATGATGATTCTTTGTGAAGATCAAAAAGATGTAAAAATGGAAGTATTAGTTGAAAGAAAAATGGAAAAGAGAAAAAAAAGAATTAAATGAATGGAGGAGGTGAAGTGGTTGACTAGTTGACCTAGTCACCACTTTGCCCTCTTAACAACATTAGTCCCTCAAGTTTCAAAGCGGGTGCGGGATTTTACCGAACGAATATTTTAAACACGCGAGAGTAAAAGGAATGTGTTATAATCCAATAACTGAAATATTAAGAACATTAGTTAACGAAAGGTACGAATTTAGATAACGAAAGATATTATTTAAAAAAAAAGATAGTGTTAAAAATAAATTTAACGGAAAAACGCGGGATGTTACAGTTAATTATTAGGTTTTATAATTCTTAACGCTTAACAATTATTGATTAAAGTTTAATCGTTAAGTTTAATTATATTGTTTGGGCATTTAATATTGGAAAAATATAGAGTGGAAAAATGAGGGTCGTTATAGTACATCCCCGTTATTAGAAACTTCATCCCGAAGTTTTAAGTAGAGCTCTCGTTTGCATCAGCAGTTGATAAGAGATTGAAGTATTTTCGTATCATTTGGTCTTTGCGTTCCCATGTATATTAGGGGCTTCTACGCGAATCCCAATGGATTTTAACAATAGAGTTTGAGTTTCACATTCCCTGGTACAATTTGGGCCCTTTCGTGAATTTCAATGAGTGCTAACAATAAGTATATTGTTTTGTTTACACGTTTGATCTCATGATCCTTAACCTTAATAGATCGTTTTCAAAGTGCATTAAATGCGGAGATTTTCCAAGGAATAACAAGAGTGTCGTTTGACTAGTTTTCCTTTAAAAGGAAAGATGATGCTATACCAGCATTAAATGTGTCGTCGAGCTCATTAGAGTCTTGAGTGTTCATGCCACAATAGTAGGGTAGATAAAATAGAGTAGAGTACGTAAATATTTCAGTTACATAGTTTGATGTATGGCTGGTGTTTGTATGAGATAGTACCAGCTTCAAGTTTCGAAAGGTAACCATAATACCTTTAGTTTTCAAAAGATGTCTAATAGACAAATGAGATGTTAGTTGAGGATTCATTGTCCTCACGATAATATGAGCAATTAAATGAAAGACGTCTTTCAGTACACATGAGAACTTGTCTTTAGAAATAGTTTTAGGATGTAGCTTCAAGATTTATGATTTCAGTTTTATGTCGAATCATAGATCAAAACTTGACTAGAATAACATCTAGTTACAATTCATGAAGGAAGAAATGTTTAGAGTATCTTCATAAATGTTTAAGGTAACTCCTTCAGAGTAAGAAAAGTGTTTTCGCACAAATGGCGAGTCGTTTTGTTATTTACTTATGAGTTTAAACGCGGATTCAAATAAATGTGATTCATTGTTTATAAGATATTATTTCTATCATGAAGGAACCTCTGCTTCCTTGTTCAAAAGATCGTAATATTGATGTTTATGAGAGCGTCGTCGTTTAGCCGCGAAATACCGGAAGCATAAACTTCTTACTGATTAGCATAGCAAGGAAGAGATGGTGTACGTAAAGAAGTAAGTCTCATTCTTGCACGAAGAATGAGAATAAAGATGATCCAAACACATTGAAGAGCAATACGAAAGTTTTAATAATAAGCCAGAGTAATTTTTGAAAAGTTGCGACGTTTGATATAATAATATACACAAAGCGGAGATATTAGTAAAACTTGAGTTATGTACAACATGCACTAATTTACGCAAAATAATTTGAACAATACGAAAAAGAGTTGATTAAAAGAATGTTTAATTTAATAAAACAAAGGTAAATTGATAAAAATGCAAAAGTGTTTACATTATTAGTGAAAGTAATTTTAGAGGATGTGATGATATGAAGTTCATAGTAAAACTAGGGTTACGTAAAATTTGTAAAGTAATTTCGATTTAATCAAAGTGGAAATTTGTAGAAGCGATAGTATAATTTGATATGTACCAGTCAAAATATGTATAGGTAAATTTATGTATAAGATTTTATAGATCGCATAAGTGAAAAATCATTTTCTTTATAAATTCTGGGATAATTTGAGAATAAAGACACATGTAAGAAATATTTGAAAAACAGGATATTTGTATTTAAGAGTTTATTTGTTTGAGAAAAATTGATTGAAAATTTTAAATTCCGGAGGATAATTGTGTAATAATTGTTTCGAGGTAGTGAAAACTAGTGAATTGACTTTTATCAGGGCATGCATCCTTGGACTCAAAATGTTAACATTAAAGTAAGAAGGATGATAATGTGATTATCATCAAATGAGTAAATGTCAGGACCCATCCTAATCCATCTGGACGTAGTCCATATTGATTACAAACGATTCACAATAGTTGATTACATCGCGAGGTACTTGATCTCTATATGATACATTTTACAAATATTGCATTCGTTTTTAAAAGACAAACTTTCAATTACATCGACAGTTAACAGCATGCATACCATTTCGTAATATATCTTACTATAATTGACTTAATAATAATCTTGATGAACTCAATGACTCGAATGCAACGTCTTTTGAAATATGTCATGAATGACTCCAAATAATATCTCTAAGATGAGCAAATGCACAGCGGAAGATTTCTTTCGTACCTGAGAATGAACATGCTTTAAAGTGTCAACCAAAAGGTTGATGAGTTCATTAGTTTAACATAAATAATCATTTCCTTCATTTTAATAGACCACAAGATTTCATATTTCCATTTCTCATAAACATACGTCCCATGTATAGAGACAAAAATATCATTCATATGGATTGAGCACCTGGTAACCGACATTCACAATTTGTATACAAGAATATCCCCATCATTCCTGGATCCACCTTCGGACATGATATAAATTTCGAAGTACTAAAGCATCCGGTACTTTGGATGGGGTTTGTTAGGCCCAATAGATCTATCTTTAGGATTCGCGTCAATTAGGGTGTCTGTTCCCTAATTCTTAGATTACCAGACTTTAATAAAAAGGGGCATATTCGATTTCGATAATTCAACCATAGAATGTAGTTTCAATTACTTGTGTCTATTTCGTCAAACATTTATAAAAGCGCATGTATTCTCAGTCCCAAAAATATAAAGGGTAAAAAAAGCAAATGAAACTCACCTAATATATTTTGTAGTAAAAATACATATGACGACAATGAACAAGTGTAGGGTTGGCCTCGGATTCACGAACCTAAAACATTTGTATATTTATTAATATTCATATTTGTAATTGAACACATATATATGTATATATATAGAAGTATTAGTTATATCATTTTTATGTTGATAATATATATATATATGTTTTATATGTTCATTTTTCATATATATATATATATATATATATATATATATATATATATATATATATATATATATATATATATATATAATGATTTTAAGTTTTGTTATGTTGTAGGTGTTAAATATATATATATATATATATATATATATATATATATATATATATATATATATATATATATATATATATATATATATATATATATATATATATATATATATATATATATATATGTATGTATTTAATTCATCTATCAAAACAGTAGTTCTAATATACTAAGTTAATATTAGTGGAAAATATATAATGATAATAACAATGATTTTAATAATAGCACTTGTAACAATATAAATTTTATTGTTTTTAGTAGATATGATATTAATGATTTACTTATAATAATTACTTTATTAAAAATGATAATATTACTAAAGGTATTGTTAATAACAATACCTTTGTTTAATAATAATAATAATAATAATAATAATAATAATAATAATAATAATAATAATAATAATAATAATAATAATAATAATAATAATCATACTAATTGTTACAAAAGTGATACTAGTACTAATATTAATGAGAAAAATGATAACTTGTAATATATTCCCTAATAATAATGATAATCCTTAATGATAACAATAATAACACTTATACTAATAATAATAGGATTCTTATTAAAAAAGATACTATTAATAATTATACTACCTAAGATCAATACCTATAATAATAATAATACTCCTAATAATCATAATTTTAATAATAATAACCATAATGATATTCATAATACTTGACAATAACAATTGTAATTATAATACATAATACATATAATAATAACACTAATTAATAATAACAATAATCATAATAACAATAATAATAATAATAATAATAGAAATGAAATAAAATAATAAGGTATACCCTTTAATGCTTGTGTAAAAAGAATTGCCCACGCCCGGGCTCGAACTCCCGACCTCTCGAATAACCATAACACTCTGAACCATCGGGCTGTCGCCCAGTTTCTGAATTAAAACAAAACCCGTTTTTATATAACTCGTATTTTTAATATCTTCTTCTTCAATCTTTCAAGTCGACAGAGATCAATTAATCCTATCAACTAGTTACTTAAACAAATTAAAAGCTTAATCAATACACATAATCAATCACTGAAAAGGCTTTAATTTGTTTAAAACAGATAACAAAATATATATATATATATATATATATATATATATATATATATATATACACACAAAAATAGTCGCGGTTTTAAAAGGAAGAACATGAATTCGATTTTCGATTTTGAGAAAGTTATAGACAAAACTTCCTACATGAAAGAGGTTTCATATCATTCGTAAAAACTGTGTAATTCATCAATTGAACTCAAAATATTAAAACACGCTCGAATTTCACGAAGAACACATCTTTTGACTTTTTAAAATTTCAACTTTGACTCGAGAATTTGATCTTGATAACCAAAATTGGAGATTGAGAATTTGCAGATAGTTTATATGAATGGTTACTAACAACTCTGCATTATTGGATTTTGAAATATGATTCAAATTCAAGGTTTGAGTAAAAAGTTATAAAGAACAGAGTTTATCTATAAAAAATATGTCTGATTAAATTGACACCTTGATTCTGTTTAAAAATGGTTGTAAGGGATACAGAGAATGGAGATAACGAATAAACTGGCTAATTATATTGAAGATTGATTATTTTATAATCAACGTGTAGTCAGAAGAAAAATCGAGCCAGAGAAGAAAGAAAAAAAAATAAAATAAAATTGGACAATGACTCAAAACAGATTAGTACACTTTATTCGATCAGGGAAGATAACAAAATCATACAGAAACAAAACGTAAAAGCTTGATTGGAACCCTACACTGATTAGTACCATTTTATTATATAGTTAATATTAATAAATTAATAAATATCTTAATAATATTAATAATACTAATAATTATTATATAGGTAATAATTATTAATAATAACAATAATGGCGATTTCAATAAGTTTAATAAAAATTTATTAATAATAAAAATGATACAAATAATATTATTAATAATACTAATTTAAATGATACTAATACTATTGAATAATAATAATAATATTAATACATATCTAATTTCATATTTATGTCGTAAATTTAAAATAATGATATTAATAATTAATATTAATAATAATAATAATGATATAATATATTACTTGTATCAAATTTTACATCTATATATTATTTAACAATATTAATAATACTAATATTGATATTAATATTATCATTTATGTTAATGATAATAAGAAAAATAATAATAAGGATTTTAATATATTAATTATACTTTAACTTGTAATTACATATATTTATTTTATATATACTATTAATTTTATAATATTAAATGTTTACATAATATAGATTTATATATTTAATATTTGTACATTTTAACATTATACATATAGTAGTAATTATGTATAAAATATGTATATATATTCACATTAATATATATATGATTAGGTTTTAAACATCAAGTTGTATTACCTAGATCAATATTAATTATTAAAATAAATAAATTCAAAGTATAACATCGTACATTTAATACTTTGTTAACGTTGACCAATTATGTTTGAAATCTATTATATTCAATTTACGCTATATATTAAAATAACAAGTTTTAGTTATCTTAAGTTATCTTTCATAATAACTGAATCATATAACAGTTCATTAATATATTTAATTTATTATATATGATTGTTTACATATATAATTATTTATATATACATTTCTGTTTAAAATTATAAGGTTCGTAAATCGTTGAGAATAGTCTGAGGTCAATTGAATATATGAATCAGTTCAAAATTTTTGAGACTCAACCTAACAGACTTTGTTTATCTTGTCAGAAACATATAAAGATTAAGTTTAAATTTGGTCGAAAATTCTAGGGTCGTCACAATACCTACCTGTTAAAGAAATTTTATCCCGAAATTTGAGTGAGGTGGTCATGGCTAACAATAAAAATGTTTTCATGGCGAATATGAGTTGCAAAATAGAGTTTTATTACTATAGAGTAATATGAATAAGACAATTCGATTACCCAAAGAGTACGAATGAAACTATCACTAAATTGTGAAATGAGAAAGACAAGTTTCATCATAACTTTTGACTAGTCATGGTTGAATTCCGAAATTCAAGGGATGTGAAGAAAATCTTTGAAATTTAAAGGATTCGATTCTTCGGCGAGTAAGGAAAAAAAAAGTTAAGATCTCTAAAATTAAATACGGTGATCCGCCTTGATTACTTTGTCTGATATTTCCATTATAATTTAAACTTTTTCCATTCCATTAGTTTTCACCACTTCTATACTCAATCCCCAGATTCAAGAGATTGTGAAAATGCTTAATCACATTCTAATCTTTGATATTTTTCTAATTATCACTTCTGTCATCTTTCCTTTCAATCTTCCACCAGAAGAATCTGTTTACTTTTAATATTACCTTGGGATGACGCTATTCTTAATTATACCGTGTCTTTATATTGCTATTCGTATTAATATCCACGGTTTGCAACCTCTGTGTTGTTATCGGGCTTTACATTTTCTCTTATATTTAGAAATCCCTGCTTCCGTTTTTTATAATCATTGTCATCCACACTTAATGCTCTCTCCTATTTTGCTGCGATTTATACTCCAATTTTCTATTTCTTTTGGAGCTTTGTCCCTTCGTTTCTTCTTTTTATGATTGGACATCTCTGGTGATGGTCCAGAATTCGTAGATATGGAGTTTTGAATGAATTTAATGTTCTAAACAAGAAAGAACATTATAGCACGATTTGATTTGTCAAATTACCAGAATCACTGAGAATAGAACTATCAAGAATATATTTTCTTGATATGTTCAGAAGTTAAACAGAATGAAAGAGTTATGTAACATGGCACATGATGACGTTAAAATCTGTGAATTCTCACGTCCCATTAGAAACTCAGCATGACTTAATGTAATATAATCACGTTGATCAAGTATCATTATATTATATTAACTCATGCATCAGTTCCCAACATTACTTCAATACATTCATATTTTAGACTCGAAAGTTTACAGAAGGTAGAAACTAACAGTTTCTATATGATGTAACACTGATAGCACGAAGGGATTAATGATTTCAGATAAGAATAGTTATAAAAATATCTCCAGAAATATGGAGGATATTTATAATGAAAGATACGATAATATCTCAGAATATTTAAGATCAGAGGATGATAGAAACTATTATCTGCAAGGGTTTAGAGTAAGGAGCAAGATATTTACTAAAGACTTTAGCAGACATTGAATCATTTGGATTCTTTGAAGTCAAACTTATTCTTTGTGATTTGTCCACGGCTTTCTTTCTAGTTTCGCATAATCTGTTTTTCGGTACTAAATTTTCTATTGAATGTTTCCAATATAATGATACACAGGAAGCACGAGGAGGTATATAATTTCGGACGAGAATATTTATGAAAATATCCTCAGAAATATCGAAGATATTGATGATGATATTTTGGAATTTCTAAGTTCGATGGTTGATGAGGAAGATTTTCCGCAAGATTTTAACATGAGTACGGAGCAAGATATTCGTTAAAGGTTTCATCAGATCCCGAATTACCTGGATTCTTTGAATATATGGTATGGTACTGGTATTTGTCCTTGGTCTCCTTCGTGGTTAGCTCAATCCGTTTTCCAGTTCCAAATTTTCTGAGCTTTTCCAACATACTATTCTTTATCATCAAACTTTCGATGATTAAAGTCGTTTACGGTTGTCTATGGTTTTTGTTGCTTCATTCAGCTTTTTCAACATTCAGAGTATTGATTTGTGACTGAGTGCTTTTCAGAATTTCAGAATGAGAGATCATAATTCTAAGAGATAAATGTCATACATATAACTGTTGATGTAAATATGCTGTGAGTTTTCAAAGTACTGATTGCTGATTCCTAGTAATAGTTATGGCAGTTCTCGTTACAAGATGCGGATGAGTACATGACGAGACTTCAACAAATAAATATAGTGATTTGTCAGAGGGATTTAAACTAAGGAGCAACGAGGTTACTGGTACGTCTGCTGGTAATATGATGGAATATAAAAGGTTCCCCGACATCAATAAAAGAGCACGCATATATATCAAGGTTATAATAAGGTTGTTTTGAACGAAAATCGAAGTTGTCTTGCTGGAGATGTGACAAAATTTACTATTTTGAAGAATAACATCAAAGTTATTTTGGGTAATAATAACACTAAAGGATCTAACACAGATACATGTTAAACGTTTACTCGGGTTCCGAGTATTTTTAGGTGCATAGCTATATGCATCACTCTTTCCTTCCGTAAATGATGTGCGATTGGTTCATCCTCTCGATTAAAATGTTTTCAAGAATCATGAAAGGTTTGAACGCAGATTGAAATCGTCAAGATACAAATGAGGTTTAAAATGAGATCAAGTGGCAACTTGAAGAAATGTTTAGTTTCATATGTTATAATCAATATTTTAATTCATTTTAATTGTCTAGTGTTGGTAGTCCACAGTAACAGTCCAGTAATTCATATATAGTTTAATATATAATATTCGAATTAATTAATAAATATCGTGACCCGTGTACATGTCTCAGACTCGATCACAACTCAAAGTATATATATTATTTGAGAATCAACCTCAACCCTGTATAGATAACTCGATCATTACTGCATATAGAGTGTCTATGGTGATTCCAAATAATATATATAGATGTGTCGATATGATATGTCAAAACCTTGTATACGTGTCCCGATATTTAAAGTGCGTAAAATAAATAACAGAAATTAAATAACAATAAATAAAGTGCGTAAAGTAAATAACAGAAATTAAATGACGATAAATAAAATTGCGAGAATATAAATTGCGATAAATAAACTGCGATAAATAAATTGCGATAATTAAATGGTAATACAGAATTAACAGTTAGCTAGGAACAGTTAGCTAGGATTTTGTTAGCGTGGATTCTTAATAGAATTTCATATTGTTAATTAATCTGTTTCTAATCAATTTTTATTGTGTCCATTATTTCTTCATTATGCCACTTGTTGGATTCTGATAGGTCAAAATCCAAATATGTAATTGGATGAATATGGTTATTCTGTGGTGAACGGATTTGTATATCGGTGGATGTAAGTAGGATAGTATATGACTGTTGAAACAGATTCGAAGAACGTACAATGTAACTTATTAATGTGAAATTTAAATAGTCCTCGGGTATTACCTACCCATTAAAATATTTTCACCATTAACAGTTTGTACAAGAGAATTTTTAATTACAATCTTTATGAAAACATATATACATATATATTTCCTTCAGATGTATTCATAGATTTAATGAGTTAATATAATATTAAACTGATTTGCTTTTCGGTTGGAACTAGAATAAATAATCTCTAAAACTTTAGAGATTACATATTCGACATGTCGAGCGAAGATCATAATCAAAGTACAGATGATGATATTGAAGCATGGATTGTTGATGGTACTGGTGCTGTTATTGATTGTACTGTTGGTGCCGGTGATGTTGCTGAAGCTGGTACATTTTGCACCATATTCTCCTAATTGATTATTCGAGCACGAAATTTGTTGACTTATTACTCCAGGATGATTGTCGGTCGGAACGTGTGGATGAATAAGGTTCAGAATTGTGGATAGGATATAATCTTGTCAAATTACCCCGAAAATGAGACTGAAAATGGTGTCTCGAACAGGTTCGCCGGTAAACGCTTCAGGTTCATTGTCAAGAGGTGAATTCGGTTGGTGGAAGGGATTGCCTTTTGTGTGTTTCCATTAATTAAGTCGACTACGAACCCATCAGATGAATTGATACTGGCTGATTGGTTGATTCATGCCGATGACGCTGTTTTCGGAGCTTAGGTGAACATCTATGTCGGAATAGCTGTCGGAATAACTACCGGAATAGTTATCAGAATCTGAGGGACTCGAACTGGTTGAGGGATTCATCTCGTACGATCAAATGAAGGATTTTCGATAAGAAATAGATTATAGGATGTAGATTAGTACCCTGCAATACATAATTTACATATGCATATATAATACTAAAATCCCATAAGTTACGGAGGAATCTACGGAATATGTAAGGCAAAGTTTATAGTAACAGATACGCTAAGATATGAATTAGCAGATACGCTAAGATATGAATTTTTGTCTATACACTATTCATGCAGTCATTGCAATAAAACGTGTCTAGACTAACAATAATGAGCAGGTAATTTCCTAAAGTTGATAAGCAGATGATTTCCGACAAAAACGATAAGCAAAACTTTTGACATGCAGACACGGTCGAAGTCCAGACTCACTAATGCATCCTAACGACTATCAGTTAGACTCACTAATGCAAGACCTGGTTCGCTAAGACCACCACTCTGATACCAACTGTCAGGACCCGTCCTAATCCATCCGGACGTAGTCCATATTGATTATAAACGATTCACAATAGTTGATTACATCGCGAGGTACTTGACCTCTATATGATACATTTTACAAATATTGCATTCGTTTTTAAAAGACAAACTTTCAATTACATCGACAGTTAACAGCATGCATACCATTTCGTAATATATCTTACTGTAATTGACTTAATAATAATCTTGATGAACTCAATGACTCGAATGCAACGTCTTTTGAAATATGTCATGAATGACTCCAAATAATATCTCTAAGATGAGCAAATGCACAGCGGAAGATTTCTTTCGTACCTGAGAATGAACATGCTTTAAAGTGTCAACCAAAAGGTTGGTGAGTTCATTAGTTTAACATAAATAATCATTTCCTTCATTTTAATAGACCACAAGATTTCATATTTCCATTTCTCATAAACATACGTCCCATACATAGAGACAAAAATATCATTCATATGGATTGAGCACCTGGTAACCGACATTCACAATTTGTATATAAGAATATCCTCATCATTCCGGGATCCTCCTTCGGACATGATATAAATTTCGAAGTACTAAAGCATCCGGTACTTTGGATGGGGTTTGTTAGGCCCAATAGATCTATCTTTAGGATTCGCGTCAATTAGGGTGTATGTTCCCTAATTCTTAGATTACCAGACTTTAATAAAAAGGGGCATATTCGATTTCGATAATTCAACCATAGAATGTAGTTTCAATTACTTGTGTCTATTTCGTCAAACAATTATAAAAGCGCATGTATTCTCAGTCCCAAAAATATAAAGGGTAAAAAAAGCAAATGAAACTCACCTAATGTATTTTGTAGTAAAAATACATATGACGACAATGAACAAGTGTAGGGTTGGCCTCGGATTCACGAACCTAAAACATTTGTATATTTATTAATATTCATATTTGTAATTGAACACATATATATGTATATATATAAAAGTATTAGTTATATCATTTTTATGTTGATAATATATATATATATATATGTTTTATATGTTCATTTTGTATATATATATAATGATTTTAAGTTTTGTTATGTTGTAGGTGTTATATATATATATATATATATATATATATATATATATATATATATATATATATATATATATATATATATATATATATATATATTTATGTATGTATTTAATTCGTCTATCAAAACAGTAGTTCTAATATACTAAGTTAATATTAGTGGAAAATATATAATGATAATAACAATGATTTTAATAATAGCACTTGTAACAATATAAATTTTATTGTTTTTGGTAGATATGATATTAATGATTTACTTATAATAATTACTTTATTAAAAATGATAATATTACTAAAGGTATTGTTAATAACAATACCTTTGTTTAATAATAATAATAATAATCATACTAATTGTTACAAAAGTGATACTAGTACTAATATTAATGAGAAAAATGATAACTTGTAATATATTCCCTAATAATAATGATAATCCTTAATGATAACAATAATAACACTTATACTAATAATAATAGGATTCTTATTAAAAAGATACTATTAATAATTATACTACCTAAGATCAATACCTATAATAATAATAATACTCCTAATAATCATAATTTTAATAATAATAACCATAATGATATTCATAATACTTGACAATAACAATTGTAATTATAATACATAATACATATAATAATAACACTAATTAATAATAACAATAATCATAATAACAATAATAATAATAATAATAATAATAATAATAGAAATGAAATAAAATAATAAGGTATACCCTTTAATGCTTGTGTAAAAAGAATTGCCCACGCCCGGGCTCGAACTCCCGACCTCTCGAATAACCATAACACTCTGAACCATCGGGCTGTCGCCCAGTTTCTGAATTAAAACAAAACCCGTTTTTATATAACTCGTATTTTTAATATCTTCTTCTTCAATCTTTCAAGTCGACGGAGATCAATTAATCCTATCAACTAGTTACTTAAACAAATTAAAAGCTTAATCAATACACATAATCAATCACTGAAAAGGCTTTAATTTGTTTAAAACAGATAACAATATATATATATATATATATATATATATATATATATATATATATATATATACACACAAAAACAGTCGCGGTTTTAAAAGGAAGAACATGAATTCGATTTTCGATTTTGAGAAAGTTATAGACAAAACTTCCTACATGAAAGAGGTTTCATATCATTCGTAAAAACTGTGTAATTCATCAATTGAACTCAAAATATTAAAACAGGTTCGAATTTCACGAAGAACACATCTTTTGACTTTTTAAAATTTCAACTTTGACTCGCGAATTTGATCTTGATAACCAAAATTGGAGATTGAGAATTTGCAGATAGTTTATATGAATGGTTACTAACAACTCTGCATTATTGGATTTTGAAATATGATTCAAATTCAAGGTTTGAGTAAAAAGTTATAAAGAACAGAGTTTATCTATAAAAAATATGTCTGATTAAATTGACACCTTGATTCTGTTTAAAAATGGTTGTAAGGGATACAGAGAATGGAGATAATGAATAAACTGGCTAATTATATTGAAGATTGATTATTTTATAATCAACGTGTAGTCAGAAGAAAAATCGAGCCAGAGAAGAAAGAAAAAAAAAAATAAAATAAAATTGGACAATGACTCAAAACAGATTAGTACACTTTATTCGATCAGGGAAGATAACAAAATCATACAGAAACAAAACGTAAAAGCTTGATTGGAACCCTACACTGATTAGTACCATTTTATTATATAGTTAATATTAATAAATTAATAAATATCTTAATAATATTAATAATACTAATAATTATTATATAGGTAATAATTATTAATAATAACAATAATGGCGATTTCAATAAGTTTAATAAAAATTTATTAATAATAAAAATGATACAAATAATATTATTAATAATACTAATTTAAATGATACTAATACTATTGAATAATAATAATAATATTAATACATATCTAATTTCATATTTATGTCGTAAATTTAAAATAATGATATTAATAATTAATATTAATAATAATAATAATGATATAATATATTACTTGTATCAAATTTTACATCTATATATTATTTAACAATATTAATAATACTAATATTGATATTAATATTATCATTTATGTTAATGATAATAAGAAAAATAATAATAAGGATTTTAATATATTAATTATACTTTAACTTGTAATTACATATATTTATTTTATATATACTATTAATTTTATAATATTAAATGTTTACATAATATAGATTTGTATATTTAATATTTGTACATTTTAACATTATACATATAGTAGTAATTATGTATAAAATATGTATATATATTCACATTAATATATATATGATTAGGTTTTAAACATCAAGTTGTATTACCTAGATCAATATTAATTATTAAAATAAATAAATTCAAAGTATAACATCGTACATTTAATACTTTGTTAACGTTGACCAATTATGTTTGAAATCTATTATATTCAATTTACGCTATATATTAAAATAACAAGTTTTAGTTATCTTAAGTTATCTTTCATAATAACTGAATCATATAACAGTTCATTAATATATTTAATTTATTATATATGATTGTTTACATATATAATTATTTATATATACATTTCTGTTTAAAATTATAAGGTTCGTAAATCGTTGAGAATAGTCTGAGGTCAATTGAATATATGAATCAGTTCAAAATTTTTGAGACTCAACCTAACAGACTTTGTTTATCTTGTCAGAAACATATAAAGATTAAGTTTAAATTTGGTCAAAAATTCTAGGGTCGTCACAATACCTACCTGTTAAAGAAATTTCATCCCGAAATTTGAGTGAGGTGGTCATGGCTAACAATAAAAATGTTTTCATGGCGAATATGAGTTGCAAAATAGAGTTTTATTACTATAGAGTAATATGAATAAGACAATTCGATTACCCAAAGAGTACGAATGAAACTATCACTAAATTGTGAAATGAGAAAGACAAGTTTCATCATAACTTTTGACTAGTCATGGTTGAATTCCGAAATTCAAGGGATGTGAAGAAAATCTTTGAAATTTAAAGGATTCGATTCTTCGGCGAGTAAGGAAAAAAAAAGTTAAGATCTCTAAAATTAAATACGGTGATCCGCCTTGATTACTTTATCTGATATTTCCATTATAATTTAAACTTTTTCCATTCCATTAGTTTTCACCACTTCTATACTCAATCCCCAGATTCAAGAGATTGTGAAAATGCTTAATCACATTCTAATCTTTGATATTTTTCTAATTATCACTTCTGTCATCTTTCCTTTCAATCTTTCACCAGAAGAATCTGTTTACTTTTAATATTACCTTGGGATGACGCTATTCTTAATTATACCGTGTCTTTATATTGCTATTCGTATTAATATCCACGGTTTGCAACCTCTGTGTTGTTATCGGGCTTTACATTTTCTCTTATATTTAGAAATCCCTGCTTCCGTTTTTTATAATCATTGTCATCCACACTTAATGCTCTCTCCTATTTTGCTGCGATTTATACTCCAATTTTCTATTTCTTTTGGAGCTTTGTCCCTTCGTTTCTTCTTTTTATGATTGGACATCTCTGGTGATGGTCCAGAATTCGTAGATATGGAGTTTTGAATGAATTTAATGTTCTAAACAAGAAAGAACATTATAGCACGATTTGATTTGTCAAATTACCAGAATCACTGAGAATAGAACTATCAAGAATATATTTTCTTGATATGTTCAGAAGTTAAACAGAATGAAAGAGTTATGTAACATGGCACATGATGACGTTAAAATCTGTGAATTCTCACGTCCCATTAGAAACTCAGCATGACTTAATGTAATATAATCACGTTGATCAAGTATCATTATATTATATTAACTCATGCATCAGTTCCCAACATTACTTCAATACATTCATATTTTAGACTCGAAAGTTTACAGAAGGTAGAAACTAACAGTTTCTATATGATGTAACACTGATAGCACGAAGGGATTAATGATTTCAGATAAGAATAGTTATAAAAATATCTCCAGAAATATGGAGGATATTTATAATGAAAGATACGATAATATCTCAGAATATTTAAGATCAGAGGATGATAGAAACTATTATCTGCAAGGGTTTAGAGTAAGGAGCAAGATATTTACTAAAGACTTTAGCAGACATTGAATCATTTGGATTCTTTGAAGTCAAACTTATTCTTTGTGATTTGTCCACGGCTTTCTTTCTAGTTTCGCATAATCTGTTTTTCGGTACTAAATTTTCTATTGAATGTTTCCAATATAATGATACACAGGAAGCACGAGGAGGTATATAATTTCGGACGAGAATATTTATGAAAATATCCTCAGAAATATCGAAGATATTGATGATGATATTTTGGAATTTCTAAGTTCGATGGTTGATGAGGAAGATTTTCCGCAAGATTTTAACATGAGTACGGAGCAAGATATTCGTTAAAGGTTTCATCAGATCCCGAATTACCTGGATTCTTTGAATATATGGTATGGTACTGGTATTTGTCCTTAGTCTCCTTCGTGGTTAGCTCAATCCGTTTTCCAGTTCCAAATTTTCTGAGCTTTTCCAACATACTATTCTTTATCATCAAACTTTCGATTATTAAAGTCGTTTACGGTTGTCTATGGTTTTTGTTGCTTCATTCAGCTTTTTCAACATTCAGAGTATTGATTTGTGACTGAGTGCTTTTCAGAATTTCAGAATGAGAGATCATAATTCTAAGAGATAAATGTCATACATATAACTGTTGATGTAAATATGCTGTGAGTTTTCAAAGTACTGATTGCTGATTCCTGGTAATAGTTATGGCAGTTCTCGTTACAAGATGCGGATGAGTACATGACGAGACTTCAATAAATAAATATAGTGATTTGTCAGAGGGATTTAAACTAAGGAGCAACGAGGTTACTGGTACGTCTGCTGGTAATATGATGGAATATAAAAGGTTCCCCGACATCAATAAAAGAGCACGCATATATATCAAGGTTATAATAAGGTTGTTTTGAACGAAAATCGAAGTTGTCTTGCTGGAGATGTGACAAAATTTGCTATTTTGAAGAATAACATCAAAGTTATTTTGGGTAATAATAACACTAAAGGATCTAACACAGATACATGTTAAACGTTTACTCAGGTTCCGAGTATTTTTAGGTGCATAGCTATATGCATCACTCTTTCCTTCCGTAAATGATGTGCGATTGGTTCATCCTCTTGATTAAAATGTTTTCAAGAATCATGAAAGGTTTGAACGCAGATTGAAATCGTCAAGATACAAATGAGGTTTAAAATGAGATCAAGTGGCAACTTGAAGAAATGTTTAGTTTCATATGTTATAATCAATATTTTAATTCATTTTAATTGTCCAGTGTTGGTAGTCCACAGTAACAGTCCAGTAATTCATATATAGTTTAATATATAATATTCGAATTAATTAATAAATATCGTGACCCGTGTACATGTCTCAGACTCGATCACAACTCAAAGTATATATATTATTTGAGAATCAACCTCAACCCTGTATAGAGAACTCGATCATTACTGCATATAGAGTGTCTATGGTGATTCCAAATAATATATATAGATGTGTCGATATGATATGTCAAAACCTTGTATACGTGTCCCGATATTTAAAGTGCGTAAAATAAATAACAGAAATTAAATAACAATAAATAAAGTGCGTAAAGTAAATAACAGAAATTAAATGACGATAAATAAAATTGCGAGAATATAAATTGCGATAAATAAACTGCGATAAATAAATTGCGATAATTAAATGGTAATACAGAATTAACAGTTAGCTAGGAACAGTTAGCTAGGATTTTGTTAGCGTGGATTCTTAATAGAATTTCATATTGTTAATTAATCTGTTTCTAATCAATTTTTATTGTGTCCATTATTTCTTCATTATGCCACTTGTTGGATTCTGATAGGTCAAAATCCAAATATGTAATTGGATGAATATGGTTATTCTGTGGTGAACGGATTTGTATATCGGTGGATGTAAGTAGGATAGTATATGACTGTTGAAACAGATTCGAAGAACGTACAATGTAACTTATTAATGTGAAATTTAAATAGTCCTCGGGTATTACCTACCCATTAAAATATTTTCACCATTAACAGTTTGTACAAGAGAATTTTTAATTACAATCTTTATGAAAACATATATACATATATATTTCCTTCAGATGTATTCATAGATTTAATGAGTTAATATAATATTAAACTGATTTGCTTTTCGGTTGGAACTATAATAAATAATCTCTAAAACTTTAGAGATTACATATTCGACATGTCGAGCGAAGATCATACTCAAAGTACAGATGATGATATTGAAGCATGGATTGTTGATGGTACTGGTGCTGTTATTGATTGTACTGTTGGTGCCGGTGATGTTGCTGAAGCTGGTACATTTTGCACCATATTCTCCTAATTGATTATTCGAGCGCGAAATTTGTTGACTTATTACTCCAGGATGATTGTCGGTCGGAACGTGTGGATGAATAAGGTTCAGAATTGTGGATAGGATATAATCTTGTCAAATTACCCCGAAAATGAGACTGAAAATGGTGTCTCGAACAGGTTCGCCGGTAAACGCTTCAGGTTCATTGTCAAGAGGTGAATTCGGTTGGTGGAAGGGATTGCCTTTTGCGCGTTTCCATTAATTAAGTCGACTACAAACCCATCAGATGAATTGATACTGGCTGATTGGTTGATTCATGCCGATGACGCTGTTTTCGGAGCTTAGGTGAACATCTATGTCGGAATAGCTGTCGGAATAACTACCGGAATAGTTATCAGAATCTGAGGGACTCGAACTGGTTGAGGGATTCATCTCGTACGATCAAATGAAGGATTTTCGATAAGAAATAGATTATAGGATATAGATTAGTACCCTGCAATACATAATTTACATATGCATATATAATACTAAAATCCCATAAGTTACGGAGGAATCTACGGAATATGTAAGGCAAAGTTTATAGTAACAGATACGCTAAGATATGAATTAGCAGATACGCTAAGATATGAATTTTTGTCTATACACTATTCATGCAGTCATTGCAATAAAACGTGTCTAGACTAACAATAATGAGCAGGTAATTTCCTAAAGTTGATAAGCAGATGATTTCCGACAAAAACGATAAGCAAAACTTTTGACATGCAGACACGGTCGAAGTCCAGACTCACTAATGCATCCTAACGACTATCAGTTAGACTCACTAATGCAAGACCTGGTTCGCTAAGACCACCACTCTGATACCAACTATCAGGACCCGTCCTAATCCATCCGGACGTAGTCCATATTGATTATAAACGATTCACAATAGTTGATTACATCGCGAGGTACTTGACCTCTATATGATACATTTTACAAATATTGCATTCGTTTTTAAAAGACAAACTTTCAATTACATCGACAGTTAACAGCATGCATACCATTTCGTAATATATCTTACTGTAATTGACTTAATAATAATCTTGATGAACTCAATGACTCGAATGCAACGTCTTTTGAAATATGTCATGAATGACTCCAAATAATATCTCTAAGATGAGCAAATGCACAGCGGAAGATTTCTTTCGTACCTGAGAATGAACATGCTTTAAAGTGTCAACCAAAAGGTTGGTGAGTTCATTAGTTTAACATAAATAATCATTTCCTTCATTTTAATAGACCACAAGATTTCATATTTCCATTTCTCATAAACATACGTCCCATGCATAGAGACAAAAATATCATTCATATGGATTGAGCACCTGGTAACCGACATTCACAATTTGTATATAAGAATATCCTCATCATTCCGGGATCCTCCTTCGGACATGATATAAATTTCGAAGTACTAAAGCATCCGGTACTTTGGATGGGGTTTGTTAGGCCCAATAGATCTATCTTTAGGATTCGCGTCAATTAGGGTGTATGTTCCCTAATTCTTAGATTACCAGACTTTAATAAAAAGGGGCATATTCGATTTCGATAATTCAACCATAGAATGTAGTTTCAATTACTTGTGTCTATTTCGTCAAACATTTATAAAAGCGCATGTATTCTCAGTCCCAAAAATATAAAGGGTAAAAAAAGCAAATGAAACTCACCTAATGTATTTTGTAGTAAAAATACATATGACGACAATGAACAAGTGTAGGGTTGGCCTCGGATTCACGAACCTAAAACATTTGTATATTTATTAATATTCATATTTGTAATTGAACACATATATATGTATATATATAAAAGTATTAGTTATATCATTTTTATGTTGATAATATATATATATGTTTTATATGTTCATTTTGTATATATATATAATGATTTTAAGTTTTGTTATGTTGTAGGTGTTATATATATATATATATATATATATATATATATATATATATATATATATATATATATATATATATATATATATATATTTATGTATGTATTTAATTCGTCTATCAAAACAGTAGTTCTAATATACTAAGTTAATATTAGTGGAAAATATATAATGATAATAACAATGATTTTAATAATAGCACTTGTAACAATATAAATTTTATTGTTTTTGGTAGATATGATATTAATGATTTACTTATAATAATTACTTTATTAAAAATGATAATATTACTAAAGGTATTGTTAATAACAATACCTTTGTTTAATAATAATAATAATAATCATACTAATTGTTACAAAAGTGATACTAGTACTAATATTAATGAGAAAAATGATAACTTGTAATATATTCCCTAATAATAATGATAATCCTTAATGATAACAATAATAACACTTATACTAATAATAATAGGATTCTTATTAAAAAAGATACTATTAATAATTATACTACCTAAGATCAATACCTATAATAATAATAATACTCCTAATAATCATAATTTTAATAATAATAACCATAATGATATTCATAATACTTGACAATAACAATTGTAATTATAATACATAATACATATAATAATAACACTAATTAATAATAACAATAATCATAATAACAATAATAATAATAATAATAATAATAGAAATGAAATAAAATAATAAGGTATACCCTTTAATGCTTGTGTAAAAAGAATTGCCCACGCCCGGGCTCGAACTCCCGACCTCTCGAATAACCATAACACTCTGAACCATCGGGCTGTCGCCCAGTTTCTGAATTAAAACAAAACCCGTTTTTATATAACTCGTATTTTTAATATCTTCTTCTTCAATCTTTCAAGTCGACGGAGATCAATTAATCCTATCAACTAGTTACTTAAACAAATTAAAAGCTTAATCAATACACATAATCAATCACTGAAAAGGCTTTAATTTGTTTAAAACAGATAACAAAAAAAAATATATATATATATATATATATATATATATACACAAAAACAGTCGCGGTTTTAAAAGGAAGAACATGAATTCGATTTTCGATTTTGAGAAAGTTATAGACAAAACTTCCTACATGAAAGAGGTTTCATATCATTCGTAAAAACTGTGTAATTCATCAATTGAACTCAAAATATTAAAACACGTTCGAATTTCACGAAGAACACATCTTTTGACTTTTTAAAATTTCAACTTTGACTCGCGAATTTGATCTTGATAACCAAAATTGGAGATTGAGAATTTGCAGATAGTTTATATGAATGGTTACTAACAACTCTGCATTATTGGATTTTGAAATATGATTCAAATTCAAGGTTTGAGTAAAAAGTTATAAAGAACAGAGTTTATCTAAAAAAAATATGTCTGATTAAATTGACACCTTGATTCTGTTTAAAAATGGTTGTAAGGGATACAGAGAATGGAGATAATGAATAAACTGGCTAATTGTATTGAAGATTGATTATTTAATAATCAACGTGTAGTCAGAAGAAAAATCGAGCCAGAGAAGAAAGAAAAAAAAATATATAAAAAAATTGGACAATGACTCAAAACAGATTAGTACACTTTATTCGATCTGGGAAGATAACAAAATCATACAGAAACAAAACGTAAAAGCTTGATTGGAACCCTACACTGATTAGTACCATTTTATTATATAGTTAATATTAATAAATTAATAAATATCTTAATAATATTAATAATACTAATAATTATTATATAGGTAATAATTATTAATAATAACAATAATGGTGATTTCAATAAGTTTAATAAAAATTTATTAATAATAAAAATGATACAAATAATATTATTAATAATACTAATTTAAATGATACTAATACTATTGAATAATAATAATAATATTAATACATATCTAATTTCATATTTATGTCGTAAATTTAAAATAATGATATTAATAATTAATATTAATAATAATAATAATGATATAATATATTACTTGTATCAAATTTTACATCTATATATTATTTAACAATATTAATAATACTAATATTGATATTAATATTATCATTTATGTTAATGATAATAAGAAAAATAATAATAAGGATTTTAATATATTAATTATACTTTAACTTGTAATTACATATATTTATTTTATATATACTATTAATTTTATAATATTAAATGTTTACATAATATAGATTTATATATTTAATATTTGTACATTTTAACATTATACATATAGTAGTAATTATGTATAAAATATGTATATATATTCACATTAATATATATATGATTAGGTTTTAAACATCAAGTTGTATTACCTAGATCAATATTAATTATTAAAATAAATAAATTCAAAGTATAACATCGTACATTTAATACTTTGTTAACGTTGACCAATTATGTTTGAAATCTATTATATTCAATTTACCCTATATATTAAAATAACAAGTTTTAGTTATCTTAAGTTATCTTTCATAATAACTGAATCATATAACAGTTCATTAATATATTTAATTTATTATATATGATTGTTTACATATATAATTATTTATATATACATTTCTGTTTAAAATTATAAGGTTCGTGAATCGTTGAGAATAGTCTGAGGTCAATTGAATATATGAATCAGTTCAAAAATTTTGAGACTCAACCTAACAGACTTTGTTTATCTTGTCGGAAACATATAAAGATTAAGTTTAAATTTGGTCGAAAATTCCCGGGTCGTCAAATTAAATCCCTCGGATTTAGAGTTATGTATGAAAGAACTTTAAATAAGATTTGAAACTTTGAATCGTTCGAGTGATAGTGAGAGTTCGAGAACTCGGCATGAATAATCTGGCAGTCGCATAGGCAAGTATAAATAAACGCTAAAGCAGTGACTTTCAACTATGTACTGATCGTTTGAATTCAGCCTTAGTTGGTCTGAGAGGAGGATACGTTAAAGTATGATGGAATCATTTCAATTGTTACAGCAGTTTTTCAGATGTGATGAGTTTAGCTCAATCCACAACTTGAGATAGTGTATTTCACCTTTGATTTTCGAGTTGACAATGATCGATTATTGTTTGAGTATGACACCATTACTTGCATGGTGACAAGTTGTCTACTATAAGTAGATGTACGAGTATAGAAGTTTCTTGACTATGCTTGTCAAAACGTTACACGTATGGAGATTCTATTCTTCAAATTTACCATCTCGACAAAGAAAATGTAATAGCGAACATAGTGTTCGTGATATCGACGTTTGAGGGTTCAAATGACATGGGTTTTGAAAGTCATATGAAAATTTACACCGAAAGTGTAATAACATAGAGGATCTGGATATAACAAGTGATGATTAAGTATCAATGATCAGGAGATATTCATGAACGTAAAATTTCAAGGTTCGATTGTTCACATCCTTTATGGTATATGAAAGATTGTTAAATGAGTATGAGATTTATAGATAGTTTTATGAGTTTTCATATATCTACAAATATTGAGATGATCATTTTTCACCCTCATGCCCCTTGCATTTGGGTTTTTGAACAGATAGCTTGAGAATTTTCCTTGACTCACTTTCTATTCCATATGTAATGATATTGGAATATTTTTATGAATTACCGAAATATAATCACGTTGGCCACCGCCAATATATTTTACTAATTCATATTTCCATTCCAAGGTCACTCCATAAGGTCAGGATATGTGATCAATGATGATTTCTAATATAGTGTGTTAAGGATAGCAGTAATCTTAGCTGGATCGACAACATGTCGATTTTAAGCCAAAAGTTTGCGTAGAGTTGTTCTTTTTCTTAAGAGTTCAAGAATGAATTTGCAAATTTTGCTTATGTTCTTTCTCACTCTTGGAGCAGATCGAAAAGTCATCCATGAAAACAGTTACGAACTTGTCGAGTTATGGTTGACTAGTTTTAAGTTGCAGTCTTTATAGACTTGGTCAACTTTCATATCTTTGAAAGTTATGGAAGTTGTGAAAGTTAGGAAATGGACGTAGTCAGACGAGAAAGTTATGAAACCTCGTGGTAAGAGTTGGTGCAGTTGGACGAACCATGATTCTTCACTACATAAGGGTGTATAGAAGTTTGATAACTCTGATAGGTCATAAGTTTGAAAAATTTGAAGCGGGATAAAGATTAATATGATATAAACGAAACACTGTATATTATTAATAACGAGGCTTTAAACAAGCCTTTTTATTACACGATTCAGAAATAGAAATAGTTTAAGGCATAGCCTTTACATAGATAGAAAATAGGCAAAATAAACTAGGAAATATTAAGATTGAAGTATTCTTCATATTTCTTCTTCTCGTCCTCGACCTTCTTCATAAACTTCTCATCTTTCTCATTCTTCGCCTTTTGTTTCTCATGCAGGAATTCGAGATTATCATAAAGATTAGAAACACCATTGTTGATTACATGGTACTTGTGGTCCCTCATAGAGAGTTGATTATTCACGCGGTTTTCCTCCATCTTCAATCTAAAGTCAACATCTTCTCTTAGGTAGGAGAGGGATTGCTTCCCCCATCGGGCATTTCTGTCACTTTCATACTTCACCAACTTTATCTCTTTCTTTAGTTCAGCATTTTCCTCCATGAGCTTCTTGTTCGCTAGATCTTTTTCCTTCATTTGAACATCGATCCTTGCAATATGGCGAATTAGGCCATCGATAGTTTTTCGCAGATTCATGATCTCGTACTTGGCATCAATTTCATCGAAGGAGATCGGGATCTTTTCTTTGACGGGCTGGTTTTTTCAAGACGTTTCCTCTTGTCTTTATTTCTCGGGGTTGGATAGTATTCAGGAGACCCATGTGAATTTAGAATAGTATTTGAGCTATAATTTGGTGAGGGAGGACCACCAAAGCGGACTTTGGACTGGTCTTTCAGTGGGAGGCCTTTCTTTTTCAGTTGGCTTGAAAAGATTCATTTTTTTCGCTTGATGAGAATTAGACATCCTAACATTAGGAAAGAGATTTTGATCAGTTTTAAGATAAGGTTGTAAAGCATATGTTACAAGGCAATCTTAAGTGCTTTAAAGTCTAAGGCAGGAAAGGTTATAGTTTTCTAGATTGCTAAGGCACCCTAGCTAACAAGTAAGGCACACATAAAGATGCAATCCTGGTTCTCTATAATAACCTGGATCTGATACCACTCTGTGAAGTCCTCCAAATAGGGTCTGGAAGAAAACGTCACTAATATCAAATAAACCAACATATTATAATACGAGAACAATACTATATGAGAAAAACAAACTTTATTGAGTACGCAGCGGAAAATGAAATGTCGTTTCAATAATGGAAATTACATAAAGTAATTGTTTCAAATACAAGAATAATAAATGCGATATCTCTTGATCCTAAGTCCAAGTAGCATCACATAAGCAGTAAGTAAGAAAGCTTGATCAATCAGTACCTGAGACAAAACATGCTAAAGTGTCAACCAAAAACGTTGAGTGAAATCATAGGTTTAACAAAAGTAGTTATCGTTGTTTTTAGACCACAAGGTTTAGTTTATAAAGTTGATCTCGAAGGGACTAAAAAGTTATGCCAGTTCGTGATATTTAGACTAAACGTTCAAGTTTGCCCCAATGACAAGTTGGGTCTATACTTGTCGGTTTAATTTCATTATTAAGTAATACAAGGACTTGGTCAAATGTATCGGGGACGTTACTCCCGATAGGCCTACCCCCAATAATTAAGAATGCATTTAACGAGCAATTAAAAATATCACTGTAGGGACTTAGTCGGACATAGCCGGGTATAGCATAGTTTAGCAGTTGGTACTTGTGTCTAAATTGTAAAAAGTAAAAGTAGCATGTGTCTCACCCCAAGTAAGAAGGGGCTATGAGTTCACCTTAGTAAGCAGGAGAAGAGTTGTTATTCCTCGGAACAGAAAGTTTGGATGAACGTAAGCAGAAAGTCAACCTATTGACATTTACGAGTAGTTAAATGTTTTGCCCAAATTAAGTTTAAGTATGAAAGTGTTTTAAGTATAGTTTGTTTTACTAAGTTTCCATTCCTAGTAAGTTTCCACTTTTAGAAAGTTTCCATTTTTAGTTGTTTCCACTTTTAGTAAGTTTCTATAATTAGAAAGTTTCTATTTTTAGAGTATGTCCATATTAGATATACTTCCAATCATACCCTTTCCCTTCGAATGGCCATTTCAGCTCTAGGGGCTTGAGCTACAGGATCCTTTAAATCGAAAAATCCAAACCCTTCCGCCTAGAGTTTCGTAGAAACCATTCGTCAAGAAAGTAAATGATCTATATATATCCAATATGTTTTTAGGTGTTATAATATAAGTAGTATAGTATATGTGTTAATAATAGTATATGTGTAAGTGTTAGTATATATAGTAGTATTAGGGTTTCATTAGTTAATTAGGTTTAATTAATTAAAGTAGTATTTAATGATTAGGGTTTAGTAAAAAATAAATGTTTAGGGTTTTAATTAATGTAGTAGGGTTTAGGTTTAATTAATTAGGGTTTTAATAAATTAGGATTTTAATTATTTAATGTGTATATGTGTGTATATATATATATATATATATATATATATATATATATAATATTTATATATATATATATATATATATATATATATATATATATATATATATATATATATATTTTATATATTCGGCCATACATATATATATATATATATATATATATATATATATATATATATATATATATATATATATATATATATATATATATATTATTTTTACAAATAGGCATGGTGTATCTATTTATGGTATGTACATATCTAGTTACCTTTTTTAATCATTAACAAATCTCCTAACAATTATCCAGGGTTTAAAGATCAAACATAAAATCTTTTTTTTTTCAATTTGTGTATGTATGTATATGTATACTATTCTTATTTTTTTTTTACATGAACAATATGAATGTATATAATCTAGTATGAATATGATTATGAATGTAAACATGAATTGAAAGTAAGATTTAAGAGTTTGGATCTAGGGTTTTTACCTTGATGAAGATCTATGAAGATTAACAAGAAAAAGTTGAAGAACACTTGAAGATGAAGATCAAAACCCTTGAAGATCGAAGAACACCTTGAAGATCTTTAAAAAACGCGAAGAACACGACGAACAAAACTTGAAGATCACTTGAAGATCTTGAAGATTTTCGATGGTGGTGGTGGTGATTTCTGTTTTTGGCCAAAAATAGGGAGAGAGGGGAGAGATTTGAGAGAGAGATTTGTGATTGTGATTTGGTACATGTTTAGCTCTAGCCTAGGTCTCTATTTATAGGGAGGATTAGAGGATTCTAGAATTAGGTTAAGATTAGGTTTTACTTAGGGAACAAGTTAGACTTGGAGAGGAAGTAATGGGAGTTGCTTAGGCCGAATTTTAGGAGGGGCAAAAGGGTAATTTTTCCCTATTAAAATCGGCTAGGGTTTTAGGGAGTAGGGTGGAACTTTTTCACTTTAGTCCTTGTACTTTAAATTAGCTTAAATGGTTCCTTAATTATCCAAGTTTAATTATTTAAGTGTACTAAGTTTAAGGGTATTCATTTTGTTCACAAAAGTTTATTAACTCATTATTTTATCTTTTATTAACTTGTCGATTATTACACAAAGTTAATTATTAGGTTTTATAATTCTTAACCTTAACAATTATTGATTAAAGTTTAATCGTTAAGTTTAATTATATTGTTTGGGCATTTAATATTGGAAAAATATATAGTGGAAAAATGAGGGTCGTTATAGCCGGGTTTTTCAGAATCTTAATAGTTTTAGGATTAGGTTTTTCTACGTTTTCTGTCTTTTCTACTCCTACACTAAGATTCTTGGATGTACCTATCCCATTACCCTTATCTTGTTCGGTCGGTTGAATGGGAACATAATCTTCCCCGAACTGTTTCTCCGGAGGTGGGAAACTATAGTCATGCTCGAATGAAGGAGGACACTATTTATAATCACTACTAGTTTTTTTTCCTCCTACATTCTGACAATACTCTAGGACAAATGCAGATCTCTTGTAAATATAGGTCTTTTCCTTTTCAGTTTCAAAACTAATCTTAAATGATTCTTTTTCTCTCTTAAGCTCATCTATCTCCTTACTCTGCCTCATTATGGTCTGAGTATTTAACAACACATTTGACTTCAAATCGGTCACCTGATCGTCTAGTGTCTTAATTATGTCCCTAAACTCTTTTTCTCTATTCTTAAAATACAGATTATCCTCATATTGCTTCTTAAGAACCTAATTAGCCTTTTTGAGGACATCTATTTCTTTATTTAAAGCAACACAATTATTACAGTTTAGGCAAATATCAGACAATCTTCTAACCTGATCCTCTAGAGTTACACATCTATTGCATGTTTTAACCGACTCTTTAAGTTCACTAAGCTGCTTTTCAAGGTTAACACAATTAGTACAAACAAGTTTAGTTTCAAGTGTTACCTTGGCTTTACTTGACGAGTCAGCCATAAATGCATATAGGCGTGGAGCTTTCTCATTAGCTTAACCGGACTCTGAATCAGATTCTGACTCCGATTCCGAACTAGAGCTATCCGAACCAAAATCCGATGAACCCTTTCTCGGCACCACAAACCTATCTCCAACACTTCCCTTTGTAATGATACCAGACGACTGACCAGTTTGTTTACAGAACTTCCTCGATTCATCGTCTGAGCTGGAAGATTCACTGTCGGTCCAAACGTCTCCATCATTATGTTTTACCCATTTAAACTTTTCTTGAACCCTCTTATTCACATACCCTCTTCGTAAACAATTAGCCCAGTACCATGCCCTATCCACTCGTTCTTCCATCCTACATCCTAGGCATTTGCATTGTTTATCTCTTCCAACACAACCCATCTTTTCTCTCTCAGCCTTTTCTCTTGCTTCCTCTTCCTCAGTCATATGAATCCTAACTACATTAGCATGACGATCGAAAGCATTCGTCACATCGAAAGACCAATCATAGGACTCATCATCATAAGTAACTGCTAACGCCCCGATGATTCATCCATAATCAAAACATTGACAGTATTCTTCGATTCACGCTTCTGATTATGAAATGGGTTATGAAATCCTTGCTGCTTTGGTTTAGTGCAGTTTCGCTTGAAATGACCCAACTCTTGACAGTTGTGACACTGTACTTTGTTCATATCAAAACCAAACTTGGTGTTCTTACTCACACCCAAGTGTTTCTCCCCAGTCTTTTCAATGTATCTTTTTGCCCTGCGAATCACACTTCCCATAGCCCATAGAATATCCATTTTCTCCATCTCGTTCTCGTCTATCTGATCGTAGTCTTCCTGTTCTAAATGAATATTACCAATTTTCCCATGTAACAAATCATTGTAAGAGTTTACTGCCATTGAGACTAACGTCATATCCACCTCAACTCCTTTAATCGTACGCAAGCGAATATTCTCTGTTCTCAAAACCTCAGTACTTGCCCCCTTGTTCGAAGTTGTCTGATACAGAACACTTTGAGGTGCAGGAGTGACATAACTTGACGTTATCTTCTCAGTATTTGAAGTAAAGGTTGTTTGTGGATGGGCGTGTTTCATTTCAGATGAACCTATTTCTGGAGCCTTATACTTCACAGGATTCTGAACCGTCTCTAACCTTTTCAATCTCTCTTGAAATTCTAGCTCCTTTGCCTGAAGCTTAGTAACAAACGCACTCAACGAATTATCCAGGATATCAAAGGACTTCTCAATCTCAACAATCATTGGATCCCACTTAATCGGTAGACCCTCACGAAAGCATTGGACAAGCTTCTTGGTAGGAAAGAAAATATCAACACGTTTGAGTTCAGTTAACAAGTCACGATATCTAGCAACAGCATCTTTTAGAGATTCATCAGGTTGAACAGCAAAATTCTTCCACTCTTTCTTCAGAACTTTTCCTTTTGTTTTTCTATACTCAGCAGTCCCTTCATTATCACTTTCTAGAGCATTCCATAAAGCATAGGTTGTCAAATGTGTTTCAAATTGATGAAATATCTCTTTAGACAATGCTTGAGTAAGATGGCTATATGCTTTGCACTCAAAATTATAATCCTCACGCTCAGTTACAGACAATTCCATGGGTGTCTTGGTTTCCCCATGATCCTTAGTCGAAAACACATATTCAACCTTTAAGAAATTATATAACCTAGAGTCTATGCCGTTTAGCGAAATCAAGAACCTAGGCTTCCATTATGCAAAATCATCCAAAGATTCCAGCCTATGTACCCTATACGAGCTACCAATCTCATTTTCTGTCTTCAACAAGTGATGAAGACCTGACGACGAAGCACCGACAAGAGCTGATTGCATTTCAGGAGATTCAAACATGTCTAACATTGTAACCGTATGGTTGCATAATACGGTTGCAGTAAATTATACGGTTGCAGTACACGGATGCAAGTGATTTGACACGGTTGCAAGTTACACGGTTCAAAATGTAACCGGATAAGATTATACGGGTGTAAGGTATAACCGGACGGATGCAGTGTGTATCCGTACGGTTGTGATGTTATATTGTTGTGGTTTAAACGGGTGAAGATTATACGGATGTAAGACGTATCCGTACGGCTGTGGTATCCGGATGGTGTACCCGTGCGGTTATAGTGTGTAACCGTACGGTTGTATGCTTGGTCGAATCTGGGCAGAAAACTGCACAGAATCTAGGGTTTAAGGTTTTGGTCGATCTAACACTCAATCTTGAGAAAAACCAGCGTATGTTTGACGTCCAAAATGAAGTTTTAGACCGGACTAACACATTTATTCAACAAAAAACACGAATTAACACTTAAAAAACATGATTCAAATGGGTTTTTGACATTAAACACTAAAAACACAATTTCTTAACAACGTTTGACAAAAACCAATCGTTCAATCAATCACACAAGCTCTGATACCACTTGTAGGATCGTGTAAACAGGATTAAACGATCTTAGATTCAATAACGAGTGCGGAAAATCTCGTTATTGGGTTTTATACTCAAAACTCAATGAAAACCTTTGATCTTAATGATAAAATTGACTTAGATATGTTAAAGATCGACTATATTGAATGCTAGAACACCAGAAAATCGGATTGTACGTGTAGAATAGGCTAGGATACGTAACCCTAACAATGAACCCGAAATACCCATTAAATACATACAGCACGTTGCAACCGTGCGGTTGCGTGTTCTAACCGTACAGTTGCATCCTGCAACCGTACGGTTGCACACCAGCAGAGAAAGCTAAACGATTAAGCTTATTAACATGATCATAATGAACTCGGGGACTAATTATAAAAAAAAATCGTAATTATTTGTTGTTATAGATACATGATCTTTACGTGTGAGGTATATAGATATATATCAATATATAAGGATCCGAAGATCATGTGAGGTACAATGATTGTGATATCTGATGATCTACCAACATACACACAATGAATAGTACAATGAATCTATTACAAACACCAACCACATTTGAATAAAGTGAGATCCGATCCGCCTATGCACCCTCCTATATCGAAGCCCAATAAACCCCAAGAACCTAAAGTTACATAAAATCACAACACCATATTCCACAACATCCAAAGGCCGCAACAAATAAACCCATAGGAATCACCCTAAAATGCCACATATACGCACAATACCTTGCCACAATAGACCTCAAAGATCCGGTTCGGTGGTCAAATAAGTTTGTAATCAAACCTAGTACTACTAAGATGGACATAGAAAAAATGCTATGTATAAGAGAAACAATAAGCTTGTAATACACACCATCACAAGATAGCTGAGTGGTAGGCCTTGATTTCCTTTAAAGAGGTTCAAGTTCAAACCTCACTAAAAGCATATCTTGGGGTGATCAAAGGAAAGGGGAAATGATCGGAAACGGTATTAATAAGCCGTGTGTACATCTCATCAAATAAAATACTCCACCTGATAAACCTTATCCGTTTACCATTTTATAGGAGCATTGATGTATAAAACACTTAAGTTACACATTGAATGGCGATTCGAATATTAACTATATCTAGCAGATGAAGGGAACGGACATGGAGGTTCAATTACTTCAATGACTCCTTCAAGGCTCTGAGTGACCATCCTCATGGTTGGCCGCAAAAGAGGATTTTCTTGCACACACCAAAGACCAACCATCAGAAACGTTGTTAGATTCTTGTAGTCATCTAAAGCCTCCAAATCGTTTTCAACAAATGCATCAATTCTTCCTTCTTTATAGCAATCCCACGCCCAATCTGTTAAGATAGCCCTGTCCTCGTTCCCACTCTCAAAGAGCAAACTCTTTCGGCATGAAATGATCTCTAGTAGCAACACGCCAAAGCTATACACATCAACCTTTACCGTGATAGGGGTGTTCCTAAACCATTCAGGAGCAATGTATCCCTTTGTTCCTCTTATTCCGGTACTTGTGGCACTTGCACTCATCATCAAGAGTTTTGCCAATCCAAAGTCAGCAATTTTCGCATTGTAATATTCATCAAGAAGAATATTTTGAGGCTTAATGTCACAATGGATAACCTGTGTAGTACACCCTTCATGGAGATAGGAAAGTCCCTTTGCGATGCCTACACCAATATAACTCCTTTGTTTCCAAGTTGGTCTCATGTCTCCAAAAAGAAAGTCCGACAAAGTTCCATTGCTCATGTACTCATAAATCAATAACCGTTGCTCACCATCATCACAGTACCCAAGAAGTTGAACCAAGTTTTTGTGATGAGTCCTCGCAATAGCATTGATCTCGGTTTTAAATTCCTTATCGGCATCTTGAAACGCCCTATCTAACTTCTTCACTGCTACTATGTTTGTACCTATTACCCCTTTATATACTATCCCAAAAGCCCCCTTTCCTAGTTCATCCTTAAAGTCAGAAGTAACTTCTACTAGCTCCTGATATGTATAATGCGGTACGTTTGTGTCGATTGTATTTCTACTTAGATGAATGTTTTTTGTTGCCTTGTGTATTAAAAAGAAACCAACACAAACCGCAACAATTAATATGACATTTACAAACATCGAGGTACTTACGAGGACTGATCCCAAGATTATTAAACTTCTCTTATCTTTTTTATTTCCTAAGAACGGTGGAACAGATCCAGAAGGACTATCGCTTTTTCTGAACTTCAAAAACACCTTCTTATTAACCGAATTATCCTTTCTTCCATTAGATAATGGAATCTTCTTCTTCCAACATTCATTGCTCCCATAAACAGCAACCGCACATAAGCAATCTTCCAAACAGGATTTTTGACATTCTTGTTCGCTAATAGGTATCATGTGCATATAGTCTGATGACGGCCAATCAATATCAGTAAATTCAATGAAATCGAACATCTCTTCCCCGTTGTTCTCTTCATCTTCACTACAACTTGGCGTAAAATCCGGCTTGCAATCACCATTCGGATCGCTTGGATCAAGTAAAGAAAACCCCTGTTGGCACTCGCAAGTTGGCGTGCTATTAACAAGACCGCAAACATTGTTAAATCCACAAGCTCCACTACCTTCAACATCTCCTGTTTTACATATGTTTTCTGGCTCAAACCATATTACCTCCCAGCTTGTATTACCTGTTAGAGTCTTTGGGTGATAATATTGAGTAAAAACTCCATCGAAGCCTATTGTAGCTCTATGATAATAATCTCCTAACGGCAACGCACCTCTTGGGGTAAGGTCCAATCTTCGATCGTTTCTTCTCATTAAATACATGTACCCACTTGTGTCAAAGATCAGTTGTTCGGCATCAGATGTGTTACTAGAATAGTAAGATTTATAAGCATAATAGGACGGTATAGCTCGAGCATTAAGAACGAGGTTTCCATCTTGAAGAAGACGTAACTGAAATCTTCCTCTAGTGAAGTTTGTTTCGCTCTTTCTCGAATTGATCACTCCACCTCTAGCCATAACTTGAGTAGGCAATATGGTATCTCCCATAAAGCTAAAACTCTCCCATATCTTGCGTGAACCGTTACCAACAAGCACAAAGTTACCCGTATCATTCATAAAACCATATGCCAGATCCGAGAAGTTTCCCGAGGTCCATACTTCTCTACCTTGAGGGTCACTTAGTACGAGACCACGTTCATTAGTTAGCTCTACCTTCGATCCTCTAGGTACCATAGGATTTGTATCTGGATACCAAATGATGGTCTTGTCCGGTATCTTGTCATACCATACGGATAACACGAATAAATTTTGGCCGTTAATTCGTTGGAACCCAAAGGCGAAATCGCCTGCGGGTGAGAGCCATGGTACGATGTTGTCTGTTGCTATGAGGGATGCACCAACTGCAACAGAATTGTTTGTTTGTTGGGCTGCAATTAACAATGGTAGAAAGAAAGTTAGGAAAACATAATATAGGACCCTGGCCATTGTGAAATAATTGATTCATATGCAACAATAAAAGCTTATATGATGTTAAAAGGCTTTAAGAGCATCAAGAAAAAAAGAAATAAATTAAGAATGTTGGTGTCAATAAGAGTTTTTTAGTACAAAAGGTTTGTCAACAGTCAAATGATTACTTTTCCCGGTTAGTGATCTTGACTATTTATATTTGTTAATGTGGATGAGACTAATAAAACACATTAAACAAGGGATATAAATTTGAACAACTAAACTACATTAAATTAATGTGTTTAGAGTATGAAGGTCCGTGACATTTGGCAATTCGGCAGAGTTGTGTAGTTGTTATTTTAGTGTCTATATACAATGACAATCATTGTTAAACGGCAGATCATATTTCATTATCCCCGTTAACCTTCTCAAATGAATGTAGTTATTACATTATAGGTTTCAAAATAATTTCCTGTTTTGCTTTTCTTTCTTATATAATATAACTTTGAATTATTTTTTTGGTAATATATACTCCTCCTGTCCCGAAAAGAATGTCCAGTAAAATAACATTCAATTTAAAATATTTTAGTTAATTATTCATTTTTTTTCCTTTAATTGTAATTCAAATAAGGTAAAAGATGAAATTATGGAGTAAACATTTTTGTGGTTTTCATGTATAAAAAAAGGTAGAATTTGAACTTTATTGACTTTTTAGTATAATTTTGAAAATAAAATAATAATTTTGAAACATATATAGATAATAATGTGAACTTTTTGTAAGACGAAAAGAGTAACACTTTACGAAAAATAATACAAACGAAACAAGCAAAAATATTTAAATTTTAAATTGCATTGAATCTACAATACATACCGACATTAAATCCAATCAGGTGAACTGAATTTTACGTCATTTGGTATTCTGTATATAATAATTAATAATAAATGATAATAAAAATTGTTAATAATGAGTTTTATATATATATATATATATAATATATATATATATATATATATATATATATATATATATATATATATATATATATATATATATTTTTGAAAGGCAAGTGAAATTTTATTAATATAAAAACTCAAGTTACATCACGATATGAGGTTGCATGAACCCCAAGAGAGAAAACAAACACGATAAGAATCAGAATAAGGACACGAGGGAGGGAGCAAAGATTGCAACCCAAACTATACTAACTATTACAAGTATGTGTTTGGATTCGTTAGCCAAGTGTTCCACTCAATCTTGTCACCTTTGAACTTGCACGATAACCAATCGAAGGAGATGGCTTGGATTTCACAAAGAGCCACCGGAGCGCTCCAACTTTTCTTGCGAAAAACCATATTGTTGCGGTTTTTCCAATTTAGGTATGAAGTGACCCAAATAACTCCTTTCCAAATCAAGCCCACACTAGCACTATCACGAAGAAGTTCCGATAAAGAAGAGCCCGAAAAAACTCCACGCCCCCACCATTTGAATACCCGACACCAAACCTCTTGAGCATTTCGGCAAAAAATTAGCGAGTGTTCCACCGATTCAAGGCTGTCATCGCATAAAGGACAACGAACGCTGTGAAGATCGATGCCCCTGGAATCAAGCTCTAGCCTAACCGGAAGACGCTTCATCAATGTACGCCATATGAAGAGTTCGATCTTTTTAGGGACCAAACTATTACGACAAGTTTCTTCCACATTTTGATTGTGATTTTCAAGTAATCGGATGTCAATGAGTGAAGATAGCTTTTTAACTGAGAATAATCCGCTCGAAGAGAGAGACCATTTCCAACTATCTTTTTTCGTATGATCTAAAGAGACGTTGCGAAGCATACTTTTTAAGCTCGAGAATTCACCTAGAGTCCGACCTGTAGGTTGTCGGAGCCAATCCCAGCCGAAGGTATCTGTAGCGACATTAGAACCCGACCCATGGACAGCCTGACCAGAGGTGATGTTGGTTGGATCGACTGGAACTGAGCTAAGAGTAACCGTTTGCGAAGGAGAAGCCGTAGAAGGAGACAGAGAACCAGCAGCAAGTTGAGCACCATCAGAATCTGAGTGACCCGAATGTTCTGTAGTAGAAACAGCAGCAGAAACAGCAATATTCGAAGTAGCCAGACGAGATTTAACAGAGACATTCTTGTTGCTTTCTAACCTGTATAATCTTGGAAATAATTCACGAAAAGTGTAGGAGCCGTACCAACAATCATTCCAAAACGATATAGATTCACCATCACCGACAATCTTTTCAAACGAATCCTTGAAATGAATTTGAAAATCTTCAATTTGTTTCCCTGCACGAATAATATTAGACCAAACACCTAAAGATGAACATTGAGAATTATCAACATCCATCCCTAAGCAACCATTAGTTCCATACAATCTACGAATCACTTTAACCCATAGGGAATTGGTTTTGGTTTTGAACCTCCACCACCATTTCCCAAGTAGTGCTAAATTTTTGCTTTTAAGACTCCCAATATTAAGACCCCCCGCCCCGTATGAGGATATGACTTTGTCCCACTTAACCCACGATATTTTGTTTCCCGAAAAATCCCCTCCCCAAAAAAATGACCGCCTTACACTCTCAAGTAGCTTGGTGACACTCGATGGGGCACGGTAGAGAGAAAAATAATACAACGGAAGACTACTTAGAACCGATTTAATGAGGACTAAACGTCCACCAAAGGAGGTCGATCGCATTTTCCAATCCGATAAACGGCTTTTGAATTTATCAATCACCGGTTGCCATGCCAAAACCTTATTCATACTAGTGCCAATAGGAAGGCCAAGATAAATAAAGGGAAGTTTCCCCGCTTTACATCCCATTCTTTCGGCCATAATTTCCACATCGTCGAAAGGAACCCCGACACCGTAAATAGAACTCTTATGGAGGTTAACTTTAAGTCCCGAGGAAAGTTCAAAACACTTTAGTATGTTTATGAGATTTATAGCGTTGTTCCTATCCCAATTTCCGAAGAAGATAGTGTCGTCCGCATATTGAAGGTGCGATATGAGGACCTTTTCATTTCCTACCTCCACACCCTTAAAAAGATTCCTATCGATCGCCGCTTTGGCAAGGATATTTAAACCTTCCGCCGCTAAGATGAATAGGAATGGTGATAATGGGTCACCCTGCCGAACACCCCGACCCAAAGAGAACTCTCTAGTTGGGGAACCGTTAACCAACACTGAGACCGTGGCGGATTTAAGACATGACATAATCCAACCCCGCCATCTATCACCGAAACTCATGCAACGCATAACCTCCATCAAGTAGTCCCAATTGAGGCAGTCGAAAGCTTTCTCAAAGTCTACCTTAAAAATGAGACCCTTTTGCCTACTCGACTTTATAAATCCCAGTGTTTCGTTTGCAATCAGAGAGCCATCTAAAATGAATCTGCCTTTTAAAAATGCCGATTGTTCTGAACCTACAAGATCGGGCACCACCTTACGAAGCCTATTTGAAAGAATCTTTGCGATAACTTTGTAGTAACTACTAATCAGGCTTATAGGGCGGTAATCACCAAGACCTATCGGGTCAGCCTTTTTAGGAACTAGGGTTATGAAAGAAGCATTGCAACCCCTTGAGAATTCCCCCTTCTCCCAAAACCATTGAATGGCCGCCATTAAATCATACTTGATAGTCTCCCAGAATTTTTTGAAGAAGTGCATGTTGAAACCATCCGGGCCCGGTGCTTTTGAGCTGCCACAGTCATGAATAGCATCGAAAATTTCTTTCTCACTAAAGGATGATTCAAGTTCTTCAGATTTCACATGATCTAAAGACGGATAGTGTAACTCCTCCAAGCTAGGTCTTTCGATCGTGTTATTTTCAAAAATGTTTGTAAAGTGCTTAAGAACAGCTTCCTTTATCTCATGTGGTTCCTCTACCCAAATCCCGTTGACCAAAATCCCCCTAATATTATTTTTTGCATACCTATGACGAAGTAAAGAATGGAAAATTTTGGTGTTATCGTCGCCTTCATGAATCCACTTAACCCGAGCTTTTTGTCTTAACATATTCGACTTTGCCTTTTCCTTTTCTAGCCATTTTTTTCTCGCATCCACCCATTTTTCTCTATCACTATCCGAGAGAGGAGCACTTTCGGCCATGTGTTTAATATTATTTGCAATTGACTTAAAAGTTTCAATATCCCCATCGATTTGCCCGAACATGTGATTACACTTTTCTTTTAGTATCAACTTCAGCCTCTTAAGTTTGTTTCTAAACACACAATCACTTCTTGATCCTACAGTGATATCTTCATTCCACGAAATCTTAACAAGGTCTTCAATACCATCAATTTTTAACCATTCATCAAAAACACGTGTAGGCTTGGGCCCGAATTTTTTTTCTAAATCTTTTAACACAATAGGACAATGGTCGAATAAACTTCGTTCGAAGGCTGTGACAGATAAATTGCTCCACATAAGATTAAAGCTTTCATTAATCAGGAATCTGTCAAGTTTGCTGAACTTTACTCCATCTTCGCTGACTCGAGTAAATTTCCTACCTCCCATCGGAAGGTCAATCAAACTGTTACCTACAATGAACTCATTAAATTTTCGGGCCCTGCTTGCAATGAAATCACAGTTTAGCCTCTCATCATGATTTCGAACTTCGTTAAAATCGCCACAAACTACACATGGCTCATCCTCATATTTTTGAAGATATGTCGATAATGAGTCCCACATACGAGTCTTGTCCTGATCATTATGAGGCCTGTAGACATTAATGATAAAGCTAGGCTTCCCATTACATACCCAAGTACCTCGGACGCCAATGAAAAAATCACAAATAATCGAATCAGTGGCATTAAAGATTAACGAGTCCCACATAATAAGCTGACCCCCGGATTTCCCGACCATTTCTTTTTGCACGAAATCACAGTTATTTGCTCCCCACACCCCCCGAACCCAAGATTCATTAACCCGGTGAAGTTTTGTTTCCTGTAGCACGATAAAATTAGGTTCGATCTTCCGTATTAACCTCTTAAATTCCCCCACTTTGCTGTCTTTCCCAGCCCCGAATGTTCTAATGTTTAAGGACAGTATTATCATTTAGAACTTAACAAACGAAGAAGAAAAGGAGGTTAATTGGAAGGCTTAGCCTTCCATTTAAGACCCAATTTATTGCCGAATTCATGGATATTGACACTATTCTCAGAACAAGTACCTGGATTGGAACCCGCTGGCATTGCTCTATTATCAACTGCAACACTTTTGCCTCTATTACTTGCATTTGTTACGTTGGATATGGGGTTTCCACGTTGGGTGGAGGTGTTGCAGGATGTACATCTGGATCTGATGCCCGATTTATTTAGTGCCCTTGTCACGGTTTTGGCATTCGTTATTCTCGACGAAGTCTTCCATTTGCGAATTTGAGTCCAGCAACAGTCATTTTTCTTTTTCTTTTTCGGTTGGTATCGATCAAGTTGGTGACCATACATTCCTTGTGAAGCTATCCTTGCTTTAGAAGTGTCTTTGCCTTTTGCAACTCGATCAGTAACACAAGGACCAACTTGATTGGGTTTTGATCCGTTGGTGGAATTATTTGATGGCCCAGCAGACCCGAATTTTTTGAGTAAATCAATTGGAGAGATTGGGCCAGCTGGGTTTGTTTTGTTAGGCTCAGGTGAATAAGATAATACCTCATTTTCATCATCACTTGGGCTTCTGTAGAATCTCTTATTTATTTTGGATACCGGGCCAGGAGTTTTGTTGGGCCCATTAACAAAAGGCCCGCTCTGAGATTCATTAACAATATCCTGACCATCGACTAGCGGGGATACACGATTTGTGTCTTCTGAATCTGGACACCTCTGATTTGAATTAAAGCAATTAGTAGGTCCCTTGGAATTCTCCCCCACTACATTCCCCATTGTCGATTCATAATTACTCTGAAGCACGTTCTCCAAGAAAGTAGACTCTTCATCTTCTAACACCTTTTTCATGACAGCACCATCTTCACCGGAATTGTTGTTGGAATCGTTACCGGACAAAGTTCCTGGAACCACGGTGTCACCCACATCATCGTTATAGATTACATTGAAAGGATTAGCATTAAAATTGAAATCATCATCAGGGTTATCTTCATCAGATTCGATTATTGTGTCATCAACAAATTGGTCATCATCCTCATCAGACTTATCATCGTTATCTACTTGGAAATTATCGTTGTCATACTTTGTGGCGTCCATCAGAAACACCCTCTCCATGTCTTCTTTGACACTGACATAGGTCAGACCTGGCTCACAATCTAAACTAACAAAACCTTCGGATGGGAAACCATTCGAAGATCTAATAAGGATTCTCCCCTCAATTAGGTTTTGATTGTTATCATGTAAACTGCAGTTTTCTAACTCTAGAACCTCACCCCACTTACCACCTATTTTTGTAAACACTTCTTCATTCCAGCAAGTAACAGGAACACCTCTAACTTTCAACCAAATCAACCTATCGAAACCCCAATAATTTTTTGTGAACACCTTGATATCATGACACCAACTTCTTAAAACGTGGTTTTCGTGGTTAATAATCTGTTCAACTATCTCATTACTTTCGAAAATCATCAGAACTTTGAGACCACCTAAATACTTTAGACAAAAGTTGCTTAACCCTTCCATCCTACATAAACTGTCGAGTTGATTAATTAGCCCAGGGTTTTTCAGTTCTACCACTATAGCCCTGTTATAAAGGGGGTAGTTGTACTCCTTGTCACCCACTTTGACTTCCCTTTTGCAATCGATGGAGATTGTGCCCTTACCAGGTTTATGTTTGGCATAAGGATGGTCATTAGAGTTACTCTTCTTTTGAGACTTTTTGTTTGCCTTAGCTTCGTTCAAGACATTCCTCATATCCTCTTTGGCACTATTGATGAAGTTACGCATATCATCCTTGCAAATGTTTAATTTCTCACGTAGGTCACCATCATATTTTCTGGCAAAACCGTTTGAATTGTTATGATGGTGCTTACCCTGTGAACCGCCACTTTTCTTCAGGTCTCCACCAGAAGTTTCAGCAAATCTCTTTGAGTTGTGTCGAGAATGAATACCGCAACCTTCCTCCCTTTCGATAGCTTTGTAAACCCTAATAGGGTTACCCTCGAACCTAATACTTTCCAGGGATTTTAGCATCAGATCAGAGTCCTTTACGCCAAAGAATCTTGCAAACAAGAATCTCTGTCCCCCTTTCAGCCTTTTACCGGCCATATAAATATCAGGCAGGTCCCCGTAATGTTTGAGTATACTCCATAAGTCTGCCATTCCCCAATTATCCGGATAGTTGAAAAACATGAACGACGTTAGTTTGATGCCGAATAGCCTTGTTGAATCGGTCTTGAATCTTCCGTTATAGTATTCTCTAGTTCTTGCCGTGCCACCACCATGGTTGAACCTCACACTCTCTCTCCTCTCACTCTCTCTCTCTCCCCTCTCTCTCTCTCTCTCACACATGATTCCTTATTGAGTTTGTGGTCATAAAAAAGTTCTTGTAATGGGATCACTCTAGAGTTTATTGACCCATGCCCTGTAATTTTTGAAGGGTGAAGTTAATTGTGTACAATAATGAGTTATATATGCCCACGCTTCACTGCGGGTTGGATTATTAAGTGAATGCATATCACGTACTTTGAAACGGTGTTTGTTTGGTTGGGTTATTAAGTAAGTGTTTCTCATGTTGTTGCGAATTTTAATCTCATAATTACAAAGACTACTTAGTTTTGTTTGGTTTATATTGTTAATGTCTACTATGGTGGTTAATATCTAACCGCATCTTGCAAATATTGGAGTTGGAGTAATTAATAAAGTGATGGCTAAAAGCAATTTTCAAGAATAACTTTTAAATTTTAATAAATATATATGTTGTGTATTAAGTAGATATTTATAGTTGTGTGTGGTCTATCTTAAAAAATATATATGACCATCTTTAAAAATGTATCCTAACTATAATATCTAAATTAACCTCGCTTGGCCATGCATACATGACCATTGTTTGTAGATCACTCGTTGAAAAATAATACGAAGTAGTGAGTCTTATTTATTCAATGATTCACCAGTTTTCGTTGGGCCAAAGCCCATTTAAAAAGATGACATTAACATTAACATATTAATTATCACGCAAAACTTATGCATAGTATCAGGGGTATTTTCGTCTTTTCACCTTTTTTTCTTTCCCCTTCTTTCTTTCCTATAATACCTCAAAAGACCCCCACACTTTGTTCAAAAATTAAAATCGACCCCCAACACAGGGAGTTAAAGCGTCAAATCAAAATGTTCATAAAATATCTTAAATAAACTCCACTCAAATATTCAAAAGGTCATATCTTCTCACTCGCAACGAGTTAAATTTTTCCGACACCATCCTTAAACTCGAAATAATTTTATGAACACAATGTCACTAACTATACGCAAAACGGACACTTTTAAAAAAACGCTAAATGTTTAGGGTACTATTCATATATGTTGATTTTTCACTCGCAGGCTCCGCAACTAAACACGATAAAATACATTAAAAATCGAACCACCGGCGCGAAGCGAGGGTTCGAAAACTAGTTAGTTATTATAGGACCAAGTAATGCTTGTGATGTACTCCATACAAAAGCGATGCCAGAATGGAATAGATCTCAAAAGTTCTATCTAATCCTTTTCCTCCCGCACCTTCATATCCCAAAAACCACCTTAACCTTTGTGCTTAATTTAACATTTAATATGTGTATTTTTTTTTTTTTTTTTTTGCACAGATCACAGCCACTACCATTTAACGCGAATTTATTTTTCGATCCAAAAGCATCATTTTTTATAGTCATCGATGAAGAACGCGCCACCTAGGGCACTGCCGGAATTTTATTGTTTTCCGGCAACTTTACCAGTTTTTCCTACATTATATTGACGGGTGTTTCCTCGTCGATATCCAATTTTTCTGTTCTTATTTTATTTTTTATGCATGCTAAATCTCTCCTTTTTAGACGGTGGCCGACAGTGGTGGCCAACGGTGGTGGTCATCGGTGGTGGTCGATGGTGATGGCAGTAACGGAGTTCACCACCGTCCATCGCCTATCCGTCTTTTTTTTTACTTATTTTGCTTAGATCTTATTCTTGATTGTCGTTGGTAGAAGTGGAAGGGGAATCAAAGTGGTGTTATACGGAGGTTGAAGATGGTGTTTAACTGAGTTCGATGGTGATGGTAGAAGAAGGACAAAGTTAGTATTGTTACCGTTGGTGGTCGTTAGCGGTGATGGCCAGAAATGGTAGTGAACGGAGGTTGATGGTGGCGGTTTCAGGTGGCTATTGCTGGCAGTGGCGATGGTGGTTGCTGATGGTGGTGGTGACAGGAGGTATAGTGTTGGTGATAGGAGGAATGGTGGTAGTGGCAAAAACAGTAATTAGTTAAAAAAAAAAAAAAAAAAAAAAAAGTAAAAAAGACGAGAATGCCCATGTGAACAGTAAAATGTCTCATAAGATTTAGTTTATTTTTAAATAATAATAATAATAATAATAATAATAATAATAATAATAAAAATAATAATAATAATAATAATAATAATAATAATAAAATAATAATAATAATAATAATAATAATAATAATAATAATAATAATAATAATAATAATAATTACTCCGTACATAATACTCAAATAGATACCAAATTAAAAAAAGTTGGGGAAGAAACCCACTAAGACCTATCAAATTCTTATTATTTTATTTTCTGTAATATAACGAATCTAACTTACATAATTTAGTTGTTTGAATACTTGGAAATTTTTATAATTGTTAAATAGAAGTAAACAATAATAGCTATGTACAGATCATTTATGTACATCAATAACATTTTATAGGAGGATTGTTATAAAAATCTACAAAAATATGTAATTATAAAAGTAAACAATTAAAATTACAAAACAAATAAAATATAATACTAGCTTTTAGACTATAAAAATTCAAACAATTTAAAAAGGAGATAAACCTTTACATTATTACTTATTATTTAGAGTATATATATATATATATATATATATATATATATATATATATATATATATATATATATATATATATATATATATATATATATATATATATATGGCTTCGTGTTATAGGGTCACTCGTTACTCGTGCTCGCTTCCGGCATCGCTAGGCAGCCTCTATTGGCATGTACTTTCCGATCCCGCGTCTGGGTACTAGGGCATGTAGTGGACATGGTACCCCCTATATATACATTTTGCACAAAAAGTCAAGTGACAGGAACATAGATTGAATTTCTGAGGAGTCATAATTTTTTCAAATTTACGAGGTCGTGCTTGATTTAGCTTGGCAATGGACTAAATATCCAAGTCGCGACCTAGATTTAGCTTAGCAGTGGCCTAGAAATCCAAGTCGCGACTTGGTTTGCTATGTGACGACTAGGCCATCGCTATATGTAAAGTATATATAAATAAATAGCCTACTAAATCGGTTCCCCCCGTGTCCTTTGAGTGAATAGGGAGAGGTCATGAGTTCGATCCTTAAGGATGACATTATTTTCTTTAAACCAATTAAACGCCAATAATAGTGGTATATATTGACCCTATATGGAGGTTTTACCAGATTCTTTCACGGACCTCTACCCGAAACACTGTCCGAATGGATGTGTTCCCGGGTACCGTCGAATCCGGATAGCGTCGAAATAAATGATACTAAAATATTGTCGTTCAAAGAAATAATAATAAATAGTCATGGAGTCTCCAAAAGCATTAAGCTAGAGATCTCCGGAGTTAACTGGTTAACGTTGTTTCATAATCAGTTATGGTAAGAACGTGGAAAATTCTTAATTATTTGATTAATTGCGTTCAAAGTTTATTCTTCATTCTAATTTTTTAAGGATGGCTTGCTGTTTCAAATATATATATATATATATATATATATATATATATATATATATATATATATATATATATATATATATATATATATATATATATATTGTGTTGTAGTATTTTAGATATTCTATAGGAAGATTTTCAGATAACCTTTGACGCAAACGAAAGTAACCAGGATCGTGGAAACATAGCAATTCACATCGAGCCTGATTGACATGATCTGATCAGCTAGTGATGAATATAAATGGATTAAATGGATCAATATCGGATATAGATATGAATGTTTACTGGATCATATATTATCATAATGTGTAATTTAAGGATTCATCCGAATTCATCAAATATATATATATATATATATATATATATATATATATATATATATATATATATATATATATATATATATACATACTCAGAGAACTCATACACTGAACTCAATGTGTAGACAGATTGAGCTTTCTATGTGTGTTTAAATTGAGCTCAATCTGTGAGTTATATAGGTTCTCTCCCACTCTTAGTTATTTCTGGATCCCATCTATATATATATATATATATATATATATATATATATATATATATGTGTGTGTGTGTGTGTGTGTGTGTGTGTGTGTGTGTGTGTGTGTGTAAGACCTTAAACTCAAGTGTACAGGTGTACATAAACGTTGAATAATCAAAATGGATTAAATCTAAACTGACAGTCTGAGTTTGAGCTTGTGCGCGCCGCGCACAGGCAGTGGTGCACGCCGCGCACCTTGTCTGATGGCAGTTTTCTGTTTTCTTTTAATTAGAATTAAATGAAGGGTATTTTGGTCATTTCACTTGAGATCAAGTTTTGAGATCTGTAGCCTTAATACCAGAATTGGATCTAGTTTTGGATCACTTTCAAATCCACAAACACTCCCATTTCATCTAGAGAGAGAGATTCTAGAGAGAGATTTGGAGATTTGGAGAAGAAGGAGCTTGAATCGATCAAAAGCTCGAGTGTCAAAGTTGTCCATCTCGCTCCTAGCTACGTTGTGGTAGAGTTTGATTAGTGTTCATAATTGTGGTAGTGTTGCTAGTAAATGGTGTCGATAACCACTGTTGGTGGGTTTTGGGTTGGATGATGAAATTGATTAGTTGATAATCATGTTCGGATGTTAATATCACTAGTTAACTTAGGTTATAAGTGATTAATTGTGTAAGCTTGCAAATGGGTGTTTTGACTTGAGATTAGGTCAAAATGGGTTTTGTGTAAATTGATACAAGTAATATGTTTTGATGATGATACCTTGAGTAAAATGTGTTGTTGGAACATAATTAGTAGTCGATTGTGATTATGGGGGTTTTCGTGTGAGATTTGACATAGTCAAAGTGGAAGTAAGTGCTAATGGGTCGAAATTTCACTTATGGAGTTTTGGGCATAAGATAGAGTGTTTAGCTTATTTGTTTGTGAATTACTTAGGTGATTTGCATTTGGACGATTAGGAGCTCAAGCGGGATTCCTTTTCAAGTAATCGAGGTGAGTGGAATATTTATACGTTTATGTATATAATTTGTTTGCTTGTGTGAGGCGTGGTAAGTGACATCCGTTAGGATTCACTTTTCGGGGACTACAATTGGGTTGGAAAATATAGTGAGTGATATCCGTATGGATAGCTCTTCGTTGGCTATATTTAGTTGCGATATGTGGTGAGTGATATCCGAAAGAAATAACTCTTTGTCGACCACGATTGGAGGCGAGGCATGTGATGAGTGATTAATGTTTGGCCTATCACTCTTCGCCGGTCACATGTGTGTGTTTAGTTATGTAGCGAGTGATTAATGGATGACCTATCACTCTTCGTCGGCTACATGTGTGCGTTTGGTTATGTGACGAGTGATTAATGCTTGACCTATCACTCTTCGTCGGTCACATGTGTATGTTTGGTTATGTGGCTAGTGATTAACGTTTGACCTATCGCTCTTCGTCGGCTACATATGTGTGTTGGGGTGAGTGGTGAGTGTTATCCGTTTGAGGATCCGCTCTTCGTTGGCCACTTATCGTAGGATGGTAAGCGGTTTCGCTTTTCGTCGGCCATCCTTGTGATTGAGGTAAGTGTTAACGTTTCGGTTGCACTTTTCGTCGCCCTCATGGTGCGTAGTGGTGAGTGGTTAACGTATTTGACCTACCGCTCTTTGTCGGCCACCATCTAGTCGAATGTCGACATTGTGAATTTTGGGGTGTGTAAGTTTCACTAGCATTGTACGTATCTTGTTATTGGCACATATTATTGTTGAGATCTCTATACTAATGGTGTTGACTTGTTGTACATACGATTATATGTTTATTGCGGTCTGCTAATGATTATTGTGTTGTGTGTGTCGGTGTATGCAAGTGATTGAATTATGTATGTATGCGTATAAGTATTGCATTCAATAAGCATTAGCTTACCCTCTCGTTGTTTACATTTTTAGGTTCGGAGGCGGACGTGGAAAGGGTATGCTCGCGATTAGATGATTTCCCCTTTTGATGCTTGCTTGGATTTACTTTTGGTTTCGACTTAGGATTAGGTAGTTTATCCCCAAACATCATGCTCGTATTTGTGTTTGGAACTTAAACTCATGTAGTCGAAAACTTGTATTTTGTACGAAAGTCGTAAAACGGCCGATGTGGGCCCGGTGTCGTAAAAATTGTTTTATTATTGAAACGTGTTAGTTTTACATATTATAAAATATTGTGAAAAGCGTTTAGTCTAAAAGTGTCGGGAAGTGGGAGATCATTAAACGAAAAATGAAAAATCCGGACAGAACCTGATTTGGCTTGTGCGCGCCGCGTACAGATGGGACTGCGCGCCGCGCACCCTACTGAATAAAAAAAATTTATCTCGCGTTTTCGGTTGGATAACGGGTTGGGTCGTTACAAGTGGTATCAGAGCATGGTCTAAGGGATTTAGGTGACTTGAGATAGGCGCCTAGACTTAGACTTTTTGTGTGTGCTTATTTGTTGCTGGACTTGTAGGATTACGGGTCGGCTTGGGTTTTAGCCAGTGCCTTAGATTGTAGGTGGACTAGGTAGGTACTGATTATGTTGTTATTAATCATGTTGTTTGCGTTGAATATCTAGCGCCATGGTTGTTGTATTCATGAGCTCGGCATGGGGTGTGAGCGTAATAATGCTTCGCGACCATTATTACGGTTGCAAGCCATGTCATGCAAGTGATGTACAACAAGTATTGGACTAGATGAGATGTACGAACATTGGCATATTTATATGATTGTGAATATTGATCGTGGCGGTGTATATAATTTACTTGAGTTGCGTTCCTAACCGGGTTCATTTCTTAGAATGAAGACGAGGAACGAACATGATAACGAAGATCAAAGCGAAGACTCCGAGTTCACGGCCAAGGTTGAGGCCATTATACAAAGGCATCGTGCGGCCTTTCTAGAGGACGTTAGGAAGATGTTCCTCGATTCGATTAACGAGGAAGTAGTCGGTCTAGTTAAGGAATAAGTTAAGATTGTCCTTCACGAAGATAATATGGGAAGGCGAGACTTCTACTACAAAAACTTCAAAGATGCTCAACCTCCCACTTTTGAGGGCGAACGAGACCCACTCAAGAGTGCTCGATGGATCTCCGATATGGAGGGGGCCTTTCATACTAGTGAGTGCCCTCTCGATAAGAAAACGAGGTATGGTAGTAGTATGCTAAGGGGTGACGCCAAGTTGTGGTGGGATGCGAAAATTCAATTCTATGGTGAGGAACAATGTATGGAGTTCACATGGGACGAATTCAAAGCGGAATTTTTCAAGGAATACCAAACTTCGACCGATCTTTCTAAGCTTAAGGACGAGTTGCGTGCTTTGAGGCAAGGGTCAATGGATTTAAACACTCTCAAATCCGTTTTCTTATCGAAGACCCAATTTTGCCCGGAGTTTATCAGGAATTGTAACGACCCGCATTTTTTCGATCATACTATACTTATAAGATTAATATTTACATAAATTAAACCTTGCCAACATGATAAGCAATCCAAATTGTCGAGATTTATATTTCCGAAAAGAGTTTTACGCAACGTTTGACCGTCTAGTTTGACCAATGATATCACGAACTATACAATATATAATAATTATACGTTTGTGTATATATATGTATATATACATATTTAACATGATTAATAAATGTTTTAATATCTCATTTTGTATTAATAACAACAAGTTATAAGTATATTTTGAAACTACTAACTTAAGTTTTCAAAATGATAACAATACGTAACGTTAATTGACATAAATACTTAAGACTTATAATGTTTATACATATATTGTATAAGTAATGTATTTAATCACTTTTAAAGACTTAAATACATAAAATCATATAAGTGTATTCACAAAAGATAGCTATATTTGAATCCTCATTCCATTTTTCACAAAATTTCTATACGTATACCTAGAGTATTTGTACTCGTATCATACCAAGCTTCTATACGTATTTACTAATAGTAAATACACATCAAATCACCACCTAACCCACCCTTGTTACTGCCCTTAGAGCAAGGTAATTGGATTTTGGATGCATGCATGAATTATTACACAAAAATACAACATGTGAACTTGTCCATCATCATCATCATTCACGTTTTTATGGTGTATATATACATGATCATTTTGCTTCATTTACTACTTCAATTTCCTAGCTAAAACACACACTCTTTCTTACTCTCTAAACTCCATAACAACCCAGCAAAATTCCATAAAGATCTAGCTTCAAAAACCATACTAAAACACCATAAGAAAACCATACAAAAACACTTCAAGAAAACCCTCCAAGAACACCAACTTACTTCCAATCTTTCATCCACTTCTATCACCCTTTTGATTCTAGCTTCTTACTTCTCTTTTACAGCAACTTCATCCAAGGAACTTGAGGTAGAATATATGTTCATAACCTTATTCGATTCATATATATATAGCTATCATATTTTGTGGTATACAAGTTTAACAACAAGAACATAGTTTGAATGTTTTCAAACTTGTTTGCAAACTAAATAGATCCTTCTAACTTAACTTTTAAAATACTTCAAGACCTGTAATATAACTTATGTATATGCTAATTTAACAAGGTAAAACTTGGTTTTTCAAAGTATAAGTATTTTTAGAAAAATGGTCATTAAATGATTTTGTTGTAACGAAAATGATTAACTTCATAAGTTTCACTAAAGTTTGACCTATGCCGTGTGATTTTGAATACAAACTAAGGTATTTACAGTTCATAGTCTTAAAGAGGGACTCGATCCAAGGAGATGGCAAGTTGAATCAACGAAAACGGACTTGTAACGAAGAAACTATGACCGAAACAAAATTGGTTAACCAAGGCTTAAATGACTTCGGGATTCATTGGAAAAATTTACATAAAATCACATACTTCTAAGATAACATGATATTTTATATATATGTACTTATAATTCAATTTTATATGGTTCAGGATCACCCGTAAACAACACGAGAAGATTAATCATAAGATCCCATGATTGTACGCAACACGTCATTTGACAACACCGGTACCATGGGTCAAGATTAATCTCGACCAATACATATACGTTGGGGTTTTATTTATTTCGTTGGGGGTTTTATTTATTGCGGGTATATTAAACATCTAAAAATGAACCATTAAAAATTGAATTACTAACATCGGAATGCTAACTTCGGACTAAGGAAATATTCAAAGTATTAAAAGTATAACAAGTATATATATATATGTAACGTTTGTTTAAAATGAAAACATATTGATATATTATATATGGATAGGTCCGTGATATCAACCGGAAGACCGAGTCAAATTATATATATCATCAAGACAAGTGTGAGTATATAGTCCCACTTTTAAACTCTAAATATTTCGGGATGAGAATACATGTATTTTATGTTTTACGATATGGACACAAGTAACTGAAAAATATATTCTACGTTGAGTTGTACCACTGGCATACTTCCCTGTAGCTTGGTAACTAATATTTACAGCGGTATTGTAAACGCGAATCCTGTTGATAGATCTATCGGGCCTGACAACCCCAACCGGACTGGACGACCAGTATTCAACGGTTGCACAGTACTTCGTTTTTGTGACTACACTTGGTACGGTGTAGTAAGATTTCATATTAAAGGGAATATGCGACGTGAAAATGTTAAGTATGGTTACCGAGTGCTCAACCACTTAGAATACTTTTATTAAACTGATTATATACGAAATCTTGTGGTCTATATATATATTGCAGCCGGCATTAAACCTATATCTCACCAACTTTATGTTGACCTTTTTAAACATGTCTATTCTCAGGTGATTTCTAAAGCTTCCGCTGCATCATGTTGGATCTAACCAGGATCTTGCGTACGCATGTTTGTGTCAAAAATAAAACTGCATATCCAAGATGTTGTACTGTAAAATATGCTAGAAACCGTGTTGTTGTCATCATTTGTAAAGTTTGTAAGTCGAAGATTATCGCTAAACGTTAATCTTCTTTTTATTGTCTTAAGTTTGTAACAAAAATAATGGTTATGGTTTGTAATGTATAATATATGCAGTTTTCTTTCAAAAATGTCTCATATAGAGGTCAATACCTCGCAATGAAATCATACGTTATCTAACGCGTTCTTATGGTTAAGGACGGGTTATGACATGTGGTATCAGAGCGGTGGTCTTAGCGAACCAGGTTTGCATTAGTGTGTCTAAACCGATAAGTCGTTAGGATACATTAGTAAGTCTGGACTTTGACCGGGTTTGATTTTAAAAAAAAAAAAAAAAAACCATTGCTTATCACTGTTGGTTAAAAATTCATATGTAAATATTATGTAAGTACTAATGGGTTAGTTGTTGTGTGATAGATGTCGGGCTCGAAACTTATTATCACATTCAGCGACTCCGAATCAGAATCTTCAGATTGTGTTTCAGTCATTAACATATCCGATGATGAAAATGGTATTTTTGGGGAAGACTCACAATTTCCAGATGAACCAACTATAGAAATATCGGAAAGTGAACCCGAGGAGGAAAGTGAACCCGAAGAGGAAAGTGAACCCGAAGAAGAAAGTGAACCCGAGGAAGAAATACTAGAAATTACGAAAGAAAAATTCGATCAAGGAAAGAAACGAAAAGCGAATGAATTAGAAAATTCAAATCCCGAACTTAGTGAGAATGACGTAGCACCAATTCCACTCAACACTACCACCCCTATTCCTGCTATTCCTATTAGTGCTATCCCCGCATCTAGTTCTTCGGCTCCTCAGCCAAAACGTAGGCAGACAGCTAGGATAAGCGTTAGGCCATTCATTGGAACTAAACGCCCTAGAAAATAGACCGAACGATGCACTGCCGTATTAAGCCATGGAATCATATAATGTTTTGTATAATATTATTAGTGTGGTTTGCTTAAAGTTTGATGTAAGATAAGCATATGTAAAATAGCGAAGTATGAAATGCAATAATTTTCCATGGTTAAGTATTATTTAGATTGTAGTAATTGATTCTGTACTAAGCTATTAAGTATGAACATTAACGGGTAGGTACTACCCAAGATATAATTATAAAACGCTAATAAGAAGAAAAGGCTTTTATAATAATACCTGGTTCATATTATTAACAAGCTATAAATGTACTATAAATACATACTACATCTATAATAATCCATGTGAATAATTATTTTCTTTCATTAGGAAATGGCGCGATTGAACCGAATGACGGAACAAGAAGTCGAGAACTTCATCAACCAGCGAGTCAACGATAGAATGCTATGGGTCGAAGCTGCAAGAGCTACTGCAGTTAATCCAAATCCTCGTGTAGGATGCTCCTACAAGACGTTTCAAGCTTGCAAACCTTCATCATTCAGTGGAACGGAAGGACCTATCGGTTTAACCCGATGGATAGAAAAGATGGAGACGGTGTTCAAAATCAGCGGTTGTGATGAAAAAGACATGACCAAGTATGCATCGTGCACTTTACAAGATAGTGCACTCACATGGTGGAAGAATTATGTGAAGGCGGTAGGAGGAGATGTAGCTTATGATACTCCATGGGAAGAATTCAAAGCAATGATAATCACCGAGTATTGTCCAAGGAATGAGGTTATTAAGTTAGAAGATGAGTTACGAAGTTTGAAGGTGGTTGGTACTGAAATCACCAACTACAACCAGCGATTCATGGAATTAGTTTTACTATGTCCTGAATTGGTCCCAACCGAAGCACGGAAGATTGAAATGTACAAAGGTGGTTTGCCCAAAAAGGTCAAGGCAAACGTTACGGCGTCGAAACCTAAGACAATTCATGAAGCTATAACCATGGCGAACGAGCTAATGGATCAGGTCATTTTGGACAAGAAAGCATTTAATACTGAGGTGAAGGTATTGGGGAACAAGAAAAAGTGGAATGGAGGTTATGATCGAGGTAACCAACAACAACCTTATAAGAAACAAGAAACCACGAAAGGTGCGGGTAGCGGTTCAGGCTTTGGTTACAAAGGACAAAGTCCTTTATGCAACCGTTATCACAAACATCATTTTGGTTACTGCAGTGTGTTGTGCACCAAATGCAATAGACAGGGACATCTTGCTGAAGATTGTAAGGCTCTCGTTACAAATGCAAATGGTAACAAGACTCCTGCCACCAACGCAAATAGAACTGCTTTGGCTAACATTACTTGTTTTGGGTGTGGAAAACAAGGTCACTATAAGAGTCAGTGCCCGAATCCAGAAAAGAATGGCGGACCTGCACGTGGAAGAGCGTTTGTTATTAATGCTAGAGAGGCACGAGAAGACCCGGAACTTGTTACGGGTACGTTTACCATTAATAACTTATCAGCATCTATTTTATTTGATACTGGCGCCGATAGAAGTTACGTGTGTATAAATTTTTACACTAAATTGAATTGTTCATCATTACCTCTAGATGCTAAGTACTTGATTGAGTTAGCTAATGGTAAGCTAATTAAAGCCGATAAAATTTGTCGTGATTGTGAAATAAATCTAGCCGGAGAAACGTTTAAAATCGACTTAATACCCATAGAATTAGGAGGTTTTGATGTAATAGTCGGCATGGACTGGATGTCCAAAATAGGAGCGGAAGTTGTTTGTGCCAAGAAGGCAATTCATATTCCTGGTAAGGATAAAATACCGGTGATGATTTATGGAGAGAAGGGTAATTCAAAGCTAAAACTCATTAGCTGTTTGAAAGCCAAGAAGTGTTTAGAAAAGGGATGTTACGCTATTTTAGCACATGTTAATAAAGTCGAAAAGAAAGAAAAGTGCATCAACGACGTGCCTGTGGCAAGAGATTTTCCTGAAGTTTTTCCGGAAGAATTGCCGGGATTACCTCCATTCAGATCGGTAGAATTTCAAATAGATTTAGTACCAGGAGCTGCACCAGTGGCTCGTGCGCCATATAGACTTGCACCGTCCGAATTAAAAGAACTTCAAAGTCAGTTAAAAGAATTATTGGACCGTGGATTCATACGACCAAGTACATCACCGTGGGGAGCTCCAATTTTGTTTGTTAAGAAGAAAGATGGATCTTTTAGGATGTGCATAGATTATCGTGAATTAAATAAGTTAACTATCAAAAATCGGTATCCACTACCGAGAATTGACGACTTATTTGATCAACTCCAGGGATCATGTGTTTATTCGAAAATCGACCTAAGATCGGGCTATCATCAACTACGTGTCAAAGAAGAGGACATTCCGAAAACTGCTTTTCGAACACGTTATGGTCATTACGAATTTTTGGTCATGCCGTTTGGGTTGACAAATGCGCCAGCTGTATTCATGGACCTCATGAATCGAGTTTGTAGTCCGTATTTAGATAAGTTTGTTATCGTTTTCATTGATGATATTCTTATCTATTCCAAGAGTGAGCAAGAGCATGAAGAGCATTTAAGGTTGATACTGGAGTTGTTGAGAAAAGAACAACTTTATGCTAAATTTTCTAAGTGTGCTTTCTGGTTGAAAGAAGTGCAATTTCTTGGTCACGTTGTTAATAGCGAAGGAATTCAGGTTGATCCAGCAAAAACTGAAGCTATTGAAAAATGGGAGACTCCTAAGACACCAACACAGATACGCCAATTTTTGGGTTTAGCCGGTTATTATAGAAGGTTTATTCAAGATTTTTCCCGAATAGCTAAGCCGTTGACAGCGTTAACGCAAAAAGGGAAGAAATATGAATGGACTTCCGAGCAGGAGAGTGCATTTCAATTACTGAAGAAGAAGTTAACTACGGCGCCTATTTTATCGTTACCAGAAGGGAACAATAATTTTGAAATATATTGTGACGCTTCGCGACAAGGTTTTGGTTGTGTTCTTATGCAACGGAAGAAAGTTATTGCATTTGCATCCCGACAATTGAAGATTCACGAGCGAAATTATACGACGCATGATCTAGAATTGGGAGCAGTCGTGTTTGCATTGAAGATGTGGAGACACTACTTGTATGGGGTTAAATTCACTGTGTTTACTGATCATAAAAGCCTTCAACATATTTTTGATCAGAAACAATTGAACATGAGGCAACGTAGGTGGGTCGAGTTAATAAACGACTATGATTGTGAAATTCGTTATCATCCCGGGAAGGCAAACGTGGTGGCTGATGCTTTAAGCAGAAAAGAACGAGAACCAATTCGAGTACGAGCAATGAACATAAAAATTCGTATGAATCTCAACTCACAAATCAAAGAAGTTCAACGAGAAGCACTTACTAAAGAAAATGTAGGAAATGAAATAATGAAGAAGTATGAGAAGCAACTCATTATGCGGGAAGATGGAATTCGATATTTTGCAAATCGTATTTGGGTACCGAAGTTGGGTGGATTAAGGAAGTTGATATTGAACGAGGCACATAAGACAAGATACTCGATACATCCTGGAGTTGGAAAAATGTATCAAGATCTTAAGACACGTTATTGGTGGCCTAATTTAAAAACAGACGTTGCAACATATGTTGGGGAGTGTTTAACTTGTTCCAAGGTTAAAGCAGAACACCAAAAGCCGTCAGGGTTACTTCAACAACCAGAAATCCCAGAATGGAAATGGGATGGTATTACCATGGATTTCATCACGAAGTTACCAAAGACTGCCTGGGGATACGACACCATTTGGGTGATTGTTGATCGTCTCACCAAGTCTGCACATTTCTTGCCTATAAAGGAAACGGATAGAATGGAGAAACTATTACGATTGTATATAAAGGAAGTTGTTTCAAGGCATGGAATACCTATTTCCATTATATCCGATCGTGATAGTAGATTTACCTCAAAGTTTTGGCAATCACTACAGGAGGCACTAGGAACTCGTTTGGATATGAGTACCGCATATCATCCGCAGACCGACGGGCAGAGTGAAAGAACAATTCAGACTCTTGAAGATATGCTCAGGGCATGTGTGATCGATTTTGGAAACGGATGGGATAAGTATCTACCGTTAGCAGAATTCTCGTATAATAATAGTTATCATGCGAGCATTGGAGCTGCACCATTCGAAGCATTGTATGGAAGGAAGTGTAGATCTCCTATCTGTTGGACTGAAGTAGGAGATCGGCATTTAACTGGTCCCGAGATCATACACGAAACGACCGAGAAGATAGTACAAATCAAGGAGAGATTGAAAACAGCCCGTAGTCACCAAAAGAGCTACGCCGATGTCCGAAGGAAACCATTAGAGTTTCAGGTCGGGGACATGGTTATGCTAAAGGTGTCACCTTGGAAAGGTGTAATACGTTTCGGCAAAAGGGGTAAACTGAACCCAAGGTACGTAGGCCCGTTTAAGATCATCGAACGCATTGGAACGGTAGCTTATCGACTCGAGTTACCGCAACAACTCGCTGGAGTACATAATACCTTTCACGTCTCAAACCTTAAGAAGTGTCTTGCAAAGGAAGACCTTACCATTCCTCTCGAAGAAATCCATGTCGACGAGAAACTACAATTCGTCGAAGAACCAATCGAAATCATGGACCGTGAAGTTAAACAGCTCAAACAGAGCAATATACCGATTGTTAAGGTTCGTTGGAATGCTAGAAGAGGTCCCGAGTTTACTTGGGAACGAGAGGATCAGATGAAGCAAAAGTATCCACACTTGTTTCTTGATGACGTAAAATAGGTACAATTTTAAAATTTCGGGACGAAATTTATTTAACGGGGAGGTAATGTAACGACCCGCATTTTTTCGATCATACTATACTTATAAGATTAATATTTACATAAATTAAACCTTGCCAACATGATAAGCAATCCAAATTGTCGAGATTTATATTTCCGAAAAGAGTTTTACGCAACGTTTGACCGTCTAGTTTGACCAATGATATCACGAACTATACAATATATAATAATTATACGTTTGTGTATATATATGTATATATACATATTTAACATGATTAATAAATGTTTTAATATCTCATTTTGTATTAATAACAACAAGTTATAAGTATATTTTGAAACTACTAACTTAAGTTTTCAAAATGATAACAATACGTAACGTTAATTGACATAAATACTTAAGACTTATAATGTTTATACATATATTGTATAAGTAATGTATTTAATCACTTTTAAAGACTTAAATACATAAAATCATATAAGTGTATTCACAAAAGATAGCTATATTTGAATCCTCATTCCATTTTTCACAAAATTTCTATACGTATACCTAGAGTATTTGTACTCGTATCATACCAAGCTTCTATACGTATTTACTAATAGTAAATACACATCAAATCACCACCTAACCCACCCTTGTTACTGCCCTTAGAGCAAGGTAATTGGATTTTGGATGCATGCATGAATTATTACACAAAAATACAACATGTGAACTTGTCCATCATCATCATCATTCACGTTTTTATGGTGTATATATACATGATCATTTTGCTTCATTTACTACTTCAATTTCCTAGCTAAAACACACACTCTTTCTTACTCTCTAAACTCCATAACAACCCAGCAAAATTCCATAAAGATCTAGCTTCAAAAACCATACTAAAACACCATAAGAAAACCATACAAAAACACTTCAAGAAAACCCTCCAAGAACACCAACTTACTTCCAATCTTTCATCCACTTCTATCACCCTTTTGATTCTAGCTTCTTACTTCTCTTTTACAGCAACTTCATCCAAGGAACTTGAGGTAGAATATATGTTCATAACCTTATTCGATTCATATATATATAGCTATCATATTTTGTGGTATACAAGTTTAACAACAAGAACATAGTTTGAATGTTTTCAAACTTGTTTGCAAACTAAATAGATCCTTCTAACTTAACTTTTAAAATACTTCAAGACCTGTAATATAACTTATGTATATGCTAATTTAACAAGGTAAAACTTGGTTTTTCAAAGTATAAGTATTTTTAGAAAAATGGTCATTAAATGATTTTGTTGTAACGAAAATGATTAACTTCATAAGTTTCACTAAAGTTTGACCTATGCCGTGTGATTTTGAATACAAACTAAGGTATTTACAGTTCATAGTCTTAAAGAGGGACTCGATCCAAGGAGATGGCAAGTTGAATCAACGAAAACGGACTTGTAACGAAGAAACTATGACCGAAACAAAATTGGTTAACCAAGGCTTAAATGACTTCGGGATTCATTGGAAAAATTTACATAAAATCACATACTTCTAAGATAACATGATATTTTATATATATGTACTTATAATTCAATTTTATATGGTTCAGGATCACCCGTAAACAACACGAGAAGATTAATCATAAGATCCCATGATTGTACGCAACACGTCATTTGACAACACCGGTACCATGGGTCAAGATTAATCTCGACCAATACATATACGTTGGGGTTTTATTTATTTCGTTGGGGGTTTTATTTATTGCGGGTATATTAAACATATAAAAATGAACCATTAAAAATTGAATTACTAACATCGGAATGCTAACTTCGGACTAAGGAAATATTCAAAGTATTAAAAGTATAACAAGTATATATATATATATGTAACGTTTGTTTAAAATGAAAACATATTGATATATTATATATGGATAGGTCCGTGATATCAACCGGAAGACCGAGTCAAATTATATATATCATCAAGACAAGTGTGAGTATATAGTCCCACTTTTAAACTCTAAATATTTCGGGATGAGAATACATGTATTTTATGTTTTACGATATGGACACAAGTAACTGAAAAATATATTCTACGTTGAGTTGTACCACTGGCATACTTCCCTGTAGCTTGGTAACTAATATTTACAGCGGTATTGTAAACGCGAATCCTGTTGATAGATCTATCGGGCCTGACAACCCCAACCGGACTGGACGACCAGTATTCAACGGTTGCACAGTACTTCGTTTTTGTGACTACACTTGGTACGGTGTAGTAAGATTTCATATTAAAGGGAATATGCGACGTGAAAATGTTAAGTATGGTTACCGAGTGCTCAACCACTTAGAATACTTTTATTAAACTGATTATATACGAAATCTTGTGGTCTATATATATATTGCAGCCGGCATTAAACCTATATCTCACCAACTTTATGTTGACCTTTTTAAACATGTCTATTCTCAGGTGATTTCTAAAGCTTCCGCTGCATCATGTTGGATCTAACCAGGATCTTGCGTACGCATGTTTGTGTCAAAAATAAAACTGCATATCCAAGATGTTGTACTGTAAAATATGCTAGAAACCGTGTTGTTGTCATCATTTGTAAAGTTTGTAAGTCGAAGATTATCGCTAAACGTTAATCTTCTTTTTATTGTCTTAAGTTTGTAACAAAAATAATGGTTATGGTTTGTAATGTATAATATATGCAGTTTTCTTTCAAAAATGTCTCATATAGAGGTCAATACCTCGCAATGAAATCATACGTTATCTAACGCGTTCTTATGGTTAAGGACGGGTTATGACAGGAATGATCACATGTTGAAGGAAGACTTTTGTAACACCCTCGAAGCGGGCCTAGCTGTTAGATTACTAATTTGCCCTCAGGTTGTGTGGTGTTATTATATGCTTTTATTCTAATTTTATATTTTGTATTATTTAATGATGTGGATAGGACCAGTATGTGACAAGGGTCACAGAACAAGTTTGTTTATTTAATTTGGACTCCGTTAGGGCAGTCAAATTAAGTACGAAAGATATCAGATAACTGATAAATATCCGTTTGTTGCACAGTGTGGGAATTTAACCCAAATATGATGCCTAGTGTTGCCATTTCTTGCATTTTCCAGATTCTTCCCAAATCACACTCCGTACTTCATCTCCTTCACCTACCAAACCCTAATCCTTAATCCTTGTTCTTGAGCTAAAATCATTTGCATTTTCGTGTTCCTTGTGATCTACTGATTCTATCAAGGTAAGAATCACAAGTTTTCATGCTTTAATCTTTGAGAAAATTGAGTTTTTGTGTTAATTTTTACAAAGTGTGTATTTTGGGTCAAAGTGGTTAAATTTGGTGTTGTTAGTGTCAAAACCTTGTGGGTTTGTGTTTCTAAATGATCAATGTATCAGATTTGGTAAGTTTTAAGGTTAAAAACGTGCTCTAGATCGAGAATTGGTCAATTTTGGGTGAAACCCGTCACTTTGTCTTCAGCTTCTGCAGATGAACACAGTCGGTCGACTGTCTCTTGACAGTCGACCGACGGACGCGACCATCGACCGACTGACTCGACCATCAGCCGAGTGTGTCTGTGAGAGACCATCGACCGAGTGACAAGACACTCGGCCGAGTGAGTGTAGACAGTCGGCCGACTGTCTCTGACAGTCGACCGAATGTCTTTGGCAGTGTAAAATTTTACTAAGTGTTGATTTTTTAGCCGTTATGCTTCCCGTTTGTATTTTGATGATCATAATATTATAACTAACTTGTGAGTATTGTTTTCAGGTGATACAGACGAGGAGAAGACTCGGTAACATTAGACTACCGAGTGATGTCGGTATCGGTGAGTGGGACTAACTGGAGAACATAGTATATAGTAGCATGTTATATTATGATTGCCATGCTTGTTAGATATACTTATTGTTGTGGTTAGTTAGTACGTTGTGATGACTGCATGTTAGTTGATGCTTGTCTGCTGGAGCCCAGTGCGTCCCTATTGTGTGGTAGCCTCGGTAGGAGATATCAACCTGCGGGTTGGGTTCCTCATGTGGTAGCCTAGACAACTGATGTGTATATATACGTGAATGACGCGTCTGTCGCGTGTGGATTATGTATATACACACGATGGTGGAGGAACTTCTGGTAAGCCCCAGTCCGATCAGCTGGTGGTTAATGGTTTGGCCGAGCCGCCAGAGTCTCTGTAGACGACACTTGGGTGATGTTTGTGTGTTAGCCTTTGTGACATGATTAGTATGACGGTTTCTGTATACTATTGCCTGTAGTTAGTCATACTCACTTAGCTTCGTGCTAACTCCCTCCTCTTCCCTGCAGGTTGACTGTTGCATACTTGACAGATTCCAGGGAGACGGATTCTTGGGAGATATGTTTGACTAGTCGGAACTCTGATGTCGCGTCTTTTCTATAAAAGTTGTAACTACGTTTAATATAACACCCAGTCATTTATTTATTTACGTGTTTATTATTAATGAGATTTTATACATATAATATATCTATAAATTGGTCTTCCGCTATATATATATATATATAAAAAAATCTGGGGTGTTATAAGTTGGTATCAGAGCGTAGGTTTGGCAACATGTGCACGTAAGTGACATGTTCCCAAACTGTGAGTCGAGTCAAACATATCTTGGGGGTGGGTTAAGTGAGTGAAGTAGGTATTGACGAGTTAGTTGGCGGAAACTAACAGATTATGTACTAAGCTTTTGTGTGTGAGATGTTGTGATAAGACATGTATGAAGATCGATTCCACCCTGCTGGTGCCTCGTTGACCCTCAGTGCTGACAGAACTTTAGTGGATGCGTTTGATGCCGATTTGGATGATGGACTTGACGAGTATTAATTGACGTGGCTCCAATGATGAGGATTCAGTTGCAGAGTTGTTGAGAGTTAAGGGTACGGGTGCGATCGAGGTGTTGATAGATACAGAAGATGTCTTCTTATTCATAAAGGTACATTTTTGTTACATTACTGTAACTATTATTATTATTGAACCTGTAGATTGTGTTCATGCCTTTGTCAATTATGTGTTTGTTGTAATGATAATCTATGATGATTAGTGATTCTATTTGCGATTGAGTAATTATTCTTGTAAGATAAAGTAGATGATAGTTGACGGATCTAGTTACGATGATGGTGACTGGAACTACCATTGCCACTATCGGGATTTTATTCCCTTAGACTGACTGTTATGTTCTGTGAGACTTTATAGACATGACCTTTGGAATATTGTGTCATGCTATTGTGAATTGTTGTTATATGGCCTGTTATACTATACGTGAGACAACTGTTGGCCTAGACTGGAAGAATTGAGGTGAATAATTTATAGTATTAACCAAGACGAATATGAAGTCTTATCTTTACCATTGACTGTTGAAACACGTGTAGTGACCCATAGAGACTGATTATGGTAGTGACCCCTTGATGATTGGTGAAGGTCCCGAACCCTATTGTGTAACTATGTGAAGTGTAGATTTCATACTTGCCGACCGTGACGGAACCAGTAGATGACGGGACTTGTTGTGTTGGACTTAGGTGAAATGTAATTCTTTCCCATGGATCGACGGGACACACGTAGTGGCCCTTAAGGATTGAAATAGAGTAGTAGTTTCCTTGTCTTCTCATAAGAGGATACGGACCCTGTTTGTTGTTGTCATATGTAGGTGGTTTGCGTGTCATGTATGATGTTGACTTTTGGTTTAGATGATTGTGGCCGTAGTAAGACTTTGAAGAATCGTTTTCCTACTATAAACTAATGTGAGTTAGTGGTGACCTTTTGTAAGTAAGTTTGAATGGAGTTTTCCATGTAGTCTTGACTGAAAAATAGGAAAACCATGTTTTGTCGTTATGTGAGGAGTATTATTAGCCTGGATGTACTGTTGCAGGATTTGACTAGCTAAGTAGGACCTATAGAGTTGTCCTGAGAAGTTGTTGACTTTTGTGAATTGATGTGACTCATTAGATGTCAGTATAGGAGACGTTCGTTTAGTGACTTTTTTGAAAGTGGAGAAGACTTTAATTGGAATAGGAATTTAGTTCCAGCTGAATTGTGATGAATCTTGACTAGGTCAGGAGACGTGATTAGGACAAGTGATCATATTACTGTTAAGGTAGAATCATTGATTTGATAGTTCGATAGTGACTAATGTGAATATCTTATCTTTTGAAGATTTGAATGCAAGTTTGAGGATGGACAATAACAGTATTTCAAATAAGACGAATTAAGTAGGTATAGTTTATTGAATGTTGGATCGGATTTTCAAATGTAGTTGCTAAAGAGGACTTAGTAGAATTAAGATCGAGCTAGAACTGAGTTAGGTTTTTACTTACAAGACTTCTTGCGGTTTTGATAGTCTTAGATTGTAAAATGTATTTGATTGGGGTATAATGGAGATTTATAACTACCAGTGATTTGAGAAAATAGACTGTGTTGTATCGATAAACTCTATTAAGGTCTTGTTCCAAAATACTCGAAATGAAAGTGTGATTTAGAATGATTAATTACGTCTTGCCAATGGAAATACATTGTAGTAAAGCATACAGTAGTTTCGAGAGTCGGAAGAGATGTAACGAGTGTTAGATCGGGTGTTGTTTGACGATGAATGTGATTTTCGATGAACTGTTGACCGAGAGTAGACTTTTCCAACATAGTAAGGTTAGTTGAACCATATCTGGACTAGGCTATTGATGATCGTATAAGCCTTAGTTTTGAGTTCTGATGAAGTTCGAAGCAAGATTAAGTCGATGCAGAGAGTGTTTAGTGGTGTCAAACGCGTGTATTGATATCATTTGACGGATTTAATTGTTAGATGGATGTTTATTGTTTGTGGTAGTGGATATCGTTGACTTGAAATCCATGTTCGAATGATTAATGTTGGTTTAATATTGCATTTGTAAGTGTTTCTTCTAATGATGAATTTTGGGTAAGTATCAACCTAGATAAGTGATTTATGACGAAACCCTTAGAAATCGATTTTGAACTAGGTATTTAATTGCGGGTTCTGGTAGCACTTTAACCAAGTAACGATCTATCTGATGTAACTGTATTGGTGTTGGGCATGTGTATTGATGTTACTTAAGGAAATTGATAATTGGATAATTACTTTCAGAATGTGTGGATGATTATTCTTTACTCAAGATTTGTGATGTAATGATTGAATTGATTTGAAATTGAGTTGGTAATCATTTCTACTATGATTGAGTAGACCAGAATCACGATTTAGTCGTTGAATAATTGGGTGAATATTGAACCAGATAAGCGAATTTCAATGAAATTCTTGAATATCGGGATTGCAACAAGTATTAAATTACGGAGTTTAGGAAATTTAGTGTAACCCGAGTTGATTTGGCTATGTTGTAGTGATGAAACTAGCTAAGTTTGTGTATTCTAAGGCAAATGATAACCATTATTCAGTGTTTTAGAGTGAGTTAATCTAGGAGATTCGATGATGGTGACTCGGGGATAACCTCAAATCATGATTGACAGATTTCAGGTAGTGGGTCATTAGTAGTGACTCGAGAGTTAGTGTGTCAAATCTAGACATGAGATGGAATTTTTGTGGTATTTTGTAAGTTTAATGATAGACCAAGTTTGGAATTTAGACGAAATTAGATTTGTTCAGTTATTAGATAGCGGTAGGTTATCAGCATTGAATTTCTTTAACTCGTGGTAAAGACTGTTTTCTAAGATCAGGATGTGAGGAACAGTGCAGATATCATGTAGTTTGAGTAAGTAAGTTTGCAAATCGGTGTATGGCGGGTCTTTGACCCTTGGATAGTAGACTAGCAGATGATGTGTTTGGCCTTAGACCGATAAGTTAGCTTTTGACCTACGAGAATGAACGGAGCTTTGTAAGGCGTATGACCGTAGAACATGATTTGACTTAGGTTACGTTGTGGCCCATTTTGGTGGTTTGTAATACCCATGACCTTTGTTGATTTAGTGATGTAGAATTGTGGGCTTAACTGAGTTGTGTCTTCATGTGACACGTTGACAACTGACAGATGACTTAGAATAAACTGAATGGGAGATTTGATGGATTTATTTTATGAGTAATCTTGAAATGTCATGGATCAGTCCAATTCGATAAAATTGACAGTGTATAACCGTTGGTATATTCAGAAAGTAGGGTGTAGTGACAGTTTGACGTGAAACTTTTTGTGGAAAATCGAGGAAATCAGACTAATTGATGTAAATTGGAGGACTAAATGATGGATAGTTACATATGATTCGAGAATACGATATGTAAGCGGAAACTTGTTGTGAACCGTTTCGTGGAAGTCAATTAAGTTGATGATGAGTCTATATAATATTTTTGGGTTGTCTTGTATTTGAATGAATGTTGATTGCATCTAGTGTTGAATTGTTTGATCGTTATCCTCTTAGTTTAACTTAGGATAAATGATGACGTGCACGACCCTTGTTAAACAGTAGATTGTTGGTGCTTGGTTACCCCTTCAAGCGATAATTGTGATGCTATAGACAATTGCGGAATAAATTATCTGAATGTTGGGTTGCGTGAGTGGAGTTGGTCGTAACAGAACGGGTTGGCATTGACTTAGTAACGGTGGGTTTTTAAATTGATGTTTTTTGGCTTATGGATTGACAGATGAGAAAACTAATGAACTTTGGCAATGCTTGTTATCTTAGGATGTGTTTTGGTGTAGCTACCGGTGTGACCAATTGTGTTGGAATTTGTTACCTGTGACCGTGTTGACTATGACTTAGCAGATTCTGAGGACGGAATCTCTTTAAGGGGGTAGATTTGTAACACCCTCGAAGCGGGCCTAGCTGTTAGATTACTATTTTGCCCTCAGGTTGTGTGGTGTTATTATATGCTTTTATTCTAATTTTATATTTTGTATTATTTAATGATGTGGATAGGACCAGTATGTGACAAGGGTCACAGAACAAGTTTGTTTATTTAATTTGGACTCCGTTAGGGCAGTCAAATTAAGTACGAAAGATATCAGATAACTGACAAATACCCGTTTGTTGCACAGTGTGGGAAAATTAACCCAAATATGATGCCTAGTGTTGCCATTTCTCGCATTTTCCAGATTCTTCCCAAATCACACTCCGTACTTCATCTCCTTCACCTACCAAACCCTAATCCTTAATCCTTGTTCTTGAGCTCAAATCATTTACATTTTCATGTTCCTTGTGATCTACTGATTCTATCAAGGTAAGAATCACAAGTTTTCATGCTTTAATCTTTGAGAAAATTGAGTTTTTGTGTTAATTTTTACAAAGTGTGTATTTTGGGTCAAAGTGGTTAAATTTGGTGTTGTTAGTGTCAAAACCTTGTGGGTTTGTGTTTCTAAATGATCAATGTATCAGATTTGGTAAGTTTTGAGGTTAAAAACGTGCTCTAGATCGAGAATTGGTCGATTTTGGGTGAAACCCGTCACTTTGTCTTCAGCTTCTGCAGATGAACACAGTCGGCCGACTGTCTCTTGACAGTCGACCGACCGACGCGACCATCGACCGACTGACTCGACCATCGGCCGAGTGTGTCTGTGAGAGACCATCGACCGAGTGACAAGACACTCGGCCGAGTGAGTGTAGACAGTCGGCCGACTGTCTCTGACAGTCGACCGAGTGTCTTTGGCAGTGTAAAATTTTACTAAGTGTTGATTTTTTAGCCGTTATGCTGCCCGTTTGTATTTTGATGATCAAAATATTATAACTAACTTGTGAGTATTGTTTTCAGGTGATACAGACGAGGAGAAGACTCAGTGACATTAGACTATCGAGTGATGTCGGTATTGGTGAGTGGGACTAACTGGAGAACATAGTATATAGTAGCATGTTATATTATGATTGCCATGCTTGTTAGATATACTTATTGTTGTGGTTAGTTAGTACGTTGTGATGACTGCATGTTAGTTGATGCTTGTCTGCTGGAGCCCAGTGCGTCCCTATTGTGTGGTAGCCTCGGTAGGAGAGATCAACCTGCGGGTTGGGTTCCTCATGTGGTAGCCTAGACAACCGAGGTGTATATATATGTGAATGACGCGTCTGTCGCGTGTGGATTATGTATATACACACGGTGGTGGAGGAACTTCTGGTAAGCCCCAGTCCGATCAGCTGGTGGTTAATGGTTTGGCCGAGCCGCCAGAGTCTCTGTAGACGGCACTTGGGTGATGTTTGTGTGTTAGCCTTTGTGACATGATTAGTATGACGGTTTCTGTATACTATTGCCTGTAGTTAGTCATACTCACTTAGCTTCGTGCTAACCCCCTCCTCTTCCCTGCAGGTTGACTGTTGCATACTTGATAGATTCCAGGGAGACGGATTCTTGGGAGATATGTTTGACTAGTCGGAACTCTGATGTCGCGTCTTTTCTATAAAAGTTGTAACTACGTTTAATATAACACCCAGTCATTTATTTATTTACGTGTTTATTATTAATGAGATTTTATACATATAATATATCTATAAATTGGTCTTCCGCTATATATGTAACACCCCAGCTTAACATGACCACAATATTGTCCGCTTTGCCCGCAGGCGCACGGCTTTTTTCTTGGCGACCACACACGAGAAGCACTTTCCCAGGAGGTCACCCATCCTAGTAGTGCTCTCGCCCGAGCACGCTTAACCACAACGTACTCGCACTTCTACTCAGCTTGTGATCCCAAAACGCGTTGTGTCATTTAAGCGTGAGTATTACCTTATAATCCCATGATCACTCATGTTTGTGGGCGATGTGGGATTTGCCTAGGGTGTTACATTCACCCCCCCTTAGAGACTCATCGTCCTCGATGAGGTTTGCCCCACCACCCCCAACGGCACATGAGTGGCTCTGATACCATTCTGTAACACCCCAGCTTAACATGACCACAATATTGTCCGCTTTGCCCGCAGGCGCACGGCTTTTTCTTGGCGACCACACACGAGAAGCACTTTCCCAGGAGGTCACCCATCCTGGTAGTGCTCTCGCCCGAGCACGCTTAACCACAACGTACTCGCACTTCTACTCAGCTTGTGATCCCAAAACGCGTTGTGTCATTTAAGCGTGAGTATTACCTTATAATCCCATGATCACTCATGTTCGTGGGCGATGTGGGATTTGCCTAGGGTGTTACAATATATATATATATATATATATATAATCTGTGGTGCTATAACTTTTACCGAACTTTGAATGACAACTACCAAGAGAAGATTAGTAGGAATTCGTTGAAAACTTTTGATGAGTTGTTTGACATGGCGAAGGGTTTTGAGACGCTTGTCCTAAAGAAGAGTGGTTCCGATGTTAGTAAGCGAAAGTTCGAAACTACGATGTTTTCGAACAAAAAGAGTAAGAGTGTTTCCGAGGGTGTCGGAAGCGTGAAGAAGAGTGGTACTGGTGGTTTTATACCCACGTGTTATAATTGCGGACAACGGGGTCATTTATCGCGCGAATGTACGAATGTGAAGTCTAACAAGGATACATGTTTTAATTGTCGAAAGGAGGGACACCGAAAGTCGGCGTGTCCAGAACTAGTTGGTGATGCATGAGAACCTGATGACGATGTTCATGTACTTTTCGATATTTCTTTTGAAATGTACTTATGATTTTGTTTAATGCATTTTGTGTTAATGCGTAGTGTGATGAGGGGTAGCGTTCCTTACGGAATTACCCTATGATGATAGTCGGATTGACGGGCGAAGGGTGTAAGACTTGATGCTTCCAAGCATTCCTTAGTGTTGGGCGAAAGATTTTACCAAGCCATGGAAATGGGCTTCGGTTTTGTTTTGGTCGCGCGTAGTCGCTTTTGTGTCGTAATTTATGAAACATGAGTTTCGTCAGGTACGGATGACTTAAGGTCATTTTTGTGTTGTGATGGGTGAAATCGGATGAATGGAATCCTCGAGGTTGAGCTTTTCGGTCTCGGTGAATGTTGATAGTGGAGTCTATGTGACGCGATGTCAGGTGCCTCTTTCATAGTTGCAAGAGTAATGTTCGACTCCGACGGCGTTGTGGTTACATTGTACTTAGGGTACCGGAGAGAAACCCTTAGGTACATGAGTGACTAGGTGGAACTTTAACAAGCTATGGCAATCGGAGAACTGCAAGAATAAAGTTTGTGTAATTTGTGATGAACTCTTCGTTCGAAGTAATTATGGATAGGTTAAGATCCTTTGTATGCTCAAGGTTGGAGCAAGATGTGGTAATGTGTCGTGTGAACCCAATGGTTAGAAAAGTCTACCTTTGTTAGCATTGTACGGTTGTACAAGGTGCGTGTTGTGTTGGCTTTTTGTCGTTGCTTAAATGACGCCAACGGGTGACGGTGAGCGTCAATTTCTAGTGTGCGAAATGAATTCTTGGGAATTCGGGTACTACGACCGATGGTTAGATTGGTCACGTATTTTGGAATGTGGTAATTATCGCGGGATGTTGTTACCACGACGATGTGGTTATGGAACGTAGTTCCAAGTGGGGGAGTTACACTCCCACACGAGGAGGTTTTAGTGTAAAATTTTGGATAATGCTCATGGTAGATCCGGGGACTAGTGTCGGGACCTAGATTGGTCAATTAGTGGTAAAGTACAATTTTGGTTAAATTGTATTTATTGGTTTGGATGTGAAATACTACTTGAGGTGGTAATGTGGTTGAGCTCATTAAGAGACAACTGGGCGGGCTCGTTGAGCAAGGTAGGGTCCCGTAATAGAGGGATGGTATGCCTATTTCTCTTTTAGAGGAATGTATTCTTGAACCTATGCGTGATATAGGTTATGATTTGCGCGATCGTGTTAGCGATGTTTGTGCATACGTATGGTTCGTGTGCGGGAGATTCCAAGTTGAGTGGAATGATTCTAAGTATGCGTATATACTTAGTTTGTTTGTATGTATTGTGACAAGTGATATCCAATTGCGAGGATTCACTTTTCGTTGGCCACGGTTGAGGTGTGATAAGTAGTAAGTGTTATCCGTTAGGATTCACTTTTCGTTAGTTACTTATTGTTGTGTGGAATGCATTTTCCGTTAGGAATCACTTTTGTTTGGCCATGTGTGGGAAGAGGTGAGTGTGATCCGTAAGGATGCGCTTTTTGTCGGCCTCTTGTTGCGTAGTGGTAAGTGGTTAACGTTTGATCTACCGCTTTTCGTCAGCCACGTACGCGTGAGGATGTGGGGCAAGTTGTATCCAATCGTGAGGATTCACTTTTCTTCTGCTCCATTGTGTTGTTTGTTGGCCATTTCTTTGGTATGTTGTTACTTTAGCGATGTACATGATAAGGGTACGCTAAAGGGATTGCTAACTCGGTACGAGATTTTGGAATGTTAGCATGTGTTTGTCATGCGGTCGAGGTGTGAGTTCGTTCCGATTTGGGAATGAAGCGAGACTTAGTGCTCGATTTGGTAGATTTGGTAAATCACGGATGATGCTTTAAATCGGAAGGGTAACTTTTGAGTTAAGTCGCCTAAAGGAATTGTGTGAAATCTTAGAATTTGTGGAAATTGTTGTGGACATCAAGTTTGGACGTATGTCGAAGGACCATAGAGCGTGGGTCCTGTTGGTAAAGTGGCGAGGATCACGGGGACGTGATCCAATTTAAGTGGGGGAGAGTTGTAAGACCCTAAACCCAAGTGTACATGTGTACATAAACGTTGAATAATCAAACTGGATTAAATCGAAACTGATAGACTGAGTTTGAGCTTGTGCGCGCCGCGCACAGGCAGTGGTGCGCGCCGCGCACCTTGTCTGATGGCAGTTTTCTGTTTTCTTTTAATTAGAGTTAAAAGAAGGGCATTTTGGTCATTTCACTTGAGGACGGATCTGTAGCCTTATTACCAGAATTGGATCTAGTTTTGGATCACTTTCAAATCCACAAACACTCCCATTTCATCTAGAGAGAGAGAGAGATTCTAGAGAGAGATTTGGAGATTTGGAGAAGAAGGAGCTTGAATCGATCAAAAGTTCGAGTGTCAAAGTTGTTCATCTCGCTCCTAGCTACGTTGTGGTAGTGTTGGTAAGTTCTAACTCCGAGTTTTCATAGTTTTATTAGTGTTTATAATTGGGGTTTTGGATTTGGGTGTTCTTGAGTAAAACCACTAGTTGATAATTGGGTGATTGAGCTAGTAAATGGTGTCGATAACCATTGTTGGTGGGTTTTGGGTTGGATGATGAAATTGATTAGTTGATAATCATGTTCGAATGTTAATATCACTAGTTAACTTAGGTTATAAGTGATTAATTGTGTAAGCTTGCAAATGGGTGTTTTGACTTGAGATTAGGTCAAAATGGGATTTGTGTAAAGTGATACAAGTAATATGTTTTGATGATGAAACCTTGAGTAAAATGAGTTGTTGGAACATAATCGCTAGTCGATTGTGATTATAGGGGTTTTCGTGTGATATTTGACTTAGTCAAAGTGGAAGTAAGTGCTAATGGGTCGAAATTTCACTTATGGTGTTTTGGGCATAAGCTAGAGTGTTTAGCTTATTTGTTTGTGAATTACTTAGGTGATTTTCATTTGGACGATTAGGAGCTCAAGCGGGATTGCTTTTCAAGTAATCGAGGTGAGTGGAATATTTATACGTTTATGTATATAATTTGGTTGCTTGTGTGCGGTGTGGTAAGTGACATCCGTTAGGATTCACTTTTCGGGGACCACAATTGGGTTGGAAAATATAGTGAGTGATATCCGTATGGATAGCTCTTCGTTGGCTATATTTGGTTGCGATATGTGGTGAGTGATATCCAGAAGGAATAACTCTTTGTCGACCACGATTGGAGGTGAGGCATGTGACGAGTGGTTAATGCTTGACCTATCACTCTTCGTCGGTCACATGTGTGTGTTTGGTTATGTAGCGAGTGATTAATGGTTGACCTATCACTCTTCGTCGGCTACATGTGTGCATTTGGTTATGTGACGAGTGATTAATGTTTGACCTATCACTCTTCGTCGATCACATGTGTATGTTTGGTTATGTGGCGAGTGATTAACGTTTGATCTATCGTTCTTCGTCGGCCACATATGTGTGTTGGGGTGAGTGGTGAGTGTTATCCGTTTGAGGATCCGCTCTTCGTTGACCATTTATCGTAGGATGGTAAGCGGTTTCGCTTTTCGTCGGTCATCCTTGTGATTGAGGTAAGTGTTAACTTTTAGGTTGAAGTGACCCGTCCTAATCCATAAGGACGAATACAATAGCATATGGTACATTGCGAGGTATTTGACCTCTATATGATACATTTTACAAACATTACATTCGTTTTTAAAAGACAAACTTTCTTTACATCGAAAGTTGACGGCATGCATACCATTTCATAACACATCCAACTATAATTGACTTAATAATAATCTTGATGAAGTCAATGACTCGAATGCAACGTATTTCGAAATATGTCATGAATGACTCCAAGTAATATCCTTAAAATGAGCTAATGCACAGTGGAAGATTTCTTTACTACCTGAGAATAAACATGATTTAAAGTGTCAACCAAAAGGTTGGTGAGTTCATAGGTTTATTGTAATCATTCATTTATATAATTTTAATAGACCACAAGATTTAATTTTTCATAAATAACCTTACACTCGCAAGTGTATAAAAATCATTCGTATGATGAACACCTGGTAACTGACATTAACATAATGCATATAGAATATTCCCCGCATACTCGCAAGTATGCCATAAATATTGGCAATCGCAATCACCATTTAAATCGAAGTACGAAAGCATTCCAAATTCCAGAATGGAGTTTGTTAGGCCCATAGATCTATCTTTAGGATTCGCGTCAATTAGGGTTCATTTCCCTAATTCTTAGGTTACCAGACTTGAATGGGCGATATTCGGTCTAATAATCCAACCATAGAATGTAATTTTAAGTACTTGTGTCTATTTCGTCAAACATTTATAAAAGCAGCGCATGTATTCTCAGTTCCAAAAATATATATTGCAAAAGCATTTAAAAAGGGAGCAAATGAAACTCACAATACGATATTTTGTAGTAAAAATATGCATACGACGGAACTGAACAATGCAGGGTTGGCCTCGGATTCACGAACATATATCATTTGTATATATATTAACACACGTAGTTGTAATCGAACAAATATATATATATATATATATATATATATATATATATATATATATATATATATATATATATATATATATATATATATATATATATATATATATATATATATATATATATATATATAATAATAATTTAATAAGTTTCATTATGTAATTTTTCATTTCTATATATAGAATTATTAATATAGTTAGGTTATGTGTAGTAAATATATTTTTATATAATATCATTTGTTTGTTAAGTTAATAATAATAATACTATTACTTAGATTTAATAATGATGTTGAAAATAATTATTTTGATAATATCATTTGTCACTTTGTTAGTAGAGATATTGAGAATGATAATAGTAATATTAATAATAAAAATGTTAATTTTTAATAAAATACAACTTTTAAGACTGATAGATTTTTAATAAAACTGGTAATGATAACTTCAAATAAAATGATACTTTTAATAACAATACTACTTATGAATGTAAATTTTGATAATAACAATAATTCTATTAATAATGATAATAATACTAAAATATTGATTTAATCATAATAGTACTAAATTTTTAACCTTAATGATAATACTAAATAATAATAATACTACTGATAATAATAATAACTAAAATGCTAATTTTACTACTAGTTGCAGTTATGATAATAATATTAGTAATAACAACAACAACAACAACAATAATAATAATAATAATAATAATAATAATAATAATAATAATAATAATAATAATAATAATAATAATAATAATAATAATAGTAATCGTAATTGTAATTAATATCATGATAACAATAATAAATGATAACTATACATATATTAGTAATAATAATAACTATAATTATAATACCAGTAATAATAACAATAATTAATAATAACAACAACAACAACAACAACAATAATAATAATAATAATAATAATAATAATAATAATAATAATAATAATAATAATAATAATAATAATAATGATGATGATGATAATAATAATAATAATAATAATAGTAATGATAATACAAATAAGTTTTGATTTATATTACTTATAATAATAATGATAATAATATTCATAATATTAATTCTAGTGATAACAATTATTAATATAGTAATAACATAATTAATAATAATAATAATAATAATAATAATAATAATAATAATACTAATAATAATAAAAATAAATAAGTAAGTAAACTACCTTAAGTAAAATCAGCTTTCTAAAAAGCAAATGACCCAGCTCAGATTCGATCCCACGACCTCCCATTCACCCATCATCTCCTTAACCATCTGAACCAAGCTGTTTTTCTGATATTATACCACACCCAATATTATTTACCCTGTTCTATTTTTTCCCTTTTCCTTCATCTTCTTAAAAAAGAAATTAAAGTCGATCAGAGAATCAGATTAATAAACAGAGACTTAATTTGTTTGCTGTAGAATGTGAAATCGATTTATAAACGTTTTAAGATTGAGATGGTGAATTAATAAACGCGAAAAAAATAAAATAAATCAAGAACATCAAAATCTGGTTCACGGTTTAAAAAAATAAGCTCCAATATCAAACTCGATTTTTAAGAACGTTTTAGTCGAAGATTATAACACAAATTATGTCTCAAATAACTCCAAGAAACTTTATCAAACGTCAATTTAACTGGAAACATCTAAATAAGTTCGAATTTCTTCAAGAACATAAAGTTTGACTTTTGAAAACATAACTTTGACTCTCAAATTCTTGATCAATATGAAAAATTGAAGATTGAAACTTTCCAGATACTTTGAATGAAATATTTCTAACAGAACCACATTATTACATTTTGGAATTTCGTTTGAATTTGAGATTTGGCTAAAAAGTTTAAGAATAGAGATGGATGGGTTATTCTTATTGAATTTCTGGTTTTTTTTATTCTCCGAATTCCAGTAGAAGGAGTTGATATAAATAATGTTATAATCAGTGATCCTTTTGATTGAATGAAGTGGACGCGTAACAACTCCGACAGGAAATAAAAATCACATAAAGCATGATAACGATGTCAAACAGATTACATAATTATATGTATTTATATTATATTTATATACGGAGTATATCTGTATCCTCTTATATATACGGAGTATATTTGTATTTATATCTATGTTATATGACTGCATTTATATACATCCGTATTTATCTATTTATTTTATATATATACCTGTTATTTATCCGTATTAATATACATATGTGTATATCTTTTTAAATTTTTGCATTATTACTAAATAATATGAATCTATTAACAATTCTAAAATGTTATTAATTTTAATAAGAATACTACTAATAATAATATTGATAATAATAATTTTATTAATAATATTAATATCATAATAATACTGATAAGAATAATGGTAATAACAATTTTTAAATAACATGATAATTTTAGTAGTCAAGTTAATAATAATACTTTTAATAACCCTAATGATAATTAAATTTATAAATTTATTAATACAATGATACTAATAATTATAACAATAATGTTAATATTATCATTTATTTTTAATCATAAAATAATAATAATAATATTAATAACTATATTTATCTTGTAATTACTTTTACAATTTATTAATTGTATCATATTTACTTATTACATAATGTATTGAATCTTTAATATTTATTAATTATTTATGTATATTATGATATTTATAGTATTACTTATATATAGGATTCATATATATATATATATATATATATATATATATATATATATATATATATATATATATATATATATATATATATACAAACAATTGTTCGTGAATCGTCAGGAATAGTCAAAGGTAATTGAATATATAAACATAGTTCCAAAAATTTTGAGACTCAACATTACAGACTTTGCTTATCGTGTCGGAAACATATAAAGATTTAAGTTTAAATTTGTTCGAAAATTTTCGGGTCGTCACATCGGTTGCACTTTTCGCCGGCCTCATGGTGCGTAGTGGTGAGTGGTTAACGTATTTGACCTACCACTCTTCGTCGGCCACGTACACGTTGCGATGGGTGGTGAGTGGTTAACGTATTTGACCTACCGCTCTTTGTCGGCCACCATCGAGTCGAATGTCGACATTGTGAATGTTGGGGTGTGTATGTTTCACTAGCATTGTACGTATCTTGTTGTTGGCACGTATTATTGTTGAGATCTCTATGCTAATGGTGTTGACTTGTTGTACATACGATTATATTTTTATTGTGGTTTGCTAATGATTATTGTGTTGTTTGTGTAGGTGTATGCAAGTGATTGAATTATGTATGTATGCGTATAAGTATTGCATTCACTAAGCATTAGCTTACCCTCTCGTTGTTTATATTTTTAGGTTCGGAGGCGGACGTGGAAAGGGTATGCTCGGGATTAGATGATTTCCCCTTTTGATGCTTGCTTGGATTTACTTTTGGCTATATAGGAAAATTGGCAAAAATACACTTTTTTCAAAGTTTTTCAACAATATACACTTTAAAAAAAAAAAAAAAATAGCATTATACACCATTGGGTCAACCATCTTTTTGGTAAACCACTTCACAATGATTGGTGAAGTATTCGACCAACTTTCAAAACATGTAGTTAACCATCACTAGTGAAGTGGTCGACCAACTCATCATTGTGAAGTGGTCGACCAACTCCTTGGTAGACTACGTAGTCGACCATCCTATTGAAGTGGTCTACCAACTCTTCTTTAATGTTTGGTAGAGTAAATAGTCAACCATCATTGTAAAGTGGTAAACCAACAATTGGTCGATTACAGGCAAAAAATGTATAGTCAACCACTCTATACCTGTAGTTTACCAAAATGATGGTCGACCCAATTGTATATATTGTCAATTTTTTATATAAAAAAAAATGTATTTTGTCCGAAAACTTTGAAAAAAAGTGTATTTTGAAGTTAATAATATATTCAAATTACATAGGTCGACACTTCAAGAATTTTTTAATTAATGCATATATAATACTCTGTATTTATATTTATAATCAGTCTCTGTTGTTACAGGTAAGAAATTTTTAATTAATGTTATTTTAGTACCTCCGTGTGGAAATTTCCTTGGATCATAAAGTTTGACAGGACTCACAAAAGTCCTTCACTTAACCACTAACATTTCTTGTTTTAATTAGCTTCAATGTTTCTTGTGTACGTTCACATCATTTTAGCATTTTTCAATGTTCAGTGTCCCAAAAATTTCAACTGTGTATTACATTCTTTTAACTATTTTTCTACCATTTTCAACTCTAGCTCAACAATCAAATGGTTCTGTACCAGTTGGTTCATCTCTCACAGCAACAGATGATGCTACTAGACCATGGATCTCATCATCAGGTGATTTCGCCTTTGGGTTCCAACGAATTCAGGCAAAAGATATATTTGTGTTGTCCGTATGGTATGATAAGATACCCAACAAGACCATTATCTGGTATCCGCAAGGAAATCCAACCGTGCCCAGAGGATCGAAAATTGAGCTAAACGAGCGTGGGCTCGTACTCACTAATCTTCAGGGTCGAGAGGTATGGACTTCCGGATCGTTCTCCAATAATGTTTCATACGGTGTCATGAATGATACGGGTAACTTTGTGATCGTTGGTAGCGGCTCTAACATGATATGGGAGAGTTTTAATTTTCCGGCAGACACCTTGTTGCCTACTCAGATTATGTCGAGAGGCGGAGTGATTAATTCAAAAATGAGCGAAACAAATTTCACCAGTGGAAGATTTCAGCTACGCATGCTACAAGACGGAAATCTTGTTCTTAATTCTCGAGATGTACTTTCGAATTTTGCCTATAAGGCTTATTATTCGAGTAATACAATAGACGTTTCCAATTCAACGAATGCTGGTGACCAATTGATCTTTGATGTAACAGGTTACATGTATATATTGAAAAGAAATGGCCAAAGATTTGTTCTTACTCCGAGAGAAACACTCCCGTCGGGTGATTATTATCACCGAGCTACACTTTCTTTTGATGGGGTTTTTACTCAATACTATTATCCCAAAAATTTCACTAGCAACACAAGTTGGAGTGTTTCGTGGTTGGAGCCTGAAAACATATGTGGTGATATCATCGGACTCGAAGGTAGTGGGGCTTGTGGGTTTAACAATGTTTGTAGCCTTGACGGTGCTAGACGGCCAAAGTGTGAATGCCCACCAGGGTTATCGTTGTTAGATCCTAACGATCCGTATGGCGACTGCAAGCTAAACTTTACTACAACGTGCGATGATGATGTGTCAAGTTATAATGGAGAGCTTGATTTTGTGGAACTCAATAAAACTGATTGGCCGCGATCCGACTATGTACACTTGGATTCAACTAATGAGCAAGAGTGCAAAGATTCATGCTTGAATGATTGTTTATGTGCAGTGGCGGTCCATGATGGTAACGATTGTTGGAAAAAGAAGCTTCCTCTCTCTAATGGATGGATGAACGAGTCACTTAATACGAAAGCATTTTTAAAGTTCGCGAAAGGGGATCTTCCTCGTCATAGCCCCCCTCGATTTCCGAGAAAGAAGAATGACCAAACAACTTTGATAACGACAGGAGCAGCTCTCTTAGGTAGTTCTGTTTTTGTAAATGCCATATTACTAGTCGTAATTTGTCTTGGTTTATTTCTAAACTACCATAAGATGGCGAGAACTCGTAACCTAGGTGATAATGTTGCCGAAACCAATCTGGTTTATTTTACGTATAAAGAACTTGTTCAAGCTACTAATGAGTTCACAGATGAACTTGGAAGGGGGTCTTTTGGAATAGTTTATAAAGGGCTTATCAGAACTAATAGTGTGGCAGTTAAAAAGTTGAATACTAGACTAGTTGAAGATGGTGAGAAGGAATTTAAAACTGAGGTCGGGGATATTTCGAGGACGCATCACAAAAATTTGGTGCAACTTCTTGGCTACTGTGACGAAGGTGATCAACGGCTTTTAGTTTATGAGTACATGAGTAATGGCACTCTGGCTAGTTTTCTATTTGAAAACAATAAACCGTCTTGGAACCAAAGGAGCCATATAGCATTGGGCATTGCAAAGGGACTCTGGTACCTTCATGAAGAGTGCACCACACAAATCATCCACTGTGACATAAAGCCGCAAAATGTACTTCTTGATGATTACTATAATCCCCGAATTTCAGATTTTGGGTTAGCCAAGCTTTTGAAGATGAATCAAAGTCGAACAAATACAGGAATAAGAGGAACAAAAGGTTATGTGGCTCCTGAATGGTTTAGGAACACTGCGGTAACCACAAAGGTGGATGTCTATAGTTTTGGTGTGTTGCTACTTGAGATCATTTCATGCCGAAAGAGCCTAGAGGAATCTGAAAGTGGTAACGAGTGTGGACCGGTCTTGACTGATTGGGCATGGGATTGCTACCAAGAGAGAACTTTGGATGTATTTGTTGCGAATGATTTAGAGGCCTTAGCTGACTACAAGAACCTAAAAACATTCATCATGGTTGGTCTCTGGTGCATACAAGAAAATCCGTCTCTGAGACCGATCATGAGGACGGTTGTTCAGATGCTTGAAGGAGTTGTTGAAGTCAGTGAGCCTCCATGCCCATTTCCTTTATCTACTACCTCAATCTGAACTTGTAATTTCTTCTTTGCCATTTTATAATAACTCTACCCTTATAGCATAATTATCTAAAGCTCAAAGTTTATATGTACCCAATAAAAGCATTTAAATATGCAATTAGATTGCGTAGATGAAAGCACATGTCCGTTCTTAGATAATCTCAACAATATTTAAAATAAAATGTATCTTTTTTTTGGCAAAAATAACAATTACTATATAAACGGAATCTTCATCGAATCGAATAATGAAGATCCTAAACCAATACAAAGTACAAAGCTCGAAACAAATATGTAACGACCCGAGTGAAACCGTTATTGACGGCGCCGTTAACTTAGGTCCCGTTGCGTGGTCGTAGTCCCTATATGAGACTCGTTTGACCAAAATTATGTCGCATTCATTTGAAAAGTACAAGACTTGCAAGTTTAGTTTACAAAACCGTTCGACAACAAGTCTAAGTTTACAAAAGTCATAAAGTATAAATGAAATAACTTGCGACATAATATAAGTTGAAAAACACAGTTGCTATAAATAGCGTAAGTATGTAAACAAAAGTTTGAATCCAAAAGTGCTATCCCTAGCGTATGTATGTATGTATGCTTGACCCCAAGCTAGAAATCAGAGTGTATGCATGTATGCTCGACTCCAAGCAAGTATGAGTGTACGCGGAAGCATGTATCAAATAGCCAAGTATGAACCTGAGAAACATATAGAAAACTGTCAACGAAAAACGTTGGTGAAATCATAGGTGTATTAGTAAATGTTATATTTTGAACCACAAGATTTAGTATTTCCATAAATTGATCATCCAAAAGTTGCATTCCAAAAGTTGGTTCGCGAGCACCCAATTATCAAGACTTAACGTTTCCTTCCATAGAACCCCATCACAATAGTGTTAGAACATACACTGTTTCCCGAAAATATATTTCATCCGTAGACGGTAGCGAACCGTCCGTAATGAGGGTTTGTCAAACCCGTATGGCCACACAATATAAGTTCTCGCTTACACCCTGCAAGTGTAACTAATGATAATCGAATTGAGGATTTTTGTTCTAACTCGCTGTGGAATGTTTGTTTTCCTTGTACTTGTGTTCAAAGTATAAAAGTAAGTAGTACAAAATGTAACAAAGTATATGTTTCTCAGCCCACAATTTAAAGTATAAAAAGTTGTTGAAAAGGTGGGACTATGATCTCACCTCGAGTGTACGAGTATAAAGGTACTTCAACAAGTAAACGTGTGCATGAAAGTTGCTTAGCCTTGACCTAAACAAGTAAGTTGTATCAATTAACCGGTTACGATACAAGGTCGGGTGAAATGTGTTCAATTAGTCCTATGGCTCGTTACGACTCGAATAGTATAGAATGTGAATCACGTTGTCAAGTTTCATGCAAGAATCAAGTATAAAAGCATGTTAGAACGATTGTATAAAAGTTTGGTTAAGTTTGACTAAAAGTCAAACTTGGTCAAAGTCAACGAAAAGTCAACACGTTCGGGTCGGGTCCCAAACTATTTTTCTAAGCTTAGAAGTCATATATGAGCATGTTGGCCAAGTTACATGTTAATCGGAGGTGCGTAGCATAGCAAACATTTTTGGTAAAAAGGGACAAATGGGACAGAAGCTGGACACGTTATACGCCGCGCCGCGGCCAGGCCTGTCGCGCCGCGACAAAAGCCGTGGCCTGGTCCCTGGCCTGTTTCACTTGTTCAAGACTTGGAAATTTTCAAACAAACGCAAAACGCAAACCGCAAACAATTAGAAGACGTATCTTATACCGTTGGAAAGCTCTTTTGACAAGGAACACAACTAAACACAAATCATCACACAAAAACATCATTTACAACAATCGAATTCTCGTCATGTGATCAATAAACTTTCATAATCAAAGTTTCAAGTTCTAAAAACGCATTTCATGATTCGGGCAACCAATTTACATGTACAATATGCCGTTTCGAAGGTAATCAAACACACATTGCAACCAAACACTTATCAACAACAATTCATGGCATTTGATGCACCAAAAGTTCATATAAAGCTTGTCAAACCCTAATCCAAGTTCATAAAATCACTAATCATGTTCTTGAAGTTTTCTTAATCAACCTATACATCAAAATGAAGCTAATGATGCTAGTAACACATTTAATACATGAACTATAACAATTAAACAGCTTTTAATCATCCAAAATCAAAGATTAAGCAAACCCACTTCAAAAACTCAAACTAGTTACTCAAAACAACAAATCGAGCAAACAAAACATATATTCATGTTACACACGAGCCATAGACACTAACTAACACAATTTCAAGTCAAAAACACGAATTTGAGAAAATCTAGAGTTTTAGAAATGTTACCCAAAATCGATGAGGTTAGTATCAAATCGTAGAGGATGATGAGAGGATTAAGAATATGTAGTCGGATTTGTTGTGAGCTTCCTAGATCCAAATTAGATGATGAATTAGTGATTTGGTGTTTTGAGAGTAAAAATGGAAGAAAGGAAGAAATGGTTGGTGAAATGAATGGATAAGTGGTGGTGGTGGTGACTAGTTGCCAAATTTTGGCCAAGTGCCAAAATTAGTCCCTCAAGTTTCAAAGCGGGTGCGGGAATTTACCAAACGAATATTTTTAAAACGCTCGAGTAAACGGGTGATGTCAAAATTAAATAGCGGGAATATAATGAACGTTACTCACGGAAACTATTAATTTAAATACGAAAGATTATGTTTTTAAAAAAAAAAAGACGGTGTTAAAATTAAATTTAACGGAAAACGCGGGATGTTACATTATCCACACCTCAAAAGAAATTTCGTCCCGAAATTTAGTTGGAAGTAGTAGTTGTTGAATCTTCCTCGAGATTTTGTGTTGCCAATTCTACGAATGAGGGAGAAGTACGTTCTAGGGTATTTCAACGAATTTTGACGGTCGGGATCATATGTTGTTTTAAGGTTTGGCTTCCATGATTCATGGTTTCAACCGGTCCTCCTAGGAAGTGAGGGTTATCGTCGATAGTGAGTTCATCAAAGGAGGTAACAAGTTCTCGTTTCGCATAACACGTCTTTGAGTTGATACATCGAATGTAGGATAAACGGAGACCCGAAATGAGTCGGAAAAGTCTAAACGGCTAGCGACGGGTCCAAAACACCCCAAGAATTTAAAGGATCAAAATATCGCGGATTTAGCTTCCTACGTTTTCCGAAACGGATTAAACCTTTCCAAGGTGCGACTCTTAACGTGACGCGGTTTCCCACGTGGAATTCGAAATGTTTACGTCTAACATCGGCGTAGCTCTTGGTGATTACGAGTCGCGTAGGGTTTTACCTGAATATGAATAAATTTTCTCGGTTGCTCATGAATAATCCCGGTCCCGGTGAATTGGTCATCGTTTACTTGGTTCGACAAAAGGAGAATGACGTTTCCGGTCATATAAGGTTTCGAAGGCGTGGCGTCAATACTCGAATGAAAATTTTGTAGTAAGAGAGTTTGATTAAAGGCAAAGACGTTTCTCAAGAAAATTTGAAGTTGGTAATACAAATTCGTATTATGGTTTTCAAGACTTAAATCGTATGTTTGTTCGGTCCGTCGGGTTGTGGATGGTACGCGGTACTCATGTCTAAACGCGGTCCCGAGGCTTTTTGTAAGGTACTCCAAAATCTAGAAGTGAAACGAGGATCTCGATCCGAAACGGGGTACATTTCCCTAAGGCATATTGAACAAGTTTGCTAGGAATTGAAAACGTTAGCTAGGACAAATTTCTCAAGAAAATTCGCGTCGCGGAAGATTCATCGGTTTCCAAAAACGTTCGTCGGGGCAAGTTCTTATCGGGTTTTGAAAACGATTGTTAGGACTATCCACTCTCGCGGCGAATACTTGTATGACGTGAAGAGTCGCTCTCCATTGAGAATTTAGAATAAGGACCTCCTGAACCGGAAGTACGAGGGTGATGCAAAAGAAGTTTCCGCCCCGATGTGAGCATAACGAGTAAATTGTAGTTAGTCAATAAGACTGCGCGAGGACGAGCTAGTATACCCGTGTGACATACGGTTGAAGTCGAATGGAATCGGTAATTCATTCGGAAGCCTAAATATAATTTGACAATAATTGAAGGTGTGTCCCCGGTATGGTTGTTATAAGTATTCTCGGAGTTTTCGGATGTCCAAACCTGAAAAGATGAAGTCATGTACATGGCACATGGTGGTGTTTAGGTTGATCGAGTCTAACCACCATCACGCGTCACCAGAACTTTGGTATGTCTTACCGTAATATAACCACGTTGATCGAGTGTCGTTATATTACGCTAACTCATACCTCCATTCCCACATCACTCTATAGATTCAAGTTCGTGTAATCGTGAAGTTTAAAATAAACAAAGTGTAACGACGTCTCTAACGTGACTCGTATTGAATCGAAAGAATTAGTGCAACTATAAAGAAGCGTTCCCCGAGGGAAGTGTATAAATGATTGTTCACGGCAATGTGGTTCGAGTCAGACAATAAGGTATCTAGGTATGAAAAGAGTAACGAGTCATGATAACGAGTAGCACGCAACCGTGGTGATAAATGTTGATGACGATACTCACCTAGAGTAGTGATGGTAGTAACACCAAAAAGTAGATAGTAAGAAACACCAGTGGGAAACCGAGAGTAAGTTGAAACGGTGGCAAATAACAATCCGGGAGACAGAGTTCCCGAACAAGTGTGACTAATGAAGTCGTCGTCATCCATACGTGTATGAATCATGAATTTACGTGTGTTACCAAAAAGTGGCGGAATACGAGTTCGTATGATGAAGGTTGGGTACCATTAAAAAGTTTGCCTAAGGATGATTCAAGTATAATGCACAAGTAGTCAAGTAAGTGCTATCTATAGCAAATGTATGTCAGAATGCAATGGCTAACTATCCGGTTGTAGTCTAGACTCACTAATGCGTCCTAACGACTCTGTTAGACACACTAATGCACGTCCTAGTTCCCTACAACCAACGCTCTGATACCACTTGTAACGACCCGAGTGAAACCGTTATTGACGGCGCCGTTAACTTAGGTCCCGTTGCGTGGTCGTAGTCCCTATATGAGACTCGTTTGACCAAAATTATGTCGCATTCATTTGAAAAGTACAAGACTTGCAAGTTTAGTTTACAAAACCGTTCGACAACAAGTCTAAGTTTACAAAAGTCATAAAGTATAAATGAAATAACTTGAGACATAATATAAGTTGAAAAACACAGTTGCTATAAATAGCGTAAGTATGTAAACAAAAGTTTGAATCCAAAAGTGCTATCCCTAGCGTATGTATGTATGTATGCTTGACCCCAAGCTAGAAATCAGAGTGTATGCATGTATGCTCGACTCCAAGCAAGTATGAGTGTACGCGGAAGCATGTATCAAATAGCCAAGTATGAACCTGAGAAACATATAGAAAACTGTCAACGAAAAACGTTGGTGAAATCATAGGTGTATTAGTAAATGTTATATTTTGAACCACAAGATTTAGTATTTCCATAAATTGATCATCCAAAAGTTGCATTCCAAAAGTTGGTTCGCGAGCACCCAATTATCAAGACTTAACGTTTCCTTCCATAGAACCCCATCACAATAGTGTTAGAACATACACTGTTTCCCGAAAATATATTTCATCCGTAGACGGTAGCGAACCGTCCGTAATGAGGGTTTGTCAAACCCGTATGGCCACACAATATAAGTTCTCGCTTACACCCTGCAAGTGTAACTAATGATAATCGAATTGAGGATTTTTGTTCTAACTCGCTGTGGAATGTTTGTTTTCCTTGTACTTGTGTTCAAAGTATAAAAGTAAGTAGTACAAAATGTAACAAAGTATATGTTTCTCAGCCCACAATTTAAAGTATAAAAAGTTGTTGAAAAGGTGGGACTATGATCTCACCTCGAGTGTACGAGTATAAAGGTACTTCAACAAGTAAACGTGTGCATGAAAGTTGCTTAGCCTTGACCTAAACAAGTAAGTTGTATCAATTAACCGGTTACGATACAAGGTCGGGTGAAATGTGTTCAATTAGTCCTATGGCTCGTTACGACTCGAATAGTATAGAATGTGAATCACGTTGTCAAGTTTCATGCAAGAATCAAGTATAAAAGCATGTTAGAACGATTGTATAAAAGTTTGGTTAAGTTTGACTAAAAGTCAAACTTGGTCAAAGTCAACGAAAAGTCAACACGTTCGGGTCGGGTCCCAAACTATTTTTCTAAGCTTAGAAGTCATATATGAGCATGTTGGCCAAGTTACATGTTAATCGGAGGTGCGTAGCATAGCAAACATTTTTGGTAAAAAGGGACAAATGGGACAGAAGCTGGACACGTTATACGCCGCGCCGCGGCCAGGCCTGTCGCGCCGCGACAAAAGCCGTGGCCTGGTCCCTGGCCTGTTTCACTTGTTCAAGACTTGGAAATTTTCAAACAAACGCAAAACGCAAACCGCAAACAATTAGAAGACGTATCTTATACCGTTGGAAAGCTCTTTTGACAAGGAACACAACTAAACACAAATCATCACACAAAAACATCATTTACAACAATCGAATTCTCGTCATGTGATCAATAAACTTTCATAATCAAAGTTTCAAGTTCTAAAAACGCATTTCATGATTCGGGCAACCAATTTACATGTACAATATGCCGTTTCGAAGGTAATCAAACACACATTGCAACCAAACACTTATCAACAACAATTCATGGCATTTGATGCACCAAAAGTTCATATAAAGCTTGTCAAACCCTAATCCAAGTTCATAAAATCACTAATCATGTTCTTGAAGTTTTCTTAATCAACCTATACATCAAAATGAAGCTAATGATGCTAGTAACACATTTAATACATGAACTATAACAATTAAACAGCTTTTAATCATCCAAAATCAAAGATTAAGCAAACCCACTTCAAAAACTCAAACTAGTTACTCAAAACAACAAATCGAGCAAACAAAACATATATTCATGTTACACACGAGCCATAGACACTAACTAACACAATTTCAAGTCAAAAACACGAATTTGAGAAAATCTAGAGTTTTAGAAATGTTACCCAAAATCGATGAGGTTAGTATCAAATCGTAGAGGATGATGAGAGGATTAAGAATATGTAGTCGGATTTGTTGTGAGCTTCCTAGATCCAAATTAGATGATGAATTAGTGATTTGGTGTTTTGAGAGTAAAAATGGAAGAAAGGAAGAAATGGTTGGTGAAATGAATGGATAAGTGGTGGTGGTGGTGACTAGTTGCCAAATTTTGGCCAAGTGCCAAAATTAGTCCCTCAAGTTTCAAAGCGGGTGCGGGAATTTACCAAACGAATATTTTTAAAACGCTCGAGTAAACGGGTGATGTCAAAATTAAATAGCGGGAATATAATGAACGTTACTCACGGAAACTATTAATTTAAATACGAAAGATTATGTTTTAAAAAAAAAAGACGGTGTTAAAATTAAATTTAACGGAAAACGCGGGATGTTACAAAATAAACATCACAAATCGATGATAACTCCAACCAAGCCTGAACGACAACCAAAACACTATAACACAACTAAACATGACAAAAGATAAGAAAGCGATCACGAGTCCGTAAGATCGCTAACCAGCCCAAAACAAACACGGGATAAACAAATAGCCTACTAAATCGTAAACATGAAAAAACCTACAAAAAAACAAATTTAGGCGGGACCTTTACCGTTTCTCTCGTCCGGACGGTTTGTGATCCCGTCTCCTTTGTCGATGTGGACCCTTTACCTCTCTCTGGGATTTAAAATGGGCAAATTCCATAAATAGGTAACATATTATACCAGTTTTCCTATTTTCGGTAATATATTTAATTTCAATATAAAAAAAGGAGTGTATTTTCGAAAGTTAATCAAAAAGAGGGGCCTCGTTAACTTTTTTTAACTTTTGTTAATTTTTTCAGTTAAGTGTTAACTTTGCATAACATGTCAAGTCCTTTATCTACCAACGTTTTCAAATCGCGATTTCGAGGCACGTTTTAGATGCGCGATTCCGACACACATTTTCGAGGCGTGTTTTTCGATGGGCGTTTTTCGATGCGCGTTTTTCGATGCGCGTTTTCGAGACGTGTTTTTGGATGCACATTTTCGATGCGTGTTTTTCCCATATAAAGTAATTCCCAAAGACATGATCGAAAATGGCAACATTTTGATACGCACGGAGGAAGTAACATAGAAAGAGGAGCTACCAATTAAGGAACCGGGAACGCACGGAGAAAGTAACCCTTGATCCGTCAAATCTTGAAAAAGCCTTTTTTGCCACCAATTGAAGGACAAACAACTTGATTTTCCATGAACAACTTTTTAATCGCATTGCCACAATCTAAGTCTTCGGCGTTATCTTTAAGAATAAAAGAACCCGTATCTATTAGCCCTTTCGACACAACCGATTTAACATCTCTTAAATGCACTTTCGACACATTTCTATTCAACACATACCACGATTTAAAAAACCCAACACATGAAAGCACCTCGCAGTCACAATAATTTCTTCCAACCAAAACTGGTAACCGCCTTTCTTCGTTCTTATCATCAACCAGACTACCCAATCAATTAAATAACAAACCCCTTACAAAAATGCATATGGTATAAGACAAAAAGTCAATAATACAGTGTGGCTCACGATTTTTTCCCTCACAGTCAAAAAAACATATTTTCTATTCACATATCTATATCTATATCTATATCTATATCTATACTATACTTTAAAAAAAAAGCCAAATTGAGATACATTTTTTAGCAATTTTGAATCTAGACCCTTAGATAAAAAAAATGACCTCCATTGCCCTTGCTTAATAACCATTGGATCAAACTATAACCTTATAACTATTTGCATTCTCACAAGACTTCCCATAATACCGTTAATAGAATAAAATTACGGGAGTAAAACATCTGAATAGGGGTCACGTTGTTCTCATCCATTTACGCCATTCACCCCATTATCATCAACCCTAATCTACTCCTGAAACAAAATGGTTTCTCTCTTCAAGAACATACATTCATCGTATCCTAATCTCAATTGTTCACCAGTTCACACGCCATTTGAGAATACACAAAACAAAATTAGGGCAAACACTCTCTAATTTGTATGCTTCTTCCCTCATTTTTCTAATTTGTATGCTTCTTCCCCGATTTTTCAAGATTAGAACCCTAAAAACATCAATTCAATCAATGAATGTGGGTTGATTTCAACTGAAATTTAAGCGGAATGGATAATCCACGATAGGCTAATACATCGCAGAAAACAAAAACTAGGCCAACCTCTCAAAAACGCTTCCTTCTACATGAATATTCTTCATAAATCAAGCCCATTAATCATTACAATACAAGGTTAGCGAGTCAATCTTTGCTGTATTATCATCATTAATTTGAGAAACATAAGGTTAGCGGGCCGATCTTTGCTGTACTATCATTTAGGGGTCGATTTGGTTAATCAAAATCTATTGTTGAATAATTGTCATTTGAAATCGACGATTCCTACTTTCGTTCGTCTTTTGCAATACGATTCAACTCCCATTTGCAAAATTTAAAGTTTCCAAGGTATGTTTCATCATTGATGATTTTAATTAGGGTTTTGAAAATATTGTCTACTGTATTCGTAATTTTTGAATAACGTGTCATGTTTTGTTTAAGATGAATTTATGTATTTTCTATTCAATCTTTCTAATCAATTTTGATTGTATGTTCTACTCAATTTTGGATGTATAATCGAATTGTATGTCGTTGTTGTTGTTGTTGTTGTTGTTGTTGTAATCGAATTGTATGTTATTTGTGTGAATTATGCAACCCTAATTTGAGTAAATTATGATCATCTATGTATCTTTTTATATTTTATTTGTGTGTATTATGCAACTCTAATTTGAGCTAATTATGACGATTTATGTGTTTCTTAGAACCTTAATTTAGCTCGACTTTATTGAAGCACATACGGTTTCCATTTGGTTTACAAGATTGCTGCTTCTGCTTGAAGATGAGGATTATTTGTCTTAGATTATTCAGTTTCCATCTCAGACAGGAACATAAAGTAAGTTTTATGAATTATACTTAAATTAATTATGGTACAAAACATGAAGAATGTGTATTGTAATGGCTATTATAAACTTTAAATTGATGAAAATGACGTGTGACTGTTTCATATGTAATTTGAAAGTTCTTAGTGATGCTAGCTAGTTCTCCGTTGAAACGATACTGAAAAACCACATAGTTTATGGTTGTTTTTCATTTTTTTTTTTTGAACTGCTAAGAATTTTTCAAAATTATTATGAACCCGATTTGTGTTTATAAAGAAGGTAGGCATAGCATATTTCGGCTATGTCGTGTAATTAACAGGAAAAAAGATTTTAAAAATTTATGTGGTTACTAAATTTAAACTAAGGGAAGTACATGGATTATAAGGAACAAAATGATAGAAATATAAACACATGTTAAAAAAAAAAGAACAGAACACGTTTTTTTTACAGTAACACATTCCCACTTTGTTGTGAATATCTGGTGTTTCTACTATTTAAGCGTATTGTGCCATTATAGTGTATTCTCCAATCTTACCGTGGTGTGTTATGCGGTGTTGCCCAGACGTACAACCATAGGAGATTAAAGTAATTTTAGTGATTTATCCTCCATATACGAGTGTAAAACTGTTGATAGTCGGTCAAGTCATGGTGTGGACAGTGGACACCGATGATGAAGCCCATGTACCGAATTTTGGTTTGCTTCTATCTTTCCTAAGTAAATGTGCTCTAATATATTTGTGACAATATGTTAAAAAAAATGGCGGTTTTGATAAATTTGCCTTTGAATTAATTTTATCACAAATGCATCAGTAAAATTTATATGTTTGATTTTAAATGGGCCAATGCGGGGAAGTATAAAACCTAGCATGGAAGTACATGTACCAAATGGGTAAAAGAAAGCAAACTCTTGCTCATAATGTATATTAACGACAAAACTCTTTTTTTAAAATACATATGCAGTTAGAAATAACTAGTTGTGGAAACCTCGCTTCGTGCATGGGGTTCGGTTTTCAATGTATTTTATTGCGTTTAGTTTGTAAAATTATTTCGTGGCTAACGATGATGTCGTTGAAGAACAACTTTAGTCGAACCAAACGCTATAACTCATCAAAGATTTAAATGTTATTTTAAATTAACAATATACATGCATCTCTGCATTTCGCTATGGAATTGCTGGCTTTTAAAAATTTAACGCAATTAAGTCGTTATTTTGTGGAGAAAAATATAAAGGAAACCAAAAAAAAATATTAAAAAAAGTTGTTATAACGAGTAGAGAAAAATATAAAGGAAAAAAATTTGCTACAGTACCATTGTTACAGTGATACTGTTGCTACAGTAATTCCATTGGTACAGTGCTAGCATGCTACAGTGATTCCGTTGCTACAATAAAATAGGTAAAAAGACGAAACTGCCCCTAATACTATTCATCATTTTTGTCTAATAGTTAATATGGTAATGTAGTTTTTTTTTTTTTTTTTAGATTTTTAATTTTTTTTTTTAGGTTATAGACACTTTGGTTATGATAAAATTAAAGGTTTAATATACAAATGGCATATGTTTAGGATTTGGGATAAATCCCTTCGTTACTAAGTTGTGATTTTCTTATAGTAAAATCTATAATAAACATTTTATCAGTGTGTTGGCTTAAGTGGCTGCCTCTGGTGCCACCGTTATATTAGTGACACGGCTAACATAGACATCTCCCATCTCCCCTTTTGAAGCATCCCTACGCACAGGAAAAAGAGCTCTTGAAAAAGATTTTTGATACTTTTTGTGACGAACCGACAATTTTCGACCAAATTTAAACTTCATCTTATTATGATTTCGACACGATAAACAAAGTCTGTTATGTTGAGTCTCGAAAACTTTGGAACAGTTACATGAATGCATTTACTCTTTTGACCTATGCCTGACGATTCACGAACAATTGTGTGTAATTAAAAATGTAAAATAGTAATAATAATAATTTAGCAATATTAGAATGAATATATATATATATATATATATATATATATATATATATATATATATATATATATATATATATATATATGAAACTATATATGTATGATTCTTATCAATAATTACTATTATATAGTAATATATAAAAACGTATGAATATTAAATATTTAATATATAATATTATATAAAATTTATAATTAAACGTAATTACAAGTTAAAAAAAAATAGATTGGTTATAATTGCTTTTATTATTATTATCAATATCTGTAGTATTAATATTAGTATATAAAAATGGAACTATGTAAATTGTTATATCTTAATTATAAGTTGTATTATTATTAAACATTTTTATTACGTTATCATTAACAAGTATTATTATTATTATTATTATAGTTATCCTTATTATTATTATTATTATTATAAAATAATACAATTCATTATTATCATTAATAATATTATTATTATTACCATCATTATTGTTAATTATTATCAAACTTATCTTTTATTAAAACTTACATTTTGTATCAGTATTATCATTTCTCTTTATTATTCTACAATTGTTAGTATTAGTATTTTTATTATCATTTTTTTATTTAATATTACTGTGAAAATTATTATTAATAATTATTATTATCAGTATAATTATTATTATTATTTATTATTGTTATTAAAATAATTATTATTATTATTAATATACTTATTAATTATTAAATAAACGATAAAAATCAGGAAAATGGTACAATCCGTTTCACGTACCTATCTAACTTTATCTTATTTTGTATCTGTCCCATAATTTGATAACCAGCAAGATCTTTCATACCAATCAACTGGTATATTAAACTGTTTTTATTTTTTTAATTTTTTTTATCCCTGATCAAATTCGCTGTCGACTAATGCTTTATATATTAATTGAATTATTCGTTGGGTTTTGAGTAACACCATCAATTTCCCTCAATATCTATATCAATTATCAATTGAAAACTGTTTGTATCAAATTAATTTTAAACAGAAGATGATTGCTGAACCAGTCGCACCCCTGTTCGTGTTCATCAAAATCAAAAGCTCAAATTCGAATTTTTTTCAAAAACTAAAAATGAGGTTTTGTTAGGAATCTAGTACTTAATCTTTCTGCAGAAATTAGACTTCCAATTCTTGATATCAAACTCGAATTTCTGAGTCAAAGTTTCAATTTGAAAAAGTCAACAAAGGTTCTTCAATCAAATTCGAGTTGTCTGTTATGTTTCAAGCTAAATTAAAGATTTAGAAATTTATAATAACGATTTGGTACCTTTTTCATGTAGGAATTGTTGGCTAAAAGTATTTAGAAAATCGAGTCAACGTTTGAGTTCATCATCGAGCATTTGCTGCTGCTGCCGTCGTTTAAATTTTTTTTTCTTCTACTCGTCTGTTAAACAAATTACCCATGATTAATTATTTCTGTTACAAGTTTTAAATCAAAACCATTTTTTTTACTTCGCTGATTTAATTTTTGGTAATCCCTGGTCGATTTAATAAGGAAGAAGAAGAAGGAAATAAATTGTAATATATACGGGTTATATTTATTTGGGTGGGTTTAATTACAAGAAAAACAGAAACGGCCTGATGGTTTGAGGTGCTTGCGGGTATTCGAGAGGTTAGGGGTTCGAGCACGGTCCAGGGCATTTATTTTTAGATGAGCTTATTGAGGTAGTTATCACTTTTAAAATTTCTATTTATTATTATTACTAGTTATTATTATATTTATAATTGTTATTATGATGATTATTATTGTTATTGTATTATTAGTATTATGATTAGTATTATAAGTATCATAATTGTTATTATTACTATTATCATAAATATAAGTATTTTATTTATTTATTATTATTATTATTACCATGGGTATTAGTTATGATATTATTACTAATTTTAAAACTTTAATATTATTAACATCATTAAAAAATATGATCTTAGTATGATTATCATTATAAGTATCAATATTGTAACTGTAATCATCATTAAAAATTAATATTAAAATTATTATTACTATTATAAGAGTTATTATTAATAGTATCAATTAGATTATTATTAGTAATAGTATTATGATTAAAATCATTATTACTGATATTAAAATTTATATTAGGATAGTTATTATCAGTATGATTATAGTGACCGTTATTACTAAAAGTAATATTTTTATTAATAATAGTATTACAATTATCAGTTAACATTAATATTGGTATTATCATTAGTATGACTATTAAAACTTCTGATAAAATCATCCTTATTATAAAAATCACCAATTTTATTAAAAGTATTATTTTTATGAAAACTGACATTTTCATCATATCATTATTTTCATTACTTTTATTATTACTAACATTACTTTTATTATTATTATCAAAATTTAAAAAAAAACAAATAAATATTCTGGGCATAAAATGTACTTATTACATATATTATAATTATATTAATATTTTACATAACTATATATATAAAACCTAATAATATTAATTATATAAATACTTACATATAATAAATTATTGATTTTTAATATAACATTAAACAATTATATATATAAATATGGATATATTAATATAACTATATAAGTATTAATCATTATGTATATCTACACAAATTAAACATTCATAATATATAAATTAAAGATATAATAAATTTATATATATATATATATATATATATATATATATATATATATTATTTGACTACAATTATGTATATTAATAAATATACAAATGATATAGGTTCGTGAATCCGAGGAAAACTCTACAATTATTCAATGTCATAATATGTATTTTTACTACAAAATACATTAGGTGAGTTTCATTTGCCTTTTTACCCTTTATATTTTTGGGCTGAGAATACATGCGCAATTTTTATAAATGTTTTACGAAATAGACACAAGTAATCGAAACTACATCATATGGTTGAATGATCGAAGCCGAATATGCCCCTTTTTGCTTGGTAGCCTAAGAATTAGGGAACATCACTAATTTTGAGAATTAGTGTACGCCTAATTGACGCGAATCCTAAAGATAGATCTATTGGGCCTAACAAACCCCATTCGTTGTAGCGGATGCTTTAGTACTTCGAGTTTTTATATCATGTCCGAAGGATTTCCAGGAATGATAGGGGATATTCTTATATGCATATTATTAATGTCGGTTACCAGGTGTTCAATCCATATGAATAATTATTTTTGTCTCTATGCATGAGACGTATATTTATGAGAAATGGAAATGAAATTCTTGTGGTCTATTAAAATGATAGAAATGATTATTTATATTAAACTAATGAACTCACCAACCTTTTGGTTGACACTTTAAAGCATGTTTATTCTCAAGTACGAAAGAAATCTTCCGCCGTGCATTTGCTCATTTTAAAGATATTACTTGGAGTCATTCATGACATATTTCAAAAGACGTTGCATTCGAGTCGTCAAGTTCTTCAAGATTATTATTAAGTCGTTGATAGTTTGATATATTATGAAATGGAATGCATGCCTGTCAACTTTCAATGAAATGAAAGTTTGTCTTTTAAAAATGAATGCAATGTTTGTAAAATGTATCATATAGAGGTCAAGTACCTCGCGATGTAATCAACTATTGTGAATCGTTTATAATCGATATGGACTTTGTCCAGATGGATTAGGACGGGTCTCTACATTTGGTATCAGAGCGGTGGTCTTAGCGAACCAGGTCTTGCATTAGTGTGTCTAACTGATAGTTGTTTAGATGTATTAGTGAGTCTGGACTTCGACCGTGTCTGCATGTCAAAAGTTTTGCTTATCATTTAGTGTCGAAAATTATTTACTTATCATCCTTAAAGTCTAGACACGTCTTACTGACTCTATTGCATAGACAGTGTATAGATAAATTCATATCTTAGCATATCTGTTACTGTAGACTTTATCTGACACGTTTCCTTAATTTCCTCCGTAATCTACGGGATCTTCTGTACTATACATAGATATTCTATGTAAATAGAATATCATCCGATATCCGAAAATCATTTCATAAAATCCTTTACCTAACCGTGCAAGATGAATTCCGCAACCAGTTCAAGTTCGTCGGATTTCGATAACTATTCCGATATAGATTTTCACTCGAGCTCCGAAAGCAGTGTAACCGGAATGGATCAACCGATTAGCCATCATCTATTCTGGATGAATTGGGGCTGGGTTCATAGCCTCCTCAATCATTGGAGACAAGAAGAAGGTGATCATTTTCATCCACCACATTGCCCTCTTGGCGAAGAACCTGAAGCACTTACCGGAGAACCTGTCCGAAACACCATTTTCTCTCTCATTTCCAGAGTATCTCGTCACGATTATATACTATACCAAATTCTAGATCATATTTATCCGCTCGTCCAAACCGACAATCACCCCGGTGTAATAGAAGAAGTCAACGAGCTTCGCGCTCGGGTAGTGGCTTTGGAGAAGATGGTGCAAAGGTTACAAACATCAGCAGCAGCACCAGCAACATAACCAGTACCACCATCATCAACACCAACAGTACCATTACCACCACCAACAACAACCGCATCGCAAACCTCAACTTCACAATCTGTCATACGAACATCAACGTCATACGCACCATAGATACCAAGGAGTACCAACAACAATGAACGATGAAGTATTAATTCATAACTTCATTGAAGAAATATTCTGCGAAGAATATGTGGTTTCTAAAAGTTTTAGAGGTTATTTATTCTAGCTCAAACCAAAAATCAAATGAGTTTAATATTATATTGACTCATTAAATCCATAATTACATCTGAGAAAAATATATATGTAAGTATATTTTCATAAAGATTGTAATTAAAAATTCTTTCGTACAAACTGTTAATGGTGAAAATATTTTAACGGGTAGGTAATACCCTAGAAATACTTAGATTTCACATTAATAAGTTACACTGTACATTCTTCGAATCTGATTCAATAGTCATTTACTATCCTACTTACATCCACAGATATACGAATTCGTTCACCACAAAATAACCCTTTTCATTCAATTTCATATTTGGATTTTGATCTATCAGAATCCAACAAGTGGCATAATGAAGAAAACATTGGACAAAAATAAAATTTGTTAGAAACAAACAAATTAACTATGAAGAATTTTGTTAAGAATTCACGCTAACTGTTCCTAGCTAACTGTTCCTAGCTAACTTATTACATTTAATTATCGCAATTTATTATCGTAATTTTAATTCTCACAATTTTATTTATCGTCATTTAATTTCTGTTATTTATTTTACGCACTTTAAATATCGGGACACGTATACAAGGTTTTGACATATCATATCGACACATCTATATATATTATTTGGAATCACCATAGACACTCTATATGCAGTAATGATCGAGTTCTCTATACAGGGTTGAGGTTGATTCTACAATAATATATATATACTTTGAGTTGTGATCGAGTCTGAGACATGTACACGGGTCACGATACGTATTAATTAATTCGAATATTATATATTAAACTATATATGAATTATTGGACTGTTAACTGTGGACTATCGACTGTGGACTGCCAACATTGGACAATTAAAATGAATTAAAATATTAATTATAACATATGAAACTAAATAATTCTTCAAGTTTGCCACTTGATTTCATCTTAAACCTCATTCGTATCTTAACGATTACAATATGCGTTCAATCCTTTCATGATTCTTGAAAACACCTTAATCGAGAGGATGAACCAACCGCACTTCATCTATGGAAGAAAAGATTGATGCATAAAGTTATGTACCTGAAAACACTCGGAACCTGAGTAAACGATTAACATGTATCTGTGCTAGCTCCTTTGGCATTGTTATTACCGAAAATAACATTGCAGATCTCTTTCCAAATTAGTAAATTTTGTCACAGCTTCAGCAAGTCAACTTCAATTTTTCATTCAAAACAATCTTATTATAACTTTGATATCTAAGTTGTCTTTCGTCATCCTTACCGGGGAACCATTTATATCCCACCACATTAGCAGTAAACTTACCAGCAACTTCATTGATCTTTGACCTCCTGGAAAATCATTATAGTTATCAAAACCCTATCATGTGCTCATCTACATCTTGTAAAGAGAATTGCCATACCAAGTACCAGGAATCGGCAATCAGTAATTTGAATCTCGCAACGATTCTACATCAACAGTTATATGTATACATATAGCATTTATCTCTTAGAACTATGATCTTCCATTCTAAAATTATGAAAAGCACCCAGTCTGCGAATTAATACTCTGAATTTTGAAAAGTTGAATGAAGAAACAAAAACTGTAAACGACCTCAACAGCCAAAAGTTGATGATAAAGAATTGTATGTTGGCAAAGCTCAGAAAAAGTTTGAAACTAAAAAACTGATTGAGCAAAATACGAAGGAGTCTCTGAACAAATCACAAGGACTAAACTTGTACATTAAGAATCCTGATGATTCTGTTTATGATGAAATCTTTAGCGAATACCTTGCTTCTGACTCCAAACTCTTGCGGACAAATTTTCTTCACCATCCTTCGATATTAGAAATTCCAAGATATCATCGTATCTTCCATTATAAATATTCTCCATATTTCTGAGGATGTTCTCATAACTATTCTTATCTGAAATCATTAATCTCTTCGTACTATCAGTGTTACATCATATAGAAACTGTTAGTTTCTATATTATGTAAACTTTCGAGCTTAAAATATGAATGTTATTGAAGTAATGTTGGGAACTGATGCATGAGTTAGTATAATATAATGACACTTGATCAACGTGATTATATTACAGTAAGTCATGCTGAGTTTCTAATGGGACGTGATGATTCACAGATCATAACGTCATCATGTGCCATGTTACACAACTCTTTCATTCTACTTCACATCCGAACATATCAATAAAGTATATTATTGATAGCTCTATCCACAGAGATTCAGGTAATTTGACAAATTAAATCGTGAGATTTCATTCCTTCCTTCTTAGAACATTAACCATGTTCACTCGAAACTCCATACTCACGAATTCTGGACCCTTACTTGATGTGCTTAATGGATAGAAGAGAAAACAGAGCATAAAGCTTCGAAGTGTAAATAGGGATATAAATCGCAGCAAACAGGAGAGATCATTAACTGAGGATGATAATGATTATAGGAGACAGAAGCAGGAACATCGAAATATAAGGGAAGATATAAAACCCAATGACAACACATAAATTACAAACTGTGTATGTCAATGTTTATCGCAACATAAAGACACGGGAGAATTAAAAACACTATAACTTCAAGGGTGAAGTAGAAGAAAACAGATTCCTTCAGTGGTAATTGGAAAAGGAGAATGATTGTTGTGATAGTAAGGATAAAGACAAGAATCAGAACTGGATTAAGCATTTTCAAAATCTTTTGGATGTACGAACTAAGAAAGAAAGTATAGGAATGGTGAGAATAATGGAACGGAAGATTTAATTTATAATGGAACTATCAGACTGAGCAATCGAGGCAGATCATCACATTTAATTATAGAGATCCTAATTTCCTTAAATCCCGAAGAATCAAATCCTATAGATTTCGAAGATTTTCTTTTAAATCCCTTGAATTCCGGAATTCAACCGAGACAACGTCAAAAGTTAAGACGAACCTTATTTCTAAATTCAAAGGTGACTACGTCAAAGGTTATGACGAATCATTATTTCCTCATTCCAATCTTTTGTGATAGCTTCATTCTAATATTGCTAAATTATTATTATTACTATTTTACATTTTTAATTACACACAATTGTTCGTGAATCGTTTATGAAACTATATATGTATGATTCTTATCAATAATTACTATCATATAGTAATATATAAAAACGTATAAATATTAAATATCTAATATATAATATTATATAAAATTTATAATTAAATGTAATTACAAGTTAAAAAAAAATAGATTGGTTATAATTGCTTTTATTATTAATATCAATATCTGTAGTATTAATATTAGTATATAAAAATGGAAATATGTAAATTGTTATATCTTAATTATAAGTTGTATTATTATTAAACATTTTTATTACGTTATCATTAACAAGTATTATTATTATTATTATTATAGTTATCCTTATTATTATTATTATTATTATTATTATTATTATTATTATTATTATTATTATTATTATTATTATTATTATTATTATTATTATTATTATTATTATAAAATAATACAATTCATTATTATCATTAATAATATTATTATTATTACCATCATTATTGTTAATTATTATTAAACTTATCTTTTATTAAAACTTACATTTTGTATCAGTATTATCATTTCTCTTTATTATTCTACAATTGTTAGTATTAGTATTTTTATTATCATTTTTTTTATTTAATATTACTGTGAAAATTATTATTAATAATTATTATTATCAGTATAATTATTATTATTATTTATTATTGTTATTAAAATAATAATTATTATTATTAATATACTTATTAATTATTAATTATTAAATAAACGATAAAAATCAGGAAAATGGTACAATCCGTTTCACATACCTATCTAACTTTATCTTATTTTGTATCTGTCCCATAATTTGATAACCAGCAAGATCTTTCGTACCAATCAACTGGTATATTAAACTGTTTTTATTTTTTTAATTTTTTTTATCCCTGATCAAATTCGCTGTCGACTAATGCTTTATATATTAATTGAATTATTCGTTGGGTTTTGAGTAACACCATCAATTTCCCTCAATATCTATATCAATTATCAATTGAAAACTGTTTGTATCAAATTAATTTTAAACAGAAGATGATTGCTGAACCAGTCGCACCCCTGTTCGTGTTCATCAAAATCAAAAGCTCAAATTCGAATTTTTTTCAAAAACTAAAAATGAGGTTTTGTTAGGAATCTAGTACTTAATCTTTCTGCAGAAATTAGACTTCCAATTCTTGATATCAAACTCGAATTTCTGAGTCAAAGTTTCAATTTGAAAAAGTCAACAAAGGTTCTTCAATCAAATTCGAGTTGTCTGTTATGTTTCAAGCTAAATTAAAGATTTAGAAATTTATAATAACGATTTGGTACCTTTTTCATGTAGGAATTGTTGGCTAAAAGTATTTAGAAAATCGAGTCAACGTTTGAGTTCATCATCGAGCATTTGCTGCTGCTGCCGTCGTTTAAATTTTTTTTTCTTCTACTCGTCTGTTAAACAAATTACCCATGATTAATTATTTCTGTTACAAGTTTTAAATCAAAACCATTTTTTTTACTTCGCTGATTTAATTTTTGGTAATCCCTGGTCGATTTAATAAGGAAGAAGAAGAAGGAAATAAATTGTAATATATACGGGTTATATTTATTTGGGTGGGTTTAATTACAAGAAAAACAGAAACGGCCTGATGGTTTGAGGTGCTTGCGGGTATTCGAGAGGTTAGGGGTTCGAGCACGGTCCAGGGCATTTATTTTTAGATGAGCTTATTGAGGTAGTTATCACTTTTAAAATTTCTATTTATTATTATTACTAGTTATTATTATATTTATAATTGTTATTATGATGATTATTATTGTTATTGTATTATTAGTATTATGATTAGTATTATAAGTATCATAATTGTTATTATTACTATTATCATAAATATAAGTATTTTATTTATTTATTATTATTATTATTACCATGGGTATTAGTTATGATATTATTACTAATTTTAAAACTTTAATATTATTAACATCATTAAAAAATATGATCTTAGTATGATTATCATTATAAGTATCAATATTGTAACTGTAATCATCATTAAAAATTAATATTAAAATTATTATTACTATTATAAGAGTTATTATTAATAGTATCAATTAGATTATTATTAGTAATAGTATTATGATTAAAATCATTATTACTGATATTAAAATTTATATTAGGATAGTTATTATCAGTATGATTATAGTGACCGTTATTACTAAAAGTAATATTTTTATTAATAATAGTATTAGAATTATCAGTTAACATTAATATTGGTATTATCATTAATATGACTATTAAAACTTCTGATAAAATCATCCTTATTATAAAAATCACCAATTTTATTAAAAGTATTATTTTTATGAAAACTGACATTTTCATCATATCATTATTTTCATTACTTTTATTATTACTAACATTACTTTTATTATTATTATCAAAATTTAAAAAAAAACAAATAAATATTCTGGGCATAAAATGTACTTATTACATATATTATAATTATATTAATATTTTACATAACTATATTTATAAAACCTAATAATATTAATTATATAAATACTTACATATAACAAATTATTGATTTTTAATATAACATTAAACAATTATATATATAAATATGGATATATTAATATAACTATATAAGTATTAATCATTATGAATATATACACAAATTAAACATTCATAATATATAAATTAAAGATATAATAAATTTATATATATATATTATTTGACTACAATTATGTATATTAATAAATATACAAATGATATAGGTTCGTGAATCCGAGGCCAACCTTACAATTGTTCAATGTCGTAATATGTATTTTTACTACAAAATACATTAGGTGAGTTTCATTTGCCTTTTTACCCTTTATATTTTTGGGCTGAGAATACATGCGCAATTTTTATAAATGTTTTACGAAATAGACACAAGTAATCGAAACTACATTATATGGTTGAATGATCGAAGCCGAATATGCCCCTTTTTGCTTGGTAGCCTAAGAATTAGGGAACATCACTAATTTTGAGAATTAGTGCACGCCTAATTGACGCGAATCCTAAAGATAGATCTATTGGGCCTAACAAACCCCATCCGTTGTAGCGGATGCTTTAGTACTTCGAGTTTATATATCATGTCCGAAGGATTTCCCGGAATGATAGGGGATATTCTTATATGCATCTTGTTAATGTCGGTTACTAGGTGTTCAATCCATATGAATGATTATTTTTGTCTCTATGCATGGGATGTATATTTATGAGAAATGAAAATGAAATTCTTGTGGTCTATTAAAATGATAGAAATGATTATTTATGTTAAACTAATAAACTCACCAACCTTTTGGTTGACACTTTAAAGCATGTTTATTCTCAGGTACGAAAGAAATCTTCCGCCGTGCATTTGCTCATTTTAAAGATATTACTTGGAGTCATTCATGACATATTTCAAAAGACGTTGCATTCGAGTCGTCGAGTTCTTCAAGATTATTATTAAGTCGTTGATAGTTTGATATATTATGAAATGGAATGCATGCCTGTCAACTGTCGATGAAATGAAATTTTGTCTTTTAAAAACGAATGCAATGTTTGTAAAATGTATCATATAGAGGTCAAGTACCTCGCGATGTAATCAACTATTGTGAATCGTTTATAATCGATATGAACTTTGTCCAGATGGATGAGGACGGGTCTCTACACTTTTTATATTCCTGGTTGGCGTTTGTTCTAATTTCGATTATATGGAGTTATTACAATCCGTTTGTCTCAAGGTACGTTACAATCATTTTTACTCATTTATGGAAGAAAAAAAATTGGTTATAGAAAAGTACTACTGGAAGATGGTCTTGAGGAAAAGATCCTTCTAACTACTTTGGGATATACATCACTCATATGTATCTAGATTCTAATAACTTTTGGTTGATGTTCATTATATATTATGCTGACATATAATCAACAATGACTATTGGTTGATTTTATTTTACATGTTAATAGGTAAAAAATTAGCCTAAAGGGGAATGGGTATAAAGGAAATTTAAATCGGCTAAATGGGTTGAATTATGTCTAAATATTGAATGGGTTTGGAACATTTCCTAAGTCTCTACTTACACAAACTGATAATAAAAATATAAATATTAAGATGATTACAGTAAGTGTATTTGAAGGAAGAAATAATATAATAATTAAGATTATTGCAATATGTCACTTGATATAGTATATCACATAAGAATGTACCAGTTTCCTCTGTTGCGAGTATTTAATACCTCTTTTTCTATTGGTACTGTAAATTATTGAGAATGTGGGAAAGTAATCAATCCTTACAATTCGGATCCTACAACTCTAAGTCATGTAAGGCAATTCTTTTGTATATTGCTCATTTATTGTGTTGCTAACTTATGCAGAAATTGAACTAATTCTTGGTACTCGGGTGAAGTCTGCCGTTGAGAAATGTAAGACACTTATGACTGCAAAAGGGCAAACATAAGCTACAAATTTCTTATCACAACGACATGTGCTCCGGTACTGAAATTGGTTCTCAAACATTACTAAATAAGTTCTTACATTTCGTTGAGGATATTAAGCATATGGTGCTTTGTTCAACCTTAAATAAAACCAAAAGGAAAAAAATAAATTAATGATGTGAAAGATCTCCACCAAATATCTTGATTCTTAAATATAACAACCCGAAATTGGGGTTCCATATTATTGGTAGAGCTTATAGAAAGAAAGATCTTAGTAGGCACGGAAATTACGTATTCAATTTCTTATTAAACTACACTTTCAGTTATTTCAGCAATTTAATGACGCTTTAGGTATATACCCATTTCAACTAAGTTTTATTAAGAGGTTATTTGATTATTTGTGATAAACTGATTGTAATGAATATGTTTTTATTGTGAAGCAGTATGCTGAAGCCTGTAAGGTGATCTGATTTGGTTTGGCATGTGAAATTTCTTTATAGTGTTAGGGAAAATGGATGGATTCAAGATGAACGACTGGGCAAGTGACCTTTTAACTGCTTACTGAATATTTAGTGGTGAATGGGATTGGTTCTTTCGATGTGTATGACTAATGGGTTGCACCTACGGTCCCACAATCTGCTAAATTTTATATTTTTTATTACAGGGATGCCTCAAGTAAGTAACCATGAAACCAGTCGTTTGTGCGACCAGACATTGGTGCGTATTACATGTCCGTAGTCCGTACTAAATGGATTCTCATGTTCCAAATTTGGTTTTAGTGTGTCTTGATGGGCAGACGTGAAGCAGCTCATGGGACTGTGATATGTCATTACCGTGTGTACCAAAAGGGTGGCGAAGCTATCACACACAACATTGTCTCAATTTAAGCTTGGACCCTGCAGGCTCGCCCATAGGTGTAGTATATTCATGATTCGTATCATGGCCAAAATAATTGTTATTTGTTAGATATGGAAAATTGAGTAACCTGTTGATCGGTCTTTTGGGGGTGGCTAAAAGAGTAATATTTATATATGTTGATGTGGATAGTTGATCCTTTTCTTTTAGAATAGAATTTCAATATTTTACTAGTTTATGAGTAGTTGTTTAAGGCTTTATTTTGTCTTTTGCCCGTTCACTTACTAACGAAAAATTGAAAAGTATGATCATTTTTCATCACTATTATCCGCAGGTATTGTCCAATTTAAGCAAATCAGAGATCACTAATAGGTATCAGTTTAAACCAATATGTATGTAAGTAAAACTTTTGCAAACATATCGGAGTACCTTAACTATTAGTATAAATGAAAATATTTATCTTGCAACAAACAACTCAGATTTTTTTAAAACAAAATATTAAGTATATATTTGATATTTGATTGAACTCATAGATCTTAAGTCTAACACTTATAAAGATATCAACAAGCCGTCGAGCGGGTTTGAATGCAGAAGGGATGTTAATGGTGTCAACATGGGACTTTATATGGAAGCTTCAGATGGTCATATTGTGGGTGATGTTGAAGCTATTGGTGAAGTTATTCACGTATCGCAAGTACAAGGTGATGTTTCTTCCGTTGTTGTGTAGGAGGTTTTGGTTGGTTCCAATTGCTTGGTGAAAGGTTTGGATAATAATTTGGGTGGGGTTTCTTCTGGTTTGGTTGCTTCGAATGTCCATGGCGGGTCTGTGTCGAACTCAACTTCAAATACGGGTTCGGATGTTGAGGTTAATAATTCTTTATGTATTAGGGTAAAGGTAGAGAACAAAAGAATTGGAAAAAGAAGATAGCGGGTGAAGACGATTTGGATACGGTTGTGGAGGATGACGTCGTAGATTTTCCGGTTTTGGAAAAGTTGTTTTCCAAGCAAGATGATTTGCCACCGTTAAGGAATCATGGAGAGGGTGCCGGTAGTTCTTCCTCGAGTAAATTTTCCGGTTTTGTCGACGCCAACCTTATCAACTATAAATCGGCTCCTAAACACATAACTTATAATTTATTTAAAAATTTTATTAGACGAAACCCGCGGTATAAGTTATTTAAAAATTTTATTAGACGAAACCCGCGCGGGACTTAAGCTAGTTTCAAAGTAAAAAAGAAGACATAAAAGGAAAATAACCCTATTTCCTCTTTCAACTTTTAACCATATTCTGCATTTAGTTCTAACCCCAATATATCTTCTTACAAAAATCAACAAAATCATACAAATATAACATTATGAAACCCAGATCTGATATCACGATCTTCATCATCTCAAAAATCAATTTCAACGATTCCAAAAAATTATACACCCATAATTTTAACTCAATTTTCTACTTTTTGCAACTTTCAACAGGTTTACAAGGTTTACAATCTGATATAATCTAATTTAACCTCTTAGAACTTGACCATTGAAAAGTAAACTCTCTCACCATTATTCGTTAAAAATGGATACGGTTTGAAAGTTATCGCATTACGAAAACAGTTATCCAAAACCATTATAATGCAATTGGTGTTATGTATCTACCGCTATTACAACACAGGATCAAGAACGATGTCCCATATTTATACTCGTTTTAACACGTTTTAGACTTAACGAACGGAAACGTGTTATATACCATTCCGAAGCTTGTCCGTACTTTCTATCCCAATTACGAGCATGCAAAGTATAGGCCCAAGATTCATTTGACACGTTTTAGCCAAAAACTACATATAACTCGAAATTAATATATGATCTAAAATCTCGTAACTTCAAATACTCAGATTTACACAAACGGATCAAAATAGACACGCATATACTCAATTGGATCAAAACTTTCCTTTTTAACCAAATTACACCCAAATCTCATTTTTCACACACATAATTTGCAAATTTACTCAATGTGACATATAATGTGACATATGGGAATCAAACGATTTTCATGTTTGACATTAAATTGATCAAACAGGTCAAAGGGTCCAAATGGACAGTCTATAACACGTGAACGGCTACCATTTCTTTCCAAACCAATTGTTAAACCACGCAAATCAATCAATTATCTTAATATGTTTAATCACAGCTTGGGAGATTTTACAACAAATTAAGAATCATATTGGCAATTTAAAAGAAATTACTTGCATACCAACATAGCAAATAACAAGTGTCGATCCACATCCAACCCGTCAAATACTTATCTTCCCTTCCCTTTTAAACTCAGCCTTAGCATCCATAATATATGTACCTACAAAAAGAGAAGCATAAAGCTTCGTGACTAATACGGAACATCTCAATTCGTCATCCAAGTAGTCATAAATATCACTGAGTTAAAATCAACATCATCAAATAGACATAATCATCATAAATTTAAAATGAACAATACTCATAATCATATCATTTACTAACCACCATAATGGATCTGTTTCATCATCAACAATTGCCTAGACTCGCACTAGTACATTTTCAATATCAATCACAACTGTATAGCCTCGCGCTAATACATTTGTTCCATCAACAATAATAATTGTCTAGCCTCAAGAGCGGAACCTAGATAGAACGCGGAGCTACGGCCCCGGCCGCCGATAGGCTAATACCATCATCTCGTTATAACAACTGACTGGCCTCGCACTACACCATCCTATCATTAGCTATAAGTAACTAGTCTCACGTTGGTATTATCATTTCACCAATCATTAATAACTAGTTTTACACTATTATATACATTATATCCTTAACAATCAATCACACATTAACTTAAATAGTTGGTTTTGCTATTAAACCAAAGTACACAAAGTAATTAATAAAGATGAATAATAGTAACATATAGCATAACCAGCTAATTATTATATGAAATCTCTTGCATGAATGCAATCTGAAGTCATATAGCTATATCACTAATGTAATCCCCATAAAACTCACCTTAATCCACAAATATGCAAAAAAGAATGCACTAAGAAATTTATCCACACCTGATCAAGTACCTAACAAATCAATACAACAGCATTTTAATACATACGAAAACCTAATCGTAACATAACATAACATTCTTTCTTATAAGAGTAGTTAAACTGTAAAGGTTAACTCCTCCATATTAGTAACATATATTATAGCTTCTATTATTGTAACATGTCCCACAAGTTATATGGACGTACAAAGTTATATGTAATTGTAATTGTACTGTAAGTCACAAAGTCAGTCACATATAGTCCTAGTCTTTAGGGAATCAGTTTACCACATGTATCTAGCAAATATCACTCATAGTTAGTTGATAGAGTCTGTATAAATAGACTTCACTGATCAATATGAAGGTATCGAATTATTCAGAATTCACATGGTATCAGGCTTTTAAAAAGTCGATCCTCACCTTTCTTCTTGATATTGCTATAAATATACATATACTTCGTCGCAATATCAATCCAAAATGTTATGATTTTTATGTGTATTCGAGTAGTTTTCGGTTTGTAATTGGTAAAAATGTCCAAAGCGTCGAATGAAATGTTATTATGGATTTTCAATGATATAAAGATCAAAATGAAGATAAAATGAAGACTTATAATGAGCAACAAACGACCACAACATCAAGCTACGCATTTCAGATTCGGCTAAATCGATTATTATCTCAAAGAGGCCAAAAATATTATAGTATCATTTGGCCAGCAATCAAAAGAATATCAATCAATCACTAAATATTATAATATCAAAAGAAGTTCAAGTGTAATATTATAATATCAATCATAATGGAGTTAGAAGTTAATTTTAATATTAGGATTGAAGACTACTCCATATTATTATTCTTGGTGAACCGACAAATGCATATGGAGTTACTTTAGGCAAGATGTAATTTAAATAATTGAAAGTGGCATGCAAGATCATCACATTTGAGCTGCACAATACAATTAAATATTTGTATTCATCCACCTTCTCCTACTTTCGGTTGTTATTGCGAGATCAACTTAAATTATTTAATCAACCTTTTGCTGCTTTTGGGAATAAAAAGATAAGAGTCAGAGATAGAAGAAGGGAGTAGAGAGGAGTTAACACACAATTTCAAACATACAACATATACACACGGTACACATTTCAGAGAGAGATACGCAGAGAAAATAGGGGAGATACTACACAAATATTTTTACTTTTATTTTCAAAGTACTCGTATTATTTTCAGTACCAACTCAATATTTAGGATAGTTTCAATATTAAGGGTGTATTGTTCGTGATTAAGGGTATTATTGTGCGCGTGAAAGGGTGTTGTTATTGTAATTTTTCTACCGTTTGAAGTTAATGAAAGTGAAGAAGATTTTCGTAAGTATATTCCGTTAAAATTATCGTTATCAATTTTTATCGTTATTATTATGTTTGTATATTTTTATTTTTATGTTTACCCTAGCATAATGAGTAGCTAAATTTCCCTAGTGTTTGCTTAGATGTAGAGCCCCTAGTGAAATGGATTGTTATCATTTGCAAAATAAAAATGTAACTTAAGTGTTTTTAATATTGAGCCTAATTAAATGAACCATTATTATGTAATTGGATATTTAACCCCTGTCACTTAATTTATGAGATAAAATATAACGAAAGTTATTTTTATTTATATAAATTAAGCTTCAACATTAAAAGTGATTTAGACGAGTTTTATGAATAATTTACTAACACTAAATTAGGAATAAAGTTCGGTGGTTTGGGTAATATCATTAGTCACATAAAAGTGAAATTGTAAAAAGGGAAACCGTTATGATTTGGGTTTTGGCGAAGGTCAAAACTGGGTTGGGTCTCAATTTAAACACTTAGGGACTAGTAACTAACTAAATAAAATCCGGTGAAAATTAGATTTAATTCAGTTAGTCAAAACTTTATATTTTTTCGAAAGGAAAATATAAGTTTATTACTAAACATTTTAATACGAGCTTAAACTTAAAACAATCCATGGATCTAGAGGTGACACATTTAAGTAAACACTCATATTTTTATATATTGTAAAATCATTATTATCACTTTTATTTACGTATTATTATTATTCACTAAAAATAAAAATATCACTCCGTATAATTAAACATATCACTCCGTATAATTAACATATCATAAAATTTGGGGTTTCATACTTTTTAGGTTAAAATTTGGGGTTTCATACTTTTTAGGTTAAAATTTAGGGTTTCATACTTTTTAGGTTAAAATTTAGGGTTTCATACTTTTTAGGTTAAAATTTAGGGTTTCATATATTTTAGGTTAAAAATTAGGGTTTCATATAATTTAGGTCAAAATTAGGGTTTTGAATAGAATATTTTTATAATTAGGTTATTAATTTATATTAGGTTATAATTAGGTTATAATTAGGTTAGAATGTTTTAATCTTATAATTAGTATTAATATAATTTAAAATTAGTAATTAGCTTATAATTAGTTAATTATTATAATTCCTATTAGTTTATATTAATTTTAATTAAAACATGTCATTTAGTTAATTTAAATAAATTTATATTATAATTGCTCAAAACAAAATTCTAAATATATAGTTTTATTAAAAGTTATTGTTTTAACTAATTATCATCTAGTAATAAAATTGTCGCATCATAATTGGTATAATTTCATTTAGTATCTTTTTAAGTTAATTCTTGTAATATTGTAATTTTATTTTATTTAGTAAATTAGTTTAAGTTATTTTCTTTTACTGTTACTATAAATTCCTAATCCAAAACCCCCCTTTAATTAAGTTTGACATCAAAGACTATTAAAAACCATTAAACACTCCATCTCCCTGTGGAACGAATCGGATTTACCAATAAACTAAACTACACGGATAGGACCAGTTGCCTATATATGTGTGAAATCAACCCGAATTCATTAAAACACCATATATACAAGAAATCAATTCGTGTAACAAAATAACTCAAATCCGTTCAAAATAAAGGTTACGTTTCAACGCATCAACTTTTTGGCGCCGCTGCCGGGGAGTTGGCAGTAAATAAATAGATAATTTTTCTGGTTCGTAGTAATAGTTGGATTTGTACGTGGACCGGGTTGTTGGATCACCAATTTTATTGGTCTTTGAAGGATCCTGCCCCTCTGCTGCATCTTTTGGCTATTCGAAACGTGGGCAAAATCAGAAGGATAATCTGTTTGTTTAAAGGTTTTTATCATTGTTTTTATGTTATTCGATCCTCTCGAGGAAATTCATTTCCAAGAAAGTTCAAAATTTTTTAAATCCTTTAGTTCTTTGTACAATTTCCCAAATTGTATGATCCGTTCAATCCTAAACTCGTTAAACTTAATACGGAACTGCAAAGAATTAATAAAAGACAAAAACAACAAAAAGAAGTACTAGTAATTTTAAAACAGCGAAAAACACTAAAAAATTTAGAAACAAGTAGGTAACCCTAGATAAACCTTTATTATTATAATAGAAATTAATGTATGAACTTACGTTCCTCCAACGCTGAATTAACTCCTTCACATCCTGAACCTGAAAGAAAATTTCACGAACGCTTAAGAGCTCAAGAAGTCGATTCTCTTGCTAAAAATTTAGAATCACTTTCCTTAGAATCCGACTCTGAACCAATAATTCAACCAATCATAGAGCCGATTATTAAAGAAGAAGAAGAAATGGCTGATACAAATCAAACGATGGAAGCATTAATGAAGGCCACAAGAAAAGGTCAAGGCCACGCAATCATCCAACCCACGATGAGTGATGGCTTTGAAATAAAAGGTCAATTTTTACACATGGTAACTAATACATGTCAATTCGGTGGAGCCCCAAATGAGGATGCTAACGAGCATCTTCGTAAGTTTGTAAGCATTTGCAAGCTTTTCAAAATCAAAGATGTAACCGATGAAGTTGCATGTTTAAAAATCTTTCCATGGTCATTAAAAGATGATGCAAGGGATTGGCTAGACTCATTACCAGAAGGATATATTGAAAACTGGAATGATATGATGGATAAATTTTTGTCAGAATTCTTTCCTGCTTCAAAAGCAGCAAAATTACAAAGTGACATAAATCACTTTAAACAAAAGCCTAATGAAACTCTTTATGAAGCTTGGACCCGATTCAATAAAATGCTTCGAATATGTCCTCAACACGGGTTGAATACATTCCAAAAGGTCCAAATATTCTATAAAGGAGTCAATGTGACAACTAGAAAAGATATAGATGTTGCAGCTGGAGGTTCGATCATGAAGAAAACACCTGAAGACGCTCACACAATCATTGCTGATTTAGCCTCCCATTCTCATAATTGGCATCAAGAAATAGAATTTTCTAGATCATCAAATGTTGCTAGTATTGAAAGTAATGATGAAATTGCTTCTTTAAAAGTTCAAATAGCAAATCAAGCAAGGCAAATCGAGAAAGTAACCAAGGAAATGCATGCTATTAGGGTAGGATGTGAACTATGCCAAGGTCCCCATCTTACTAAAGATTGTAATCAAGCAACAATGGAAGAGCAAGCAAATTTCTTAGGTTACTTACGAAAAGGTGAAATGAACTTTAGCGATTTTCCAACTATAGAAGCAAACAACCGAAGATATCCTCCCATCAACAGCTATCAAGTAGGAGGACCTTCAGGATCAAATAATAATAACTATCAAAATAACAATAACTATCAAGGTGGAAATCCAGGTTACCAAAATAACCGAAATTACCCAAATCAAAATCAAAATCAAATTCAAAGAAATCCACCACCAGGTTATAATAACCTAAACAACCGTAATCAACCTCAACGAATTTATCAAAATAATTTCCAACACAATCAACCACAACCACAACAATTAGCACTTACACAACCACAACCCGAGAAGAAATCCGGTTTAGAAGATCTCTTGAGAGATTTTATGGTTAGGAACGAGCAAACCGCGGAACTTCAAAATCAGCAAATTCGAAATCAACAAGCTACGATTCAGAATTTAGAAAGAGATGTTGGAAGGATTTCACAGTTACTAGCAGAGAGACCGCCTGGTACTCTCCCCTCAAATACTCAAGTGAATCCCAACAACAGTCAAACAAGGAATGAGCAAGTAAATTCCATAACTACGAAAAGTGGGTTAACCATTAACCCCGATATTCCAAAACCTCCTGCTCGTGTTTCTATTCCTAACGAAAAAGAGTCTTCCGTGGAAGAGGATAAAGTGCCAACCACAAGTGCACCTAAAACTCAACCGCCATTAAAAGAATACAAACATCCAATTCCATACCCACAACGTTTGAAGAAAGATAAATTACAAGCACAGTACAACAAGTTTTCCGAAATGATTAAGCAAATTTGTATCAATGTACCACTTGTAGATGTTCTTGCGGGTATGCCAAATTATGGAAGGTTTATCAAGGATCTCATAGCCGATAAAGGTAAATATGAAGAAGTTTCAACCACATTCCTCAATGAGGAATGCTCAGCAATTTTGCAAAAGCAAAAGATGCCACCGAAACTTGGAGATCCTGGTAGTTTCATTATTCCGTGTCTGATGGGAGATTCAGTAATGTACGATGCATTAGCTGACTTAGGGGCAAGTATTAATCTTATGCCACACTCCTTGTACTTAAAATTAAACCTAGGTGATCTAAAACCAACTAGGATGTGTATACGCCTAGCCGATAGAACTTTTAACTATCCTATTGGTATTGCCGAAAACCTACCGGTTAAAGTTAATCATTTAATCTTTCCTGCCGATTTCGTTGTCCTTGAAATGGAAGAAGATAGCAAGGTTCCCTTAATTCTAGGGCGACCTTTTCTAAATACCGCCGACGCGATTGTGCGTGTTAAAGATAAGAAACTTAGTCTAGGTATAGGGGAAGATAGAGTTACCTTAAACATTGATAAAGCTATGAAACAACCTATCTCCTCCGATGACGAAGTTTATAAGGTAGACATTGTGGATTGTTGTGTTGAAAAAGAATTGCAAGAATTACTAAATGTAGACACCTCGGATTTAACCTCGACGGGTGAAAGTGAAGAATTTGATGTCAAGGTTGAACTTGAAGAATTGTTGAAGGTAGTCATCGATGAAGATGACATTGAGGAAGAAATTCTCAAGGAAGATGAACCCTTTGAAGAAATTACCGATGGTAATAGGTTCCGAATAAAATCTTCCTTGGAAGAACCACCAACCTTAGAACTTAAAGAATTACCGGAATATTTGGAGTATGCTTATCTCCAAGGTACGTCACAATTACCCGTTATAATTTCATCAAAACTCTCTGATGACGAAAAGGGTAGGTTAATGTCCGTTCTAAAAGCTCACAAAAGGGCAATTGCTTGGAAAACAACCGATATTCCTGGGATTAACCCAGCTTATTGTACTCATAAGATTCTAATGGAAGAAGATTTTAAACCCGTGGTACAAAGGCAACGAAGGTTAAACCCTAACATGAAAGAAGTTGTCAAGAAGGAGGTTATCAAGTTACTTGATGCCGGGTTAATATACCCTATATCCGATAGCCCGTGGGTTAGTCCTGTTCAAGTAGTACCCAAGAAAGGGGGTACAACTGTCGTCCTTAATGATAAAGATGAACTCGTTCCTACGAGGACAGTCACTGGTTGGAGAGTCTGTATAGACTACCGTCGTTTAAATGACGCCACAAGGAAAGATCATTTCCCACTTCCTTATATTGACCAAATGCTAGAACGTTTAGCGGGAAAAGAGTACTATTGTTTCCTTGATGGATTCTCCGGTTATTTTCAAATTCCCATTGATCCAAAAGACCAAGACAAGACAACTTTTACTTGTCCATTTGGTACCTTCGCATACCGACGAATGCCGTTCGGATTATGCAATGCGCCAGGCACCTTCCAAAGGTGTATGATGGCAATATTTCATGACATGATAGAAGGAAGTATGGAAGTCTTCATGGACGATTTCTCTGTTTTTGGAGACTCCTTCGATTCATGCCTTTCAAACCTCGAGCGAATGTTAATTCGTTGCGAGGAATCAAATCTTGTTTTAAATTGGGAAAAATGCCACTTCATGGTGAAGGAAGGCATTGTTTTAGGACACAAGATTTCTCAAGATGGAATGGAAGTAGACAAAGCTAAGATTGATGTAATCTCAAAGCTTCCTCCTCCAACTAACGTTAAAGGAATTCGTAGTTTCTTAGGTCATGCGGGATTCTATCGACGATTCATAAAGGACTTTTCCAAAATCGCTCGACCCATGACTAAACTTCTTGAGAAAGATAGTACATTCGATTTCAATGACGAATGCTTACAAGCTTTCTCCATTCTAAAAGATAAACTTACGAATGCACCTATCATAGTATCTCCCGATTGGTCCAAACCATTCGAACTAATGTGTGATGCTAGTGATTTCGCACTAGGAGCCGTTTTAGGACAACGCCAAGATAAGAAATTTCAACCAATATATTATGCAAGTAAAACACTAACAGGAGCACAAATTAACTATACAACTACCGAAAAAGAACTCCTTGCAATTGTATTTTCTTTCGATAAATTTAGATCGTATCTTGTGTTATCCAAAACGATTGTTTTTACCGATCATTCAGCCCTAAAGTACTTGTTCAAGAAACAAGATGCAAAGCCTAGATTAATACGTTGGATTCTTCTCTTACAAGAATTTGATATAGAAATCAAGGATAAAAAGGGTGCTGAAAATCTCGCTGCTGATCACTTGTCTCGTCTTGAGAATCCCGACCTAGAAAAACTAGACGAGTCAGTTATTCATGACACTTTTCCCGATGAGTTTCTAATGAGAATAGAAACCGAATTTGAAGTTCCATGGTTTGCTGATTTTGCAAACTATCTTGCTGCAGGAGTATTAATTAAAAACCAAACGTACCAGCAAAAGAAGAAATTCTTTGCTGACTTAAAGTTTTACTTCTGGGAAAACCCTAATCTTTTTCGAATAGGAGCGGATCAAGTTATCCGCCGATGCGTATATGGTAAAGAAGCTCAACAAATATTGGAGCACTGTCATCAAGGCCCAGCTGGTGGTCATTTCGGACCTAGCTATACAGCTAAAAAGGTCTTTGACTCAGGCTTTTATTGGCCAACTATTTTCAAAGATGCACACCACATGGTTAAAACATGTGATTCTTGTCAAAGATCTGGAAATATCTCCAAGAGAGACGAAATGCCACAACAAAGCATCCTAGTATGCGAAGTATTTGACATTTGGGGTATTGACTTCATGGGTCCATTCCCCGCTTCTAACAAATGTAAATACATTCTCGTAGCAGTCGATTACGTTTCTAAATGGGCTGAAGCAAAAGCCCTACCCACTAACGATGCTCGAGTTGTTGTCAGCTTTCTTAAAAACCTTTTCTCACGTTTTGGGATTCCAAAGGCATTAATCAGTGATCGTGGAACTCATTTTACAAATCAATTACTCGAGAAAGTGCTTAAAAAGTACGGAGTTAATCATCGTTTCTCAACTTCTTACCACCCTCAAACGAGTGGCCAAGTTGAAAACACGAATCGAGGTCTTAAACGAATTTTAGAAAGAACGGTAAAAAACAATCCAAAAATCTGGCATCGAAAGCTAGATGATGCGCTTTGGGCATTTAGAACCGCATTTAAAACGCCCATTGGTACTACACCTTTCCGATTAGTTTATGGTAAGGCATGTCATCTACCTGTCGAAGTCGAACACAAGGCATATTGGGCTTTAAGAGAATGTAACACCGACCTTGTGCAAGCCGGAGAAAACCGATTCTTACAACTTAATGAATTAGATGAATTAAGACTACAAGCATATGAAAACTCTAAAACATATAAAGAGAAAACTAAAAGATGGCACGATGCACGATTAAAAGAAAAGAAAGAATTTGAACAGGGAGATAAAGTATTAGTCTTCCAATCACGTTTTAAGTTTTCACCCGGGAAACTAAGATCCCGATGGACTGGGCCATATATAATAAAACAGGTTTTTCCATCTGGATATGCAGAATTATACGGTAAAGACGGTGGAACTTTCAAGGTGAACGGTCATCGACTAAAACTATACTTTGAAGGGATCAACACTACGGAAAGAGACGAAGTCACATTCTACCCTAAGGACAAATAAATTCAGGGTAACTCTAAGGTTTTAAACTCCATTCTCGATTTGTATTATTTTTATCTTTAAGAGTGGGGTTAGATTGGTCTTTCCCTAGCAGACCCTAAAGAACTAGTCTTCTCCCTCCATTCTACCTTTTTAATTTCTTTTGGTTTGTATTTATTTTTTTTTTTTTTTTTTTATTTTCAAGATGCGGAGTCAATATATCTACAACCATTTCATTTTAATGTGCGATAAGATTTTACCAAGGGATGTGGTGTTAGATATTAAGAAAAGATGCGATGCGACGAGAAAAGAAGAGAGACAAGATTATAATGAGAAAAATTATGGAAAAGGCAAATCAAAATGCGCTAAGAGACGTCGGGCACGTCAATTGGGTAAATGTGAAAAATGTGGAAAACCGGCTCACTCCGGAGATTGCCCAAAGAACCAAACGGACTCTAATTTCGAGTACGTAACTTTATGCCGAGAAGGGCCTTTCAAATGTTTAGAAGAAAACCTCTTAAACCCACGAGGTTACGCCTACGAGGCAATGGGAAGCGAAATTTCACGACTCGACTACGAGGCGAGTCAACGTGGGTTCACTATCTAATTCTTTTTCTCGTCGATTGTATGTATGTGCATATTTTATTTTTATTTTTTATTTTGTGTGTATTTTGGTTTATATTTGTTTGCAGTGAGTTTTATAAAAAGATCTACTATTTAAAATTGATTAAACTTGAATTTAACCTGTTTTCATTGAAAACGATAATGTTAAAGTGTTAAAACTGAATTATTGTTGTTCAAATTGCACGAAATTAATTGTTAAATTTTTAAGATATCATTTAAATAGTAAATCACGAAAACAAAATAAAAATTAAAAAAAAAATTCTTTCTACTAAATTGAGGTGAAACGCCTTGAGTTTAACTTGTTTCTTTGAAAATGAAAATGTTAGGTTTCACAACTGAATTTTCATTCTTCAAAATTGTACAGAGTATTTGTTAAATTCTAAAAGTCTATAGTAGATTGCAAAAATATACTCTTTTATCAATAACCGTAAAAATATATAACTTGTAAATCTTTGTCGTGGATAATGATAGGTTTGACAACCGAAATTAATCTCTACCTAGACGATAGGAAACAAAGTTTTAAGTTTGAAAATTAGTTGATTTAAGGGTATATAACAAAAATAGAGTGAATTTTTATTTATTTTAATTTTTATTTTTCATGTACTTGTTTTTATTTTATTTATTTTCGATAAAACTATAAAAACTTTAAACTTTTAATTTATTGAATTTTATAAATTGACTTTAAAAATTTATAAACGGATTAAGATCAGGTGTAAAAACCGAATTTCCGTTACAAATATAAATTTTTAAAAGATATTTTAAGATTCAATTGATTTTAAGTTATAAAAAAAAATATAGAGTGTATTTTAATTTGTTTAAACTTTTATTTTTCATGTACTTGTTTTTATTTTATTTATTTTCGATAAAACATTAAAAACTTTAACTATTAATGAATTGAATTTTATAAATTTATTTTTAAGATTTATAAACGGATAAAGAACAGGTGTAAAAACCGAATTTCCGTTACAAATATAAATCTATAAAAGATATTTTAAATTTAATTGATTATAAGTTATAAAAAAAATATATATATATATATAAAAATAAAAAAAATTAGTTTGTAATAACAGAATTTTTTTGGTGTGTATTGAAACTTATAATGTTTTTATTTTTTATATATTAGCAAGAAAATATAGTGTGGGGTAAAAATATGTGTTGTACGATTGAATTAAAACCCCATATTTTGTGTGTTTTTAACATGGTTTTGACAGGTACAGACGAAAATGCAATTAGACGAAACGAAACATCAAATTACATTGTGATACAAACATTGGATATGATCATAGGTAAAACAATTTGAAAATCCAAATCGGTTAACAAAGGAAGTTCCAAATACTCTACACTTTTTGTCCTCTCAAATTTATACATTATTATCTGATTTTATGTAATGAGGGCATTACATAATCTTAAGTGTGGGGTGGGAATATATAAATTCTCGAGAACTAATAAGTATTGGTTTTTATGAAAATTTGAAAATTTTTAAACAAATGTATCTAATCAATTTTTAAGGTAACTACGAGCAATTAAAGATCAGGTGTAAAAACCGAAATTGTTGTCTCCATACATTAAAAATACATAAGTTTATTTGTTTAAAACTTATAAAAGAAAACCATTTATAACAAGAATTTATAAATCCTTATATTGAGAACCATTTATCACATGTTTCTTTGAAGTTTATTGCAGATATCATTGCTACAGAATGTATAAACCTGAATATTCCATTATCACGAGTAATAGAGGATGAATCAAATCCATCCCGTAAGGAAGTAAAGTCTTCCGAATTGACACACTTGCTAACTTATGTTAGAAGATGTAGTCCAGAACAGCTGTAGGTTGATGAAAAATCTTGAAAAGTCATCCCTAAAATCGGCTGGAAATCCACCTAACCTCAGCATCAAACAGGGTTTTTGGTGGTCAGACTTATCCTAACCATGAGATGGATCTGTCTCGTACAATGGGGGGGCACAATGCAAATTAGCTTTTAAGACTAATGAATCTAATCCCCAGATGGATGATCTCCGTAAAGATTAACCGCATCTATGTTTGACCGCGGTCAACATACATATGCCATAACAAATTGAGGTGTGCAAACTCATGGTTCACCGATGATATTTGGACACGATATAATTTTGTTCTAAAACTTATGCTATTTTATGAATTATATTTGTGTAAAACTATTTTTGGACATTTGGCTTCAAGTTCCATGATACTACAATCATGGGGGCGAATAGCTTGCTAATCGCCGACTGAGACTTCGGTTTTCAGTTACCCTCAACCGGAATTTGAGGTTAAAACCGGAAAACGTGTCTAGTGTAAAAACTAGCATGACATTTTATAAAAATCATAAAACGTTTTCACAAGGTCCAATTTTCCCTAAGGATCCAAATTTTTAAACCCTAATCACGAGTTTCATGTTTGTTTCTGTTGTCAGAATTTCATTTCGTGTGGTGTGCGTGTGATCCAATAAATACTGTGTTGTGTAATATATTTCATATAGCGTGTGTTTCATTTCGTGTAGTGTGTGTTGTGTGATCTAAATGTTCGATAAGAAAGATATATAATGTTCTAACTCTGTTAAAAGATGTAATTGCTTGAGGACAAGCAACGTTCAAGTGTGGGGTAATTTGATATTGCTATAAATATACATATACTTCGTCGCAATATCAATCCAAAATGTTATGATTTTTATGTGTATTCGAGTAGTTTTCGGTTTGTAATTGGTAAAAATGTCCAAAGCGTCGAATGAAATGTTATTATGGATTTTCAATGATATAAAGATCAAAATGAAGATAAAATGAAGACTTATAATGAGCAACAAACGACCACAACATCAAGCTACGCATTTCAGATTCGGCTAAATCGATTATTATCTCAAAGAGGCCAAAAATATTATAGTATCATTTGGCCAGCAATCAAAAGAATATCAATCAATCACTAAATATTATAATATCAAAAGAAGTTCAAGTGTAATATTATAATATCAATCATAATGGAGTTAGAAGTTAATTTTAATATTAGGATTGAAGACTACTCCATATTATTATTCTTGGTGAACCGACAAATGCATATGGAGTTACTTTAGGCAAGATGTAATTTAAATAATTGAAAGTGGCATGCAAGATCATCACATTTGAGCTGCACAATACAATTAAATATTTGTATTCATCCACCTTCTCCTACTTTCGGTTGTTATTGCGAGATCAACTTAAATTATTTAATCAACCTTTTGCTGCTTTTGGGAATAAAAAGATAAGAGTCAGAGATAGAAGAAGGGAGTAGAGAGGAGTTAACACACAATTTCAAACATACAACATATACACACGGTACACATTTCAGAGAGAGATACGCAGAGAAAATAGGGGAGATACTACACAAATATTTTTACTTTTATTTTCAAAGTACTCGTATTATTTTCAGTACCAACTCAATATTTAGGATAGTTTCAATATTAAGGGTGTATTGTTCGTGATTAAGGGTATTATTGTGCGCGTGAAAGGGTGTTGTTATTGTAATTTTTCTACCGTTTGAAGTTAATGAAAGTGAAGAAGATTTTCGTAAGTATATTCCGTTAAAATTATCGTTATCAATTTTTATCGTTATTATTATGTTTGTATATTTTTATTTTTATGTTTACCCTAGCATAATGAGTAGCTAAATTTCCCTAGTGTTTGCTTAGATGTAGAGCCCCTAGTGAAATGGATTGTTATCATTTGCAAAATAAAAATGTAACTTAAGTGTTTTTAATATTGAGCCTAATTAAATGAACCATTATTATGTAATTGGATATTTAACCCCTGTCACTTAATTTATGAGATAAAATATAACGAAAGTTATTTTTATTTATATAAATTAAGCTTCAACATTAAAAGTGATTTAGACGAGTTTTATGAATAATTTACTAACACTAAATTAGGAATAAAGTTCGGTGGTTTGGGTAATATCATTAGTCACATAAAAGTGAAATTGTAAAAAGGGAAACCGTTATGATTTGGGTTTTGGCGAAGGTCAAAACTGGGTTGGGTCTCAATTTAAACACTTAGGGACTAGTAACTAACTAAATAAAATCCGGTGAAAATTAGATTTAATTCAGTTAGTCAAAACTTTATATTTTTTCGAAAGGAAAATATAAGTTTATTACTAAACATTTTAATACGAGCTTAAACTTAAAACAATCCATGGATCTAGAGGTGACACATTTAAGTAAACACTCATATTTTTATATATTGTAAAATCATTATTATCACTTTTATTTACGTATTATTATTATTCACTAAAAATAAAAATATCACTCCGTATAATTAAACATATCACTCCGTATAATTAACATATCATAAAATTTGGGGTTTCATACTTTTTAGGTTAAAATTTGGGGTTTCATACTTTTTAGGTTAAAATTTAGGGTTTCATACTTTTTAGGTTAAAATTTAGGGTTTCATACTTTTTAGGTTAAAATTTAGGGTTTCATATATTTTAGGTTAAAAATTAGGGTTTCATATAATTTAGGTCAAAATTAGGGTTTTGAATAGAATATTTTTATAATTAGGTTATTAATTTATATTAGGTTATAATTAGGTTATAATTAGGTTAGAATGTTTTAATCTTATAATTAGTATTAATATAATTTAAAATTAGTAATTAGCTTATAATTAGTTAATTATTATAATTCCTATTAGTTTATATTAATTTTAATTAAAACATGTCATTTAGTTAATTTAAATAAATTTATATTATAATTGCTCAAAACAAAATTCTAAATATATAGTTTTATTAAAAGTTATTGTTTTAACTAATTATCATCTAGTAATAAAATTGTCGCATCATAATTGGTATAATTTCATTTAGTATCTTTTTAAGTTAATTCTTGTAATATTGTAATTTTATTTTATTTAGTAAATTAGTTTAAGTTATTTTCTTTTACTGTTACTATAAATTCCTAATCCAAAACCCCCCTTTAATTAAGTTTGACATCAAAGACTATTAAAAACCATTAAACACTCCATCTCCCTGTGGAACGAATCGGATTTACCAATAAACTAAACTACACGGATAGGACCAGTTGCCTATATATGTGTGAAATCAACCCGAATTCATTAAAACACCATATATATAAGAAATCAATTCGTGTAACAAAATAACTCAAATCCGTTCAAAATAAAGGTTACGTTTCAACGCATCACTTCTCTCAATCAAACTCTGTCATCTTCACAAATTCTCCATGGCTGATCAATCCACCAAATATCATCCGGCTCTCACAATCTCAAACATCAAAAACCTAATCCCCATAACTCTCGAAATTGAGAATGGTCAGTACAATTCTTGGGCTGAACTATTCAAAATTCACTGCACTGCTTATGATGTGCTCGATCACATCATTCCTCCAACCACAACCGATGATTCGACGACTTCTTCGGATCAAACTACCAACAATCGTTCTCCTCTCTGGAATCGTCTTGATGCCATCGTCAAACAGTGGATTTACAGCACAATATCAAACGATTTACTACACACAATCCTTGAAAACAACACCACTGCAGCATCTACCTGGGAAAGATTGGAAGGAATCTTTCATGACAACAAAACCTCTCGAGCCCTGTACCTCAATCGACAGTTTACGAACATCAAACTTGATAACTTTGCAAACTGCTCCGCCTACTGTCAAGAAATCAAAAGCCTCGCCGACCAATTGGGTAATGTTGGTGATAAAGTTTCCGATTCTCGAATGGTGCTACAATTAATTGCAGGCCTGAACGACAACTTCGACACGGTGGCCAGTAACCTTGCTCACAGTAAACCCTTGCCATCGTTTTATGAGGCTCGTTCCCAATTGATACTGGAAGAACCCGAAACACAAACAAACTCTTCAATCGTCTGAATCCGCAAACACCGCCGTCACCACCACAAATCAACCTCCAAATACACCACCAATCGGTCAATCTCCTTATGGCAACAACTCAGGTGGACGTGGGTTCAATAATCGGGGCAGAGGGAACACTCGTGGTAGAGGTCGAGGTAACGGTAGAGGACGAGGTCGTCATCAGTATCCGGGTTTTCATCAGTGGACTGGATATCCACCTTATAATTGGCAGGCTAACACCTATTCACCTCCCCCTTGTCCTTATCCAACATCAAGTTGGGCCAGGCCCAATACCATACCAAATCAAATAGGAATACTTGGCCCTCGTCCAGCCCAGGCTCACTCAGCACATGTGTCGAACAATACTACAGATTTTTATCCTACTGACCTAGCTAGTGCCATGCACACTATGACCTTAAATCCACCGGACGAAAACTGGTATATGGACACCGGTGCAACTTCTCACATGACAACAAGTTCAGGTAAACTCAAAACTTATTTTCCTTTGAGCTCGCATAAACAGATAATTGTTGGAAATGGCAATGGGATCCCCATTAACGGGTTCGGTAACTCCCTTATACACACCAAAACTCGACCTATATATCTACAAAACGTACTCCATGCTCCAAAACTAATTAAAAATCTTATCTCTGTTCGTCGTCTTTCAATAGATAATAATATTTCACTTGAATTTGATCCTTTTGGTTTTACTGTGAAGGAATACCCGAAGGGAACACCCATCCTACGATGTGATAGCACGGGCGAACTATATCCAATCACCAACTCCTTGCTCCGTCAACTCAAGTCTTCACCTTCTACTTTTGCAGCTTTTTCTTCCGACGTTTGGCATCATCGTCTAGGCCACCCGGGCGACAATGTTTTACGTTCACTTAGAAATAAAAATTTGATTCAATGTAATAAAGTTAGTTCATCTTCCGTTTGTCAATCTTGTGTCTTCGGAAAACAAATCAAATTACCTTTTATGCTTTCTCGTTCAAACACTTTATTACCGTTTGATATTATTCATAGTGATTTGTGGACTTCTCCCGTCGTAAGTACTTCGGGACATCGCTACTATCTATTATTACTTGATAATTACTCTAACTTCTTATGGACTTTTCCCCTTGGTCACAAATCCGAAGTTTATCCAACTTTTTTAGCTTTTAGCAAATATATACAAACTCAATTCACTAGAACTATCAAACTTTTCAATGCGACAATGGCACGGAATACAAAAATAAATCATTTCAACAATTTTGCACTCAAAATGGAATGGATTTTCGCTTTTCTTGTCCATATACTTCTTCCCAAAACGGAAAATCGGAACACAAAATAATTCGATCAATTCTCTCACACGCATCTCTTCCTCCCTCTTTTTGGCACCACGCTCTCCAAATGGCTACATACATATTAAATATACTCCCTACTCGACTCCTAAATTACCAATCTCCTACTCAAATTCTATACTCTCGCAACTCCGATTATTCTCACTTAAGAGTTTTTGGTTGTCTATGCTATCCTTTACTCCCGACGACATCCATACACAAACTACAACCAAGGTCTACTCCATGTGTATTTCTGGGTTATCCACCGAACCATCGGGGTTATAAATGTTATGATATCAACACTAAAAAAATTATAATCTCAAGACACGTTATCTTCGACGAAAATAAATTCTCGTTTTCTACACATTCGACAACAAATAGTCACCATTATCAATCCTTCACTGATCACACTCATCCTCTCTTTACTTCACCACACTCCTTCAGCCCAACTCCCTCAATTGATGGGTCTCCAATCTCTCAGTCCAATACTAATCTTAGTCCATCACCTTCATCAAATAGCCCACCATCTTCTCCCACCAACCAAAGTCCTCTAGTCATGCCATGTAATAATACCAATTCTGCTAGTGTTATTCCACCTACAAACACATCATCTACTAGAACATCACCCACTGTATCTTCCACTCAACAAACAACAATTAATTCTAACTCTCAACCTACTGTATCTTCCACACAACCCACAACAATTACTTCTAATTCTCAACCTACTGTCTCTCAACCACGCACTATCATAACAAGAAGTATGACTGGAATCAGTAAGCCAAAAAATCCATTTAACTTGTCCGTTTCTACCTCTATCTCACCTATACCTCTTACACCTAAACAAGCCTTATCGGACCCAAATTGGTCTCATGCCATGACCGACGAATATCAAGCACTCATGGAAAATAATACTTGGGTTTTAGTTCCAAAAACTGATGACATGAAAGTCATACGTAGCATGTGGATTTATAAACACAAGCTAAAGTCAGACGGGTCTCTAGAGCAATATAAAGCTCGTCTTGTAGGGGACGGGCGGACTCAAACCATTGGCATTGACTGCAATGACACGTTTAGTCCGGTAGTCAAACCGTCCACAATTAGAATCATTCTATCACTTGCTTTATCACAATCTTGGGCAATTAACCAACTAGATGTAAAAAACGCCTTTTTACATGACAACCTTAACGAAACCATTTATATGCATCAACCCTACGGGTTTCGAGATATGTCTAAACCAAATCATGTATGCTTACTAAAACGATCATTGTACGGTTTAAAACAAGCACCACATGCTTGGTATCAAAGGTTTGCTACACTTGTTTCTACACTAGGTTTTATTCACAGTCAAGCCGACAACTCGTTGTTTATCTATAAACACCACGAAGACTGTAACGACCCTGGAATTTCCAATGTTTATTTATTAATAATTATTATTATTAATACGTGTGATAAAACGAATGTATGTTATTACATTTACATGTTGCCATGATTGCCCGAACTTGACTTTAATTGCCCGAAACGTCTTTGTGACACACGAAACTTACACGAATAATATTTTTAGATATTATTTACATTCATGATTAGTTTTATTAATCATTTTAATTAACTATGGTTATTAGTTAGTTACTTGGGCTTTAATCGGACTTATTTGTTAATTAATGGAACTTGGACTTGATTAATGTAAATGGACTCATGATATTGGGCTTAGAAGCCCACCCTACTTCTTTAATGGAATTGACTAGCCCATTACTTCATGTAAGTGATCCATTATGGTGTAACTAGTTTGGTTAGTGCAATTAGAATCTAGTTATCACCTTATCCCCATGAAATCAACTCTAATATCCATCTTTTTAAGCTTTACCATGCATGATCTATTAGACAAACTCCTCCCCCATTCTCCTTGCTAAACCGTCGGTTTTGGTTATTCAAGGGGGAGTTCAAATTATTATTTTTTACTTACTTCATTCACTTGTATTCATCATTCATTTTCACACACTTTACTTGCAAAATCCTCTCAACTTTTCTTTCATCTCTTTCTCTCTTTTGCTCTCAAATATTGTAAGTTACATGATACTTTTTCTCTTCCTTTCTTCTTGTAAAAACCGAACCACACATACACATATCATCATCATTCTTTTGTTGTTGTTACTTATCTTTGGTTATTATTTACTTACTTGTTCTTTGATTAATTATTACTTACAAGTTACAAGATCAAACTTACTAGTTTGATTCTTCATTTATCTTGTATTTACAAGAACACTCAAGAACATAAACTTACTAGTTTATGTTCTACTTTTAAAGTTTCAAAGACTTAAGTTCATGTGTTGTGAAGACATACTTGTAGTTCTTGAAGTAAACTTAAAGTTTACTTTACTTAAAGATCAAACTTTGGTTGAATCATTAAAAGTATGAACAACCATGAACCTTTTACTTATTTACTTAGTTTATCTCTTTATATCATGCACTTTAATTTCATGTTTGTTAGTTAAATGGTCAAGTACTACAAGTTAGTCTTGATCTCATTAATCTTGAACTAAAAGTTAACTTGAAAGTTTAAGAACACATAAATAAGCTTTCTTTAACTATAACTTTGTACACTTATGCTTGATCTAGGCTTTTGAGTCTTGGATCTTCAAGATCTAACTAAGAACTATGTTCTACTACTTAAGATCTTGATTTCATAAGTTTACTTCAAGTTTGTAACTTGTTTTTACTTTCAAAGTTCATGTAAGTGTTAGATCTAAGACCGTGATGTAACTTTGGTTCATCAACTTCATACAACTCTTAAGTGAGTTGATCTACATGTATTAGACTCACACTTGTGTCATAATTGTCAAAACTTAGTTAGTATTACTTTTATATTTCATGTATGTGTTAAATCTAAGACTTTGATGTAACTTTAGTTCATCAAAACACTTGCAACACTTAAGTGAGTTGTGCTTCATGTCTTAGACTTGCACTTGGGTTACGATGGTCAAACCATGGTAAATATGATGTAAAAACATCAAAGAGTTGTACACTTGAAGCTATATGCATCAAGGATGAGAACCATGATGAACATCAAGCACCAAAACCCACCGGAACCCACTTATCTTTCTGTTTCTGTTTACAGCCTACTGTTCTGCTGTTTCTGTAACAGAAAAGTAAACCTGGGCTGCTGTAACCTTGATTTTCAAATATATCTGTTCGATTAGATAACTTTTCATATAGGACTCGTCTTAATCCGAGTTACGGTTTAGGATTTATGGCCCTCCGATCGTCACTATGTCCTTTAACGTTGTGCAGAAATTTCTGACCTACTCGCACTTAGACCGTCGCCACGGTCAAACGAAGACGAGTTTGCTCTGTAAATTTTACCACACTTAAAGGACTCATATACGGAGCCATGGCCACTGGTCTCACCTTGTTTCAGTAAGGGTAGAGGCCGTGGTGACTGACTGAAGTCAGCCTTTGTTTTAAACTACTTTCATAAACGAAACTTACTTTACGCCTTATGTTTGATGATGAATGATGATGACCTTTAAGACCTTATTTACATACTTTTAAACCTATTGAGACGATTTACTTACTTAGTACTATTTGACTTAGGTTGAGGACCCGTTTGGACAACCTTCATTACTTGCTTACCTTCCGAGTCACACTTTACCGCTACTTTATCATTGTGAGTTATAGCATTCCCTTTTTACTTTAACTTATTTTGGGAACTAAGAATACATGTGGATTTTATGTTTTACATACTAGACACGAGTACTTAAACTTATATATGTGTGGGTTATACAACGGCATAAACATTCCCTTTAGCTCGGTAACGTTTAATCATTGGTTTTTGAACCGTGAACGCGAATCTTAGATATGGATCCATAGGGTTTGACATACCCACTCAAGCTAGTAGCGCTAGCATTTAACAAGTGTTTAATACTTCGTAAACATATGCACTTGCCAAGTGTACTATCAGGGGGTATAAACGTTAAGTTAGTTACCAAGTGCCCACAGTTAACATATACTTTATCATACTATTTTGAAACGCTCTTTGTAGCACTGAAATCTCGTGGCCTACCTTACATTACTGTTATACTTAAACTATAGCTCACCAACCTTTGTGTTGACGTTTTTAAGCATGTTTTTCTCAGGTGCTTAAGGTTTTGATTCCGCTGTCGTGCTAGTCTTGCCGTAGACACCCGCTGCTCTAGTGTTATCACCGCATGAACTGTTTAACTGCATTCAAACTTTAATACTTTTGAACTATGTTTTGTAACGACCTAAGGGTCACATACATTTATTCATGCTTGCTATTCGTAGAAGCATACTGTTGGTGTAAAACAATTGACGTCGGTTATGACGTCATCTTTTATCGTGAATGCAACTTCTTTTATTACAGCATGTAGTACTTAACCTTGTAATGATCCTGTTGTTGATGATTCGTACACGATGGTTTTGTACGGGGCATCACATTTGGTATCAAAGCATTGGTTGTAGGGAATTAGGTTGCATTAGTGAGTCTAAGACCGACCCGAGTAGGATTCACTAATAGGACTAATCTACAACTTGCTAGTTTACTTGTTTCCGCTGAACTTACTGCATGCTGCTGCTTACTTTTACTGCTATATGCCGTATGCTACTACATGATTTCAATACTGTACTATATCACTTGCTTTCGATTGCATGCTACTTCTGTACGATTCGTTATTATTGCCATGCTATTTACCGTTATACATGATTTAAACTGTTGGCCTAATACTTGCTTGCTTTATGACTTACTGACATGCAAAATTTATTTTTCCTTGTTCAGATGTCAGATGTTCCACCTGCTATCGTTTTGGGCAGTTTAGACTCTTCAGCTACCCCACCTACCACCGTTGCCGATCCACCGATCCCGATACGCACAAGTGACCCCGGCGCTTCATCTTCCGGGACTAGCAGCCAGCCGCCTGCACCAGTGGCTACTATTGACGGACGCGTGGACCCTACGGAGATTCCAGCTCCGTCTGCTCCCGGATCCTCGGAGCCACAGCCCCGCATCAGTGGTGTTGTGATTCCCGCGGAGTTCGGGGAAGGGCCATTCCGTAACCATATGCGCATGCCGTGCCGACGCGCTCCTAATGGACGTTTAGTGCCGATTCCGCCATTCAGATACAGACAAATGATGGCCGCTCATGGACGACCAGTTCAGCCACCCGTGTCACCACCACATGATTCTGATGATCCTTCATCCGATGACTCCTCTACAGATGACTCCAGTGACTCCGACGAAGAGAACCTTGATGACGTACCTATACAGGCACCCTCCACCCCGCCGAAGAAGCAGTACCATCCTGATGGCACCGTCATTCCAGGGGTGAATGGAGGTCATGCTTTCACTGACGCTTTTGGTCGGCGTCGGAGGGTTACTGCCCGTAAACAGCTTATGCCGTACCCTGCCGACCCACAAATACGTAAGGTTCCCCGTTACGTACTGACTATTTCTGGAGCCGGGACATCTGCACCCCGTTTCGTACGGTCTGCACCATCCGCTCCACCGGCCCCACCTGCACCACCAGCACCGCCCGTCCCACCAGCTCCCACTGTCGAGGAATTGACAAGGGAGGTGGGAATCCTCCGAGCTCGGGTTACTGAGCTCGAGGAGCAGTTGGCTCAGGTTTTAGACATTCTACACCCACCTTCACCGTAGGACCTTTTGTATTAGATTTCATGATGTAATCTAGTTGTAGTTTCATATTTCACTTATGTATTGTACGAATCTATCATGATGTATGAAACTTATTATTAATGAATGGAAACTTTGTGATGTTACTTTTTGCACAAGTGTTCTATTTGCGTTACTGTATGGTGTTTTGCGGTACTTGTATCAACTTGCGTTACTTAATTAACATGTGTTGTGATGTTTACATGTTGGTTGTTATATACTATATTATTATATATTGAATGCTGGATTTTGACTTGAGTCAAAATGTTTGTATAGAACACCATGGCTAACGGTCGATCCACACCTACTGCTGCTCAAATTGAAGAAATGATCCAAGAACGTGTAGCCGCAGCCATTGCAGAAATGCAACCCCAAGCTCCACTGCCACCGCCACCCCCACCGGTTATTCAACCCGTTTGAAATGGGTTTACTTACAAGGAATTCCAGAGCTGTAAACCACATAACTTCAGCGGCACTGAGGGACCGGTTGGTCTCACCAGATGGTTCGAGAAACTTGAATCAGTATTCCGAGTTAGCAACTGTTTGGAGGACAATAAGACCAAGTTTGCATCTTGCACGCTATCTGACGGCGTACTAACGTGGTGGAACACGTTAGCTCAAGCGAAAGGTATCGATGAGGCGTATGCTATGCCATGGGAGGAATTCAAAGCGGCTATGATTGATGAGTATTGTCCGAGAACCGAAATACAAAAGATGGAAATGGAATTCATGCAGTTAAAGGCCGTTGGGAACGACCTTGATGGTTACAACAGGAGATTTTTGGAACTAGCCCTGATGTGTCTGACAATGGTCACCCCAGAATTCAAGCGTATGGAGAGATACTTTTGGGGACTTCCTAAGTCCATCAAGGGTAACGTCACCTCGTTCAAACCACCGAATGTTCCTGAAGCGATGCGCATGGCGCATACTTTGATGAATCAAATAACCATCGATGAACCGGAGAAAACTAAGACTGAAGCGGGTACTAGTGAGAAGCGCAAATGGGATAACCACAACAACAACAACATGGGAAGGAACTATGATCAAAACCCAGCGAAACGACATGAGGGTTTCAGAGGAAACAACAACGATGGAGACCCCAACCCCAACAACAACACCAACTCAAACCTGAACTACAAAGGAACCTTACCACAATTCAAGAGGTGTTACAAACACCACACTGGGTATTACAATGTTGTTTGTGAGAAGTGCCAACGGTCTGGGCATGTTGGAAAAGACTGCAAGGTCACCACTTTGAATGGGAAGCCGAACCCCACAGGACCAAGGAAGTGTTACGAATGCGGACAGACGGGCCATTTCAGAAATGCGTGCCCAAACAAGCGAAAAGACAGCGGACCACCCCGCGCTAGAGCTTTCAATGTTAATGCAAGGGACGCACGAGAAAACCCCGACTTGGTGACAGGTATATTCAAAATCAACAATCTTTTAGCTTCTGTCTTGTTTGATACTGGTGCGGATAGAAGTTATGTATGTAGACATTTTTGCGATAAGATTAATTGGTCATTATTCCCGTTAAAAGAGAGTATGCTTGTCGAGGTCGCCAATGGAAAACTTGAAAAGGTTGACCATATTAGTCGTGGAGCTATTATCAACATAGCTGGTGCAGATTTTGAAATTGATTTGATACCTATCAAACTGGGAAGTTTTGACGTGATCGTCGGTATGGATTGGTTGAGCAAGATAAAGGCCGATATTATCTGTGGAGATAAAGCACTTCGCATACCACAAGGAGATGGCGAACCACTGGTTATCTATGGAGAGAGATGTACCTCGAAGTTGAACCTCATTAGTTGCGTGAAAGCGCAAAAGATTATGAAGAAGGGACGTATTGCTGTCCTAGCGCATGTGAAAACGGTAGAAACCGAGGTGAAGAGTGTGAACGACGTTCGAATTGTGAACGAATATTCTGATGTCTTCCCTGAAGAATTGCCTGGATTACCGCCGCCGAGAGCAGTAGAGTTTCAAATTGATTTGGTACCAGGAGCTGCACCTGTAGCTCGCGCACCTTATAGACTCGCACCTTTCGAGATGCAAGAATTACATAGTCAACTACAAGAGCTGTTAGACCGTGGATTTATCCAACCAAGTTTCTCACCTTGGGGCGCACCTGTGTTGTTTGTGAAGAAGAAGGATGGATCCTTCTGTATATGTATCGACTACCGTGAACTCAACAAATTGACAATCAAGAATCGGTATCCTCTTCCATGAATTGATGATCTTTTTGATCAACTACAAGGATTGAGCATTTACTCAAAGATCGATTTACGATCCGGTTATCACCAGTTGAGGGTGAAAGAAAGTGATGTGATGAAAAATGCATTCAGGACCCGTTATGGTCATTATAAGTTTCTCGTGATGCCATTCGGTTTGACAAATGCACCTGCCGTGTTCATGGACCTCATGAATCGTGTCTGCAAGCAGTACTTGGATAAGTTTGTTATCGTCTTCATAGATGATATCCTCATCTACTGTAAGAGCAAAGAAGAGCATGAGCAACACCTCCAACTAGTACTTGAACTCTTGAGACAAGAGCAACTCTACGCCAAATTCTCCAAGTGTGAATTTTGGTTGAAGGAAGTTCAATTTCTGGGTCATGTTGTGAGCGACCAGGGTATCAAAGTTGATCCTGCCAAGATTGAAGCTATCAGCAAGTGGGAGACTCCCACTACTCCGACCCACATTCGCCAATTCCTAGGTCTCGCCGGTTACTACCGAAGGTTCATTGAAGGATTTTCTCTGATTGCGCGTCCTTTGACCGCACTGACTCACAAGCGTAAGAAGTTCATTTGGGAAACCGCACACGAATCAACATTTCAAACTTTGAAGAAGAAGTTAACCACCGCACCTATCCTATCGCTTCCTGAGGGCAGTGACGACTTTGTTGTTTATTGTGATGCATCGAGGAGTGGTTTTGGTTGTGTACTGATGCAACGATCAAAGGTTATTGCCTATGCCTCCTGCCAATTGAAGATTCACGAGCGGAACTACACTACGCATGATCTTGAACTTGGAGCCGTTGTCTTTGCACTTAAATTGTGGAGACACTATTTGTATGGAACTAAGAGTACTATCATCACCGATCACAAGAATCTCCAGCACATCTTCGATCAGAAGCAACTAAATATGAGACAGCGTCGATGGATCGAGATGCTCAACGACTACGATTGTGAACTCCGTTATCACCCTGGCAAGGCCAATGTTGTAGCTGACGCTTTAGGCAGAAAAGAGAGGACGACACCTCTTCGTGTTAGGGCTCTGAACATCACCATCCATTCGAACCTCAACAGTCAGATCAGAGTAGCCCAAGATGAGGCTCTCAAGGAGGAGAATATATCTCATGAACATTTGAACATACTTGTCTCTCGATTCGAGGTTAGGGAGTCTGGACTCCGATGTTATGCCGGAAGAATTTGGGTACCTTATTATGGAGATCTACGAAACCTTATACTTGATGAAGCACACAAGTCGAGATATTCGATTCACCCTAGAGCGGGAAAGATGTACCATGACCTTAAAGAACAGTATTGGTGGCCGAATCTTAAGAAGGACGTTGCGACTTATGTTGGTAAGTGTTTGACTTGCTCGAAGGTTAAAGCCGAGCATCAGAGACCTTCTGGTTTAATTCAACAACCAGAAATCCCACAATGGAAGTGGGAACGGATAACAATGGATTTCATTACTAAGCTGCCGAAGACGGTGGGCGGATACGATACCATTTGGGTTATTGTTGACCGCCTTACCAAATCTGCACACTTCCTAGCGATGAAGGAAACTGATACAATGGAAAGACTTGCTCAATTATACATTAAGGAGGTTGTATCACGACACGGTGTACCTTTATCGATCATCTCCGATCGTGATCCCCGTTTTGCCTCTAGATTTTGGCGTTCTTTGCAAGAAGCCATGGGAACTCGTCTTGACATGAGTACTGCTTATCATCCTCAGACTGACGGGTAAAGTGAACGAACGATTCAGACGTTGGAAGACATGTTGCGTGCATGTGTCATTGATTTTGGAAAGGCCTGGGAAAGGCATTTGCCACTAGCCGAATTCTCGTACAACAACAGTTATCACTCGAGCATTAATGCCGCGCCTTTTGAAGCATTGTATGGCTGTAAGTGCCGATCTCCTATTTGTTGGGCCGAAGTAGGCCAAAAGCAAATCACCGGACCCGAGGTAGTCCATGAAACCACGGAGAAGATTGCTCAGATTCAAGCTAGACTTAAGACTGCCCGCAATCGTCAAAAGAGTTATGCCGATCTTAAACGTAAGGACTTTGAATTCAACGTTGGTGATCGTTTTATGTTGAAGGTGGCACCTTGGAAAGGTGTGATTCGTTTTGGAAAACGTGGAAAGTTAAACCCACGATACATTGGTCCTTTTGAAATCTTGGAACGTGTTGGACCCGTTGAATACCGTTTGGATCTACCAGCACAATTGAGCTCAGTTCATCCTACCTTCCACGTGTCAAACTTGAAGAAGTGTCTTGCCGCACCTGAACTTATCATACCACTTGAGAAAGTTACGATTGACGACAAACTCCACTTTGTGGAAGAACCTGTTGAAATTATGGATCGTGAGATCAAAACTTTGAAATGCAACAAGATTCCGATCGTCCGAGTATGATGGAATGCCAAATGAGGACCTGAGTTTACCTGGGAGTGAGAGGATCAAATGATGCGGAAGTATCCTCACCTTTTCCCTACTCCTCCATCTACCTCAGCTTAAATTTCGGGACGAAATTTTCTTTAACAGGTGGGTAATGTAACAACCCTGGAATTTCCAACGTTTATTTATTAATAATTATTATTATTAATATGTAACAGACTCGTCCCACATCGGTGGGAGAGGAAAACAAAGCACTCCTTATAAGGGTGTGGATACCTCTTCTGGTAAGACGCGTTTAAAGCCGTGCGGGTAGGTGCGATCCGGGGCAAGTTGGCCTGTCGGTGATCGGCCTGTGGCCCAGAGCGGATAGTATCATACCAGTTGTGCTGCGCACTCTGTGATGACGCGTTTTGAGGGTGTTTACCCGAGAAGCAAATCCGTGAGGTAGAAGTGCGATCCGGGGTTGTACTCGTGCGCGGGTAGCTCGTCGGTGATCGGCTTGTGTCCAAAGCGGACAATATCATACTATGGGCTGATGGTGATGTTACTTATGGTATCAGAGCTGGGGCCCGCATCGATGTGCACTGCGGGGACGCAGTGTCCCGAAGGGGGGGAGAGTTGTAACAGACTCGTCCCACATCGGTGGGAGAGGAAAACAAAGCACTCCTTATAAGGGTGTGGATACCTCTTCTGGTAAGACGCGTTTAAAGCCGTGCGGGTAGGTGCGATCCGGGGCAAGTTGGCCTGTCGGTGATCGGCCTGTGGCCCAGAGCGGACAGTATCATACCAGTTGTGCTGCGCACTCTGTGATGACGCGTTTTGAGGGTGTTTACCCGAGAAGCAAATCCGTGAGGTAGAAGTGCGATCCGGGGTTGTACTCGTGCGCGGGTAGCTCGTCGGTGATCGGCTTGTGTCCAAAGCGGACAATATCATACTACGGGCTGATGGTGATGTTACTTAATACGTGTGATAAAACGAATGTATGTTATTACATTTACATGTTGCCATGATTGCCCGAACTTGACTTTAATTGCCCGAAAGGTCTTTGTGACACACGAAACTTACACGAATAATATTTTTAGATATTATTTACATTCATGATTAGTTTTATTAATCATTTTAATTAACTATGGTTATTAGTTAGTTACTTGGGCTTTAATCGGACTTATTTGTTAATTAATGGAACTTGGACTTGATTAATGTAAATGGACTCATGATATTGGGCTTAGAAGCCCACCCTACTTCTTTAATGGACTTGACTAGCCCATTACTTCATGTAAGTGATCCATTATGGTGTAACTAGTTTGGTTAGTGCAATTAGAATCTAGTTATCACCTTATCCCCATGAAATCAACTCTAATATCCATCTTTTTAAGCTTTACCATGCATGATCTATTAGACAAACTCCTCCCCCCCCATTCTCCTTGCTAAACCGTGGGTTTTGGTTATTCAAGGGGGAGTTCAAATCATTTTTTTTACTTACTTCATTCACTTGTATTCATCATTCATTTTCACACACTTTACTTGCAAAATCCTCTCAACTTTTCTCTCATCTCTTTCTCTCTTTTGCTCTCAAATATTGTAAGTTACATGATACTTTTTCTCTTCCTTTCTTCTTGTAAAAACCGAACCACACATACACATATCATCATCATTCTTTTGTTGTTGTTACTTATCTTTGGTTTTTATTTACTTACTTGTTTTTTGATTAATTAGTACTTACAAGTTACAAGATCAAACTTACTAGTTTGATTCTTCATTTATCTTGTATTTACAAGAACACTCAAGAACATAAACTTAATAGTTTATGTTCTACTTTTAAAGTTTCAAAGACTTAAGTTCATGTGTTGTGAAGACATACTTGTAGTTCTTGAAGTAAACTTAAAGTTTACTTTACTTAAAGATTAAACTTTGGTTGAATCTTTAAAAGTATGAACAACCATGAACCTTTTACTTATTTACTTAGTTTATCTCTTTATATCATGCACTTTAATTTCATGTTTGTTAGTTAAATGGTCAAGTACTACAAGTTAGTCTTGATCTCATTAATCTTGAACTAAAAGTTAACTTGAAAGTTCAAGAACACATAAATAAGCTTTCTTTAACTATAACTTTGTACACTTATGCTTGATCTAGGCTTTTGAGTCTTGGATCTTCAAGATATAACTAAGAACTATGTTCTACTACTTAAGATCTTGATTTCATAAGTTTACTTCAAGTTTGTAACTTGTTTTTACTTTCAAAGTTCATGTAAGTGTTAGATCTAAGACCGTGATGTAACTTTGGTTCATCAACTTCATACAACTCTTAAGTGAGTTGATCTACATGTCTTAGACTCACACTTATGTCATAATTGTCAAAACTTAGTTAGTATTACTTTTATATTTCATGTATGTGTTAAATCTAAGACTTTGATATAACTTTGGTTCATCAAAACACTTGCAACACTTAAGTGAGTTGTGCTTCATGTCTTAGACTTGCACTTGGGTTATGATGGTCAAACCATGGTAAAGATGATGTAAACACATCAAAGAGTTGTACACTTGAAGCTATATGCATCAAGGATGAGAACCATGATGAACATCAAGCACCAAAACCCACCGGAACCCACTTATCTTTCTGTTTCTGTTTACAGCCTACTGTTCTGCTGTTTCTGTAACAGACAAATAAACCTGGGCTGCTGTAACCTTGATTTTCAAATATATCTGTTCGAGTAGATAACTTTTCATATAGGACTCGTCTTAATCCGAGTTACGGTTTAGGATTTATGGCCCTCCGATCGTCACTATGTCCTTTAACGTTATGCAGAAATTTCTGACCTACTCGCACTTAGACCGTCGCCACGGTCAAACTAAGACGAGTTTGCTTCTGTAAATTTTACCACACTTAAAGGAATCATATACGGAGCCATGTCCACTGGTCTCACCTTGTTTCAGTAAGGGTAGAGGCCGTGGTGACTGACTGAAATCAGCCTTTGTTTTAAACTACTTTCATAAACGAAACTTACTTTACGCCTTATGTTTGATGATGAATGATGATGACCTTTAAGACCTTATTTACATACTTTTAAACCTATTGAGACGATTTACTGACTTAGTACTATTTGACTTAGGTTGAGGACCCGTTTGGACAACCTTCATTACTTGCTTACCTTCCGAGTCATACTTTACCGCTACTTTATCATTGTGAGTTATAGCATTCCCTTTTTACTTTAAATTATTTTGGGAACTGAGAATACATGCGGATTTTATGTTTTACATACTAGGAACGAGTACTTAAACTTATATATGTGTGGGTTATACAACGGCATAAACATTCCCTTTAGCTCGGTAACGTTTAATCATTGGTTTTTGGACCGTGAACGCGAATCTTAGATATGGATCCATAGGGTTTGACATCCCCACTCGGGCTAGTAGCGCTAGCATTTAACGAGTGTTTAATACTTCGTAAACATACGCACTTTCCAAGTGTACTTTCAGGGGGTATAAACGTTAAGTTAGTTACCAAGTGCCCACGGTTAACATATACTTTATCATATTATTTTGAAACGCTCTTTGTAGCACTGAAATCTCGTGGCCTACTTTACATTAATGTTATACTTAAACTATAGCTCACCAACCTTTGTGTTGACATTTTTAAGCATGTTTTTCTCAGGTGCTTAAGGTTTTGCTTCCGCTGTCGTGCTAGTCTTGCCGTAGACACCCGCTGCTCTAGTGTTATCACCGCATGAACTGTTTAACTGCATTCAAACTTTAATACTTTTGAACTATGTTTTGTAATGACCTAAGGGTCACATACATTTATTCATGCTTGCTATTCGTAGAAGCATACTGTTGGTGTAAAACAATTGACGTCGGTTATGACGTCATCTTTTATCGTGAATGCAACTTCTTTTATTACAACATGTAGTACTTAACCTTGTAATGATCCTGTTGTTGATGATTCGTACATGATGGTTTTGTACGGGGCATCACAAAGACACATCCTATATTTTATTATACGTAGACGACATTATTATGGTCACCTCATCCGAACAGGTACGACAACGGCTAATGGAACTTTTGGCAAAGGAATTTGCCATGAAAGATCTAGGCAAACTTAATTATTTTTTGGGCATACAGGTGACTCACAATTCGCAGGGACTCTTTTTAAGTTAACAGGCCTATGCAAACGAGATTATACAACGTGCTGATCTAGTTGATTGTAACCCAGTTCGAACTCCAGTCGATACGAATAGCAAATTAGGTAATGGGTCTGCTCCACCTTACGCAAAACCACACTTATATAGAAGTTTAGCAGGGGCATTACAATACCTCACATTCACTAGACCCGACATCTCTTACGCCGTACAACAAATATGCCTTCATATGCATGATCCTAAAGAATGTTGTAGAGACCCGTCCTAATCCATCCGGACGAAGTCCATATCGATTACAAACGATTCACAACAGTTGATTACATCGCGAGGTAATTGACCTCTATATGATAAATTTTACAAACATTGCATTCGTTTTTAAAATACAAACTTTCGTTACATCGACAGTTGACAGGCATGTAAAGCATTTCATAATATATCCAAATATAATTGACTTAATAATAATCTTGATGAACTCAATGACTCGAATGCAACATCTTTTGAAATATGTCATGAATGATTCCAAGTAATATCTCTAATATGAGCAAATGCACAGCGGAAGATTTCTTTCGTACCTGAGAATAAACATGCTTTAAAGTGTCAACCAAAAGGTTGGTGAGTTCATTAGTTTATCATAAAGAATCATTTCATAATTTTAATAGACCACAAGATTTCATACTTCCATTTCTCATAATCATACGTCTCATGCATAGAGACAAAAATATCATTCATATGGATTGAACACCTGGTAACCGACATTCACAATATGCATATAAGAATATCCCCATCATTCCGGGATCCTCCTTCGGACATGATATAAATTTCGAAGTACTAAAGCATCCGGTACTTTGGATGGGGCTTGTTGGGCCCGATAGATCTATCTTTAGAGTTCGCGTCAATTAGGGTGTCTGTTCCCTAATTCTTAGATTACCAGACTTAATAAAAAGGGGCATATTCAGTTTCGATCATTCAACCATAGAACGTAATTTCGATTACTTGTGTCTATTTCGTAAAACAGTTATAAAAGTTGCGCATGTATTCTCAGCCCAAAAATATAAAGGGTAAAAAGGTAAATGAAACTCACAATACTGTATTTTGTAGTAAAAATACATATGACGACATTGAACAATGCAGGGTTGGCCTCGGATTCACGAACCTATATCAAGTATTAACACATTATAGTATAAATCAATTAAGTTTATATATTTGTTATGTATTAATTATTCTTATAATATATTATGATACTTATTTGATATTTAATTAATGTTATATCAATAATATTAGTTGAAACATAATTTTATGTAATATTAGTATATTTTATGTAATAATATATTTACATATATATCTTTTGTTTTGTAAAATTAATAATTGTAGAAATACCTAAGGATAATAATAATAATATTAATAATAATAATAATTTTTAAAAGTATAAAACTACCTTAGGAGTCAGATTTAAAAAAATTGCACCAAGCCGGGCTCGAACCCGAGACCTCTCGTTCACTCATCAACACCCTTAACCATTCCTCCATTTCAGTTTTTCTGATTTATAATACAAACCCAAATACTTATCTATTACATGTTTCAACCCACTTCATCTTCTTCACCAAAATCTAAACAATCAAACAACTTCATTCTTAATAGTCAATCATCAAAATGGTTTTAGGACTTCTAAACAAACATGAAACAAAAAATAAAAATGTGTTCATGATATAAAAAAAATGAGAAGAAAAAAAAAATCCTACTGCTTGCTGGTAGCCAAGAAAAAAAAAATTTGTTTTCAATTTTGAGTTCGTTTTGGACAATCTTTACAACATGAAACATGTTTCAAATCATTCCTAAAAACTATTGAAATCGTCAATTGAACTTAAAACATCAAAACAAGCTCTAATTTCTCCAAGAACAAAACAGTTGACTTTTGACAATTTAACTTTGACTCGCAAATTCGAATTCGTTATCAAGAATTGGAACTTGAGATTTTGCAGGAAGTTTAAGTAAATGATTCCTAACAACTCTGCATTTTTAGTTTTTGAAATTTGTTTCGAATTCACGTTAGTGTATATCACTGTGAAGAACTCAAGAACTCAAAAATTGATTTTTAGATTAAGAGTGTTATAGGTTATGATTACAACATGAATTGTGTTGTAAATCATTCCTATAATCTTTATGGATCATCAAATTAACTGGAGATATCAAAATAAACTCGAATTTGATTCAAGAACACTTAGTTGACTTTGAAAACCAAAACTTTGACTCTCAAATTAGAAATTAATAGAAAGAATTGAGGATTGAAAACTTACAGATAGTTTAGATAGACGATTCCCAACATGACTGCATTATTACATTTTGAAAATTTATTCTAAATCAAAATATGGTGAAAAAGATGAATGTACAGAGTGTCGAGCTTATTTTCTGGGTTTTCTTTGTTTTCAACTCAAATTGCAGTTTGTAACTTATATAGAGTGATTAGGTACATGATTTAACAGTTAAATTGATTTCCAATTGATTTGTGAAGTAGACTTGTAACAAACTGGAGACATGAAGTACGTAAATTATTTTCATGTGAAGAAAAAGAAAAAAAATTGATAGTTACTTCTAACATAATGGGATTCCCTATTTTTATTTTTAATAAATATTAATAGTAAATACCCTAATAATATTAATAATAATTCTAATAAAATAACTAAATAATATCATAAAAATGATAATAAATAAAAATAAGAATTCGTTTAAATCATAAATAAATTTTAATCTTAATTATCTTGTACATTATTTTACATTTTCAATTCAAATGATTATTTTGTATTTTATTAATACAATTTAATATGCACTCTTATATTTATACATGTATATATATTTACATATTTATTTATACACAATTGTTCGTGAATCGTCGAAAATAGTCACAGGTTAAATGAATCTATATAAATAGTTCAAACATTTCGAGACTCAACATTACAGGCTTTGCTTATTGTGTTGGAACATATAAAGATTAAGTTTTAATTTGGTTGGAAATTTCCGGGTCGTCACAGTACCTACCCGTTAAAGAAATTTCGTCCCGAAATTTGAGTGGAATGGTCATGGCTGACAATAAGTATATTTTCATGACGTATCCGAGCTAGAAATTAGAGTTTTATCATCAGTGAGTATTACAGGTAAAAAAAAATTTGATTACGCGAAGAGTATAATCGAAGCTATCGCAAGAAAGGGAACTGATGACGTAGTTATGATTGATTTCCGGAATTCATGGGATTTAAAGAAAATCTTCGTAATAAGATTTGGTTCTTCGGCGATATAGGAAATCAGATCTTCTTTGATTAAATGCAATAATCTGTTTCGATTGCTCTGTCGGATATTTTACTATAAATCCACTCCCTTCGTTTCCTTATTTTCACAGCTCACACCTTCCATTCTTTCTCCCCTGATTCATATTTTTAAAGCATTCATTAATATGCTCCATCCAGTTCTGATCCTTGATATACTCTTAACTTTCATATCTGTCATTCTTCTCTTTCATCTACCACCGGAGGATTATATTTACTTCTACTATTATCTTGGGGTTATAGTGTTTTTAATTTTTCCGTGCCTTTACGTGGCAATACGTATTGATATGCACGGTTTGTAATTTATGTGTTGTTGTCGAGCTTTATATTTTCTTTATATTCAAGAGTTCCATACTTTCGTCTCCTCTTCCCGACTTCAAGTCAAGCGAATAATGGTCCGGAATTCGTAGATATGGATTTTGAAATGAACATAGTTAATGTTCTAGAAGGAAATCGTAATGGCACGATCTTGATTTTTCAAATTACTAGAATATCTGAAAAGATAGAACTATTAAGAATATATGTTCTTGATATACTTGGAGATTGGGTAGAATGTAAGAGTCGTGTAACATGGCACATGATGACGTTATGATCTGTGAATCATCACGTTCCATTAGAAACTCAGCATGACTTACTGTAATATAATCACGTTGATCAAGTGTCATTATATTATACTAACTCATGCATCAGTTCCCAACATTACTTCAATAACATTCATATTTCAAGCTCGAAAGTTTACAGAATATAGAAACTAACAGTTTCTATATGATGTAACACTGATAGCACGAAGAGATTAATGATTTCAGATAAGAATTGTTATGAAAATATTCTCGGAAATATCAAAGATATTTATGATGATATTTTCAGAATTTCTGAGATCGAATGTTGATGAAGAAAATCCTTTCGCAAGGATTTAGAATAAATAAGGAGCAAGATATTCACTAAAGACTTCATCAGAAACAGAATCATCAGGGTTCTTTATGTACAAGTTTAGTCCTTGTGATTTGCTCAGAGTCTCCTTCATGGTTTGCTCAATTCGTTTTTCAGTACCAAACTTCCTTTTGAGCTTCTCCAACGTATCTTTTTTTTTATCAAACTTTTGACTGTTAAAATCATCCATAGTTTTTGTTGCTTCATTCAACTTTTCAAAATTTAGAGCATTAATTCACAGACTGGATGCTTTTCTGAATTTCAGAATGGAAGATCATAGTTCTAAGAGATAAATGTTATATGGATACATATAACTGTTGATGTGGAAACGTTGCGAGACTCAAAATACAAATTTGCTGATTCCCGGTAATTGGTATGGCAGTTCTCGTTACAAGATGCGGATGAGTATATGATAGGGTTTCAATGAATAAATATAATGATTTGTCAGAGAGATTTAAGCCAAAAAAAAAACAACGAGGCTGCTGGTACGTCTTCTGGTAATATGGTGGAATATAAAAGAATTCTTCGTTATAAAAAGGGTAATTGTATATATCAGGATTATAGTAAGGCTACTTCGAATGAAAAGTCGAAGTTGACTTGCTGGAGCTGTGACAAAATTGGCTACTTTGAAAAGGGATCGCAAAGTTATTTTTGCTAATAAATGCAAAAGGATCTGATGCGGCTACGTGTTAAACTTTTACTCAGTTGCCGAGAGTTTCTCAGGTGCATAACTATATGCATAAACCTTTCCTTAAGTGCGGTTGATTCATCCTATCGATTGAGGTGTTTTCAAGAATCATGAAAGGTTTGAACGCAGATTGTAATCGTCAAGATACAGATGAGGTTTAAGATGAGATCAAGTGGCAAACTTGAAAATATGTTTAGTTTCATATGTTATAATCAATATTTTAATTCATTTTAATTATCCAATGTCGACAGTCCATATTTGATAGTCCACAATTAACAGTCCGATAATACATATATAGCTTAATATATAATATCCGAATTAATTAATACGTATCGGGACCCGTGTACATGTCTCAGACTCGATCACAACTCAAAGTATATATATTATTATAGAATCAACCTCAACCCTGTATAGAGAACTCGATCATTACTGCATATAGAGTGTCTATGGTGATTCCAAATAATATATATAGATGCATCGATATGATATGTCAAAACCTTGTATACGTGTCCCGATATTTAAAGTGCGTAAAATAAATAACAAGAATTAAATAACGATAACTAAAGTGCGTAAAGTAAATAACAGAAATTAGATGACAATAAATAAAATTGCGGGAATGTAAATTGCGATAATTAAATTGCAATAAATAAAATGCGATAAATAGAATGTAATCAGTTAGCTAGGAACAGTTAGCTGGAACAGTTAGCATGGTTTCTTAACAAAATTCCATATTGTTAATTAGTCTGTTTCTAATCAATTTTTATTGTGTCCATTATTTCTTCATTATGCCACTTGTTGGATTCTGGTAAGTAAAAATCCAAATATGAAATTGAATTTGAATGAAAATGGTTATTCTATGGTGAACGGATTCGTATATCGATAGATGTAGGTAGGATGGTAATCGACCGTTGAATCAGATTCGAAGACTATACAATTTAACTTATTAATGTGAAATCTTAAATATTTCTCGGGTATTACCTACCCGTTAAAATATTTTTACCATTAACAGTTTGTACGAAAGAATTTTTAATCACAATCTTTATGAAAATATATTTACATATATATTTTCTTCAGATGTAATTATGGATTTAATGAGTCAATGTGATATTAAACTCATCAGATTTACGATTAGAACTATGATACATAATCTCTAAAACATTAGAGTTTACATAATCGTCATGTCGAACGAAGATAAATGATGTAGAATGATTTGTGGAACGATAATTATACTCGAGGTACAGAATGAGATGTTGAGGCATGGATTGTTGAAACTTGGGTTGTTGGTGGTACTGGTGCCATTGGTGCTAAGGCTGGTGATGTTACTGGTGTTGGTGATACTGTTGATGATTGCAAATTGTATACCGTGCTCTCTAAAGTTAATACTCGAGCTCGGAGTTCTCTAACTTCTTCTACTAACCCGAGTTGTTTATCAATGTGAGGTAGAGGTCGGATATCTTCTCTAGTTGCATTAATGGTAGTTTCAAGACGAAAAATTCTTGCAAATAGGGTATAAACGGTATTGCGAACGGGTTCGCCGGTGAGCGGGTCAATTACTCCAAGGTTAGGTGGTAGATTTGATTCATGATATGGAGTACCTTCTTCCTTTCTCCATAGGGTGAGTATGTCGTGAACCCATCCCCATTTTCTCCAGTAATCTCGGTAGTTGATTGGTTGGTGTGCTCCTGTCACGCTGTCTTCGGAGTCAGAGGAACTTGGTCGATTCGTAGAGGCCATCTTAAACGATCTCAGGAAAGATTTTTGGTATGAAGAGTTTAGTGGCATCAATTGATAGTTAGATGGTATTCTCAATGCATAATTTGCATAGATATATATAGTACCAGGATCTCTTAAATTAAGGAGAAATTTACGAGAGATATCAGGCAAGGTCTACAGTAACAGATACACTAAGATATGAATTGTCAGATACGCTAAGATATGAATTTTGTCTATACACTATTCATGCAGTCAATGCAGTAAAATGTGTCTAGACTAAGAATAATGAGTAGGTAATTTCCTAAGGATGATAAGCAGATGTTTTCCGATAAAAATGATAAGCAAAACTTTTGACATGCAGACACGGTCGAAGTCCAGACTCACTAATGCATCCTAACGACTATCAGTTAGGCACGCTAATGCAAGACCTGGTTCGCTAAGACCACCGCTCTGATACCAACTGTAGAGACCCGTCCTAATCCATCCGGACGAAGTCTATATCGATTACAAACGATTCACAACAGTTGATTACATCGCGAGGTAATTGACCTCTATATGATAAATTTTACAAACATTGCATTCGTTTTTAAAAGACAAACTTTCGTTACATCGACAGTTGACAGGCATGTAAAGCATTTCATAATATATCCAAATATAATTGACTTAATAATAATCTTGATGAACTCAATGACTCGAATGCAACATCTTTTGAAATATGTCATGAATGATTCCAAGTAATATCTCTAATATGAGCAAATGCACAGCGGAAGATTTCTTTCGTACCTGAGAATAAACATGCTTTAAAGTGTCAACCAAAAGGTTGGTGAGTTCATTAGTTTATCATAAAGAATCATTTCATAATTTTAATAGACCACAAGATTTCATACTTCCATTTCTCATAATCATACGTCTCATGCATAGAGACAAAAATATCATTCATATGGATTGAACACCTGGTAACCGACATTCACAATATGCATATAAGAATATCCCCATCATTCCGGGATCCTCCTTCGGACATGATATAAATTTCGAAGTACTAAAGCATCCGGTACTTTGGATGGGGCTTGTTGGGCCCGATAGATCTATCTTTAGAGTTCGCGTCAATTAGGGTGTCTGTTCCCTAATTCTTAGATTACCAGACTTAATAAAAAGGGGCATATTCAGTTTCGATCATTCAACCATAGAACGTAATTTCGATTACTTGTGTCTATTTCGTAAAACAGTTATAAAAGTTGCGCATGTATTCTCAGCCCAAAAATATAAAGGGTAAAAAGGTAAATGAAACTCACAATACTGTATTTTGTAGTAAAAATACATATGACGACATTGAACAATGCAGGGTTGGCCTCGGATTCACGAACCTATATCAAGTATTAACACATTATAGTATAAATCAATTAAGTTTATATATTTGTTATGTATTAATTATTCTTATAATATATTATGATACTTATTTGATATTTAATTAATGTTATATCAATAATATTAGTTGAAACATAATTTTATGTAATATTAGTATATTTTATGTAATAATATATTTACATATATATCTTTTGTTTTGTAAAATTAATAATTGTAGAAATACCTAAGGATAATAATAATAATATTAATAATAATAATAATTTTTAAAAGTATAAAACTACCTTAGGAGTCAGTTTTAAAAAAATTGCACCAAGCCGGGCTCGAACCCGAGACCTCTCGTTCACTCATCAACACCCTTAACCATTCCTCCATTTCAATTTTTCTGATTTATAATACAAACTCAAATACTTATCTATTACATGTTTCAACCCACTTCATCTTCTTCACCAAAATCTAAACAATCAAACAACTTCATTCTTAATAGTCAATCATCAAAATGGTTTTAGGACTTCTAAACAAACATGAAACAAAAAATAAAAATGTGTTCATGATATAAAAAAAATGAGAAGAAAAAAAAAATCCTACTGCTTGCTGGTAGCCAAGAAAAAAAAATTTGTTTTCAATTTTGAGTTCGTTTTGGACAATCTTTACAACATGAAACATGTTTCAAATCATTCCTAAAAACTATTGAAATCGTCAATTGAACTTAAAACATCAAAACAAGCTCTAATTTCTCCAAGAACAAAACAGTTGACTTTTGACAATTTAACTTTGACTCGCAAATTCGAATTCGTTATCAAGAATTGGAACTTGAGATTTTGCAGGAAGTTTAAGTAAATGATTCCTAACAACTCTACATTTTTAGTTTTTGAAATTTGTTTCGAATTCACGTTAGTGTATATCACTGTGAAGAACTCAAGAACTCAAAAATTGATTTTTAGATTAAGAGTGTTATAGGTTATGATTACAACATGAATTGTGTTGTAAATCATTCCTATAATCTTTATGGATCATCAAATTAACTGGAGATATCAAAATAAACTCGAATTTGATTCAAGAACACTTAGTTGACTTTGAAAACCAAAACTTTGACTCTCAAATTAGAAATTAATAGAAAGAATTGAGGATTGAAAACTTACAGATAGTTTAGATAGACGATTCCCAACATGACTGCATTATTACATTTTGAAAATGTGTTCTAAATCAAAATATGGTGAAAAAGATGAATGTACAGAGTGTCGAGCTTATTTTCTGGGTTTTCTTTGTTTTCAACTCAAATTGCAGTTTGTAACTTATATAGAGTGATTAGGTACATGATTTAACAGTTAAATTGATTTCCAATTTATTTGTGAAGTAGACTTGTAACAAACTGGAGACATGAAGTACGTAAATTATTTTCATGTGAAGAAAAAGAAAAAAAATTGATAGTTACTTCTAACATAATGGGATTCCCTATTTTTATTTTTAATAAATATTAATAGTAAATACCCTAATAATATTAATAATAATTCTAATAAAATAACTAAATAATATCATAAAAATGATAATAAATAAAAATAAGAATTCGTTTAAATCATAAATAAATTTTAATCATAATTATCTTGTACATTATTTTACATTTTCAATTCAAATGATTATTTTGTATTTTATTAATACAATTTAATATGCACTCTTTATTTTTATACATGTATATATATTTACATATTTATTTATACACAATTGTTCGTGAATCGTCGAAAATAGTCACAGGTTAAATGAATCTATATAAATAGTTCAAACATTTCGAGACTCAACATTACAGGCTTTGCTTATTGTGTTGGAACATATAAAGATTAAGTTTTAATTTGGTTGGAAATTTCCGGGTCGTCACAAATGTCACATGAACGCCTTAAAACGCATTGTCAGGTACATACAGGGCACAAGTTCATTCGGGTTACAACTTACAAAGTTGCCTACAAACTCCCTAGTTTCTTATACGGATGCCGACTGGGGTGGTTGCCCCGACACAAGAAGATCTACATCGGGATATTGTGTGTTTCTAGGGAATAATTTGATATCTTGGTCATCGAAACGTCAACCAACCGTCTCGAGATCCAGTTCTGAAGCTGAATATCGGGGTGTTGCAAATGTGGTATCCGAGTCGTGTTGGGTCAGAAATCTCCTTCTAGAACTGCACGTTCCAATCTCTAAAGCCACTATAGTGTTTTGCGATAATGTTAGTGCAATGTATATGTCCGGGAACCCCATACAACATCAACGAACAAAGCATATCGAAATGGATATCCACTTTGTTAGGGAAAAAGTGGCTCGTGGTCTTGTCCGAGTACTCCATATACCTACTCGGTTTCAAATAGCCGACATCTTTACTAAAGGACTTCCAAGACTCCTCTTTGAAGAATTTCGTACCAGTCTAAGCGTACGACCTCCTCCCGCTCCGACTGAGGGGGTGTATTAGTAACATATATTATAGCTTCTATTATTGTAACATGTCCCACAAGTTATATGGACGTACAAAGTTATATGTAATTGTAATTGTACTGTAAGTCACAAAGTCAGTCACATAAAGTCCTAGTCTTTAGGGAATCAGTTTACCACATGTATTTAGCAAATATCACTCATAGTTAGTTGATAGAGTCTGTATAAATAGACTTCACTAATCAATATGAAGGTATCGAATTATTCAGAATTCACACTCCATTTATTTTACTAACAACAATTTTTTATCAAACGTCATATATCTTATCTTTTAATTATCAAAACCTCACTCCTTATGATTAATTCCGACTTATATACTAAACTTATCAATTATTAATTTCTACTTTTTACATAGCCAGTTTACTAGTTACTAGTAAAATTCAACATCTTATATAAATCCTTTCAAAATCAAACTTTAATTGTTCCAATATGTTCAAATACATCACGGGAACAAAACTCCTAACTTTATTTCGTTTAATTCATCTATATGATTCGCCATTTCTTTTATTTTTAACGAAATAAATCAAAATCAAAGGTTACCTTCTAATTGGAATCAGCGAATTATGCTTGAAATCGTCTAGAATCTTACTCGAATTTCCTTCCCTTCTGGTCCCTATAGTTTTCGCCAACTTAAACTTATGCTCGTTATAAAATCCTCTAGTGACTAGCATCTTGTTCTCCAGTTTCTTTGTTTTCTTTTATACAACTCGATCAGATGTTATCAAGTCGATGCTTGTTTTCAAATTATATAATTTTTTAGGATTTTTTGGATGTTACAATGGGCTGTTGAACCCTGTTGAACCATTTGCTACGTTATCTATCAACACAATTTTTCCGCTTTTGGCCCAGTAGTATTAATGAAACTCTACTTCTCAAAGCCTGGAAACCTGTTTCCAGTTTTGAAATCCACAACCTTCGTATTAAGCCCAATATTCACAACCTAGTGAGCCCAAAATTCAGAACATTATCATTAGGCCCAATATCCACAAATTCCTCAGTAGGTCCAGTGATTTCGAAATCCATAACCTTCGCATTGGGCCCAATATTCACAACCTTATCATTAAGCCCTATATCCACAATCTTCTCATTAGGTCCAGTACCATGTTATATTCACCCAAAAAAGATTTAAATCTTAAATTGTTGACTATGTTACATGTCAATGAAGATAACTCAGGTTCAATAGGTATAGAAAGTTTTTTCAAATAAAACATAGAAAAAAATATGGCTCATTTGTATTTATTTAACTAATTTTAATACATATCTTATAAGTTGAGAACACAAAATAAGTATTCATACTTTTCAATACATAAATTAAACTCTAACTAAATCTTAATGGATCATAAGTCCATAATCAAACGTTAACATAATATATCATTCGAAAAACAATTTTGATTTTGGAGATGGTAAGAAGAGTATCAATTTGAAGTAATAGCGAAAGGAACTGAGCATGGCGGTTCATAAGCTTCGATAACTCCTAGCATCTGGATGACGTTCATCATGGTTGGTCTCATAGTCGGGTTTTCATGGACGCAAGAAACACTAACCATTACAAACATTGTTAGCCTCTTAAAGTCATGTAAAGCCTCTGTATCGTTCCCAACCAACACTACTACATTTCGGCTCATTTAGACGTGTGGAAAAGCTCATTTAGACGTGTTATTTAACACGTCTAGATGGCACAACACTAATTGCTGGATGACATTTAGTGCAGTTCACGGGACACGTCTAATAGTGGTATTTATGTTAGACGGTAGTTTAGAGTTAGGCCCAAGTCCAATTGTGGACTGGGTCCATTAGGGTTTGCTAGGGTTCTTCGTGTCATTATAAATAGCGCACCAAAAATAAAGTAATATTCACGGGGTTGTATTCTATAACATGGTATCAGAGCTTAGATCTGATCCCGAGACCTAGTCGGCGGCCTAACTGCCTTGAACCGTTTCTATAAGGCCCCGTCAAATACCCGATCAACCTACCAATCATAGCCTTTTTCTTCTTCGTTATCGTTTTCTCGTATTTTTATAAAGTAATATTCACGGGGTTGTATTCTATAACAATTTAGACGTTTTCCTCCTTTTTTGTCAATTAAACGTGTTCCCGGAACACGTCTAATTGATTAAATTAACATGTCTAATTGATTAAATTAACACGTCTAATTGATTCGATTAGACGTGTTCCCTGTTGGTTAATGATCCAATGATAATATTCAAATGTTAATCACCTTGTTTTGATGATGACATAAAAGAGATAAGTGCTTAATCATATGTAAGATGACATGAGTTCATAAGCCTACACTATCTCTAGCAAAAGGCCAATACATAAATAATTAACTTGGTAAAATTGCTATGCGGCTGCACCACGGTCGACCGTGCGTCTGACCGTGGATGCCCTGTACCAACGATTGCACCTTTTTCTAAAACTGTTAATCTACGGCTAACCTCACGGCCGACCGCAGTTCGACCGTAGTTTTCTCTGTAACCAAATTCATCCACTTTAAGTTAGACCAATTTGAGGCATCTATAATTTACAAAAAATTTTTAAACATACTTATAATAGTTGCCTTCTTTGATTTCAAAAGAGTTTTGAACCAAAAGATGTTAATCTTGATTAATCACACCTAATGACACCTTAATGATGATTTAACTTGAAATAAGATTAAACACACAAGTGTTATATCTTTTTATCTTATTACATAGTGTCATTTAAACATACTAATAATGGTCATTAAAGTCCCAATTAAAGAGGTGCTCTCCCATTAGTTTTAAGTACCATTGTATGTATGTAAATGTAATTAGTTCAAGCTAGTCAAGGTTGTAACAAGAATCATTAAGTTCCAACTAGATTCAAACTAGTTCAATTAAGATGTAACAAGTTCTAAAGAACTAGATACTTCCATCAAAGAAAAGACAAGTTGGTGAAGACATGGGTATGAGGTTTGGAATGTAGTGGTTTATCTCTTTATGATTAGTGCAACTAGTCAAAGTGTTCTCAAATTAGTTCAATGGAGTTGTAACAAGGTTCCAATGGACAAGATACTTCCATCAAACATGAAGACAAGGGTTTAAAGATTTGGGTAATGAAGTTTGGATGCTAGTGGTTTGTCAAGAGACAAAAATCTGCATTTACTTTTTTAGGAAATCAATGACAATGGTCAAGGACATTGGACTTTCCCCTTTAGCTAGCACATGTCAACCTCCATGCATATGTCCAAGATCAAAGGGGTAATGGAGTTAACTTCTAGGTGTATTAAGCATATTTTGAAGGCTCTATATTGGGTAAAGAAGCCAAAAATTCAAAGAAAAAGGAGCTCCAACGGATATGTTGAAATGCTGACAGAAGTTGTACGGATGAGTAAACGGTCGACCGTGCTTCGATCGCAGTTTTGTCTGTCAATATTTTCTTGGAATATAAATGCACCACTTTGCCAAACTAGAAGATTACCTCTTTCCAACATTCTTTCAAAGTCATATCTACTGGTCTCTCAAGCCTCAAGCACATATCAATGGAGAGATTATAAGAGAGAAAGAGAGATTCTACTTACACTAAGTAGAATTGAAATGTAAACTTTGTACTTATCATTTGTATCTTTAAGTTTACTTTGTAAGACACTTCCCTAAGAGGTCAAGGAAGTTAAGTAGTTCTTATGATAGGAAACACCATCTTGCTTAATGATTCAACTTCCTTAAAGGGATCTAGGAAGTTGATTAATTCCATTGGGAATTAAGTTGGTGTGACCCATTAAAGAACTATGAGTGATTGTAAGCTTAGCTATAAGTTTACTTATGAGCTATCTTCTTAAAGGGATCTAGAAGGTAGTTGTGATTTCACTAGGATAGAGCATTAGGATCTTGTGGTAAGAGCATTTAGTGTTTATAAATTCTTCAAAGGGACGTAAGGGTTCATAAGTAGCGGCTTATCGAGGAGCTAGTGGTATGCGTACACTCCACTGGGTTTGGGGTATCATAGTGAAGAAAACTCTCAATTCGTAGAATTGGGGAGTGGATTAAGGTGGATTAGTTAACATCCACCCGAACCACTATAAATCCTTGTGTTTGTGCACGTACATTCTTTACATACTTGCATTAACAAACACAAATGCTTTCACACTTAAAACTTATGTTTTGATTGTTAAAGTTTTTAAAAAAGTTTTAAGAAACCACTAAGTAACTATTCACCCCCTCTAGTTACTTACAATTGGTATCAGAGCGGTTGCTCTAATCTTTGCTCAAAAACGTTTTTGTCATGTTGAAAAACTATTTTGTGCAAAAACTCGAGCCAAAGATCTTGGAATCAAGCTCTACTTGTTTAAAGAACGCAAAAGAGATTTTGGATGAGTTAGTCTTGAATCATGATGAAACTTTTCATATGAGAAGCAACTTCAAGACACTTGTGTGATGTGGAGTCAAGGATCGAACCCGAATGCTCAAACTTATATCCATTACTTTGAGAAAAAATACCACCATTCACATGGTGAGGTAAGCTTGTTTGTTTTTAGTCTTTTTAATATTTGTGTATTCTAAATGTTGTGTTAATTAACAAAACTATGATTGAAAAAGAAAAGCTTGAACAAAGAAACATTTTTTCTTTAACAAATTGAAAATTAAAGTAAGTAACCAAAAATGTGGGGTTGGGTTAAAATCACAACTATAGTGTACACAATAGAAGTACGTTGAAACTTGCCATGAAACTTAGGTCTATGCAATGTATGTGATAATTGAACTTACTTGTGACTTGAATCCTTGAAAAAAAGACATGAGTTATTGCTTAATGTGTGCTTGATAAATTGATCTTACATGATAGAATACATAGGTTGTCACACATCTTAGAGCCTTAAAGTCATAGATATAATATCTAAGATTAGACTCTAAGCATCTAAATAAGTGTTCTCGAACAAAAAGTTACTTAGGAGTAATTATAACTTGAAACCAAAAATCATTAGCATGTGACTATTTTTGAAAAAGAAAAAGAATTACCTTTCTACGAAAATGATAAAAAGTGGTGATAAAGTAAAAGTTATTTTTAAAGATACCAAATGAAATATACCCCGAGTACATCTATCACAAGTTTTTGAAAAACACACTTTATAAAACTTAACATAATGCCAAACTTGTAGGCGGTCGAACCTACGGTCGACCGTGAGATCAATCGCATAGGCTCTGATCAAAATGTGCTTCTGTAATTTTAAAATCGATCGTGGTTTGATACTTTTAGATGTTGATTCTTTGTAAATTAGTTATAACATTAGTTTTACATTGTTTATTGGAAAGATCTAAACATTTGCTAAATGTAAAGCTATTTATTGTCATCAAATGATACTTGTTTATATAAGTGATAGTGATCTCAAACAACTATAAGTGTACACGATAAATTATTCTCACTCAAGACATGAACTTGGTTTATCAAATCTTATAATATAAACATGTCTAAAAGGATAAACTCTAATGTTTGAGAAAGGTACTAAAATGGATTAGGGCAAGAGTATTTAATGCTAACAACCCCGGACCCAACAAACATTGGGTACCACGTTTTGTGTTTCTAACAAGTTGTAGGTTTGTTAACAAGTGTGGTGGAAGACGATGTAATCACAAGCACTCAAAACACATGTCCATAATAAATATGTTACACCAAGCACAAAGAACATGATGATGGTGACGTAATATTGGAGGAATAATCGTCGGTGGAGGTAACTTTACTTACAAATGAGATAAGTCTTAAAAGTGTGCTATTTGATCTCTATAAGTGTTTAATATGCAAATATCTTAACATGCTAGTTAAAGTCATATTCCATTTAAGAAAACATGTTACAATTAGGTAGAACGTCTTATATGCTTACAAGTGAAATTGGTCAACATATGTTTTTCAATTCGATGGCATAAAAGATTAGATCACACGACCATGAAACTAACATTAGATATCTACCTAAAAGTAATATACGATGATCACTAAGTGAGCTAACGTGTTAAAAAGATCATCCTTAACAAAGTAAATATTTGAGAAACGATGATAACTAAGAAAGGATAAATGAAAAGATCATAAAATGAATCATGTTAAACAAATCTTAGGAGACATCAATAGGAGTCAAATTAGATTTTAAGTGTGTAGTCTAAGTTCTCTGTTTTCTTGGTATAATATAGATTTCCAAAGTTCAATATTGTAGTCTTACTAAATAGGTTGTATATGATTTCTATCATCTATGCTTAATGAGAAACATTTTTGATGATAGAACTCATTCTAGTCTAACACTCAAAAGATATTATTCTTGTATAAATTGCTAGAGTAGTAGTCATTGATAAAAATTGTTAGCTAAACGCATAAGCGTTTGTTGAGTTGTTGAAGTATTTAAAACACACTTAGACATATTAGGATGAATGAGGCTAGAAAACTTTAAGAATGATTCGTGCTCTTAAATTCTAAACTTGGATTAGGTTTGTGTCAAACGAACACCTAGAACAAACGAGTTAAATGAAAAGTTTCTCCAATCTTTCATACGTCAAAGAGTTAGATAATCTTACCCCACACAAATGTTTATTTAAACTATTGTCTTAAGTATTAAACTTACACACAATGAGATTAATGAAAGAATGATGAGTGTTCTGAAAGCCTTACTCAACTCATGAATCAAAGTAACTCTAAGATCACATTCTTATAAATCAACCTAATGAATACACTTAAAGTTTTGGTATTATAAGTGCTAAGGTATTAGACACACCTATAGAAATGAATTCTAGATTATCACTCAAAGATGTATGGGTGACTCTAAAGTTAGGTACGTCTTTAGGATACTCTTTAGAAAGCAAAACCTAACTAGGTCTAAATAGACATTCGAGTTGCCTTAAGGAATAATCGAACATACATGAAAAGGTTATATCTTTGCACCTTGAAATTTTTGATACACTTAGGGCATTCTTACTTGGTCATGCATGAGAAATGGTAAAAAGTTTACAATACATTATTTGTTAAGAATTATTAGAATGAAACCTTAATTATGCAAATAGATGTTCATGACTTGGTTATTGATCCAATTAACCATTTTCTTTGTGAAAAATTCTTTGAACTCACGGATGATAAGTTTGAAATATACTTGATAGAGAAACTCGAATGCTTTATTGTATGCTTTACACTATAGGCTTAACTCTAGGCTTCCGCTCATTATACACTAGGTGTAAACTGCATAATCTTTGTTTTCTCTCTCATATGTTCCATATATATATGTCTTCATTGCTTGTATGATTATGTGTACAACATCTACTTGTCATAATTGCATGATTATATGTTTGTATGTGTAAATTTACATGTCATACTTGTATGCTTATATGATTTTCATGCATGACAACTTGAGTTCTCTCGTCGTAACTCATGTTGATTGAAATCAAATTATTAAATGTTACCTTACACACTTAAGGGTCATTAACTTGCTAATTAAATATTATTTGTGAGGACATTGTGCTTAATATTTGTTACATCCAACATGCTATATTTTTTTCATCATGCTTATGTGCTTACATACTTATGATTTATTAACATGTTGAAAAATTATGTTTGGATATTTTTGTTAACTAGTTAGTATTATTCATAGTCAAGTTAATAACATATGTTGACATGATGATAATTATCTTAGATCATAATTGTTGAGTGCCTGATAAGTAATTGGATTTAGCTTGTTTGCCATGAACTCTGTGATTGCTTGTTATGTTATATCATTTAGGTGCACTTTAGGGCTATATTTGAAAAGATAACTAAATAAGTAGTGATTTAACATATATCGTATTTTGATATGAATTGCGAGTTAAATGCCTTCCCGGTCTAGTTATTTAGGTTATGAATATTCTCATCAAAATTCATGCTATGGAACATGCCTCTATTCGATTATCATGATTACTTGCTTGCTATGCATGATTGTTACTTGTAGTGTGAATTCTAATTGAGCTTATTATGCATGATTGCTTGTTTTGATGTGATATATGCTTACTATAATTATTCTTGAGTTCTATGTATGCTTATATTTCTAACAATGCTTGTGAGACTTCAAACGCACTACTATGCTCATCACTCAAGCAAAGGAAAGTCCAAATATGTCACACTTTTGAGCCGTTAAAAGGATCTTTAGAAAAATCTAAAGGGCTCTATGCATCATGAATATCATGTGCTTTGGAAGATTCGGATGATGATGGATCGCTACTATTTAAAAGAGTGGTGTATGTGCATTAGTTAGTTTATGCATAACCTCATGGTTCCTAAAAGAACAAACGCATGTAGCTCTCTCTACTACTAAAGTCGAGTATGTAGCAATTGGAAGATCATGTGCTCACGACTTATGGAAGAAACAAATTTTCCTCGATTACGGTACCACTTCTTTCGAAACTCATATATGTGTGTGATGCGTTGAAATAGTACCTTTATTTATGAACGGATTTGAATTGTTTTGTTACACGAATTGATTTATTGTATATGTGGTGTTTTAATGAATTCAGGTTGGTTTCACACATATATAGGCAACTAGTCCTATACGCGTAGTTTAGTTTGTTGGTAAATCCGGTTCGTTCCACAGGGAGACAGTGTTCAATGGTATTTTAATAGTCTTTGAAGTTAAACTTATTTTAAGGGGGTTTTGGATTAGGAATTGATAATATTACATAATAATAAAATATAACTTAATCCTAATTTAATTGAACTACTTATTAATTTATACGAATATATTATTTATAATTATTAACTTAAAAGTGAATTAATTGAAATTATACTAATAAGTTTATTACTAAATGATAATTAATAAGATAATAACTTTTTAATAAAACTAATTGTTTAGAATTTTGTTTTGCGTAATTATAATATAAATTTATTTAAATTAACTAAATAACATATTTTAACTAAATTAATATAAATTAATAGGAATTATAATATTTAACTAGTTATAAACTAGTTACTAAATATAAATTAATACTAATTATAAACTAACAATTTAAATATAATAATAAAATAATTAAACCCTAAATTTTAACATAATTCGTACAGTACCCGTATTATACTTACGTGTTTCGCGTAGTATAATACGCGTTTCGCGTATGTTTTGAAATGTACGCGTATCGTGTAGAGTTGTACGCGATTCGCGTATGTTATAATACAGGTAACAAAACAGTAACGAATACACTGAAATTATAATGTTGTGTATTTTTTTCTTTTTAGTTTTACTGAATAAATATACGTGAATATTAAAAATAATAATTAACAATAAATAAAATGGGAGTGTTTACTTAAATGTGTCACCTCTAGGTCCATGGATTGTTTTAAGTTTAAGCTCATATTAAAATGTTTAGTATAAAACTTATATTTTCCTTTCGAATAAATAATAAGTTTTGACTAACTAAATTAAATCTAATTTTTATTGGATTATATTTAGATAATTACTAGTCCTTAAGTATTTAAATTGAGACCCAACCCAGTTTTGACCTTCGCCAAAACCCAAATCATAACGGTTTCCCTTTTTACAATTTCACTATTATATGACTAATGATATTACCCAAACCACCGAACCTTACTTTTTAATTTAGTGTTAGTAAATTAGTTATAAGTTCGTCTAGATCACTTTTAATGTTGAAGCTTAATTTATATAAATAAAAATAACTTTCGTTATTTTAATCTAACAAATTAAGTGACAAGGGTTAAATATCCAAACACATAATAATGGTTCTTTCAATTAGGCTCAATATTAAAAATATTAAAGTTACATTTTAATTTTTACAAATGATAATAATCCATTTCACTAGAGGCTCTACATCTAGGCAAACACTAGGAAAATTTAGCTACTCATTATACTAGGGTAAACATAAAAATATAAATATGCAAACATAACAATAACTATAAAAATTGATAACGATAATTTTAACAGAATATACTTACGAAAATCTTCACTCTCATTTACTTTAAATGGTAGAAAATTACAATAATAACATCCCTTTTTGCGCGTACAATAATACCCTTAATCACGAATAATACACCCTTAATATTTGGAACTATCCTAACTCTTCAAACTTGAAAATTAATTTGGTACGGAATACTTAAAAATTACAGTAACTAGTGTATATTTGTGTGTGTAGTCTTCTTGAAAAATGTGACTATCTTCTCTATTTTCTGTATATAAGTACTCCGTATTATTACATCTTGTGAATTGTGTAGTTGGAGAAAATGAGTGCATAGTCTTCCTTTTTTGCTGTACCACTGATAAAGAATTCATATTTAAACACAAAAGCCACCGTCCCATACACATTTAAATCTGAATCTGGTCAAGATATTACACGTTTCGCGTAGGAGTCTACACGATCCGCGTAAGGCAAAATTACTACGCATTTCGCGTAGGTCTTCACACGATTCGCGTAAGAATAGCCGACAATTTTTCTTGTTTTTATTTTATGTTTTGTTCTCTTTTGATCCCGCGTTGATGTTTATCGATTTGGACCTTTTCATTTGAACTCTTTTTTTTTCTTCACTCATCTTGAACTTGCGTTTGGTTAAACGTTATCTTGATATGTAATTGGTTTAAATCCATCGTTTATTGTTATTTTATCGTCGTTTCTTCAAACAGTAAGCTCGCATTAACTTTTGTTGTTTTCTCGTGATTTATACATTTGAATGTCTTAGTAAACAGTAAAAACCTATGAAATAAAAATGATATTGCGTCGAATAATATGTATGTTTAAAGCAATATCAAAATACCCCACACTTGAACGTTGCTTGTCCTCAAGCAATTACATCTTCTAAGTAGAATCGGAACATTACATATTTCTCCTTATCGAACATTAAATCACACAACACACGCTACACGAAATGAAACACACGCTATATGGAATAAGTTGGAAACACTACACAATTTTTATTGAATCACACGCACACCACACGAAATGAAATTCTGACAACAGAAACAAAGTTGAAACTAGTGATTAAGGTTTAAAAATTTGGATCCTTAGGGAAAATTGGACCTTGTGAAAACGTTTTATGATTTTTTTTAAAATGTCATGCTAGTTTTTACACTAGATACGTTTTCCGGTTTTAACCTCAAATTCCGGTTGAGGGTAACTGAAAACCGAAGTCTCAGTCGGCGATTAGCAAGCTATCCGCCCCCATAATTAAAGTATCATGGAAGTTGAAACCGAATGTCCTAAAAATGGTTTTACACAATATAATTCATAAAATAGCACAAGTTTTAGAGTAAAATTATATAGTGTCCAAATATCATCGATGAACCATGAGTTTGCACACCTCAATTTGTTATGGCATATGTATGTTGACCGCGGTCAAACATAGATGCGTTTGATCTTTACGGAGATCATCCATCTAGGGATTACATTCATTAGTCTTAAAAACTAATTTGCAATGTGCCCCCCCCATTGTACGAGACAGATCCATCTCATAGTTAGGATAAGTCTGACCACCAAAAACTCTGTTTGATGCTGAGGTGAGGTGGATTTTCAGCCGATGATAGAGATGACTTTTCAAGATTTTTCGTCAACCTACAGCTGTTCTGGACTACATCTTCTAACATAGGTTAGCAAGTGTGTCATTTTGGAAGACTTTACTTCCTTAACGAGATATTCAGGTTTATACATTCCAAAGCGATGATATCTGCAATACTTCATAGAAACATGTGATAAATAGTTCTAAACATATGGGGTTTATAAATTTTGTTATACTTGGTTTTCTTTTATAGGTTTTAATCAAATAAACTTATGTATTTTTAATGTATGGAGATAATAATTTCGGTTTTTGACACCTAATCTTTAATTGCTCGTAATTACCTTAAAAATTGATTAGTTATATTTGTTTAAAAATTGTAAAATTTTTTCATAAAAACCATTAAATTATAAGTTCTCGAGAATTTATATACTCCCACCCCACACTTAAGATTATGTAATGCCCTCATTACATAAAATCAGATTAAATATATAAATTTGAGAGGACAAAAAGTGTACAGTATATAGAACTTCCTTTGTTAAGTAATTGGACATTGTAAAATGCTTATCGTATGAACATATCCAATCCGTTTTATCACAATAATACTTTCGTGTTTCGCTATGTCGAATCTCATCATCGTAATTACCTGTCAACAAATATGTCAATCACAAACGAGATGGGGTTGTACTTTAGTAGTACAAAAATTTTACCCCACACTAAAGTTTTTGTAAAGATAAATAAAGATAAGAATAAATTAACACACCATAAAAATCATTTTATACAAACAAATAAAAAATAAATAATTCTAAAAATAAAAAGAAAAACTAGAAAAATGACCACGCAGGGCCTCCCTGATCTTCCTGTTCTCGCTCCTGTTGCTGCCGTTGTTCGTTTAGGCGTTGTTCCTTGTAAAAACGCCTATAGGCTTCCTGACTCGCGGCTAGGGCAGCGTTGGGATCATAAGGTGGAGGTAGAGGGTCACCGTTTTCTTGCCACTGGGGGTATGATGGAAAAGCTGAGGGTGCGTAATGTTGTGGGTTAGCTGTGTATAAATAAGCCTGATGATGCGCCCACTCTAACTGTGCTCCCTGGCCCCTCTGATCGTAGCGGATGTTTTCTAACATATTATCCTGGGCCAGTTGGGTATGCCTAATTTCCCCTATTTGCCTAGACAAACTAGTGTATTGTTCTTCTGATCTCCGTCCCCAATTATCATATGAGTTCCTTAAATCTAAACTCAATGATTTAAATGAATTTTGTAGCATATCGAAATCAGAAACACCTACATTAGACGTACTAGCCTCATCTGGCTGTCTTCGTCTCCTCCTAGTTTCCCTAGCGGGTTCCTCATCCTCCTCCATAGGAGCGTGAGCGACAACTTCTTGCCGTCTCAAACTAATAACCCCACTCCTCACGGTTATGGCCTTCGCCGTCCTATACACATCCAATCCTAAAGTTCTAACAGCTTGATTTACCGGTTGGATTGGAGGTTCTGATTCACTTGGGTCGAGGCCGAACCAGCTTCCTAGACACGTGATATAGTGACCCCCCGACATGTCACTCGTCCCTCGTCACCCTTACCAACATGGGCCAAAAAGTAAGCAACTCCATAGGGTATACTAATAAATGTATCCCTATCTCTGATTGCATCCAAGTACCAAAGGTCAATATAATTAATTTTATCTGTATTATTAAATAAACCTTTGGTTTATTGTGTTCGCTATAAACTTATGAATTATTCTGAAGCGAACATCAGTGATCCTTAGATAAGATTCCTGGCCTGGCTCATATGTATTTCTATTAGTGAAAGATTGCCAAACTATGCCAGAATTATAGTTACCTGTATATCTAGCCCCTGTAAAAATATATTCCCTAAAACCGGGAGCTATCATCTCGTCTATGGTGTAAATCCCCAATGCGGTAGTCACGTCGCTTAGGGACATTGCTCTATCTACCCCACCCAGCCTAAATTGTAGAAAATTAATATCATCGATATTTTCTGGGTGTAAACTTATTCTAACGGTAGAGTAAAACTCTAAACACCATTCTCTGTATACAGGGCTATTTAAACTAAACAATCTCTCAAAATCATTAAAAACCAAAGTCATTCCAAATTCATTTGTAAAACTTTGGTTTAAAATTCCCTTTATTTGCACATCTAAATTGACTGGTGGTCCTAAAGGAGCCCAGTCCACAATGTATAATGGAGAGATGTTTCTAGTGACCAGAGAAAGTAAGTCCTTAACCTTTTGTAATCGGTTAGGTACATCATTAGGAAATCTCAGGTTTGGGTGTAGATTCTGTAGTTGTTGTTCCATTTCTGGGGTTACTTGTTCTTCCCCTTGCTGTTGGTTAACAGCTCTCATTCTGAATAATCCCTACATAACATTTTAAAACAAGAGAACCGTCCCAATTGGGTATGTTAATGCTAGCAGAGAGTTTATCCTTGACATACAAGCTTGTTTAAACACCACAGGAATCAATATTTCAACAACAGTCTACTCTAAAAATTAAAACAAACAGCAATAAATCAAGTTTCATAAAAACAAAGTTAAAACCATAAGTGGAAATACGCAATGAGCTAAGCATATATAATCCAATTCAATCACATTGTGTATAATCCAGCTTCTAATCATCATCACAATCTATACTTGATTCATGACAATTACAAAAAATTATCAAATTTAGATGAAAATAAAAATCACACAATCAATCAATCAAATTTATATTCAAAGCTTCTACTACTATCAAAGCATCTAAAAATATCTAAAAAGACCCAAAATAACACAATTTAATAGAAATTCTTCAATTTTCCCAATTTACATAAACCCTAATTTTTCAATAATCCATTTAAACATCAAATTCTTATGCTAATCGGGTTTAACATCACACTAACAACATAGATATAGCATTAATCAAACAAAATTCAACAATGTCATGCATTAATTCGGATTAAAGCCATAAAAATAATAAATGAAAAACTTGAAAAACAAGTGGTAAAACGGGTTTAGGACCCTTACCAATCTCGGCATGTTGAAAGGTAGATGAATTGGAGGAGATTGATAGTGTTAATTTAGTGTTTGGGTTTGATTTTTGTGATTTTTGGGATTTTCTCTCGTCCACAGCAAAAAAAATAATAAGAGAGTGTGAAGAACAAGCTGCTTGTCGACTGATTATCTGGACTGATTTTTGAACTTACGCGTTTCGTGTGGTTCTACGCGTTTCGCGTAGCTTTTGAATTCACGCGTTTCGTGTGGTTATCCCCACGATCCGCGTAAGTATGCTGCCCCCTTTTTTTTTTTCAACTTTATAAGTACTTAAATTTCATAATATCAATTTTAAATTTATATTTGATGTAACGGAAATTTCGGTTGGTATACCTAGTCTTTATCCGTTTATAAATTTTTAATTTCAATTTATAATTTAATACTTTAAAAGTTATAGTTTTAATATTTTACAAGAATAACTTAAAAATAAAACACTCTATTTTTTTATTTTTTTAAATTTTATAAAAGAAAATTAATATTTAGAATTAAAAACAAGTACATGAAAAATAAAAATTAAATGAATTTAAAATACACTCTATATTTTTTATATATATACTTTTAAATCAACTAATTTTCAAACTTAAAAACTTTGTTTCCTATCAACTAGGTAGAGACAATCTCGGTTGTTACACCTATCATTATCCACGACAAAGGTTTATAAGTTATATATCTTTACGGTTATTGATAGAAAAGTATATTTTTAGTAGTTTTAATTTTTCTTTTGTTTTTGGTGGTTTACCATTTAAAAGATATATTATGAATCCAACAATAAATTTCGTGCAATTTGAAGAACGACAATTCAATTATTACACTTAGCATTATCGTTTTCAATGAAAACAGGTTAAACTCAAGATTTATCAATTTCAAATGGTAGACCCTTTTTAATAAAATCACAGCAAACAATTACAAACTAAAACACACCAAAACATAAACACACAAAAATTCAAAAAAACACAAATGCGCAAAATACAAAAAAAATGCACAAAAATACAATTGGCGAGAAAAAGACTTAGATTGTGAAACCGCGTCGATTTGCCTCATAGTGGAGTAGCATCATTTCGCCCCCCATGGCTTCGTAGGCGTAACCTCGTTGGTTTAAGAGGTTTTCCTTTGAACATTTAAAAGGCCCTTCTCGGCATAAGGTTATGTACTCGAAATTAGAGTCTGTCTGATTCTTTGGGCAATTTCCATAATGAGCTGGTTTTCCACATTTTACACATTTGCCCAAATGACGCGCTCGATGTTTCTTAGCTGATTTTGATTTTCCTTTGGCATAATTTTTCTCGTTAAGTTCTTGCCTTATTTCTTTACTCGCCTGATCGCATCTTCTCTTTATATCTAACACCACATCTCTCGGTAAAATTTTATCGCACATTAAAAAGAAGTGGTTGTAGACATATTGATTGTGCATCTTGAAAACAATAAATAAAAACGAAAAGAAGAAAATAAAAAGGTAGAATGGAGGGAGAAGACTAGTTCTTTAGTGTCTGCTAGGGAAAGACCAAACAAACCCCACTCTTAAAGATGAAAATAAAGTTCGAGAATGGAGTTGAAAACCTTAAAGTTATCCTGAATTTACTTGTCCTTAGGGTAGAATGTGATCTCGTCTCTTTCCGTAGTATTGATCCCTTCAAAATATAATTTGAGTCGGTGACTGTTCACTTTGAAAGTTCCACCGTCTTTGCTATATAATTCTGCATATCCAGATGGAAAAACTTGTTTTATTATATATGGTCCAGTCCATCGGGATCTAAGTTTCCCAGGTGAAAACTTAAAACGTGATTGGAATACTAATACTTTATCCCCTTGTTCAAATTCTTTCTTTCCCTTTAACCGTGCATCGTGCCATCTTTTAGTTTTCTCCTTGTATGTTTTAGAGTTTTCATACGCTTGTAGTCTTAATTAATCTAATTCATTCAGTTGCAAGAATTGGTTTTCTCCGGCTTTTACAAGGTCGGTATTACATTCTCTCAGAGCCCAGTATGCCTTGTGTTCAACTTAAACAGGTAGATGACACGCCTTATCGTAAATCAATCGGAAAGGTGTAGTACCGATGGGCGTTTTGAATGCAGTTCTAAATGCCCAAAGTGCATCATCTAGCTTTCGATGCCAGATTTTTGGATTATTTTTAACCGTTCTTTCTAAAATTCGTTTAAGACCTCTGTTCGTGTTTTCAACTTGACCACTCGTTTGAGGGTGGTAAGAAGTTGAAAAACGATGATTAACTCCGTACTTTTTAAGAACTTTCTCTAGTAGTAGATTTGTAAAATGAGTTCCACGATCACTGATTAATGCTTTTGGAATCCCAAAACGTGAGAAAAGATTTTTAAGAAAGCTGACAACAACTCGAGCATCGTTAGTGGGTAGGGCTTTTGCTTCAGCCCATTTAGAAACGTAATCGACTGCCACGAGAATGTATTTGCATTTGTTAGAAGTGGGAAATGGACCCATGAAGTCAATACCCCATATGTCGAATACTTCGCATACTAAGATGCCTTGTTGTGGCATTTCGTCTCTCTTGGAGATATTTCCAGATCTTTGACAAGAATCACAAGTTTTTACCATATTGTATGCATCTTTAAAAATTGTAGGCCAGTAAAAACCTGAGTCAAAAACCTTTTTGGCTGTATAGCTAGGTCCGAAATGTCCAACAGCCGGTCCTTCATGACAATGCTCTAGAATTTGTTGCGCTTCTTTACTGTATACACATCGACGAATAACTTGGTCAGCCCCTATACGAAAGAGGTTAGGGCTTTCCCAAAAGTAAAACTTCAGATCAGCAAAGAATTTCTTCTTTTGCTGATAAGTTTGATTTTTAACAAGAATTCCTGCGGCTAGATAATTAGCATAGCCCGCAAACCATGGAATTTCTTCTTCTATTTCAATTCTCATAAGGAACTCGTCTGGAAAAGTATCGTGAATAACAGATTCGTCGAGTGTTTCTAAGTTAGGATTTTCAAGACGGGATAAGTGATCTGCAGCGAGATTTTCAGCACCTTTTTTATCCTTAATTTCAATGTCGAATTCTTGTGGGAGTAGAATCCAACGAATTAGTCTAGGTTTAGCATCTTGCTTTTTGAATAAGTACTTTAGGGCTGAATGATCAGTATAAACAATTGTTTTAGATAACACTAAGTAAGATCTAAACTTATCGAAAGAAAAAACTACTGCAAGGAGCTCCTTCTCAGTAGTTGTGTAATTCAACTGAGCTCCTGTAAGTGTTTTACTTGCGTAGTAAATTGGTTGAAATTTGTTATCTTGACGTTGACCTAAAACAGCTCCCATCGCGAAATCACTAGCATCACACATATGATGACCCGAAAAATTTCGACTAATTTAAACCAATTCTCTATATGATTTAATATTATGTAAATATACATACATACATATATATATATATATATATATATATATATATATATATATATATATATATATATATATATATATATATATTATAAGATGTACAAGTAAAACACTAATTGCTACTGTAAAAACGACAGTGCTACTGTAAAAACGACTTTGCTACAGTAAAACACTATTTGCTACAGTAAAACACTATTTGCTACAGTAAAACACTATTTGCTACAGTAAAACACTATTTGCTACAGTGAAACCGTATTTTGCTACAGTGCTACAGTGAAACCGTTGTACGATTCGGTAAACGAGGAAAGCTATATCCTAGGTACATAGGACCCTTTGAAATCACCGAAAGAATTGGAACAGTTGCTTATCGATTAAAGCTACCGCAAGAACTTAGTAGTGTTCACGACACATTTCACGTGTCAAATTTGAAGAAATGTTTAGCTGAAGAGGATGTCGTAATTCCTCTTGACGAAATACGAATCAATGATAAACTCTATTTTATCGAAGAACCTGTTGAAATCATGGACCATGAGGTCAAACAATTAAAACAAAGCAAAATACCAATAGTTAGGGTTCGTTGGAACGCTAGACGAGGACCCGAGTTTACTTGGGAACGTGAGGATCAAATGAAGCAAAAGTATCCACATTTGTTCACTGATATCGCTCATGAAACAAGAACTACTCAAAATTTCGGGACGAAATTTTCTTTAACGGGGAGGTACTATGATGACCCGAAAAATTTCGACTAATTTAAACCAATTCTCTATATGATTTAATATTATGTAAATATACATACATACATATATATATATATATATATATATATATATATATATATATATATATATATATATATATATATATATATATATATATATATATATATATGTATATATATATATATTATAAGATGTACAAGTAAAACAACGACGTTGCTACAGTAAAACACTATTTGTCACAGTAAAATACTATTTGCTACAGTAAAACACTATTTGATGTCGACGAACTAGCAAACAAAAACAGAAAAGGCGGCCATGCGCTCGCATGGCAAAAACACTGAAAACTCATGCGATCGCATGAGCTACAGTAAATTGAAAAGTACTATAAAAGGTCAGTTTTGCTCGACGATTTTCTCAATTCATTCTTATTCTGTACTTAAAATTTATATTTATAATTTTAATTATAATTTTAATTTTAAGTTTAATAATAATAAAGTATATTTGAGGGTATTTTTAGTTCGGGTTTCAAACCGTTTTAAAATAAGAAAATATTGGGTATTGTTCGGGGTATTGTTCTTGAATGCAAGGCCAACCATACAGTCGTCTACCATCATTACGTCTACGCAATTTGCCTACAATATTGAGTCTCAATATTGAATCGTGAGTTTATAGTCTCCCTTTTTAAATACTTTGAATATTTTTGGGCTGAGAATACATGCAATTTATTTTAAACGCGATAAGACACAAGTACATACTAAATTCTACACTGAGTTAAACCAAAAATCCCTTAGCTTTGGTAACTAGTAGCTGCCAGTACATAGGATATGGACTGGTGGGCGCGAATAATTGTATATGGATCCATAGGGCTTGACATCCCCGTCCGAGCTAGAGCGCTAGCCTTTTAACGGACGTATGTTATTTGAGTTTAAGACACGTTGGTTTGCGTGTATTAAAAAGAATGGGGTAATTATCATTATAGCGTTAAGTTTAGTTACCAGGGTGCTCTGTTACGTAGAATCTATTGATAAACTTTTGATGAAATCTTGTGGTCTATCTTTATATATGTTTATGACTCGAGCAATTAAACCTATAACTCACCAACATTCGTGTTGACTTTTTAGCATGTTTTATTCTCAGGTCCTTAGAATGCTTCCGCTGTGATGTGCTTGTTGCCTGCATGGAGTCTCTCATGCTTTGTACAAAGTTTATTGCATTCAAAATAAAACTGCGTTGTGTAATAAATAATTGGACTGTGATGTCAACCTGTAAATTAAAGACTTATGTATTTCGGGGTTTTGCTTATACCTAAGCACTCGCCCACATGTTTATAACTTTCTATGTTTAGAAAGTCACTTATTTTAATGAATGCAATATTTTATCAAAACGTATCATATAGAGGTCAAAACCTCAATGTGGAATCAATGATTAACGTGCCGCGTCAATAGCGATTTTGACGGGTCGTTACAGTTGGTATCCGAGCTTGAGGTCATAGGGAACCAGAAATTACATTAGTGTGTTTAACTGGTAATTGTTAGGATGCATTAGTGAGTCTGGACTATGACCATATCTGTTTTTACTGATTTTTGCTTATCATTTGATCAAAAACATTATATGTGATATCTTTATATGCTAACGTAATTGTTGTTTCAATTATGTGATAGATGACTTCTTCTAATCCTATCATTTTGTACGACTCGGAATCGGACACTGAATCTATTCTATCCACAACTGAAAAGGGCGTTCCAATACCTATTAAAGAAGAAATTGTGTTAGCCGGGGAATCTCAACTCCCGGTAAACCCAGAGGAGGTTCCAGCTCCACCCAGCTTTAGTTTTCCGGAGCCACAGTATCGTTGGCATGGACCCATGATCCCTGGAGTAAACGAGGATCGTCCATTTCTAAACAAATATGGACATTGGTCCAGATATACCACCGACGGGCAGGTTGTGCCGATTATGCCTGGCAGATTTCGGTTCATGACCACCGGTACATATTCTCGCAGTTCGTCATCATATTCTCCTACACATGACTCAGACAGTTCGTCATCAGACGAAATTAGTAAGGAGGAGGATTTCGCTAATGAAATAAAAGAGGTCACTAAGGAGAAATTTCAACTTGCTATAGATAATAAAAACAACCACAATAATAAAAAGTCCTTAATTATTAAAAAGGAACATGACCATTCGATCCATAACTACCCTTATTGTATTATACCCACTAAGGCAACGGGTACCTCAAAACCCCAACCAAAAATAAAATACACTGCCAGAATGTCTGTTGGACAATGTGCACACAAACAATTGGCAGAGAGAACCAAATGGGAAGAAGTTTCTGATAGTTCTGAATAAACGACCCCGCAACCATAAATCTTCCATGCGCTATTCTATTGCTTATGTGTGCTACTCTATCTTGTTATGTAAAATAAGCATATGTAAAATATCAGTATTGTATGGTATTGTATTATTTTGGTTTATTAATAATAAATGCATGGAATGATTATTTGTATTATTACTACTTCTTATTATTATTATTACATAATAATGTAGTAACTCGTTATAATTTTTCATAGTAGAATATTATTAGGATTTTAGTAGTTAATTCCTTGTACTAGCTATTATGTATGAACTTAACGGGTAGGTAATACCCTAGAAATAATTATAAAATGCTAATAAGAAGAAAAGGCTTTTATAATAATCGGTTCATATTATTAATATGCTACGATTAACTATTGACAACTCATTTTACCTATAATATTCTATATGATTAAATTATATCTGTTGTGTTTATCGAAGAAACATGTCTCAAATGTCGGATGCTGAGTTTGAGCAACTAGTCGAGAAACGTGTGAATGAAAGAATTGCTACAGCCGAGGCAGCAAAAGCAACAGCTGAAGCAGCAGCCAAAGCAGCAGCCGTAAACACAAACTCACGAAACGGATGCTCATACAAAACTTTTCAAGGATGCAAACCATAGACGTTTAGTGGAACCGAGGGACCAGTCGGTCTAGCCCGATGGTTTGAAAAGATGGAGTCCATTTTCAAAATCAGTAATTGTGCAAATGGAGACAAGTCAAAGTATGCTTCGTGCACATTGCAAGATGGTGCACTTACTTGGTGGAACAATTATGCTAAAGCAGAAGGAATAGATACGGCATATGATATCTCTTGGGAAGAACTGAAAAAGATGCTAATCGAGGAGTACTGTTGTAGTGACCCGAACTTTTCCATGTTTATATATATTAATTGAGATTGATATTTACATGATTAAATGTTTCCAACATGTTAAGCAATCAAACTTGTTAAGACTTGATTAATTGAAATATGTTTCATATAGACAATTGACCACCCAAGTTGACCGGTAATTCACGAACGTTAAAACTTGTAAAAAACTATATGATGACATATATATGGTTATATATATAGTTAACATGATATTATGATAAGTAAACATATCATTAATTATATTAACAATGAACTACATATGTAAAAACAAGACTACTAACTTAATGATTTTGAAACGAGACATATATGTAACGTTTATCGTTGTAACGACATTTAATGTATATATATCATATTAAGAGATATTCGTACATCATAATATCATGATAATATAATAATTTAAAATCTCTTTTGATATTATAAACATTGGGTTAACAACATTTAACAAGATCGTTAACCTAAAGGTTTCAAAACAACATTTACATGTAACGACTAACGATGACTTAACGACTCAGTTAAAATGTATATACATGTAGTATTTTAATATGTATTCATACACTTTTGAAAGACTTCAAGACACTTATCAAAATACTTCTACTTAACAAAAATGCTTACAATTAGATCCTCGTTCAGTTTCATCAACAATTCTACTCGTATGCACCCGTATTCGTACTCGTACAATACACAGCTTTTAGATGTATGTACTATTGGTATATACACTCCAATGATCAGCTCTTAGCAGCCCATGTGAGTCACCTAACACATGTGGGAACCATCATTTGGCAACTAGCATGAAATATCTCATAAAATTACAAAAATATGAGTAATCATTCATGACTTATTTACATGAAAACAAAATAACATATCCTTTATATCTAATCCATACACCAACGACCAAAAACACCTACAAACACTTTCATTCTTCAATTTTCTTCATCTAATTGATCTCTCTCAAGTTCTATCTTCAAGTTCTAAGTGTTCTTCATAAATTCTAAAAGTTCTAGTTTCATAAAATCAAGAATACTTTCAAGTTTGCTAGCTCACTTCCAATCTTGTATGGTGATCATCCAACCTCAAGAAATCTTTGTTTCTTACAGTAGGTTATCATTCTAATACAAGGTAATAATCATATTCAAACTTTGGTTCAATTTCTATAACTATAACAATCTTATTTCAAGTGATGATCTTACTTGAACTTGTTTTCGTGTCATGATTCTGCTTCAAGAACTTCGAGCCATCCAAGGATCCATTGAAGCTAGATCCATTTTTCTCTTTTCCAGTAGGTTTATCCAAGGAACTTAAGGTAGTAATGATGTTCATAACATCATTCGATTCATACATATAAAGCTATCTTATTCGAAGGTTTAAACTTGTAATCACTAGAACATAGTTTAGTTAATTCTAAACTTGTTCGCAAACAAAAGTTAATCCTTCTAACTTGACTTTTAAAATCAACTAAACACATGTTCTATATCTATATGATATGCTAACTTAATGATTTAAAACCTGGAAACACGAAAAACACCGTAAAACCGGATTTACGCCGTCGTAGTAACACCGCGGGCTGTTTTGGGTTAGTTAATTAAAAACTATGATAAACTTTGATTTAAAAGTTGTTATTCTGAGAAAATGATTTTTATTATGAACATGAAACTATATCCAAAAATTATGGTTAAACTCAAAGTGGAAGTATGTTTTCTAAAATGGTCATCTAGACGTCGTTCTTTCGACTGAAATGACTACCTTTACAAAAACGACTTGTAACTTATTTTTCTAACTAGAAACCTATACTTTTTTTGTTTAGATTCATAAAATAGAGTTCAATATGAAATCATAGCAATTTGATTCACTCAAAACGGATTTAAAATGAAGAAGTTATGGGTAAAACAAGATTGGATAATTTTTCTCATTTTAGCTACGTGAAAATTGGTAACAAATCTATTCCAACCATAACTTAATCAACTTGTATTATATATTATGTAATCTTGAGATACCATAGACACGTATACAATGTTTCGACCTATCATGTCGACACATCTATATATATTTCGGAACAACCATAGACACTCTATATGTGAATGTTGGAGTTAGCTATACAGGGTTGAGGTTGATTCCAAAATATATATAGTTTGAGTTGTGATCAATACTGAGATACGTATACACTGGGTCGTGGATTGATTCAAGATAATATTTATCGATTTATTTCTGTACATCTAACTGTGGACAACTAGTTGTAGGTTACTAACGAGGACAGCTGACTTAATAAACTTAAAACATCAAAATATATTAAAAGTGTTGTAAATATATTTTGAACATACTTTGATATATATGTATATATTGTTATAGGTTCGTGAATCAACCAGTGGCCAAGTCTTACTTCCCGACGAAGTAAAAATCTGTGAAAGTGAGTTATAGTCCCACTTTTAAAATCTAATATTTTTGGGATGAGAATACATGCAGGTTTTATAAATGATTTACAAAATAGACACAAGTACGTGAAACTTCATTCTATGGTTGAATTATCGAAATCGAATATGCCCCTTTTTATTAAGTCTGGTAATCTAAGAATTAGGGAACAGACACCCTAATTCACGCGAATCCTAAAGATAGATCTATTGGGCCTAACAAACCCCATCCAAAGTACCGGATGCTTTAGTACTTCGAAATTTATATCATATCCGAAGGGTGTCCCGGAATGATGGGGATATTCTTATATATGCATCTTGTTAATGTCGGTTACCAGGTGTTCACCATATGAATGATTTTTATCTCTATGTATGGGATGTGTATTGAAATATGAAATCTTGTGGTCTATTATTATGATTTGATATATATAGGTTAAACCTATAACTCACCAACATTTTTGTTGACGTTTTAAGCATGTTTATTCTCAGGTGATTATTAAGAGCTTCCGCTGTTGCATACTTAAATAAGGACGAGATTTGGAGTCCATGCTTGTATGATATTGTGTAAAAACTGCATTCAAGAAACTTATTTTGTTGTAACATATTTGTATTGTAAACCATTATGTAATGGTCGTGTGTGTAACATCCCACCTTTTTCCGTTTTCTTTTCCGTTATACTAATTTAAACTCCGTTATATGTTTACAACATCTCCCGTTAATACGCGTTTTAAAATATTCCGTTTAGGAATTTTCCGCACCCGACTACAAACTCGAGGGACTAAAATTGACACGGGGCAAACTAGTTGACTAGGTCACCTAGTCTACCCCAATTACCACCATTCAACCATCTCTCACTCTCTTTCTCTCTAGCAAGAACACACCCAATTTCCAAATTCATTCATTCATCATCTAAATCCGGATTAAGGAGCTAGCAACCAAATAAATTACATATTCGTGATCCTCTCTTCATCCTCTTCATTTTGGTACCAACTTCATCTCATTTGGGTAACTTTCTAAAATCACTAGATTTTGTGTTCTTGATGTTTTTAACTTATAAAAGTGTTAATTAGTGTCTATGGCTCAAGTCTAACATGAATATATGATTTATATGCTCGATCTCGTTGTTTTAGTGTAACTAGCATGAACTTGAATTTTGGTGTGTTGTTCTTGAATTTTGGATGATCATATGTTGTTAGATGTTAAAAGTTGGTGTTTTAATTGTGTTACTAGCATCACTAGCTTCAATTTGATGTGTAGGTTGCCTTAGAAAACTTCATGAACTTGATTATTGATTTTGGTGAATTTGAGTTAGGGTTTGATGAACTTGAAATGGACTTTGATGCATTGAATGCCATGGATTATTATTGGTAAGTGTTTAGTTGGATTGTATGCTTGATTACCTTCGAAACGGCATATCATTCATGTAAATTGGTTGCCCGAATCATTGAATTGCATTTATGAACTTGTATGTGGTTAATGTTAAGCATTAGATGCGGTTTTGGTTGTTGTAATAGGTAGATTGATTGATGAAATGTGTTTAGTTGTTTTCCTCGTCAAATTACCTTCCCAACGGTATAAGATACTTGTCTTGATTGTTTGCGGATCATAAATGGTGATTGTTTGAAGTTAGGTTCGTGCATAAAACTTAAAAACTGCCAGAATTCTCTGCACAGGTAATGGCGCGGCGCGCCATATACCCGCGCGGCGCGCCATTTGGGTCTGTCCAACTTGGTCAATTTTCGAATAATGTTTGCTATGCTACGCACCTCCGATTCACATGTAACTTGTCCTAACATGCTCATACATGATTAAAAACCTCAGAAAAATAGTTCGGGACACGACCCGAACGTGTTGACTTTTTCGTTGACTTTGACCGACCAAAGTTTGACTTTTTGTCAAACTTAACCAAATGAGTATGCAACCTTCCTAACTTGTTTATATACTTGTACCTTGCATGAAACTTGACAATTTGATTTCACATGCTACATAATCGAGTCGTAACGAGCCATAGGACTAATTGAACATCTTGACCTATCGTGTTTACCGTTATTGATACGACCTATTTGTTTAGGTCAAGACTAGCACTATCCTTCGCACACGTTATTTTGTGAAGTACTTTTCGTACGTGCACTCAAGGTGAGATCATAGTCCCACTTTTACTCTTTTTGAACTTATATTTGGGATGAGAAAACATAAACGATTCTTTTGAACTAAGTGAACACAAGAACGGGAAAACAAACATTCTACATACGAGTTTAGAACAAAAATCCTCAATTCGATTATCATTAGTTACACTTGCCGGGTGTAAGCGAGAACTTATGTTATATGGCCATATGGGTTGACAACCCTCATCTTTGACGGTTCGCTACCGTCTACGGATGAAATATATTTTCGAGAATCAGTGTTTGTTCTAGCACTATGGATGGGGTATACAATGGATGGAATGTTAAGCTTTGATAATTGGGTGCTCGTGAAACAAACTTTTGGAATGTATTACTATTATTTCATTGATGCAAATCTTGTGGTTCACTTGTACTTACTTACTTAAACCTATGATTTCACCAACGTTTTCGTTGACAGATTTCTATGTTTTTCTCAGGTCCTTGAACGATACATGATACATGCTTCCGCTCATTATTTTGATACTTGCATTGGATGTCGAGTATACATGCATACATGGAGCGTCTTTTGGATACTTTTAAATTGTGTCGCATAAGTTTCATTTGTACTTAAAACTTGGTATCGTAACTTGTGGTGGAACTATTCTTGTAAAACTTGAACAACCTTTACATTTGAAATGAATGCGACATATCTTTTGGTCAAACGTTGTTTTAAAGACTTATGACCACGTAACGGGACCTAAGTAGACGGCGCCGTCAATGACGATTTGGTCGGGTCGCTACAGATGGTATCAGAGCGTTGGTTGTAGGGATTTAGAGTTCATTAGTGTCAACCCCGAGTCATAGGGTACATTGATGAGTCTAGACTACAACCGGCATATAGACTTGAAGTAGGAATTACTTGACTACTTGTGCATTTATACTCGAACGCTTCTACTCATATCTACTCTTAGTTCATCTTAATCTCACGTTGTTTAATTTGATTGACACGCCACCTTGACTTTATAGAATAATGTCGAATGCACATATGAATCAGGGTAATATAATTTCCGGGATTATATTACGGTGACTCATATGAACGTTCCGACATTATGGCATAAAGAATTTAAGGCGAGTCGAGGAAAAACTTCTCTTTATCTTTATTCTATATCACGGTTAGTATTATTGAGAATACTAATCAATGATATTCTTGTGTCTTGAAGGAACAATGGCTCCTCGTCGTGTACGCCGCAATGAAACTCCCGAACAAGCTCTCGAACGGATGATAGCCACCGCCGTAGATGCGGCCATGGCCGGTCACTCATCCAACAACAATAATAATAACAACCACAACAACAACAACAATGGAGCCGGAAACTCAAACGAGGGATGCTCCTATAAAGCTTTCATGGGGTGCAAACCTCACACTTTTGATGGAACCGGGGGACCGGTTTGAGCAAACGGAAGCCGTCTTTAGCATAAGCGGTTGTCGGGACCAAGACAAGGTCAAATACTCCACTCACACTTTCTCCGGAATTGCTCTAACATGGTGGAACACCTATGTTCAATCGGTGGGTACCGATGAAGCTCATGCCCTCTCTTGGGCCGATCTAAAGGAAAAGATGATTGTTGAATATTTTCCGCGCGAAGAAACCCGAAAGCTTGAGGAAGAACTAAGAGCTTTGAAAGCGGTCGGAAACGATCTTAAAGCTTATAATCAACGCTTCGCCGAACTATCCTTGATGTGTCCTAATCTTGTTAACCCCGAATCTCAAAGGATTGAGCTCTACATGCTCGGTCTTCCAAAAAGCATCAAACAAGGGGTGATGTCATCCAAACCCACTACTCATCAAGCCGCTATGAACATGGCTCGCCAACTAATTGAAACGGTTGACGAAATCGTAGTTCCGGCACCTAAGGCCGAGGATAAATCGGGCGGCAACAAAAGAAAGTGGGAACCCTCCCAATCAAGCAACAACAACTTTGCTAAGAAGCCTTACACCTCCGACGGCAAGAAAGGTTATGCCGGGAACCTACCTCTTTGCAACAAATGCAACAAACATCACTTTGGCAAATGTAGTAAGTTAATTTGCCACCGGTGCCAAGGAATTGGTCATAAGGCCAACGATTGTAAAAGTGCCACTCCCGTCGCTCGAAAATGGCCCAATGCACCAAAGACGGGCACTTGTTATGAATGTGGCCAAACGGGCCATTATAGAAATGCATGCCCGAAGAGGAAAGATAACCCCAATACGCGCGGCCGAGCTTTCAACATAAACACCGAGGAAGCCCGGGATGACACTGAACTAGTCACGGGTACGTTTCTTCTCAATAATTCTTATGTCTCTTGCTTATTCGATTCGGGTGCCGATAAATGCTTTGTATCCAAGACTTTGACTCATTCTTTTAACACTCCACCTCTTCCATTAGATACCACTTATACCATTGAAGTGGCTAACGGAAAACTATTAAGTGCCGACACATATTACCGGGGGTGTACGATAAACATTTTGGGTAAGAAATTTGAAATTGATTTGATACCCATGGAACTAGGAAGCTTTGATGTAATAATCGGTATGAATTGGTTAGTCAAAACGAAATCTCACATTCTTTGTGATCTTAACGCAATCCGAATTCCTATCGAGAATGGTGAACCTTTGATCGTCTATGGCGATAAGAGTTGCACCGGACTCAACCTCGTTTCGTGTGTTAAAGTTAGAAAACTACTCCGTAAGGGTTGTTTTGCGATCCTTGCTCACGTTAAGAAAGTCGAGTCCGATGAGAAGCACATCGATGATGTGCCAATTGTTAGTGACTATTCCGATGTATTTCCCGACGAATTGCCGGGTCTTCCGCCTCATCGACCGGTTGAATTCCAAATCGATCTTATTCCGGGAGCCGCACCCGTAGCGCGTGCACCATATAGACTCGCTCCATCTGAAATGCAAGAATTGCAAAGTCAAATCCAAGAACTACTTGATCGTGGTTTTATCCAACCTAGCCATTCACCTTGGGGCACTCCGATTTTGTTTGTTAAAAAGAAAAACGGATCCCTACGAATGTGCATTGATTATCGTGAACTAAATAAATTGACGGTTAAGAACCGATATCCTCTTCCTCGCATCGATGACCTCTTTGATCAACTACAAGGGTCTTGTGTATATTCGAAAATCGATCTCCGCTCGGGTTATCATCAATTGAGGGTTAAGGGGGAAGATGTCTCCAAAACCGCTTTCCGAACTCGTTATGGTAGTTATGAATTCCTTGTCATGCCATTTGGTCTCACTAACGCACCGGCGGTGTTCATGGATCTTATGAACCGCGTGTGAAAACCGTATCTCGATAAATTCGTTATTGTGTTCATCGATGACATATTGATCTATTCTAAAAATGAAGAAGAGCACGAACAACATCTCCGACTTGTGCTTGAACTTTTAAGACAAGAACAACTCTATGCCAAATTCTCCAAGTGTGAATTTTGGTTAAAGGAAGTTCAATTTCTTGGTCATGTTGTAAGTGACCAAGGTATTAAAGTCGATCCAACGAAAATCGAAGCCATTAGCAAATGGGAGACTCCTACTACTCCTACTCACATTCGTCAATTTTTGGGTCTCGCCGGGTACTATCGTAGATTCATCGAAAACTTCTCTTTGGTTGCACGTCCTCTAACCGCATTGACTCACAAGGGAAAGAAATTCATCTGGGCGACCGAACATGAATCCGCATTCCAAATCTTGAAAACGAAGCTAACCACCGCTCCTATCTTGTCACTTCCCGAAGGCAATGATGACTTTGTTGTATATTGTGATGCCTCGAAACATGGTTTTGGGTGTGTATTGATGCAACGAACGAAAGTCATTGCTTATGCTTCTCGACAACTCAAAATTCATGAACGAAACTATACGACACATGATCTCGAACTTGGAGCCGTTGTCTTTGCACTTAAAATGTGGAGACACTATCTTTACGGGACCAAGAGTACTATCTTTACCGACCACAAAAGCCTCCAACACATTTTCGATCAAAAGCAACTAAACATGAGACAACGAAGGTGGATTGAAACCTTAAACGATTACGATTGCGAGCTTCGTTACCATCCCGGGAAGGCAAATGTAGTAGCCGATGCCTTAAGTCGAAAAGAAAGAGCGGTGCCTCTTCGTGTCCGAGCCTTAAACATCACCATCCACACAAACCTTAATAGCCAAATTCGGGTAGCCCAAGATGAGGCTCTCAAGGATGAAAACATCTCTCTCGAACACTTGAACGTCCTTACCTCTCGATTCGAAGTTAAAGAAACCGGACTCCGATATTTCGCCGGAAGGATTTGGGTGCCTAGTTATGGGGACCTACGAAGCCTTATTTTAGATGAAGCCCATAAGTCACGATACTCGATTCACCCCGGTGCCAATAAGATGTACCACGACCTTAAACAGCTATATTGGTGGCCGAACATCAAAAGGGACGTAGCTACTTATGTTTCCAAGTGTTTGACATGTTCCAAAGTCAAAGCCGAACACCAAAGACCGTCCGGACTACTTCGACAACCCGAGATCCCGCAATGGAAGTGGGAAAGAATAACGATGGATTTTATCACCAAACTACCAAAAACGACGGGCGGTTATGATACCATTTGGGTTATTGTTGACCGTCTCACCAAATCCGCACACTTCCTGGCCATGAAAGAAACGGACAAAATGGAGAAACTTGCACAACTTTACATTAAGGAGATCGTAGCCCGACACGGTGTACCTTTATCGATTATCTCCGACCGAGATGGCCGTTTTGTTTCTAGATTTTGGCGTACATTGCAAGAAGCGTTGGGAACGCGTTTAGACATGAGCACCGCATATCATCCTCAAACCGATGGACAAAGCGAACGTACAATTCAAACCTTAGAGGACATGTTACGAGCTTACGTGGTTGATTTCGGAAAAGCTTGGGACAAGCACTTACCTCTCGCCGAGTTCTCTTACAACAATAGTTATCACGCGAGTATTAAAGCCGCACCTTTTGAAGCGCTATATGGCCGCAAATGTCGTTCACCTCTTTGTTAGGCCGAGGTAGGAGACGTGCAAATCACCGGACCCGAACTCATTCACGAAACCACCGAGAAAATCGTTCAAATCCGAGATAGGCTTAGGACGGCCCGAAGTCGTCAAAAGAGCTATACCGACAAACGACGCAACGATCTTGAATTTCAAGTCGGTGACCAAGTAATGTTAAAAGTCGCACCTTGGAAGGGTGTAATCCGTTTTGGGAAACGCGGGAAGCTAAATCCGCGGTATATTGGTCCTTTCGAAATCTTGGAGCGTATTGGAACCGTTGCTTATCGTTTAGATCTTCCGCCTCAATTGAACTCCGTTCATCCTACCTTCCATGTATCTAACTTGAAAAAGTGTCTTGCCGAACCCGATATCGTCATCCCTCACGAAGAACTTACTATTGATGACAAACTTCATTTTGTGGAGGAACCGGTTGAAATTGTGGACACCTCCGTCAAGGCATTGAAACAAAGCCGAATCCCGATTGTCAAGGTTCGTTGGAATGCCAAAAGAGGACCCGAGTTTACTTGGGAAAGACAAGATCAAATGCAAAGGAAGTATCCTCATCTATTTGTGAATTCAGAAACGCAAGATCTCGAGGAAGAAACAACGACTACTACGCCTACTTAAATTTCGGGACGAAATTTCTTTTAAGGAGTAGGTAATGTAACATCCCACCTTTTTCCATTTTCTTTTCCGTTAAACTAATTTAAACTCCGTTATATGTTTACAACATCTCCCGTTAATACGCGTTTTAAAATATTCCGTTTAGGTATTTTCCGCACCCGACTACAAACTCGAGGGACTAAAATTGACACGGGGCAAACTAGTTGACTAGGTCACCTAGTCTACCCCAATTACCACCATTCAACCATCTCTCACTCTCTCTCTCTCTTTCTCTCTAGCAAGAACACACCCAATTTCCAAATTCATTCATTCATCATCTAAATCCGGATTAAGGAGCTAGCAACCAAATAAATTACATATTCGTGATCCTCTCTTCATCCTCTTCATTTTGGTACCAACTTCATCTCATTTGGGTAACTTTCTAAAATCACTAGATTTTGTGTTCTTGATGTTTTTAACTTATAAAAGTGTTAATTAGTGTCTATGGCTCAAGTCTAACATGAATATATGATTTATATGCTCGATCTCGTTGTTTTAGTGTAACTAGCATGAACTTGAATTTTGGTGTGTTGTTCTTGAATTTTGGATGATCATATGTTGTTAGATGTTAAAAGTTGGTGTTTTAATTGTGTTACTAGCATCACTAGCTTCAATTTGATGTGTAGGTTGCCTTAGAAAACTTCATGAACTTGATTATTGATTTTGGTGAATTTGAGTTAGGGTTTGATGAACTTGAAATGGACTTTTGATGCATTGAATGCCATGGATTATTATTGGTAAGTGTTTAGTTGGATTGTATGCTTGATTACCTTCGAAACGGCATATCATTCATGTAAATTGGTTGCCCGAATCATTGAATTGCATTTATGAACTTGTATGCGGTTAATGTTAAGCATTAGATGCGGTTTTGGTTGTTGTAATAGGTAGATTGATTGATGAAATGTGTTTAGTTGTTTTCCTCGTCAAATTACCTTCCCAACGGTATAAGATACTTGTCTTGATTGTTTGCGGATCATAAATGGTGATTGTTTGAAGTTAGGTTCGTGCATAAAACTTAAAAACTGCCAGAATTCTCTGCACAGGTAATGGCGCGGCAAGCCATATACCCGCGCGGCGCGCCATTTGGGTCTGTCCAACTTGGTCAATTTTCGAATAATGTTTGCTATGCTACGCACCTCCGATTCACATGTAACTTGTCCTAACATGCTCATACATGATTAAAAATCTCAGAAAAATAGTTCGGGACACGACCCGAACGTGTTGACTTTTTCGTTGGCTTTGACCGACCAAAGTTTGACTTTTTGTCAAACTTAACCAAATAAGTATGCAACCTTCCTAACTTGTTTATATACTTGTACCTTGCATGAAACTTGACAATTTGATTTCACATGCTACATAATCGAGTCGTAACGAGCCATAGGACTAATTGAACATCTTGACCTATCGTGTTTACCGTTATTGATACGACCTATTTGTTTAGGTCAAGACTAGCACTATCCTTCGCACACGTTATTTTGTGAAGTACTTTTCGTACGTGCACTCAAGGTGAGATCATAGTCCCACTTTTACTCTTTTTGAACTTATATTTGGGATGAGAAAACATAAACGATTCTTTTGAACTAAGTGAACACAAGAACGGGAAAACAAACATTCTACATACGAGTTTAGAACAAAAATCCTCAATTCGATTATCATTAGTTACACTTGCCGGGTGTAAGCGAGAACTTATGTTATATGGCCATATGGGTTGACAACCCTCATCTTTGACGGTTCGCTACCGTCTACGGATGAAATATATTTTCGAGAATCAGTGTTTGTTCTAGCACTATGGATGGGGTATACAATGGATGGAATGTTAAGCTTTGATAATTGGGTGCTCGTGAAACAAACTTTTGGAATGTATTACTATTATTTCATTGATGCAAATCTTGTGGTTCACTTGTACTTACTTACTTAAACCTATGATTTCACCAACGTTTTCGTTGACAGATTTCTATGTTTTTCTCAGGTCCTTGAACGATACATGATACATGCTTCCGCTCATTATTTTGATACTTGCATTGGATGTCGAGTATACATGCATACATGGAGCGTCTTTTGGATACTTTTAAATTGTGTCGCATAAGTTTCATTTGTACTTAAAACTTGGTATCGTAACTTGTGGTGGAACTATTCTTGTAAAACTTGAACAACCTTTACATTTGAAATGAATGCGACATATCTTTTGGTCAAACGTTGTTTTAAAGACTTATGACCACGTAACGGGACCTAAGTAGACGGCGCCGTCAATGACGATTTGGTCGGGTCGCTACAGTGTGTAAACAGGATATTTTAGATTATCATTATTTGATAATCTACGTAAAGCTTTTTAAACCTTTATTGATGAAATAAAGGTTATGGTTTGTTTTAAAATGAATGCAGTCTTTGAAAAACGTCTCATATAGAGGTCAAAACCTCGCAACGAAATCAATTAATATGGAACGTTTTTAATCAATAAGAACGGGACATTTCAGTTAGTATCCGAGCGTTGGTCTTAGAGAACCAGAAAATTTGCATTAGTGTGTCTTATCGAGTTTGTTAGGATGCATTAGTGAGTCTGGACTTCGACCGTGTTTTCTTTAAAAATGATTGCTTAACATTTTTGTTGGAAACTATATATTTTTAACATATGAATATTATGTGATATATTAATCTCTTATCGTGTTTGATATTATGTGATAGATGTCTACCTCTAGAACAAGTCCCATTGACTCACCTAATAATAATGAAGAGTTAAATGTAAATTGGAATGATTCGTGGACTGATTCACAAGTTCCCGAAGAGGAACCGGAAGAAGAGTCGGAACCGGAAGAAGAATCGGAACCGGAAGAAGAATCGGAACCGGAAGAAGAAATAGAATCGGTGGGGGAAATAATAAAACGGTTAAGTAAAAGAGAATCCTCAACCAACCGACCAAGGTTAATCATGGTCAATGGTGTTTCCGCCAAGGAAGCAAAATATTGGGAGGATTACCAATTCTCCGATGAATCGGATTCCGACGAGAATTCCGATGATGTTATAGAAATTACCCCAACTGAATTTAAAAAGGCAAAAGAAAATAATAAGGGAAAGGGCATAAAAATAGAGAAATCTAATTCCAACCCCGATGAACTTTATATGTATCGTCAACCCCCGAAGTCCTTAAGTTGTAACAATGACCCGGGAACCTCTAAACCACCAGGTTTTTCTAAACCAATGTGGATAACGACGGCTCGTATTAGGGGAACATCATATATCCCTAGAAACTTGGCAAAACGAACCAAAACCGAAGAAGAAGAAACAAGCGAGTCGGAATAAGATAGTTGTATTCGTGTGGTGTAATATATGTAATATAGTGTGCTTATGCTTTATGATATATGTAAAAATTGCTTGTATTAATAAGTATTTTTTTTTTATGAATCTAACTCTTGTCTATTTTACAGTATAAAAACACAAAATGGATAGACAACCCAATATTTTAAGAGACCTACCCGGAGACATGATTGATGAAATCTTGTCTAGAGTCGGTCAGAATTCTTCGGCACAACTATTTAAGGCGAGATCAGTTTGTAAGACATTCGAAGAACGTTCCAAGAATGCCTTGGTTTATAAAAGGCTTTCGTTCGGAAGATGGGGAATATCACATTGGGAAATCCATAAGTTACGATGTGTTTACTTTGACGCATATATTGCGGGGAACCCAAATGCTATTTTACGCAACGGGTTAAGAAATTATTTTGACTCAGTATATCCGAATATAGGACTTCGTGATTTAGAAAAAGCGGCTAACATGCAACATAAAGAAGCATGTTATGCTTACGGGTTAGTAATGTTCGCTTCTCACCAAAGTGAGAACAAGAACATCGGGCTACAACTATTAAACAAAACGTTCCCACAAGTGACGGAGTCGGTAATTGGGGTAAGAAATGAGGTTTTTAGGTTATTACGAGACTGTTGGTCATTACGTAACCCTCGTCCCTTTGATGACGTTACAACATGCTGTCTTATCAATGGCCATAACGGTTATGTTCCACAAGACCAAGGATGGGAAGTAGTCCTAGTAAAACCAGAATGCATGACTTGTTTCTGGACGTATGAATTACGTGTCTTTATTGCCTTTGCTGAACGACTTGTGTACTAGCTAGAATTATCTTCACAACTATCTTGTATCGAAGTTATTGTGTGCTATATTTCATGCTTTATGTAAAATAAGCGGTATTGTAAGTTTGTAAAATATTGTATAAAAGTTTGAACGCGAAATATTATTATAATCAGTTTTTCATATAGAATTGTAGTAGTTGAATTGTATATTAGCTACTAAGTATGAACTTAACGGGTAGGTACTACCCGAATTTAAACTTATAAAACGCTAATATGAAGAAAAAGCTTTTATAAATGAGTTCATATTATGCTACGAAATACTATTAACTACTCTTAATATTCTGTATGATTAACTTGTTCCATTTAACTATTTTGAAGGAAATGGCACCGACTACTCGACACACCGTGAATATGAATGAAGAGGAATTCCGTACTTTTCTAGCTTCAAACATAGCCGCAGTACAGGCTGCGCTACATACCAACAATAACCTTGGATCTAGCAGTACAGGAAATCGTGTAGGATGCACCTACAAAGAATTCACTGCCTGCAAACCTTTGGAATTTGATGGAACCGAAGGACCGATCGGATTGAAACGGTGGACTGAGAAGGTCGAATCGGTGTTTGCCATAAGTAAGTGTACTGAAGAGGACAAAGTAAAGTACGCTACGCATACCTTCACAGGTTCTGCGTTAACATGGTGGAATACCTATCTAGAGCAAGTGGGACAAGACGATGCGTACGCACTACCGTGGTCAGCATTCAAGCACTTGATGAACGAGAAGTACCGTCCCAGAACCGAGGTCAATAAGCTCAAGACAGAACTTAGAGGGTTACGAACCCAAGGATTTGATATTACCACGTATGAAAGACGATTCACAGAATTGTGCCTATTGTGTCCGGGAGCATTCGAAGATGAGGAAGAGAAGATCGACGCGTTTGTGAAAGGATTACCGGAAAGAATCCAAGAAGATATAAGTTCACACGAGCCCGCCTCCATACAACAGGCATGTAGAATGGCTCACAAACTCGTGAACCAGATTGAAGAAAGAATTAAAGAACAGACTGCTGAAGAGGCCAATGTGAAGCAAGTCAAAAGAAAGTGGGAGGAAAACGGTGATAAGAATCACCAATACAACAACAACAGCAATTACAACAATAATCGCAACAATTATCCCAACAATCGCAACATCAATCGCAACTACAACAAAGGGCCCAACAACAACAACAACAACAGCAACTACAACAATCATCCCAACAACAATAATAACCGCAACAACAACAACAATCAGGAGCAGCTATGCCAAAGGTGTGAAAAGAATCACTCGGGGTTCTGCACCAAATTTTGCAACAAGTGTAAAAGAAATGGTCATAGCGCGGCGAAGTGTGAGGTCTACGGACCAGGGGTTAATAGAACGAAAGGAACAAATGATGTCGGAACGAGTAATGGCGGAGCAAGTAGTGTCGGAGCAAGTTATGCCAATGTAGTTTGTTATAAATGTGGAAAACCGGGCCACATTATTAGAAATTGCCCGAACCAGGAGAACACGAATGGACAAGGCCATGGAAGAGTTTTCAATATTAATGCGGCAGAGGCACAGGAAGACCCGGAGCTTGTTACGGGTACGTTTCTTATTGACAATAAATCTGCTTACGTTTTATTTGATTCGGGTGCGGATAGAAGCTATATGAGTAGAGATTTTTGTGCTAAATTAAGTTGTCCATTGACGCCTTTGGATAGTAAATTTTTACTCGAATTAGCAAATGGTAAATTAATTTCAGCAGATAATATATGTCGGAATCGAGAAATTAAACTGGTTAGCGAAACATTTAAGATTGATTTGATACCAGTAGAGTTAGGGAGTTTTGATGTGATAATCGGTATGGACTGGTTGAAAGAAGTGAAAGCGGAGATCGTTTGTTACAAAAATGCAATTCGCATTATACGAGAAAAAGGAAAACCCTTAATGGTGTACGGAGAAAAGGGCAACACGAACCTACATCTTATTAGTAATTTGAAGGCACAAAAACTAATAAGAAAAGGTTGCTATGCTGTTCTAGCACACGTCGAGAAAGTACAAACTGAAGAAAAGAGCATCAATGATGTTCCCATTGCAAAAGAATTTCCCGATGTATTTCCGAAAGAATTACCGGGATTACCCCCACATCGATCCGTTGAATTTCAAATAGATCTTGTACCAGGAGCTGCACCAATAGCTCGTGCTCCTTACAGACTCGCACCCAGCGAGATGAAAGAACTGCAAAGCCAATTACAAGAACTTTTAGAGCGTGGTTTCATTCGACCAAGCACATCACCGTGGGGAGCTCCTGTTTTGTTTGTCAAGAAGAAAGATGGTAAATTCAGGTTGTGTATCGACTACCGAGAGTTGAACAAACTTACCATCAAGAACCGCTACCCACTACCGAGAATCGACGACTTATTTGATCAACTACAAGGCTCGTCTGTTTATTCAAAGATTGACTTACGTTCCGGGTATCATCAAATGCGGGTGAAAGAAGATGATATTCCAAAGACTGCTTTCAGAACACGTTACGGTCATTACGAGTTTATGGTCATGCCGTTTGGTTTAACTAATGCACCAGCTGTGTTCATGGACCTTATGAACCGAGTGTGTGGACCATACCTTGACAAGTTTGTCATTGTTTTCATTGATGACATACTTATTTACTCAAACAATGACCAAGAACACGGTGAACATTTGAGAAAGGTGTTAGAAGTATTGAGGAAGGAAGAATTGTACGCTAAGTTTTCAAAGTGTGCATTTTGGTTGGAAGAAGTTCAATTCCTCGGTCACATAGTGAACAAAGAAGGTATTAAGGTGGATCCGGCAAAGATAGAAACTGTTGAAAAGTGGGAAACCCCAAAAACTCCAAAACACATACGCCAGTTTTTAGGACTAGCTGGTTACTACAGAAGGTTCATCCAAGACTTTTCCAGAATAGCAAAACCCTTGACTGCATTAACGCATAAAGGGAAGAAATTTGAATGGAATGATGAACAAGAGAAAGCGTTTCAGTTATTGAAGAAAAAGCTAACTACGGCACCTATATTGTCATTGCCTGAAGGGAATGATGATTTTGTGATTTATTGTGACGCATCAAAGCAAGGTCTCGGTTGTGTATTAATGCAACGAACGAAGGTGATTGCTTATGCGTCTAGACAATTGAAGATTCACGAACAAAATTATACGACGCATGATTTGGAATTAGGCGCGGTTGTTTTTGCATTAAAGACTTGGAGGCACTACTTATATGGGGTCAAAAGTATTATATATACCGACCACAAAAGTCTTCAACACATATTTAATCAGAAACAACTGAATATGAGGCAGCGTAGGTGGATTGAATTGTTGAATGATTACGACTTTGAGATTCGTTACCACCCAGGGAAGGCAAATGTGGTAGCTGATGCCTTGAGCAGGAAGGACAGAGAACCCATTCGAGTAAAATCTATGAATATAATGATTCATAATAACCTTACTACTCAAATAAAGGAGGCACAACAAGGAGTTTTAAAAGAGGGAAATTTAAAGGATGAAATACCCAAAGGATCGGAGAAGCATCTTAATATTCGGGAAGACGGAACCCGGTATAGGGCTGAAAGGATTTGGGTACCAAAATTTGGAGATATGAGAGAAATGGTACTTAGAGAAGCTCATAAAACCAGATACTCAATACATCCTGGAACGGGGAAGATGTACAAGGATCTCAAGAAACATTTTTGGTGGCCGGGTATGAAAGCTGATGTTGCTAAATACGTAGGAGAATGTTTGACGTGTTCTAAGGTCAAAGCTGAGCATCAGAAACCATCAGGTCTACTTCAACAACCCGAAATCCCGGAATGGAAATGGGAAAACATTACCATGGATTTCATCACTAAATTGCCAAGGACTGCAAGTGGTTTTGATACTATTTGGGTAATAGTTGATCGTCTCACCAAATCAGCACACTTCCTGCCAATAAGAGAAGATGACAAGATGGAGAAGTTAGCACGACTGTATTTGAAGGAAGTCATCTCCAGACATGGAATACCAATCTCTATTATCTCTGATAGGGATGGCAGATTTATTTCAAGATTCTGGCAGACATTACAGCAAGCATTAGGAACTCGTCTAGACATGAGTACTGCCTATCATCCACAAACTGATGGGCAGAGCGAAAGGACGATACAAATGCTTGAAGACATGCTACGAGCATGTGTTATTGATTTCGGAAACAGTTGGGATCGACATCTACCATTAGCAGAATTTTCCTACAACAACAGCTACCATTCAAGCATTGAGATGGCGCCGTTTGAAGCACTTTATGGTAGAAAGTGCAGGTCTCCGATTTGTTGGAGTGAAGTGGGGGATAGACAGTTTACGGGTCCGGAGATTATACAAGAAACTACCGAGAAGATCATCCAAATTCAACAACGGTTGAAAACCTCCCAAAGTCGACAAAAGAGCTACGCTGACATTAAAAGAAAAGATATAGAATTTGAAATTGGAGAGATGGTCATGCTTAAAGTTGCACCTTGGAAAGGCGTTGTTCGATTTGGTAAACGAGGGAAATTAAATCCAAGGTATATTGGACCATTCAAGATTATTGATCGTGTCGAACCAGTAGCTTACCGACTAGAGTTACCTCAACAACTCGCGGCTGTACATAACACTTTCCACGTTTCGAATTTGAAGAAATGTTTTGCTAAAGAAGATCTCATTATTCCGTTAGATGAAATCCAAATCAACGAAAAACTTCAATTCATCGAAGAACCCGTCGAAATAATGGATCGTGAGGTTAAAAGACTTAAGCAAAACAATATACCAATTGTTAAGGTTCGATGGAATGCTCGTAGAGGACCCGAGTTCACCTGGGAGCGTGAAGATCAGATGAAGAAGAAATACCCGCATCTATTTCCAGAAGATTCGTCAACACCTTCAACAGCTTAAAATTTCGGGACGAAATTTATTTAATGGGTAGGTACTGTAGTGACCCGAACTTTTCCATGTTTATATATATTAATTGAGATTGATATTTACATGATTAAATGTTTCCAACATGTTAAGCAATCAAACTTGTTAAGACTTGATTAATTGAAATATGTTTCATATAGACAATTGACCACCCAAGTTGACCGGTGATTCACGAACGTTAAAACTTGTAAAAAACTATATGATGACATATATATGGTTATATATATAGTTAACATGATATTATGATAAGTAAACATATCATTAATTATATTAACAATGAACTACATATGTAAAAACAAGACTACTAACTTAATGATTTTGAAACGAGACATATATGTAACGTTTATCGTTGTAACGACATTTAATGTATATATATCATATTAAGAGATATTCGTACATCATAATATCATGATAATATAATAATTTAAAATCTCTTTTGATATTATAAACATTGGGTTAACAACATTTAACAAGATCGTTAACCTAAAGGTTTCAAAACAACATTTACATGTAACGACTAACGATGACTTAACGACTCAGTTAAAATGTATATACATGTAGTGTTTTAATATGTATTCATACACTTTTGAAAGACTTCAAGACACTTATCAAAATACTTCTACTTAACAAAAATGCATACAATTAGATCCTCGTTCAGTTTCATCAACAATTCTACTCGTATGCACCCGTATTCGTACTCGTACAATACACAGCTTTTAGATGTATGTACTATTGGTATATACACTCCAATGATCAGCTCTTAGCAGCCCATGTGAGTCACCTAACACATGTGGGAACCATCATTTGGCAACTAGCATGAAATATCTCATAAAATTACAAAAATATGAGTAATCATTCATGACTTATTTACATGAAAACAAAATAACATATCCTTTATATCTAATCCATACACCAACGACCAAAAACACCTACAAACACTTTCATTCTTCAATTTTCTTCATCTAATTGATCTCTCTCAAGTTCTATCTTCAAGTTCTAAGTGTTCTTCATAAATTCTAAAAGTTCTAGTTTCATAAAATCAAGAATACTTTCAAGTTTGCTAGCTCACTTCCAATCTTGTAAGGTGATCATCCAACCTCAAGAAATCTTTGTTTCTTACAGTAGGTTATCATTCTAATACAAGGTAATAATCATATTCAAACTTTGGTTCAATTTCTATAACTATAACAATCTTATTTCAAGTGATGATCTTACTTGAACTTGTTTTCGTGTCATGATTCTGCTTCAAGAACTTCGAGCCATCCAAGGATCCATTGAAGCTAGATCCATTTTTCTCTTTTCCAGTAGGTTTATCCAAGGAACTTAAGGTAGTAATGATGTTCATAACATCATTCGATTCATACATATAAAGCTATCTTATTCGAAGGTTTAAACTTGTAATCACTAGAACATAGTTTAGTTAATTCTAAACTTGTTCGAAAACAAAAGTTAATCCTTCTAACTTGACTTTTAAAATCAACTAAACACATGTTCTATATCTATATGATATGCTAACTTAATGATTTAAAACCTGGAAACACGAAAAACACCGTAAAACCGGATTTACGCCGTCGTAGTAACACCGCGGGCTGTTTTGGGTTAGTTAATTAAAAACTATGATAAACTTTGATTTAAAAGTTGTTATTCTGAGAAAATGATTTTGATTATGAACATGAAACTATATCCAAAAATTATGGTTAAACTCAAAGTGGAAGTATGTTTTCTAAAATGGTCATCTAGACGTCGTTCTTTCGACTGAAATGACTACCTTTACAAAAACGACTTGTAACTTATTTTTCTAACTAGAAACCTATACTTTTTTTGTTTAGATTCATAAAATAGAGTTCAATATGAAACCATAGCAATTTGATTCACTCAAAACGGATTTAAAATGAAGAAGTTATGGGTAAAACAAGATTGGATAATTTTTCTCATTTTAGCTACGTGAAAATTGGTAACAAATCTATTCCAACCATAACTTAATCAACTTGTATTATATATTATGTAATCTTGAGATACCATAGACACGTATACAATGTTTCGACCTATCATGTCGACACATCTATATATATTTCGGAACAACCATAGACACTCTATATGTGAATGTTGGAGTTAGCTATACAGGGTTGAGGTTGATTCCAAAATATATATAGTTTGAGTTGTGATCAATACTGAGATACGTATACACTGGGTCGTGGATTGATTCAAGATAATATTTATCGATTTATTTCTGTACATCTAACTGTGGACAACTAGTTGTAGGTTACTAACGAGGACAGCTGACTTAATAAACTTAAAACATCAAAATATATTAAAAGTGTTGTAAATATATTTTGAACATACTTTGATATATATGTATATATTGTTATAGGTTCGTGAATCAACCAGTGGCCAAGTCTTACTTCCCGACGAAGTAAAAATCTGTGAAAGTGAGTTATAGTCCCACTTTTAAAATCTAATATTTTTGGGATGAGAATACATGCAGGTTTTATAAATGATTTACAAAATAGACACAAGTACGTGAAACTTCATTCTATGGTTGAATTATCGAAATCGAATATGCCCCTTTTTATTAAGTCTGGTAATCTAAGAATTAGGGAACAGACACCCTAATTGACGCGAATCCTAAAGATAGATCTATTGGGCCTAACAAACCCCATCCAAAGTACCAGATGCTTTAGTACTTCGAAATTTATATCATATCCGAAGGGTGTCCCGGAATGATGGGGATATTCTTATATATGCATCTTGTTAATGTCGATTACCAGGTGTTCACCATATGAATGATTTTTATCTCTATGTATGGGATGTGTATTGAAATATGAAATCTTGTGGTCTATTATTATGATTTGATATATATAGGTTAAACCTATAACTCACCAACATTTTTGTTGACGTTTTAAGCATGTTTATTCTCAGGTGATTATTAAGAGCTTCCGCTGTTGCATACTTAAATAAGGACGAGATTTGGAGTCCATGCTTGTATGATATTGTGTAAAAACTGCATTCATGAAACTTATTTTGTTGTAACATATTTGTATTGTAAACCATTATGTAATGGTCGTGTGTAAACAGGATATTTTAGATTATCATTATTTGATAATCTACGTAAAGCTTTTTAAACCTTTATTGATGAAATAAAGGTTATGGTTTGTTTTAAAATGAATGCAGTCTTTGAAAAACGTCTCATATAGAGGTCAAAACCTCGCAACGAAATCAATTAATATGGAACGTTTTTAATCAATAAGAACGGGACATTTCAACTGTCCTCGAAACGAGATTAGAAAAATGGAATCTGAGTTACGTAATCTGAAGGTTATCGGTGCGAATCTCAATAACTATGAAAAGCGTTTCATGGAACTAGCCTTGTTGTGTCCCAAATTGGTACCAAACGAGAAACGAAAGTGATGTCGTGCGAGGTGTACGTGAAATATTATATATTTTTGATACGAAAAGCGATACAAATTATACAAGTTTTAATTTATTTATTGAATGGATATACCTAAACCTTGCTACAACACTATAGGCAGTGTACCTAATCGTAAAGTAGTATAGTTTTTAGTAAGTCCGGTTCGTTCCACAGGGAGCGGGCTTATTGCACACTATATTTTTAAACAACTATATTTGTACAAAATATATAAATATATATATATAATAATATATAAAAGGGGGGTTTACCGTTTAATGACCGGTTTGTCGATTTTATATTTTAAGCGAAGCGTATAGTAAATGACGATATTTAAATAACGATAAAATAAATAACAACAATTAAAATGACAATAAATAAAAGTACGAGGAAATATGAAATAAAATATATTATGCTTATTTAAACTTCCGTAATCATGATGTTTGACGTGTTGATTTTAGTTTATTGCCCATGGGTTAATTGTCCTTTGTCCTGGATTATTTAATATGTCCGTCTGGTTTTTGTCCATAACAGTCCATCGGTCATAAATTTAAAGTGCGAGTGTCCTCGTCAAATTATCCATATACCCGAAGTCAAATATTCCAACTAATTGGGGACTTAAACTGTAACAAGGTTTTAATACTTTGTTTAATAATTACACCAGGTTATCGACTGCGTGTAACCCAAGGTTTTAATACTTTGTTATCAATTATGCCAAGTGTCCTTGTACATAATTTCACCCCTGTTTTAATAATTCCATAGACTATTAATCCATTCCCGTGTCCGGTTAAATGAACGATTATTCGTACATATAAATATCCCGCCCATCGTGTCCGATCGAGTGTATATGGTTATTTATAGGGACGTCCAATTGTAAATCTTTATATTAAAATTAACAAACTATCATTTAGTTAATCAAATATAAAGCCCATTAATAGCCCATAGTCTAATTTCCACAAGTGTCGTTCTTTTGTCCAAACCCCAATTATGGTACAAAGCCCAATTACCCCGTCTTTAATATTTAGTCCAACATCATGATTACTTTGGCTCAAATAAGCATAATAATAACTTAAGTACGAGACATTAATTTAAAAAGGAGAACATAACTTACATTGAGTATTTATCGCGTAGTGTTACACGGACAGAATTTCGACTTCAAAAACCCGTAAAATAACCTTTACATAACCCGAACTAATCTAATATAAAACTACCCTATACTATATATATATTATATATATATTTATTTATTATTTATTACAGAGTATTATTATTATTATTATTATTATTTATTATTATTATCGAACGAATGCATGGCCTTTTATAGGCGTTTTGATTTCTGACAGCTCCGCGAGTCGTGGAGTTTTTGGCCTTCAAACTCCGCGAGTCGTGGAGTTTGAAAATCCAGCTCAGGATCCTTTATCTCATAGCTTGTCGACATGATTATATATATATATTTATAATATATAAATAATTTATATAATTATTTATATATTATATTTTATTCTTGTGCATAGTTGACTCATAATTTTTGGTCCATTGCGTCGGGCGTTGATAGTTGACTCATGTCCCGGTTCCGGATTTTCGAACGTCCTTGCGTACAATTTAATATCTTGTACTTTGCGGTTTGTAACTTGTACTCTTGTCATTTTTAGACGTTTTTCATCCATAAATTGAACCACTTGGATTGTATCTTGTATATTTGAGCTTTTTGGTCATTTGCGTCTTCAAATCGTCGTTTTCGGCTTTTGTCTTCGCACTTATTTAATATAAACGATTACAACTTAAAATAGGACAATTACAACTAAATAATTTACATATTGGGAGGATATTGCTACTAAATATATGTTCATTTGGAGCACTATCAAATATCCCCACACTTGAACGTTGCTTGTCCTCAAGCAATACATAACTTGAAATAAAATCACACTTCACTCGAATCACTTCTTTATTCTTCACACTTTGTACATCAGTGATTTTGATATGGCGGTATAAATAATGATAGTAACGATAGAACCATGGTTAAAGGTGGGTGTGTCATCCACAGTTGCGTCGGGTTTAGGTCAACGACACTTACAATCAAATAGCCGATTTACTTTTGGTTTCCAAAGCAAAGTGCACATTTGAAAGGCGGTTTACAGTCCCACATGACTATGAAAATGTAGATCCTTAAGGAAATTGGATCTTTATGAAAACATTTGATCTTTGAAAATTCAATCTAGCTTTTACCCTAGATAAGTTTTCCGGAATAACCCTTCACTGGTGTTGCAAAATATTTTTGTGGGTTTTGTGGGTTTCAGATTTGAAAATTTTAGCTCAAAACTTATGGTTTTGTGTCACCCACTTGCTAACCTTGTATTAGGAAAGCAACACGTCCAATATACTTGCTCCGTATATTACCTTTCAGTAAACTACCGTCCGGTTGTAAAGGAAAGCGATGAACAAGAAACTATTAAGGCAATGTCCCGTGACTTGCTTTTAATTATGGTCTATAACGTGTCAGATGCTAGTACTATCCTTTTTAGGAGCAATAGTAAAGATCATCCTATGATTTTTCGGTCTGGCACAAGGTCCTGTCTCCGACCATGCTATGCAACCACCGTTCTTACGGTTGACACCCGATTTGGTTCAGGTGACCTAATGAATTCCAGGTGAATTCCTAGGATTTTACGTTCAATGGTAATGAACGCATTGAAAATGGGTTTTCAGAAAACAAATCGGTTTATAATTTAATCAAAATATTTTCTCGTTCAAGCTCGAGTTTAGATATCATTGAATTCCATGAGTTTGAATTCTCAATCTTTAAGGTCAATCTCAAGGATTGAGTAATATCAGTCTTAAAAGCTGATTTTTAATCTTTAAGGAGATTATCCTTTCTGGGGATCTGATTCATTAGTCTTATCAAGCTAATTTGCATGGTGTCCCCCCATTGTACGAGATAAATCCTTCTCATGGTTAGGATAAATCTATCCACTAGGCGACCCTGTTTGATGCTGAGGTCCGTGGATTTCCTGCTGATTTTAGAGATGACTTTTCTAGATTTTTCGTCAACCTACAGCTGGTCTGGACGATAACTTCTTGACCTAAACCAAGAAGTGCGTGTCTTTTTCGGAAGACTTTACTTCCTCTTAATGATGGAATTGATTCATCGTGTAGATCCATCTTTTCTTTTCTTTCATCGGGTAAAACAGTTAATTTAGTCCAAAACAAAAACACCTGCAATAACTTTGCACAAACATGTGATAGATAGTTTTTAATTAACTTGGTACATTCTCCCCACACTTAGTTTCTTTCTTTACCTTTTTATTCTCCTTTATTCCATTTTAAATGAATTCAAGTGTTTTTGGTTGTTTCTCAATTTATGTCCTTTTCGAGGTAACGATGATTTCGGTATTAACACCTAGTTTTCATCGTTCATAAATATGTATAAACATGATTTTGAATTCATTTAGTTGAAAATTTTTCAAATTTTCACAAAATTTGGCAAATAAAACCAAGTGTAAACCCGAGAGAATTTGTAACCCTTCCCCACACTTGAGATCATGCAATGCTCTCATTTGCATGAAATCGGACTATAATTATAAATTCACGAGGGTGATAAGTGTATAAAAGTGATTAAAAATACCCAGTTTGTAATTTCAAAGCTCGTCGAATGATAGATGGCGTGCCTCATCGTTCATTCCTTCTTGTTTTATCACACATGTTTTTCTTCAAAAATGGTTGCTTTTCTGGACTGTTTGCTAATTTTTAAAAATGCATCTTTTACCCTTACTTATTATGCATGTTTATTTAACGAGTTATGCACTAACCCGAACCCCTAATTTAACATTAAGTGGAGTTAGACTTCCCCACACTTAGCTGATGACATGTGAAGTCGGTAGAATAAGTTCCACGATTTAGAATAGTGAGCCCGTTATTTACATCTCGGGTGGTGTATAATATATCAATGGGTTTAAAGTTTAGACTCTCCCGATCGTCACTACTTAATTCTTTTTTAAGTGTAGCTTTTAGTAAATGGATATGTCTCTTTTCTGGTTCTTGGTCAAATGGATCGATATACACCGACATACATACTATAGGGCGGACAATTTCTAACATTTCCTTCCGTTCATTCTCGGGATCAAAGGTTTCACCTCTATTACCCAATTGGGTGAAATTCGAGGTGTCATTATCTATTAAAGCTCGTAGTTCATCTTCGGTAGATGACTCGTCTATTGAGAATATTGGGTTGGAAGGTTGTGGAATGGTGAATTTCGGGATTGGAGTAGATTCTTCTTCATTAACGGTACTTATTGGTCTCACCATTTTGGTCTCGGGGGTAAAATTTTCAACGTTATCGTTTTCCCAAGAGTACCAATTTGTCACCCTTACTTCTTCTTTATCCATTGATGGATCGATGATTTCGTCGGTAGAGGCTAATGTGTCGATATGTTGTGAAATTGGTAAGACTGAATAAAAAGTATCATCGGGATAGTTGGTAATTTCGGAGCTCTCGAATTCATC